>NC_143141.1:22082500-22710463 GCF_059928025.1 Delphinapterus leucas
TTTTATTTTTATAAGCATAACTATTTTCTGTGATAACCTCTAATACTTTGTACCTTTCTGATTTCATCTGTATTCCTGTAACATGGCTTGACTACTAATACATTTCACATACATTGCAGTCTTTGTATTGTTAGCCCAGGTTATTTCTGTTAGTTTCTTCAATGCACCTTGTTTACACCCAGTTTTTATCATAACATTTTTTATCATTAATGAAGCAATTTACTGTTGAGAGTATATTTACACTGTTAATCTTTTCTTTAGTGTTTACAAAATGTAGTTTACAAAATGTAGTTCTTTGTGAAGTTTATTAGTGTTTACAAAATGTAGTTCTTTGTGAAGTTTATTATTGATATTTATGAACTGAATACCTTAAGCAGAGCTATGTTAAAAGCCTCTGTATTTCCATTCAACTACTGAGAAAATCTTACACAATTTGTAGTTACACTTGTTTATTCTAGTCTTTAGCTGTTTTTTCTATGATTCTTTTAACAGTATTTGCCAAAAAATAATACACCATCATTTTTCACCATATTGCTTTCTGTGTATTATTTCAGGCACGATCACAATGACAAAAAGATCAAGGGTTTACCCAAATACATAATCATTTTTGTCTTTTGCTATTATGTAAGAAATTGTAGGAGAAGCTTTGTCATGTTTTATCCAGTTGAGTATCATATGACTTAGAAAGTGTTGACTAAATTGCAGAGCTTAGTATTTGTGAGCTGGTTGGGTGGTTGATAGACCCCAACTACACCAACTGCTTCACATAGCCATTAACATCTATCTCCAGCCATGATATATGCTCAGGACTCACAGGTTTGATTATCTTCTTTTCAGAATAATTATGTTGTCATTGTTGTTTCCTAGTAATAAGGCTGAGGTAGAACCCATATTGGGAGTAGAAGTGTCAGCTTCGTCCTTTTCCCCTCAGTCTCTCCTACTTGTAGGATTTATACTGTCTTCACTCAATATTTTCTTTGATACTTATCTGGCAGGGGAGATACCATCATCAGGAAGGTAGTATTCTCTTGGTGAGGGTCCTTGCACTCCAGAAGTACTGACCTCTGCAATTTTCCCAAAAGTGGGAAACTCAACTGCATTACTTGTGGTAGTGGGGGGCTGTGTTTAAACTTTCACCTGGGGTGGGAGGAAGGTTTCTTTGAAGGAAAGTTTGAAAGCCACCTCTAAATTTTGTGAGGTTTGGTCTTAAAAAAATAATAAGCTTACACAATCTGTAAATTCTTTTGGCCAGGCATACATTCCTCTATGAGTCTCATTATTAAACCCTTTGGTGGCGAGAAACTTCCATTCAGAACACCTTTGTCTTTGCACTCCTTGCCTGATTGGAGAGCTTCCAATGCTCAGAAAAAGTGTGGGCAGCAGGGTCAATATCCCACATCAAATATTAAGGCCTTCATTTTTCCAACTTTTTAAACGTAAAGTAAATATAAAATTTAATATTGTCTTTAGAAACTTCAGTGGATTATCTTGCATACCTTCTCTACTGGGTACACACATTCTATTTGTAGAAAAATGATTTAGAGTGTGAGTAGTCCAAGTAGGCAGAGTAGTCTATGATGCTACATATTTGGCAGTAGAAAGAGGATATTTAAATACATGTAGAAGAAATTAGCTTACAATAGGCTGGAGATCTAGACTTATTAAATAGAACTTCAACAGTATTTGTGAGGATTGATAAACATAGAGCCCTCTTAGAGGGCTTACTATGTGGCAGGCACTCTTCTACACACATTATATGTATTAATTCACTTAAGCCTCTTATTTAAGGTATATATAATTCATTTAACTCTCCATACAACTAAGCTGTGGAGGGATACTATAGATCAGGGTACCATCTCTGGACAAGGTATTGAGAATATAACTTGAATCTGTGACCTGTGTTCAGAGCTGTTGCTGGTAACATTATATTTGGCTGCCTCTGGAACATTTTTATTACTCTGATAGAAAGCAATCAGAGTAAGCTAGACTAAATTTGAACAGATGTTTCCCTATTTGAGGAAGTGAAAAAAAAAGATAACTGAAGAAAATATCCTAAAAGACAACAACAACAAAAAGTTAATGGTGAGTATTTCTGGAAGAGAACTCAATGATTGGGGAATGGAAGGAGTGAGAATTTATTTTTTACCTTCCATACAGTTTGATATGTTTAACTGAATGTCTACATTTCTTTAATTTTGAGAAAATAAATTTGAGAGAAACAAATAAAATTAGCCTCTAACAAAACATTTACTATAAATCTCTTCTTATTTAACAGTTTTTGAAGTGTTAAGTAGAAAAATAAGACATTCAGAAAACAAAAGTAACAATATTTAAGAAAATATTTCTTATTTGTTGTTTATATAATTGCTTATCTTGAACCACTAAAACAAACATGAAAAATTAGAAATGATAACTCACTGGCATAACTAATTAAAAATAATTTTTTCTAAATAGTTATCTTTCCTATATGTCAGTGATAATCAGTTATGAAATATGAAGGAAAATTCTCATTCATGATAACCAAGAAAATAGAGGGGAAACAATTATGAATACATTCAGCTGGAAATTTGTAGAAATATTTGACAAACAGAAGAAAACTTGGCTCAGTTAGGGCCATAAAACAAAGCTGAAAATATGGCGAAACAGACATGCAAAGTTTTTTTGTTTGCTTTTCTTCCAGTTTTATAGAGATATAATTGAGATACAGAACTATATGTGTACACCTCAAGCACTTATAAGCTTAAGGTGCACAGCATAATGATTTGACTTAGCTACTTCATAATATAATTACCACAATAAGTTTAAGGAACAAAGCTTCTGACATTATTGAAATCAGTCTATACATTTAGCACAATCCATTTTGTATTTATCTTCTTGCTGTTTTTGTTTTCTACTCTTCCATTGTTTCCTATTGTGTGCTTTTTATGTTTATTAACAGAATGAGTACATACTCAATTGTTTCTTGTTGGTAAAGCTTTATCATTTTTATAGCAAGAACAATTGACAGACAGATGGTTTAGAAAGATATTCATTTCATTGAATTATATTTTTCAAGACAACTAAGATGTAAGATTATACTTGATTATATAATACATAATGATACATTGTGCTATTCCAAGTTGTTAAGAGACATTTTTTTTGAAAAAAATAGTGATTTGACAAATTAGCTAAAGAGTCCTTGATATTTTATAAATAAGACAATTTAGAAAATGATGCCCACAAGAATTTAAAAAAAAACACACAAAAGATTGCCACTATCACTTGAAATCTGCTGCTTATTTTATAAATGGATATTAGAAATACACTTATGTTGTCACTTATAGTTTACAAATGCACCAAGCTGAATTGATCGAATACAGCCCAAAATGGGAGTAGGCAGTATGTAGAACACTTGAATAGGTACAAAACTATGTCTAAAAGGGATAAGATTCAAGTAAACTGGCAACTGTATAAAGTGCAGTTTATAACTGAGTACAAGCTGTGTTTAGACAAGTATCAAAAGAGACCATGACCATAGAACCCTCAAATTATACTCGGGTTGATTCCAGGCACAATTACTCTACTGTATCTGCCAAATAATTCTCTGCTATGTAAGCATTCTTTCAGGATAAAGGGCTTAATAACTACTCCTGGTTGTTAAGTGGCTTGAGTTTTATTGTTCTGAGACCAGTAATTAATTCAAAATATCTTCACCTTTCTTCTCTTAAAGGTCTTTGCTCCTCGGGGAGCAGTGCTCATCTTAGAAGCTTACTCAGATAAGAACAATATTTCAACTGTGAGCAGGACAATTATGTTCCCAAACACATTCCTGTTCCTTTATTTATCCTTCACTGCTATGCAGAACCTTCAGGATGGCAGTGGCATGAAACCCCGAGAATATCTTGATTTTGCAAAATTTACAAAATTCATGTTGCAGAGGGAGTTTGAGGATATAGTTTAAATCCCTCATTTTAAATTAAAAGTCCCTGCAGCATTTACATGATACACCTTAGGTGATGTAGGTGATCAATAACAGATTTCCTGTACTGATCGAGTCACTAGATTTTGATTAACACTACTAGCCCTTTCCCCAGCAAACAAATTCCCTTTCGACTCCATTGTTACATTTACCATTCTATTACTTTCTTTTCTCCTTCCCCACATTATGTCACACAGTGTTCCTTAGGACAGCAATTCTTATAGTGTGGTGCCATTTCAGGAAGCCTTTGAGGTCAAAGCTACTTTGTCAATAATAGTAAGATATCTATTTCACTCCTTCATTTATGGGTGTACAGGGAGTTATCCAGAAGCTGCATAGTGTGATATATTGAAACACAGTGAATGCAGAAGCAGATATGAGAATCCAGAGAATCCAGAAACCTCACATCAAAGAAATTTATAGAAATGCAAAGCAATGTCACTCTTTTCAAAATTATTGTTTCGTAAAATATTGGCATTTTCACTAAAATATGTTCTTTTTTACCATATAATGATTATCGTGTTCTTTTTAAATGAGTTTCTAAGTAGGTATTTTTTAAACATCTGCTGTAATGCTTAATGTGGTAAGTATAAATATATATATACATATAAACAAAAGCTCCTTGGAGTCCTCAATACATTTAAGAATATTAAAGAGCCATCAGATTAAGAATTTGAGAATAATTGCCTTAGGTGGTTATTTCCCCTTACCCTAAGGATGAGGGGAAAACACAGGGAAATGTGTCCTAATCATAGAAGAAATATAGTAGCTAATTTAAAAGAATTTATTGGGCTTCCCTGGTGGCTCAGTGGTTGACAGTCCGCCTGCTGATGCAGGGGACATGGGTTCATGCCCCGGTCTGGGAAGATCCCACATGTCGCGGAGCGGCTGGGCCTGTGAGCCTTGGCCGCTGAGCCTGTGCATCCAGAGCCTGTGCTCTGCAACGGGAGAGGCCACAACAGCGAGAGGCCCGTGTACCACAAAAAAAAAAAAAAAAGAATTTATTAATAAAGCTTCTAATATCTATCTCACCCACTCCAGTTAAGATCTGTGAAGAGAGTCACCTTGTATTATTTTTCACTACTATATCCCCATCAGTGCACAGTATTTGTTACTTTAGGCAAGTTGTTTCATATATATATTCCTCTGTAAACCAGGAATAACCATATTAACTTCAAATATTTTTAATAGTTATTAAATAAAATAATGAATGTAAAATAAAGCTTCTCATGTAAACCTTAGAGATAATAAATGTTCAAAATGAAACTTTGGATGACGGGGTAGCAGTCAGATAGAATAGTAATAGTGAGGGTAATAATGGAGATATAGTAGTAGTAGTATTATCATTATTGCTGTTATTGTTTTTATTTTTTAATTGAGGAGTAATTTACATAACTTAAAGTGCACACATCTTAGATATTCACCTCAAAGATGTAAATACCTTTTACATATGTATTTACCCATTTTATCATCACCCAGATTAAGATATATTTTGTTGTTTTTTTGTGTGTGTTTTTATTGCAAAGTGTTGCAGCGTATCAAAATACTCGTATGATGAAAGAAATCACAGTGCTTAATTTAGTCAATAATTATAAAGAAAATAGCAAAATACATAATATGTAGCAATACTGAATAAGTATTAATTAGGTATTATTTGTGAAACTAACTTATTCAATTCCACAAGATCTTAATTCAAAAGTTAGTTTTATATTAAAAGTTAGCTTATTTCCTGGCCAACAACTGTAAAATTTTAATTCTTGCTTTTATAACACTCTTCCCTTTTTTGTTTCTCTTCTGCATTTAAAACTAATGTATTCTGTAATTGATTTATCTGTCTTGCTTATCATGTGTATTCCCCACCAGAATGCAAGTTGGATAAGGACAGAGTGGTTTACTCATGGTTTTATGCTCAGTACCTAGAAGATGATGTGGCATAGTAATTGCCTATTAGATATTTGTTAATTAAGTGTTCAAAGAATGATAGGTTTTAAAAACATGTTTAATGAAACTGGAAAATTATGACCACATTACCATTATAAGTATTCAAGTATGAACACTGATGCAATATAAAGAAAATAAAAACAAAACTTGTTTGGAAGTTTTCTTTGTTTTCATATTTTTGTTTGTTCTGGACTTTCTAATGTAATTTATTTAGTAAATTGAAATTAGAGGAAAGCAATAATGAAAACACAAGAGGGAAGGCACACAACGTGATTTATCCCAGTTGCTATATGACTTCGAATGACCAGTGACTAAAAGCCAATTTGTTAATTAATCCATAGTGATTTGTCCAGTTCTAGCAGTTTGGTAATACTTTAATCTCTCCATGTTTCAGATGCCAATACATTTCAAGTGACCTTTTGGAATTTTTTTTTTTTTTTTTTTGATCTACAAGCAAGTAACTATCTAATGACAAGAACTTCCCAACTTAAGCCCAGTAGAGATGGAATTGTTACAGAATTCTCTTATAGTCTATGTGAAAGCACAGAATATGCTATGTCAGGAATTTCAGTAAATGAACAGAGGACAAACAGATAAATAAGTAAAATAGAACTGCTCTAAGATGACGAATAATGACTCATATGAGGCTTTGACATACATTAGTAATCTATTCAACAATAGGAAATGGATAAATCATAGTGAACAAAAACACATGTGACTTATCTTAAGGAATCAATGTTGTTATACAACTCCATCTACACATTTCTCTGTAGGATGCAAACCCACAGTCCTCTTATCCTATAGTATTTTTTTCCAGAGAAGACAGAAACTTCTAATTTAATGTGAAATCTTCAAATTTCTAATACTGAACATTTAATTTAAATGTAAAACCATGTGTAGATCAACGATTTGCAGAGGGAATAATATGGTCACGGCTAGCAGTTTATCAGTCCCATTTATCAGTGTTTACTCATAACCCCATGTACATATTAAAACTTAAAGCATCCCATTCTATACAGTTGCATTAAGTTATTGAGTAATACATTCATAGACTTAAACTATAATTTCAGTGGAGTTTTTATTTTTTTTTACTTTCTCCATTTAATTGCTCTTCACTTGGAAGGAGTTCCTAAAGTATTCATTTTCACTGCCTCTAGGGTCTTTGTTAAGCAGCAAATGATATATTTGCTTTTGAAGGAAATACTATTTTTTAATGAAGAAAATGTGTATCAATTTTATTCTGATGTCCAACTTTCATGTCTGGTTTTAAAAATTAGTGTATACTCACAATTTTGAATCACATTAATCCCATTTTTCTGTGTCTATCCTTAGAGGGTACCAAGAAAAGTGTAATTATATACTTTATGGATACATTTAAATTCTACTTGAATACACATATTTCCATCACTCAGTCTATCTGATTCTTTCTCTCTTAATAACAGAGCCAATTTCCCAGCATCTTAATCATTTTCACTGCTTCTTCCTGGATAGTTTCCAAATTATCTGCATCCTTGAACTTGTAGGACTTGTGGAGGAGCATAATCTATAGAGATAATTCAAGCAAGAATTAAGTATTGCTAAGTTCTCTTTTGACAGTGATGGTGAAAGTCCCTATTCCATAAAAGTGATATAAAATGCAGTAATTTTTCACTCTCCCACACACTTTCCCTCCACCTTTACAGTTACTATCTATTTAAAATAATTGGATAATTTGGAATAGCAGAAGTTCAGGATGTAGAGTTAATGAGATAAAAATGGTGAGGAAAGAGAAATGATTAAGGAAGGATTGTGGGATGACATCTTTGTCTTTAATAATCAAAGAACCCTCATGAAACAGAGGAAATCATCTCCATTCACATGTTGATACTTTTATTCTTGCTTCGGCATCTTTCAGAAAGTTGTTCCTTAATATGTGTCCTAATCTTTCTTCTTGCAAACTACACCCAGCAAGGAGCAGAGTTACGATTTGAACCTAGGGCTTCACTCTAGAACCTATTGTTCTTACCACTAAGGATTGCTGTATTATATGAAAATGCCATTCTTCCTCAGATATGTTCATTACATCCCACAATAGACATGCCAGATATTAAATAGCTCACATAATCCCTGGGAGAGTTCTTTCATACTTGAGCTTTATATTAATATTGGGAAATTTTCCAGTTTCTGGCCTAATCTTGAAAGCATGTCAAGTGTACACAAGAGTCAGAGAACTACTTGAGAAGTCATAGGATAGTAATCTGGAGACAACTTATAGGCATATTGAATATATCTAATTAAAAAGAGGAACTTTTAAAATCATCCTTAGATTAATCAATTGGACGCTTAATGAAATCAATAAAATCAAAAAAAATTGAGGGTATAAACTGTTCATTAATTTTGTTCCTTCCTGTCAAAATCATTTGGTAAGTCAAGAGTCATAAAATAAGTGTAGAGTTGAAAGCATAATATTTAATTTGCTTAAATTTACTTCTACACTATATGCTATAGGAACAAAGTGTTTTATCAATACACATATTTTGTAGATTATGAATATTTCTCTTGTATTTTTTTAACATCTTTATTGGGGTATAATTGGTTTACAATGGTGTGTTAGTTTCTGCTTTATAACAAAGTGAATCAGTTATACATATGTGCATGTTCCCATATCTCTTCCCTCTTGCATCTCCTTCCCTCCTAACCTCCCTATCCCACCCCTCTAGGTGGTCACAAAGCACTGAGTTGATCTCCCTGTGCTATGCGGCTGCTTCCCACTAGCTATCTATTTTACGTTTGGTAGTGTATATATGTCCATGCCACTCTCTGACAGCCTACCCTTCCCCCACCCACATCCTCAAGTCCATTCTCTAGTAGATCTGTGTCTCCATTCCTGTCTTAACCTTTTTTTTTTTCCCTGAGATTCCATATATGTGTGTTAGCATACAGTATTTGTTTTTCTCTTTTTGACTTACTTCACTCTGTATGACAGACTCTAGGTCCATCCACCTCACTACAAATAACTCAATTTCATTTATTTTTATGGCTAAGTAATATTCCATTCTATATATGTGCCACATGTGCTTTATCCATTCATCTGGTGATGGACACTTAGGTTGGTTCCATCTCTGGGCTATTGAAAATAGAGTCGCAATGAACGTTTTGATATATGACCATTTTTGAATTATGGTTTTCTCTGGGCATATGCCCAGTAGTGGGATTGCTGGGTCGTATGGTAGTTCTATTTGTAGTTTTTTAAGGAACCTCCATACTGTTCTTCATAGTGGCTGTATCAATTTACATTCCCACCAGCAGTACAAGAGTGTTCCCTTTACTCCACACCCTCTTCAGCATTTATTGTTTCTAGATTTTTTGATGATGGCCATTCTGACTGGTGTGAGATGATATCTCATTGTAGTTTTGATTTGCATTTCTCTAATGATTAATGATATTGAGCATTCTTTCATGTGTTTGTTGGCAATCTGTATATCTTCTTTGGAGAAATGTCTATTTAGGTCTTCTGCCCATTTTTGGATTGGGTTTTTTTTTTTTTTGTTATTGAGCTGCATGAGCTTCTTATAAATTTTGGAGATTAATCGTTTGTCAGTTGCTTCATTTGCAAATACTTTCTCCCATTCTGAGGGTTGTCTTTAGGTCTTGTTTATGGTTTCCTTTGCCGTGCAAAAGTTTTGAAGTTTCATTAGGTCCCAATTCTTTATTTTTGTTTCTATTTCCATTTCTCTAGGAGGTGGGTCAAAAAGGATCTTGCTGTGATTTATGTCATAGAGTGTTCTGCCTATGTTTTCCTCTAAGAGTTTGATAGTTCCTGGCCTTAAAATTAGATCTTTAATCCATTTTCAGCTTATTTTTGTGTATGGTGTCAGTGAGTGATCTAATGTCATACTTTTATATGTACCTGTCCAGCTTTCCCAGCACCACTTACTGAAGAGGCTGTCCTTTCTCCACTGTACATTCCTGCCTACTTTACCAAAGATAAGGTGACCGTATGTGCGTGGGTTTATCTCTGGGCTTTCTATCCTGTTCCATTCATCTATATTTCTGTTTTTGTGTCAGTACCATACTGTCTTGATTACTGTAGCTTTGTAGTATAGTCTGAAGTCAGGGAGCCTGATTCCTTCAGCTCCGTTTTTCGTTCTCAAGATTGCTTTTGCTATTTGGGGTCTTCTGTGTTTCCATATAAATTGTGAAAATTTTTGTTCTAGTTCTGTGAAAAATGCCAGTTGTAGTTTGATAGGGATTGCATTGAATCTGTAGATTGCTTTGGGTAGTAGAGTCATTTTCACAATGTTGATTCTTCCAATCCAAGAACATGGTATGTCTCTCTATCTATTTGTTTCATCTTTAATTTCTTTCATCAGTGTCTTATAATTTTCTGCATACAGGGTTTTGTCTCCTTAGGTAGGTTTATTCCTAGAAATTTTATCCTTTTTGTTGCAATGGTAAATGGGAGTGTTTTCTTAATTTCACTTTCAGATTATTCGTCAGTGGTGTATAGGAATGCCAGACATTTCTGTGCATTAATTTTGTATCCTGATACTTTATCAAATTCATTGATTAGCTCTAGTAGTGTTCTGGTAGCATCTTTAGGATTCTCTATGTATAGTATCATGTCATCTGCAAACAGTGACAGCTTTACTTCTTCTTTTATGATTTGGATTCCTTTTATTTCTTTTTCTTCTCTGATTGCTGTGGCTAAAACTTCCAAATCTATGTTGAATAAGAGTGGTAAGAGTGAGCAACCTTGTCTTGTTCCTGATCTTAGTGGAAATGGTTTCAGTGTTTCACTACTGAGGACGATGTTGGCTGTGGGTTTGTCATTGAGGGAAAGTTCCCTCTATGCCTATTTTCTGCAGGGTTTTTATCATAAATGGGTGTTGAAATTTGTTGAAAGCTTTCTCTGCATCTATTGAGATGATCATATGGTTTTTCTCCTTCAATATGTTAATATGGTGTATCATGTTGATTGGTTTGTGTATATTGAAGAATCCTTGCATTCCTGGAATAAACCCCACTTGATCATGGTGTATGATTCTTTTAATGTGCTGTTGGATTCTGTTTGCTAGTATTTTGTTGAGGATTCTTGAAAATATGTTCATCAGTGATATTGGCCTGTTGCTTTCATTTTTTGTGGCATCTTTGGTTTTGGTATCAGGGTGATGGTGGCCACATTGAATGAGTTTGGGAATGTTCCTCCCTCTGCTATATTTTGCAAGAGTTTGAGAAGGACAGATGTTAGCTCTTCTCTAAATATTTGACAGAATTCTCATGTGAAGCCATCTGGTCCTAGGCTTTTGTTTGTTGGAAGATTTTTAATCACAGTTTCAATTTCAGTGCTTGTGATTGGTCTGTTCATATTTTCTATTTCTTCCTGATTCAGTCTTGGCAGGTTGTACATTTCTAAGAATTTGTCTATTTCTTCTAGGTTGTCCCTTTTATTGGCATAGAGTTGCTTGTAGTAATCTCTCATGATGTTTTGCATTTCTGCAGTGTTAGTTGTTACTTCTACTTTTTCATTTCTAATTATATTGATTTGAGTCTTCTCCCATTTTTTCTTGATGAGTCTGGCTAATGGTTTATCAAGTTTGTTTATCTTCTCAGAGAACGAGCTTTTACTTTTATGGATCTTTGATATCGGTTCCTTCATTTCTTTTTTATATATTTCTGATCTGATCTTTATGATTTCTTTCCTTCTGCTAACTTTTTTTTTTCGCTCTTCTTTCTCTAATTGCTTTAGGTGCAAGTTTAGGTTGTTTATTTGAGGTGTTTCCTGTTTCTTAAGGTAGGATGGTATTGCTATAATCGTCCCTCTTAGAACTGGTTTTGCTGCATCCCATAGGTTTTGGGTCATCGTGTCTCCATTGTCATTTGTTTCTAGGTATTTTTATATTTCCTCTTTGATTTCAGTGATCACTCCATTATGAAGTAGTGTATTGTTTAACCTCCATGCATTGGTATTTTTTACAGATCTTTTCCTGTAATTGATATCTAGTCTCAGAGCGTTGCGGTCAGAAAAGATACTTGATACGATTTCGATTTTCTGAAATTTACCAAGGCTTGTTTTGTGACTCCAGATATGATCTATCCTGGAGAATGTTCCATGAGCACTTGATAAAAACGTGTATTCTGTTGTTTTTGGATGGAATGTCCTATAAATATCAATTAAGTTCATCTTGTTTAATGTATCATTTAAAGCTTGTGTTTCCTTATTTATTTTCATTTTGGACAATGTGTCCATTGGTGAAAGTGGGGTGTTAAAGTCCCCTACTATGAATATGTTACTGTTGATTCCCCCTTTTATGGCTGTTAGTATTTGCCTTATGTATTGAGGTGCTCCTGTATTGGGTACATAAATATTTACAATTGTTATATCTTCTTCTTGGATCAATCCCTTTATCATTATGTATTGTTCTTATTTGTCTCTTGTAATAGTCTTTATTTTAAAATCTATTTTGTCTGGTATAAGAATTGCTACTTCAGCTTTCTTTTGATTTCCATTTGCATGGAATAACTTTTTCCATCCCCTCACTTTCAGTTTGTATGTGTCCCTAGGTCTGAAGTGGGTCTCTTGTAGACAGCATATATACAGGTCTTGTTTTTGTATCCATTCAGCCAGTCTGTGTCTTTTGGTGGGAGCATTTAATCCATTTACATTTAAGGTAATTATCAATATGTATGTTCCTATTCCCATTTTCTTAATTGTCTTGTGTTTTTTTTATTGTAGGTCTTTTCCTTCTCTTGTTTTCCTTGCCTAGAAAACTTCCTTTAGCATTTGTTGTAAAGCTGGTCTGGTGGTGCTGAACTCTCTCAGCTTTTGTTTGTCTGTAAAGGTTTTAATTTCTCCATCAAACCTGAATGAGATCTTTGCTGGGTAGAGTAGTCTTGGTTGTAGGGTTTTCTCCTTCATCACTTTAAATATATCCTGCCACTCCCTTCTGGCTTGCAGAGTTTCTGCTGAAAGATCAGCTGTTAACCTTGTGGGGATTCCTTGTGTGTTATTTGTTGTCTTTCCATTGCTGCTTTTGATATGTTTTCTTTGTATTTAATTTTTGACTGTTTGATTAATACGTGTCTTGGCGTGTTTCTCCTTGGATTTATCCTGTATGGAATTCTCTGTGCTTCCTGGACTTGATTAACTATTTCCCTTCATATATTAGGGAAGTTTTCAACTATAATCTCGTCAAATATTTTCTCAGTCCCTTTCTTTTTCTCTTCTTTGGGGACCCACATAATTTGAATGTTGCTGCATTTAATGTTGTCCTAGATATCTCTGAGACTGTCCACAGTTCTTTTCATTCTTTTTTCTTTATTCTGCTCTGCAGGAGTTATTTCCACTATTTCATCTTCCAAGTCACTTATTCGTTCTTCTGCCTCAGTTATTCTGCTATTGATCCCTTCTAGAGTATTTATTATTATTATTATTATTTTGTGGTACACAGGACTCTCACTATTGTGGCCTCTCCCATTGCGGAGCACAGCCTCTGGATGCACTGGCTCAGCGGCCATGGCTCACGGGCCTAGCCACTCCGTGGCATGTGGGATCTTCCCACTGGGGCATGAACCCATGTACCCTGCATCAGTGGGCGTAGTCTCAACCACTGTGCCACCAGGGAAGACCTAGAGTATTTTTAATTTCATTTATTGTGTTGTTCATCATTGCTTGTTTCCTCTTTAGTTCTTTTAGGTCCTTGTTAAATGTTTCTTGCATTTTGTCTATTCTATTTCCAAGATTTTGAATTATCTTTACTATCATTATTCTGAATTGTTTTTTAGGTGGACTGCCTATTTCCTCTTCATTTGTTAGGTCTCGTGGGTTTTTACCTTCATCTTTATCTTCATCTGCTGTGTGTTTTTCTGTCTTCTCATTTTCCTTATCTTACTGTGTTTGGGTTCTCCTTTTTGCAGGCTGCAGGTTTGTAGTTCCCGTTGTTTATGGTGTCTGTCCCCAGTGGCTAAGGTTGGTTCAGTGGGTTGTGTAGGCTTCCTGGTGGAGGTGACTAGTATCTGTGTTCTGGTGGTTGAAGCTGGATCTTATCTTTCTGGTGCACAGGTCCACATCTGTTGGTGTGTTTTGGTGTGTCTGTGGCCTTATTATGATTTCAGGCAGCCTCTCTGATAATGGATGGTGCTGTGTTCCTGTCTTGCTAGATATTTGACATATGGTGTCCAGCACTGTAGCTCGCTGGTCATTGAGTGAAGCTGGGTCTTGGCATTGAGATGGAGATCTCTGGGAGATTTTTGCTGTTTGATATTATGTGGAGCTATGGAGGTCTCTTGTGGACCAGTGTAATGAAGTTGGCTCTCCCACCTCAGAGGCACCGCACTGACTCCTGGCTGGAGCACCAAGAGACTTTCATGCACACAGCTCAGAATAAAAGGGAGAAAAAGTAGAAAGAAAGAAAGAAAGAAAGAAAGAAAGAAAGAAAGAAAGAAAGAAAGAAAGAAAGAAAGAGGATAAAATAAAGTAAGATAAAAATAAAGTTATTAAAATAAAAAATAGAAAATAATTAATATAAAAATTAATTAAAAAAAAGGTCAGAACCCTAGGACAAATGGTGAAAGCAAAGCTATACAGACAAAATCTCACACAGATGCATTCACATACACACTCACAAAAAGAGGAAAATGGGAAAAAATAATATATCTGTCTCTCAAAATCCATTTCCTCAATTTGGGATGATTCATTGTCTATTCAGGTATTCCACAGATGCAGGGTACATCAAGTTGATTTTGAAGATTTAATCCGCTGCTCCTGAGGCTGCTGGGAGAAATCTCTCTCTCTCTTTTTTGTTCCCACAGCTCCGGGGGTTCAGCTTTCGATTTGGTCCTGCCTCTATGTGTAGGTCACCTGAGGGCGTCTGTTCTTCGCTCAGTCAGGACGCGGTTAAAGGAGCAGCTTATTCTGGGGCTCTGGCTCACTCAGGCCAGGGGGAGGGAGGGTTATGGGGTGAGCCTGCGGCAGCAGTGGCCAGCTTGATGTTGTACCAGCCGGAGGCATGCCGTGTGTTCTCCCAGGGAAGTTGTCCCTGGATCACGGAAACCTGGTAGCGGCGGGCTGCAGAAGCTCCCGGGAGGGGAGGTGGGGATAGTGACCTATGCATGCACACAGGCTTCTTGGTGGCAGCAGCAGCAGTCTTAGTGTCTCATGCCCGTCTCTGGGGTCCGCGCTGATAGCTGTGGCTCGTGCCCGTCTCTGGAACTCCTTAAGTGATGCTCTTAATCCCTTTTCCTCGTGCACCAGGAAACAAAGTGGGAAGAAAAAGTCTCTTGCCTCTTCAGCAGGTTCAGATTTCTTCCCGGACTCTCTCTCGGCTAGCCGTGGTGCACTATCCCCTTCGGTCTGTGTTCACGCAGCCAACCCCAGTGCTCTCCCTGTGATCCGACCGAAGCCCGAGCCCCAGCTCCCAGACCCCGACCACCCAGCGGGTGAGCAGACAACCCTCTCGGGTTGGTGAGTGCCGGTTGGCACTGATCCTCTGTGCGGGAATCTCTCCGCTTTGCCCTCCGCACCCCGGTGGCTGTGCTCTCCTACGTGGCTCTGAAGCTTCCCCCCTCCACTACCCGCAGTTTCCACCCACAGAGAGACTTCCTAGTGTCTGGAAACCTTTCCTCCTTCACAGCTCCCTCCCACTGGTGCAGATCCCGTCCCTATTCTTTTGTCTCTGTGTTTTTCTTTTTGCTTTTGCCCTACCCAGGTACGTGGGGAGTTTCTTGCCTTTTGGGAGGTCTGAGGTTTTCTGCCAGCGCTCAGTGGGTGTTCTATAGGAGCAGTTCCACATGTAGATGTATTTCTGATGTATCTGTGGGGAGGAAGGTGATCTCCACGTCTTAATTTAAGAACACAATGCAGCATTTTGTATAAAAACTTGAAGTACATGACATTATAAAATATATTAAATTTTAAATTTAAAATATTAATTAAATTTTAACTTCAGATGTTATTCAAATGAATGCGTTTAATCAATTATTTTAAGAGTATTTATCAGTTAATTTGTTTCTGAATGAAGCAGTGTAAATAATCCAGCACAAATGTAACTTTTCTACTTTATAAATGTTTGAACTGGGTTTGTGGTAAAGTGTTTCAGGAGAAGCCAAGAAGCAAACCACCCATATTATTTAAGGAAAGGAAGAAAAATGGTTTAAAAAAACAACTCACTACAGAAAATGGTATTGGTCTTTTTGACTTTTATTGTACTATGGCTGTCATGCTTAGGGAATAGGGTACAGATCACTGTAAAAATATAGTAAGGATATTTTCCTCTTATTTATACGTATGTATGCAACAATTTAATTACCATAAGAATTATTTATTTAAAAAGTAACTGGGGCTTCCCTGGTGGCGAAGTGGTTAAGAATACAACTGCCAATGCAAGGGACATGGGCTCAAGCCCTGGTCCGGGAAGATCCCACATGCTGTGGAGCAACTAAGCCCATGTGTCACAACTACTGACCCTACGCTCTAGAGCTTGGGAGTCACACAACTAAGCTCACTTGCCACAACTACTGAAGCCTACGCACCTAGAGCCCATGCTCTGCAAAAAGACAAGCCACCACAATGAGAAGCTCCTGCACCGCAACTAGAGAAAGCCCGTGTGCAGCAACAAAGACCCAAAGCAGCCAAAAATAAATAAATTAAATAAATAAATTAATTAATAATAATTGGGTTCCATTTCTCCCTGTAGTTGTTGTGGAGCAATATCTTTTCTTGGAGGTATCATTTTCAACAACTTTAACATTTTTGCCATTATGATTTTTTATATTATTTTTAAGTAAATGGACATATTATCATATTTTACTCTTATAATGAAAGCAAATAATAATTTTAAGTCAACCCTTAGAATAACAAAATATGATTTATAACTTTCTAATATAAGTTGAAAAAAAGGAAAAATGGCACGTTATGGAGTGCTTGACTTGCCTTGCCCTGTTTATGTAGGACACAAAAGTTATCCTGCTATTGCTTGAACTCGATAGGTTAACAGTTACATGAATAAATTATTGGAAGTTCCTGGAAGCCAGGGAGCAACTCTGGAAACTAATTTTGTTGTTCATTTCATAGCCCAGAGCTCTGTGGCAGTCAGTGACAGAAGCACAGACATTAGACCAACAAGCAAGGCAGCTCCTGTTTTGAGGCAGAGAAAAATAAGTTGCCACAAATGCCTCACAACATTATTATAATTGATCACATTTATGAAGACCTCATAAAGTTGCAAACTGTTATAATACAAAAAGGCAGTTATAACAATGCAAAGTGGTCTATCATCATCTCTTGATGACAACTTTATTACTGTTGTAGACCAGTTTTGTTCAGGGGAATCCAGTAGCCATAAGTTATTTTGAAGTGAAGCAGCACAGCAGGCTGGAGTATTACAGTATAAAATTTATTTTTTATGAGACACAAGAACTATATCAAACAGTTACCAAAATGTCTGAGAGCTACAGGATCTATTAAGATATCACAACAGAGACATCTCCTTTATGTTCACGGGGAATGGCAATAAGCATTACTACCTGGGTAGAGAGACAAGCTCTCACAACTCATCCTTGGATTGCCTACAAGGTACAGTTGCAGGTGACCAGCAAAGATGAAGTTTATTAAAGTGCCATCTCACAGGGCTCAACAAAGCATGAAACTTAAGGGCCTCTAGCCATGGAAGGGATTTGGCATTCACCAGTATCTAATTATGAGAGTCAGGAGGAAAGAGTTTACATCACCTGTGGACTACTACCTCTTTAGTCTTGAACATTTTTAGTTTTTTATTAAATAGAGGATACAAAGCAAAAGAAACAGCAGTATAATTTCCTTAGGGACTTTCTTGCAAAAAATCTGATATATCAGGTCTTTATATTAATTGGAGAGTCAGAATGTCACATGTGAGTTTCAAATATGCTGTCTCTCCTTCAGATCTAGGTCCAGAACTCATTTTAGGAATTACTAAATTCCTGAGATAGTACTGAACTTATTTGGAGTCACTTCTGTACTGCAGCACCATCTCCTAAGCCTGAAGCTATTTGTGTTTTTTATTACTCATTCAAAACTATTTATTAAATGCTTACTATGTGTCCAGCACTGTTCTGGGCAAAATGGGAACCAAATTAGAACTTATTCCAGGAAAAAATGTTCACAGATTGATTTGAATTATATGCTTCTTATAAAATGTTTTCTTACCCATTTGAATATTCTGAATAGATACACTCATGGTGTAAAGAAAGCAATGTAGTGGCCTTTGTATAACTAACATGAACACCGTCCATGTAACCCTGAACATTTAATAATGAAACTGCTTGTCCGTAAAGGTGAGTAGTTTATACTAAGTATCTTGTACTACACAATTTCTTAGGTACCTCCTCCTTCCAATTTATTTGGAATTTCTCTCACTCTATTGTTATCCCACTAACAATTTGCCATGTGTGTATCTTGACTGGTACTCTCACTTATTTGATTCCTAATGTGATTAGCTCCCACTACCTTTGGTAGTCTGTCATTCTGATTCTCAGTCTGGCTTGGCTTCTGGAATTGTACCTGGTATAGTCATTCTGATGTCTCTCAGTCTTTTGGTGTCAAACGTGAGGGCTCAGGTCCTCAGACCTGTAATTGAAAGAGTGACGTGTATTCATAAAGTTTTGTGGTTGTTAGTTTCAGTTTTAAATACAAAGTTAAAATATAAACACACCCTTGTGTTATAATATTCAAACAAAATAGAAACATAGATTAATGTCAAAGTCTCCATTCAAACACACTCAAATTCTACATCCTTTCCTGTAGTTTTCTCATATGGTTTCTGTTCTTTATACCATTTAAAAAAAAAAAAAACTTTCTCTTCATCTTTATTTTGATTTAGTGAATCTTCTCATCTATCTGGAGATTTTTATCTGGCTGTACAATATGCAAAATGTTGTGATGGATAGTTTTAATTTTCTTCTCCACATTCACTCCGTATACTCTTCTCCATTCTTTTCTATGCTCCAAGAAGCTGATCTTTATGGTCTGGATCAAAATGTGCATTTGTTCTCTGTTTTCTGCTTAAGCTTGGGCAAAGAGAGCCATTAGAAAAAGTTCAGAGTACAGGAGAAGTGTAAGGATGGGGTAATTATTCCTCTGCCTCCTTCTCTTCCAGGTCACCAAGAGGTGACTGTGTACCTCTACCAATAACCCCCACTCCTCCTACAGCTTCTTCCTCAGGGTTCTGGCAAACACTTCCTCTTTTTGTCCTGTAAAGCCAATGAGTGAGTGGGAAAGGGTTTCTGTGGTGCTAGACCCCAGGGTACTTCTTTATCCTGGGTTGGTAACCTTTAATCTGCTCTAACTTTTGTAATTAAAAACATGTTTTTCACTAATTCCTCCTGAATTATCCCATAACTGGAATCATAAATAATAAGTTTATGATTTCTCATTAGGACTTGATACTCTCCCAGTCAGACTGAGTGAATTTCTCTTCACACATTTCTTACCCTTAATCTGTAAATCAAAGAAAATAAAAATATTAACTTCAGGTTCTGAAATTAAATGAGATAAAGCATGTAAAGTATTTATACTGATGAAGGTATGGTAAAGTATCAATAATGTGACTGCTTTTAGACAGAAATTTCCTCTTGCTGCCTACTCCTTAACATGGTCCCCAACATCGAGTTGTTGTTTTGTTTTTATTAGAATTTTGGTAATATTCTATTCTCCTAAATTTAAAGCTAACCTGCCATTTCACAAAAATGTATTTATCTCACAGTATCCAATTAAAATTCTAAACATTACTGGCATAAGAATTGCATCTTACCTGAAATCCTATTACTCATACATATACTATATATATGTATATATATTCTCCATATATGTGTGTATATATAGTTTCTATTATATTAGAGTCTTTTATTGTAAAAAGTAAAAGGAATGTATCGCAACATTAATTTTTAGACATTTAAAAGTTTATTAATACTGTATCTAGGGTCCTTGCTTTTAAACATTTATCATTAGAAACCTATTGGATTTGCATATATATTTTGAAATTTTCACATTTTCGTAGTTATTTAACATTATATATAATTTTTGACTGAATCCCTTAGAGTTTCTGTTTCTCTTTCATTGAAACCAAAAAGTTCTGCATTCTATTTTTTTTTTTTACATCTTTATTGGAGTATAATTGCTTTACAATGTTGTGTTAGTTTCTGCTTTATAACAACATGAATCAATTATATATACATATATGTTCCCATATCTCTTCCCTCTTGCATCTCCCTCCCTCCCACCCTCCCTATCCCACCCCTCTAGGTGGTCACAAAGCACCGAGCTGATCTCCCTGTGCTATGCGGCTGCTTCCCACTAGCTATCGGTTTTACGTTTGATAGTGTATATATGTCCATGCCAGTCTCTCGCTTTGTCACAGCTTACCCTTCCCCTTCCCCATATCCTCAAGTCCATTCTCTAGTAGGTCTGTGTCTTTACTTCTGTCTTACCCCTAGGTTCTTCATGACAATTTTTTTTCTTAAATTCCATATATATGTGTTAGCATACGGTATTTGTCTTTCTCTTTCTGACTTACTTCACTCTGTATGACAGACTCTAGGTCCATCTACCTCATTACAAATAGCTCAATTTCGTTTCTTTTTATGGCTGAGTAATATTCCATTGTATATATGTGCCACATCTTCTTTATTCATTCATCCAATGATGGACACTTAGGTATTTCCATCTCCGGGCTATTGTAAATAGAGCTGCAATGAACATTTTGGTACATGACTCTTTTTGAATTATGGTTTTCTCTGGGTATATGCCCAGTAGTGGGATTGCTGGGTCACATGATAGTTCTTTTTGTACTTTTCTAAGGAACCTCCATACTGTTCTCCATAGTGGCTGTACCGATTCACATTCCCACCAGGAGTGCAAGAGTGTTCCCTTTTCTCCACACCCTCTTCAGCATTTATTGTTTCTAGATTTTTTGATGAGGCCCATTCTGACTGGTGTGAGATGATATCTCATTGTAGATTTGATCTACATTTCTCTAATGATTAATGATGTTGAACATTTTTTATTGTGTTTGTTGGCAGTCTGTATATCATTTTTGGAGAAATGTCTATTTAGGTCTTCTGCTCATTTTTGGATTGGGTTGTTTGTTTTTTAGTTATTGAGCTGCATGAGCTGCTTATAAATTTTGGAGATTAATCCTTTCTCAGTTGCTTCATTTGCAAATATTTTCTCCCATTCTGAGGTTACATTTTGGTATTGTTTATGGTTTCTTTTGCTGTGCAAAAGCTTTTAAGTTTCATTAGGTCCCATTTTTAAATTTTTATTTCTATTTGTCTAGGAGGTGGGTCAAAAAGTATCTTGCTCTGATTTATGTCATAGAGTGTTCTGCCTATGTTTTCCTCTAAGAGTTTGAAAGTTTCTGGCCTTACATTTAGGTCTTTAATCCATTTTGAGCTTATTTTCATGTATGGTGTTAGGGAGTGATCTAATCTCATACTTTTACATGTACCTGTCCAGCTTTCCCACCACCACTTATTGAAGAGGCTGCCCTTTCTCCACTGTACATTCCTGCCTCCTTTATCAAAGATAAGTTGACCATATGTACGTGGGTTTATGTCAGGGCTTTCTATCCTCTTCCATTGATCTATCTTTCTGTTTTTGTGCCAGTACCATACTGTCTTGATTACTGTAGCTTTGTAGTATAGTCTGAAGTCAGGGAGCCTGATTTCTCCAGCTCCGTTTTTCGTTCTCAAGATTGTTTTGGCTATTCGGGGTCATTTGTGTTTCCATACAAATTGTGAAATTTTTTGTTCTAGTTCTGTGAAAAATGTCAGTGATAGTTTGATAGGGCTTGCATTGAATCTGTAGATTGCTTTGGGTAGTAGAGTCATTTTCACAATGTTGATTCTTCCAATCCAAGAATATGGTATATCTCTCCATCTATTTGTATCATCTTTAATTTCTTTCATCAGTGTCTTATAATTTTCTGCATATAGGTCTTTTGTCTCCTTAGGTAAGTTTATTCCTAGATATTTTATCCTTTTTGTTGCAATGGTAAATGGGAGTGTCTTAATTTCACTTTCAGATTTTTCATCATTAATGTATGGGAATGCTAGAGATTTCTGTGCATTAATTTTGTATCCTGCTACTTTACCAAATTCATTGATTAACTCTAGTAGTTTTCTGGTAGCATCTTTAGGATCTCTATATATAGTATCATGTCATCTGTAAACAGTGACAGCTTTATTTCTTTTCTGATTTGGATTCTTTTTATTTCCTTGTCTTCTCTGAGTGCTGTGGCTAAAACTTCCAAAACTATGTTGAATACGAGTGGTGAGAGTGGGCAACCTTGTCTTGTTTCTGATCTTAGTGGAAATGCTTTTAGTTTATAACCATTGAGGACAATGTTGGCTGTGGGTTTGTCATATATGGCCTTTATTATGTGAAGGAAAGTTCCCTCTATGCCTACTTTCTGGAGGATTTTTATCATAAATGGGGGTTGAATTTTGTTGAAAGCTTTCTCTTCACCTATTGAGATGATCATATGGTTTTTCTCCTTCAATTTTTTAATATGGTGTATCACGTTGATTGATTTGCGTATATTGAAGAATCCTTGGTGTATGATCCTTTTAATGTGCCATTGGATTCTGTTTGCTAGTAATTTGTTGAGGATTTTTGCATCTATGTTCATCAGTGATATTGGCCTGTAGTTTTCTTTCTTTGTGACATCCTTGTCTGGTTTTGCTATCAGGGTGATGGTGGCCTTGTAGAATGAGTTTGGGAATGTTCCTCTCTCTGCTATATTTTGCAAGAGTTTGAGAAGGATAGGTGTTAGCTCTTCTCTAAATGTTTGATAGAATTCGCCTGTGAAGCCATTTGGTCCTGGGCTTTTGTTTGTTGGAAGACTTTTAATCACAGTTTCAATTTCAGTTCTTGTGATTGGTCTGTTCATATTTTCTATTTCTTCCTGATTCAGTCTTGGCAGGTTGTGCATTTCTAAGAATTTGTCCATTTTTTCCAGGTTGTCCATTTTATTGGCATATAGTTGCTTGTAGTAATCTCTCATGATCTTTTGTATTTCTTCAGTGTCAGTTGTTACTTCTCCTTTTTCATTTCTAATTCTATTGATTAGAGTCTTCTCCCTTTTTCTCTTGATGAGTCTGGCTAATGATTTATCAATTTTGTATATCTTCTCAAAGAACCAGCTTTTAATTTTTTTGTTGTTGTTCTTTTTTTGCAGTACATAGGCCTGTCACCATTGTGGCCCCTCCCATTGCGGAGCACAGGCTCCGGACGCACAGGCTCAGCAGCCATGGCTCTTGGTCCTGGCTGCTCCGCGACATGTGAGATCCTCCCGGACCAGGGAAAAAACCCGTGTTCCCTGCATTGGCAGGTGGACTCCCAACCACTGTGTCACCAGGGAAGCCCTCAGATTTTAATTTTATTGATCATTGCTCTCAGTTACTTCATTTCTTTTTCATTTATTTCTGATCTGATTTTTAGAATTTCTGTCCTTCTGCTAACTTTGGGGGCTTTTTTGTTCTTCTTTCTCTAGTTGCTTCAGCTGCAATGTTAGTTTGTTTATTCAAGATGTTTCCTGTTTCTTAAGGTAGGATTGTATTGCTATAAACTTCCCTCTTAGAACTGCTTTTGCTGCATCCCATAGATTTTGTGTCATCGTGTCTCCATTGTCATTTGTTTCTAGGTATTTTTATATTTCCTCTTTGATTTCTTCAATGATCACTTTGTTATTAAGTAGTGTGTTGTTTAGCTTCCATGTGTGTGCATTTTTTTCAGATCTTTTCCTGTAATTGATATCTATTCTCATAGCATTGTGGTCGTAAAGATACTTGATACAATTTCAATTTTCTTAAATTTACCAAGCCTTGATATGTGACTCCAGATATGATCTATCCTGGAGAATGTTCCATGAGCACTTGAGAAAAATGTGTATTCTGTTGTTTTTGGATGGAATGTCCTATAAAAATCAATTAAGTCCATCTTGTTTAATGTATCATTTAAAGCTTGTGTTTCCTTATTTATTTTCATTTTGGACAATGTGTCCATTGGTGAAAGTGGGGTGTTAAACTCCCCTACTATGAATATGTTACTGTCGATTTCCCCTTTTATGGCTGTTAGTATTTGCCTTATGTATTGAGGTCCTTGTATATTGGGTACATAAATATTTACAATTGTTATATCTTCTTCTTCGATCGATCCCTTGATCATTATGTAGTGTCCTTCTTTGTCTCTTCTAATAGTCTTTATTTTAAAGTGTATTTTGTCTGATATGAGAATTGCTACTCCAGCTTTCTTTTGGTTTCCATTTGCATGGAATATCTTTTTCCATCCCCTAACTTTCAGTCTGTATGTGTCTCTAGGTCTGAAGTGGGTCTCTTGTAGACAGCGTATATATGGGTCTTGTTTCTATATCCATTCAGCCATTCTGTGTCTTTCGGTGGGAGATTTAGTCAATTTACAATTATGGTAATTATCGATATGTATGTTCCTGTTCCCATTTTATTAATTGTTTTGAGTTTGTTATTGTAGATCTTTCCTTCTCTTGTGTTTCTTGCCTAGAGAAGTTCCTTTAGTATTTGTTGTAAAGCTGGTTTGGTGGTGCTGAACTCTCTCAGCTTTTGCTTGTCTGTAAAGGTTTTAATTTCTCCATCAAATCTGAATGAGATCCTTGCTGGGTAGAGTAATCTTGGTTGCAGGTTTTTCTCCTTCATCACTTTAAATATGTCCTGCCAGTTCCTTCTGGCTTGCAGAGTTTCTGCTGAAAGATCAGCTGTTAACCTTATGGGGATTCCCTTGTGTGTTATTTGTTGTTTTCCCCTTGCTGCTTTTAATATGTTTTCTTTGTATTTAATTTTTGACAGTTGGATTAATATGTGTCTTTGTGTATTTCTCCTTGCATTTATCCTGTATGGGGCTGTCTATGCTTCCTGGACTTGATTAACTATTTCCTTTCCCATTTTAGGGAAGTGTGCAACTGTAATCTCTTCAAATATTGTCTCAGTCCCTTTCTTTTCCTCTTCTTCTTCTGTAACCCCTATAATTCGAATGTTGGTGTGTTTAATGTTGTCCCAGTGGTCCCTGAGACTGTCCTCAGTTCTTTTCATTCTTTTTTCTTTATTCTGCTCTGCAGTAGTTATTTCCACTATTTTTTCTTCCAGGTCACTTATCCATTCTTCTGCCTCAGTTTTTCTGTTATTGATCCCATCTAGAGTATTTTTAATGTCATTTATTGTGTTGTTCATCATTGCTTGTTTCATCTTTAGTTCTTCTAGGTCCTTGTTAAATGTTTCTTGCATTTTCTCTATTCTGTTTCCAAGATTTTGGATCATCTTTAGTATCATTATTCTGAATTCTTTTTCCGGTAGACTGCCTATTTCCTCTTCATTTGTTAGGTCCGGTGGGTTTTTATCTTACTCCTTTATCTGCTGTGTGTTTTTCTGTCTTCTCATTTTGCTTATCTTACTGTGTTTGGGTTCTCCTTTTTGTAGGCTGCAGGTTTGTAGTTCCCCTTGTTTTTGGTGTTTGTCCCCAGTGGCTAAAGTTAGTTCAGTGTGTTGTGTAGGCTTCCTGGTGGACAGGACTAGTGCCTGTGTTCTGGTGAATGAAGCTGGATCTTGTCTTTCTGGTGCGCAGGTCCACGTCTGGTGGTGTGTCTGTGGCCTTACTATGATTTTAGGCAGCCTCTCTGCTAATGGGTGGGGTTTTGTTCCCGTCTTGATAGTTGTTTGGCATAGGGTGTCCAGCACTCTAGCTTGCTGGTCGTTGAATGAAGCTGAGTGCTGGTTTTGAGATGGAGATCTCTGGGAGGTTTTCACCATTTGATATTATGTTGAGCTGGGAGGTCTCTTGTGGGCCAGTGTCCTGAAGTTGGCTCTCCCACTTCAGAGACACAGCACTGACTCCTGGCTGCCTGCCAAGAACCTTTCATCCACATGGCTCAGAATAAAAGGGAGAAAATGGAAAAAGAAAGAAAGAAAGAAAGAAAGAAAGAAAGAAAGAAAGAAAGAAAAAAGAAGAGAGGGAGGGAGGGAGGAAGGAAAGAAGGAAGGAAGTAGGGAAGGAAGGAAAGATAGAAAGAAAGAAAGGAAGGAAGAAAGAAAGAGGATAAAATAAAATAAAGTAAGGTAAGATAAAATAAAATAAAGTTATTAAAATAAAAAATAATTATTAAGAAAAAAAATTTTTAAGAAGAAAATGGAAAACAAACAAACAAAAAATGAGTGGATAGAACCCTAGGACAAATGGTGGAAGCAAAGCTATACAGACAAAATCTCACATAGAAGCATACACATACACACTCACAAAAAGAGGAAAGGGGGAAAATATAATAAATCTTGCTCTCAATGTCCACCTCCTCAATTTGGGATGAATCGTTGTCTATTCATATATTCCACAGATGCAGCATACATCAAGTTGATTGTGGAGCTTTAATCCACTGCTTCTGAGGCTTCTGGGAGAGATTTCCCTTTCTCTTCTTTATTCTCACAGGTCCCCGGGCTCAGCTTTGGATTTGGTCCCATCTCTGCGTGTAGGTCACCAGAGGGCGTCTGTTCTTCACTCAGACAGGATGGGGTTAAAGGAGCAGCTGCTTTGGGGACTGTGGCTCACTGAGGCCGTGGGGAGGGAGGGTTATGGAGTGCGGGGCGAGCCTTCGGTGGCAGAGGCCAGTGTGACATTGCACCAGCCTGAGGCACACCATGCGTTCTTCCAGGGAAGTTGTCCCTGGATCTCGGGAGCGTGGCACTGGCAGGCTGCACAGGCTCCCCATAAGTGGGGTGTGGATAGTGACCTGTGCTCGCACACAGGCTTCTTGGTGGCGGCAGCAGCAGCCTTAGTGTCTCATGCCCGTCTCTGGGGTCCGCACTTTTATCCACGGCTCGTGCCTATCTCTGGAGCTCCTATAAACAGCGGTCTTAATCCCCTCTCTTCACGCACCTGGAAACAAAGAGGGAAGAAAAGGTCTCTTGCCTCTTCAGCAGGTCCAGACTTTTCCCTGGACTCTCTCCCGGCTAGCCGTGGTGCACTAACCCCTGCAGGCTGTGTTCATGCCGCCAACCCCAGTCCTCTCCCTGCGCTCTGACTGAAGCCCGAGCCTCAGCTCCCAGGCCCGCCAGTCCTGGCGGGTGAGCAGACAAGCCTCTCGGGCTGGTGAGTTGCCAGTCGGCACCGATCCTCTGTGCAAGTATCTCTCCACTTTGCCCTCTGCACCCCTGTTGCTGTGCTCTCCTCCGCGGCTCCGAAGCTTTCCCCGTCCACCACCCGCAATCTCCGCCTACAAAGGGGCTTCCTAGCGTGTAGAAACATTTCCTCCTTCACAGGTCCCTTCCACTGGTGCAGGTCCCATCCCTATCCTTTTGTTTCTGTTTATTATTTTTTCTTTTGCCCTACCCAGGTACTTGGGGATTTTCTTGCCTTTTGGGAGGTCTGATGTCTTCTGCCAGTGTTCAGTAGGTGTTCTGTAGGAGTTGTTCCACATGTAGATGTATTTCTGGTGTATCTGTGTGGAGGAAGGTAATCTCCGCATCTTACTCTTCCGCCATCTTCCCCCTAAATCAGTCCTGCATTCTTAATAGTACAACAAACTCCTTCCTAACATTTACTTTCGGATTCTGCAGTGTATTATTTTGTGATAAATACAACAGATCCTCAAAATAATGATACTTCCCCTAATTGTTTTAGTTTTTAGTTTTCTATAGTCTTTATAAAAGTTATGTGGACAATTCATTTGATCAGATCAATGGCTTGAGGTTAAAACGGTGCGTTCTAACATTGCATCTAGTCCAGTCCTAGTTGACCCTAGCAGGCATTCTTCTGGTATAGCTTTGTTGAGGTGCCATCTTGTTTACCTTTCTTTACTTGACTCAGGGTCTAAACAAACAAGGCACATGGAAACGGATGTTTCTCAGGCTGTATTATGAACAAGGATGTTTTCTCACTCTTTCTAATTCTGTTTGCAACCCCAAATCATAAAAACATATCGACCTCTTTCCTTATGGAGTTTGATCACTAATCTATGAATGAAGAGCCTCTGTCTCATAGAATTTAAGCTCTGTGTCCATAATTACACAGGTAGTGTAAAATCCAGTATACTGCACAGGAAAGAGCACTGATTTTGGGAATATGAAATTTATGTTTACATTTTTGCTTTACCGTTTTTGAGCCATAGGTCAAATTGATACTGACCAGGGTTCTTGGCCTTCCCCAATCAATATAAATTGACAAGGACAGACAAGAGACTCAGGCAAGGCTTTACTGGGGCTCCTGTGACCGCAGGAGGGAGTGAAAACAAGTAACATATTCACTTGCTTGCTCCCTGAGGGGTAAGTGGTTCCTTATACAGGGTGAGGGTAAAGATGTGTCAGGTCTAAGGGTGGCTTAGATGGTTTGCTCACCCCTTAGGTGGTGTTGAGTGCGGGGGCATGCTCAGTGCCCTGTTTTTGCTCCGGGCTCTTCAGAAGTGGCAGTTGGGTTTTTTGGTCTTTTTGTATCTTTTTCACCCATAATTTGCTCCAACTGTGCATTCATGCAGTTACTTGTAGTCCCTTATAGTTTCTTCGTAATTTGTAGCTTGGGGAGACCTTTGTCCAGGTACAAACATTGCAGCACTGCAGCAAAGGTCCCAGGTCGTCTCAAAATGATCTAGTAGTCCTCCCTGTAGCTCAGTTTTTGAAATTGAAAATAAGAAAAAAAATATATACTTACCATAAAATGTTATGGTGTGAATTAGTGAAACAATGTACATAGAATCTTGCATAAATGTCAACCTACTGATGCCCAGCACATGATTTTCTGCCTCATCATACTGCTTTCTCTTGTCTTTGTATATAAACTTTAATTACTACTGGTCTTAAGAGAGTAATTACTTAATATTAATACTAATTCAATCATTACTATTCAATATGTTACCCATATTAATACCTAGCTTATGGAATAATTAATCAGACAAGGTGATTGATACTTTGATACACTTATACCTTTTTATTTTTAAAAAATAAAGATCTGTTTCAGTAAAATTCCAGTTAAGTTCCAGATTATTGGAAAAATTTTGTTTCCCTCACTTTCTCATTGAATGAAAATGTTCTGTTTATAAGTTTATTTGAATTAATCTTGCTGTAATCTGAAATATTTATTTTCAAAAATTACATTTGAAAAAATACACATTTTTATTATTGATTTTACCAAACACATAGTGATTCTTTATGGAAAAAGTGCAAATTGTTAGTCTTTCAAAAGAATATAGCATAGACACAAAAATGTTATTTTATTTTCATTTGAACTTGATGATATAAAATGAAGTCAAAGCAGAAACTAACACACCATTGTAAAGCAATTATACTCCAATAAAGATGTTAAAAAAATAAAAAAAGTAAAATGAAGTGAGTATCATCAACTGCACCCTTTTAAAACTGCCTCAGGGAAATATGTTAATTGATAAATATTAATTAAAATGGAAGGTAAAAGTTCTTAAGCAGAATTATATCCCAAGTCTTATTATGGGGTGTAAATAGATGGAAATTTAACTTTATAATGTTTTTGAGGGATTGCCATTTTAATCAATGTGACATATCTGGGGTTGACACTTTCCCTGGAGCCTATAGTTTCTTATTTTCATTTACTCATTAGACATACTGATTGCCTCTGAAAAACAGGAACATAGGCGAGCTCTTTTTTTCATTCTTCATATTTTTTATAGGGATGAAGATAAATTATTAGGAAATATTCAGAATTAAGAAGGAAATTACTAGGAAAAATGAAGGTCTAATTAATGAAGCAAATTTATGGCTCTATTAAAGGTGAGAAGAAGAATATAGAGTGAGGTCCCATTTTAAAATAACTCCCTTATTTTTCCCACTTTTAGCACTGAGGGAGAGCATTTTCACTTTGTTTCTTTAGTTTATGAAGTCAGGAATCACTCTCAGATTTTGATTAAACAACATATAATTTAAATGTGCAATGACACAAAAGCCTGGATAGACAGTCAGGATGCAAGATACCAGTTAATTACATTACTTTGGAACTCAAGGTCACTCAACTCTCTGAAGCCCAAGCATGAGTTCAAGGCCTTCTGCTTGTTCAAGTTGGAAGGGAAAATGGTATGGTCCCTGATTTTTTTTGAAATTTTCATTCTTCTTGATATTTTAAAGCAGAAAGTGATTTACATGGAAAAAGAATATTTGCAAAATCTTGGACATGAAGAAAAGGAAAAGATCTAGAATGGACTTCCAAGAATTACTTCCAGGTTAATATCTACAGAGTGGCTTCCTAAGACCTCTAGAAGGGGACATAGGAGAACTACCGGTACTGACTTTGAGAACATACTATCACAGCCATTGCTGCTGCTGCTGCTTTCGCTGACACCACCAATGCTGCTAAAAATTGCCTTTCTACTCCCACAAAGTAAGCGATTGGAATGCTGCTGCAACAATACCCAGTGCCTTCAAAACTCTGCTTTTGGAGAAGCAGCCAAACCAGCCACAAGATAGCCTCTCAGGCACTTCTGACTTCACATGAGTGTAACTAATTTGTAGAACCAAAATCCTGGTCAGAACTGCAGCTCTAAGGGAGTCTGGGAAATATTTACTTTAGCTTTTAAGACTCTGAAATACAGGGAGGTACTCTAAAAGGAGATTGAAATGGGCTCTTTGTGTTAATTTCTCTTATTAAGCTTGTCTTTTATGTTCAACATGGTGTCTTTTCAAAGGTTCTTCAATAGCTTCAAAGTACTCCTAGGGAATTCAAGCATGACATCAACACCACTGGCCAAAAGTCAGTATTATTTATAAATTTTCCGTTCCCAGTTTTGTTGTGACTGCCACCTCATAGTCTTCTGTGGAAGATCCCTCTACTTTAGACACTGGACATTATGATTTTAAGCATAATGTTGGAACACATCCAGAGAAGTTAATCTTTGTGTCACTTCCTTGAAATGATTTCCCCCATGTTCTGTTTCACAAATGGTTTTCTATTTTTGCAAGAAAATATGCCCTCATAGAAGTCTTTTAATCGTTTTAGTTTGAGTTTTTATTTTATTTTCAAGTACCCATCACATGAAAGAAAGTACAATGACCACTGTAGGTACAGCTGCATATTTTATATCTTGTAAACTCATAGATTCTGATCTTATGGAAAATTGATATAAATTTCATCTGTAGCTTCTTTGATTTTCCCCTCATTTTGTGTGCTGGGATCACACCTCTGTGAATGTGAGATAATTCCAGAAAAGACAGAAATTTTTGAGGATTTTATTTTTTCTGGGCAAAATGGAGCAATTACGGTCAGATCTACAGGACATTGAAGTACAAGGGATTTCTTTACTTAGTATTTATAGTTACAGCAGTAAGTGCTGAGTCCACCACAACTTGTCCTGGAAAGTACAGGCTCTTCTCTGGGATCCTCTCCACACAAGTCATTGACTTTCAGCTATTTCACAAAGTCATCTGCTATTCTTTTGTAGATTGCATTCCTGATCATTTTCCAAAATAGACATCTACAAAGAAAATTATCCAACACAGAATAATTATATTAAGAAAATGAGAAAAATTAAGGAGGATGGATTTTTCTAAGGATGCTGGCAAATGGAAGAGAACAGAAAAATTATTTATATTATATATATGATTAAATGTTATGAGAATGATATGAATATTGGCAGATCTTCCCATTATTACTTCCAAGGACAAAGAGATTATTCTGGGAGTCAGGAGAAACTGGGAAATTAATTTTAGTCCTAGCTCTGCTACTGCATCTCAATTCCTGGCACCTCCATCTCTCCACTTGTATGTGCCAGAAACCACAGTGTTATCCTTGAATTCTTTACAACTCACATTCAATCCACCAAGAAATCTTTTTGGCTGTACCTTCAAATTGGATCCAGAATGTGATCATTTTTGAACTTCAACCATGGTCTGAGTCCTTAAGACTTCTTGCTGGTATTAACGTAAGAGCTTGTTAACTAGTCATTCTTCCATTCTTGCCTCTCCCACCCAACATAATAGCCAGATGATCCTTGTAAAACTTAAGAAGGGTCATTTCACTCCTTTGCTCAATGTTTACTGTATGGTTTTGCTAGGGCTGTTATAACAAAGTACCATAAACTGGGTGGCTTAAATAATATATATTTATGTTCCCACAGTTCGGGAGGCTACAAGGTCAAGATCAAAATGTTAGCAGGTCAATTCCTTCTGCAGGCTGTGAGATAAAATCTGTCCCATGCCCCTTTCCTAGAGTTTGATGGTTTTCTGGCAATATTTGATATTTACCTGCTTGAGAAGCATTGTCCCAATTTTTATATTCATCTTCATATGACAATCTCCCTGTGTGTGTTTCTGTTTCCAAATTTCCCCTTTTTATAAGGACACTGGTCATATCAGATTAGTGCTCATCCTAATCTCATTTGCAATGATCTTATTTCCAAATAAGGTCATGTTCTGAGGTACTGGGGGTTAGGACTTCAACATATGAATTTTGAGGGGATACAATTTAACCCATAACACCTATCAAGGCTTGTCCTCTCCCATAAAGTAAGAGCCAACATCCTTACAGTGGCTTTAGTATGACATTTTATGACCTGAATCTCCACTGCCTCTCCAACCTTACTCTCCAAGTTAGCCACTTTTCTCTAGTCACCCTCGCACCTTACAACCATTGCACTGGCTATTCCCTCTGCTGGAAGCAGTCTTCACACAGATGACATATGTCCAATGTCCTTGTTTTCTTCAGTTTTTGCTTAAATGTTGTTTTGGCAATAAACCTACCCTGACCACCCGAAGTAAAGCTGAAGCTGCCCTTCTTATCCATGAACTTCTAATACACTTTACCCTTTTCTACTTTGACAGGTATTACTAATTTCTAGCAAACTCTATTAATTATAATTTACTTTAAAAATATTGTTTATTGTTTTCCCTTCAATAAAAAGGTAGAATTGTGTTCATTAATCTACCCTAAATATTGATTACAGTGCCTGACACATAGAAAGGGATCAATATAAATGAACTGAAAGTTGTACCAATGGTCCTTTTTGAAATAAACAGTAAGTATTATGTCAGAATCTGATCCAGACTGAAGTACTGTGGGACTACCATTTGTACATGGAGTCTGTATGTGGACAAGAGTGGTCGCCTGGCATCAAATCTGGATTTGGCATCCAGACATCATTTCAAATTGTTTCCCATTATAGAGATAGAACGAATGTTTGCAGCAGTATCTGTGAGTGGATCCTATTAAGTAAGGGCATCTTTAAATGTAGGAAAAGAAATGTATGTGACGAGCAGTAAAATGTAGAGTTTAATAGAAAGTTTGCAGCTTGAAGGATTGGTTCACAGTGATTTTCTCTTTTATGGAAATGGATCTCAATTCAAACAAGCTCCCAATAATTAACAATTGATACAAAGTCACCTGAAAAACTAGAACAGATGGAAAAAGTGAATGAGAATTGTGGAGCTAAGTCATACTGATGGTAGGGTCATGGACACAAAAATCATGACTCCTGCTGCTGCAGTATCTGGAAATGTTGTTTCCTTCCATCCCATGTTTTATAGAACTGCTCTATGACCTACCCAAGTACCTTTCAATAAATTGGCCTCCCCTTTCTTTTTAAGTTTAAGGTAATCAGAAGTTTTTTTTTTGCTTTTTGAAAATTAAAGTTTTAATTTTATATTAAAGATTTTAAACACATAGAAAATAACATAACTTCTTACATTCCACTGTTTCATCTTGGATTCACCTTTATTCTTAAAAATGAATATATATATATATAATTTATAAATACAATTTATCTATAATTTACATATATAATTCAGAATTTGAAGTTGATTGTTTTCCATAAGCACTTTGATGATCTTACTCCACTGTAATTCTGGTCTCTATTGTTATCGGAAGCCTGTGATCAGTCTTATATTTGTTTTTAGATAAAATGTCTTGACTTTCTTGTCACTGTTAAGATTTTTCAATCTCATTAGGATTCTATTGGGCTGGCCAAAATGTTCATTCGTTTTTTTCCATAAGATGGCTCTAGTAGCATTTACTTGTCTTTAATTTCATTCAAAACAATTTTATTAGATTGTATGTGACAGCTGTCATATCAGTGTGCATTTAAATAAAAAGACATCAAAATTGGTGAATTTTTGTATAGCCATTCAAGATGGAAGAGAAAAGCAACATTTTTGGCATAATATGCTTTATTATTTCAAGAAAGGTGAAAATGCAACTGAAATGCCAAAAAAAAAAAAAAAGATTTGTGCAGTGTATGGAGAAGATGCGGTGAACTGATTGAATGCATCAAAAGTGGATTGTGAAGTTTCGTGCTGGAGATTTCTCGCTGGATGATGCTCTACCATCGCGGTAGACCAGTTGAAGTTGATAGCCATCAAATTGAGACATTAATTGAGAACAATCAATGTTATACCACGCGGGAGATAGCTGACATACTCAAAATATCCAAATCAGGTCTTGAAAATAATTTGCACCAGCTTAGTTATGTTAATTGCTTTGATGTTTGGGTTCCACATAAGTTAAGCAAGAAAAACCTTCTTGACCCTATTTCTGCATGCGATTCTCTACTGAAATGTAATGAAAATGTTCCGTTTTTAAAACAAATTGTGACGGGCGATGAAAAGTGGATACTGTACAATAACGTAGAATGGAAGAAATCATGAGGCAAACGACATGAACCATCACCAACCACACCAAAAGCCGGTCTTCATCCAAAGAAGGTGATGTTGTGCTCGTGTTGGGATTGGAAGGGAGTCCTCTATTATGAGCTCCTTCCAGAAAACCAAATGATTAATTCCAATAAGTACTGCTCCAAATTAGACCCACTGAACGCAGCACTCGACGAAAAACATCTAGAATTAGTCAACAGAAAACGTATAATCTTCCACCAGGATAATGCAAGACCGCATGTTTCTTTGATGACCAAGGAAAAAGCTGTTACAGTTTGGCTGGGAAGTTCTGATTCATCTGCTGTATTCATCAGACATTGCACCTTTGGGTTTCCATTTATTTAGGTCTTTACAAAATTCTCTTAATGGAAAAAATGCCAATTCCCTGGAAGACTCTAAAAGGCACCTGGAACAGTTCTTTGCTCAAAAAGATAAAAAGCTTTGGGAAGACAGAATAATGAAGTTGCCTGAGAAATGGCAGAAGGTAGTGGAACAAAAGGGTGAATACATTGTTCAACAAAGTTCTTGGTGAAAATGAAAAATGTATCTTTTATTTTTCCTTAAAAACTGAAGGCACTTTTTGGCCAACACAATAGATATTCTAGATCTCTCAGATATGTCATCTTCATTTATGTTGCTGAGAAAATTGTGCATATAGAATTTTTGAATTTATGTTTGTAATCAATTCTGGAAAATTTTTACCAATTGCGTCTTTAAAGATCTTTTAACCCATTCTTTCTCATTCTAATGCCAATTGTATACTCCGTGTCTCATAACCTGTCCTCTTTTCTATATTACCTTTCCATTTATTTTTCATTTTCAGTGACTATATTCCCTTTTTAAAAACTATTATCTGTTACTTTTTCATATATCTCCACTGTTTTTTTTCTCAACATGTAGTTCTTTTTCTGAGGGTATCAGTTACATTTTAAAGTTCTTTTATAAGTTTTTATATTCATATCTTATGCTTTTATGAGTGCAACTTTATTATTTGAAGACCTTAGAGCTCTGATCCTGCAATCTGCTATGCCTGAGTCTCAATCATAGAAAATTATTTACTCATATATTTTGTGATTCTGTGCTGTGACCTTATGCTTTAGAGAGTAGTAGAAGATGAGTATCCCATCTGGATTGATTTCCTGAAGCATCTCTCCTTATGGGTTATAAGTTTGCTTCCTAAAAATCATCCTGGTAATATTATCTGCCTATAACTAATCATTATGTTAATTTCTCATCTTTAAGGTTCTGTATCTATGTGGATATTGTAAAATCATTCCTAAACCCTATGGATGTACAAGCTGTGGAATTATATATTTTAGGAGAAACTTTCTTTTTTCCAATGAGGGTCCAGAAAGAGATCGACAAGCTTCCTTGTCATCACCCTGTGATGGAGGATGAATTTCTTTCTATTTCCCCATTTCTGTCTGGGAACAATCCAGGTTTGTTCAGGTGTCTCAGTTCCAACTGTCTACCCAACACTTCTCAGTAAGCTGAAGGCCCTTAGGTTACTAAGACACATAATTCCCTCCATTCAACTTTTCAGGGCAGCCACAGAATAAGTATTTATAAATAGACATGAGACTTTTAGCCTTCAGCTCTTATTGTTGTTACTTTGCCTATAATTTCTCTTTCTTAAGATCATAGCTATACTATTAGACATTTTTATTGTACATTTTTCCAGAATATTTCATATGACCTTAGTTTTCTATCATGCTAGTTTTCATCTTGAGAGTATACAGAACATAGCAACAATGTCTGGTTCTAGTGTAGAATATATTTACCCTTTCCTCTTCAAATTCTACCCAAGTAAATAATATTTTAGAGAGACAAAACTATCTAATGAATTAACTTTTCTTTTAAATATGGGAATATAAACTAATTTAAAGTCTGAAACACAAACTGGATTGGGCATAATTTATGGCAAACCCCCACAAACATCCTTCTGTGCAGGTGAGACTCTAGTTACAGCTTGGTTAACAACAGAAGGCATTATTTTAACAAAGAGAAATGCTGAGTGAGACACTGATGCCCTCTCAAGAAGAGTGACAGACTGAGATTCTTGGCTTAAATGAGACCCTAGTGATTGGAATTTATAAACCTGGTCAGGAGAGAGACTTGTCCACTGCCAACTGCATAAAACACCTTTAATTACAGTTGCATTGCTAAAGGTTAAAGAAGCCCCATTTAAGTAAAAATAAAAAGAGAAATATTTATTTTTTTAAAATATGTTTCATTACCACCATCTTTTGTCTCAAAAGTGTGAAAATCCTGAGGTAAAAAAAAAATACAGAAATAAATAATAGAAAATGCACTGAAGTTAAGAAAAAATAAAAACAGATTTTAACCACATTTAATTCTTTCAGTTAGTGCTTTCGGCTCTACCTTTAAAATCTGGCTCTGTCTTAATTCTCATTTCTTCCACTGATTTGATCCAAGACATGGCCATTTCTCACCATTACCATTGCAGTAGCCTCCCACTGGAATCTTTGCAAGCACCATTCTCTAGAGTCTATTTTCAGCATACAACTTTTTATTTTTTTTATTTTTAATTTTCAAACATGCACAAAACAGACAGAAGAATGTAAAAAACCACCTCATGTCCATCACAAGCCTTCAACAATTACCAACATTTTGCCAGTTATGTTTCCACTAACCCATCCTTCCCCATTTTACAGTCCTCTAGTAATTCTTTTATGTATGTATGTATGTATTTGTTTCAATTTTATTGGACTATAGTTGATATGCAATGTTGTGTTGGTTTCAGGTGTACAGCAAAGTGATTCAGCTATACATATACACATATTCATTCTTTTTCAGATTATTTTCCCATATAGGTTATTTAGATCAAGTTACTTTTCTGCTCACAACTTTCTAAAGGCTTCCAAACTCAGAAAAAGGAGGAAAACCCTAACACGTTAAATGGCCCACATTGCTTCTATAATTTTCTATCACTGCCGTTCTACCATCGCACAATTCTTCACACCTTGCTCCAGCCACTGGCTTCCTTGTTGCTGCGGAACATCTTGGCTTGCTTCTGCCTTAGAAGTTGGCACTTTTTGCTCATTCTGCTTAAAACCTCTGCTCTCCCACTCCTTCCCTCTATATAGACAGATTGCTCCCTCAACTCTTTTTTTTTTTTTTTTTTTTTTTTTTTTTTGCGGTACGCGGACCTCTCACTGCTGCGGTCTCTCCCGCCGTGGAGCACAGGCTCCAGACGTGCAGGCCCAGCGGCCATGGCCCACGGGCCCAGCCGCTCTGCGGCATGTGGGATCCTCCCGGACTGGGGCACGAACCCACGTCCCCTGCATCGTCAGGCGGACTCTCAACCACTGCGCCACCAGGGAGGCCCCCTCAACTCTTTTAAGCCTCTACTAGATGTAACTTTTAAGTGAGGAATTTTCTGGGGATTCTATTTAAAATTGTAATCCACCCCAAACCACCTGCCAGCACTCTTTATCTCCCTTGCCTGCTTCACTTTTAATCGTAACACTATTTTGTTCCCTAATGGAGCCTCTAGCCTTGTATATAATAAGCATACTCCATAAATACTTTTTGATGAATGAAGTTGAAATGCTAAGCATGTTTTAATCACTGACATAGATGCTATTTTTATATATTTTTAAAACTCTTTAAACAGGCATCTGTGTTGCAATCTAAGAGGCAAGTCACGCCTTCCCTATTACTTTCAGCCCCTACTATTGACAGCGCTATAGATGCCCTGAAGAAAATGACTTCTGCAAGAGTGATATTTTGTTCCAGTTAATGTCACCAAAATTAATGGTAGGAGGAAAGCGTGATGTGTGATGGTAAATATTTAACAACCAGCTCTCTGGGGGAGAATAAAAGACCTGATAGCTAGCATTGCTAATTTCAATTTCAGAAGTATTTGTACATACCACCACCATGGCCAGCTTCAAGCTACCAACTTAAATACCCAGAATACGGATTTGAGAAGAGATGTATGACAGCATACCATTTCAGAACATATCCTTCATGTGTACATGATATATGCAAGGCATCTCAAGAATATAGACGTGTCAGTAAGTGATGGGCTATGGGCCAAATCTGGTTTGTTATTTATTTTTGCAAATAATGTTTATTCAACAATGCCAGTACCATTCATTCATGAATTGTCTGTGTGACAGTTCTTATGCTACAAAGACAGAATTAAGTAGTTGTGGCGGAGATTGTATTGCCCACAAAGCCCAAAATATTTACTATCTGGCTCTTTACTGAAAATATTTGCCAACCACTGGACAAGATTATAGTAAAATATAGTAAAGTAATCAAGTATTGGTGAGTTTGCTTATTATCTTTGTTTTTAATACAGTTTGTTGAATTGGAAGTTTATATAATTTAGTTTTTAATAATGACTATGCTTAGCTCACAAAATTCCTGAAAATTTAATACTGGCTATTGAAAGCTGGTACTAGCCAGATCCAACACACAGCTGGGGAGAGAGACTTTTTAAACCCATTTCCTCTAACTATTCATATTTGCTAGCCCCATAATATTTTTGATAAATTCAGTACAATTATAAAAAATAAATTGCTTGGAAGACACATCTATGAATATATTAATTTGATTATTTCACAATATATTTCTATTAAAATATTTTTAGATATCATTTAGCTAACTAAATGAATATTTAGTCATTGAATATTTTTGGACACCTCCTAAGGGATTTGGCAATGAATAACATAGACAGAAGCTAAGGAGGTGATATTTGGACTGAGAATGACTTTTGAGTGGAATAAGATATGTGAAAATGTGGGAATAGAGCAGTTCAATCAGAAGTAATGGCAAATGCAAAGGGCCTGAGGTAGCAACCAGTAAAATGTGTTCAAGCGACAGAAAAAAAAAAAACCATAATGACACAAATATGATAAGTGGTAAGACTGAGAAAAGAGATGAAATCTGAAGAATAAATGGAGGCCTTGCAGGCAATGAGTTTAAAACTTTTTCTTAGTATAATCAAAAATGGCTGAAAAGGTTTTAAGCTGGGCCATAACATAATCTATAAATTATAAGTTTGATATAAGTTTTCCTGGCTGTGTGGAAAAGGGGAAATAAAGAGCAAAAGTGATGCCAGGGAGACTTGATGTTAAGAAGACTGTTGACCTGATGAGCATGTCTTGGAGTAAAGCTGTTAAAGTGGAATAGGAAAGAAATGACCAGATTCAGGATATATACAGATATATTTTAAAAGTCAATTAAAAAGTCATATTTTTCCATTTTTTCACTATGAATTTGCTAATGGTCCCATTATTGTATTATTACACAGTACCTTATTAATACTCAATTTTCCTCCAAATGGTCCACGGAGCATAGAGCAGACTCAAACCTGCACAGTTTTAATCAGGTCTTGTCACTACTTTTTGTTCACCTAACTCACACCTCATCTGGTCCCGCTCACATTCTTGGCAAATTTTTCCCTGACAATGTCTCCTCTCAGACCAATTCTAAGCAAAACCCAACAACACAAATTGTTTGCATGGAACACAAATATGTAACTGAAATTACACTACAGAGGAAAATTCCCAGCTTGTCTTTTGGGCTACAAGAACAAAGGAAAGAAAACTCTCCCTTTATTTATATAATTGCAATACTAATTTTGGGAGGCAAATCTAATTTGTTGAAGGAATAATTAGAAGGCAAATATGTAGCATACATTTTTCTCTTTCCTCACAAAGAGGTTATTGTGTTATTATTCCTATCTTATGGCCTAAACTCAGGAAAACAGAGGATGGTTCTTTCTTTCTTTAATAGTCTTGGTTATTTCTATAACACTATGGTGCAACTGCAATCATACAATTTATAAATGCTTCCTAGCCCTATCTCCCATCACTCAACTGCAGCAACCAAATTTTTGTGTGTTCACAGTGAACACTTTGTGAGTGTTACGAGTGGAGTGAATTTTAGTGTTTATCCTCCAAGGCCTTATCTACTCTCGTGTCTTCTCTTGCGAGTCATCACTGACCCACACTGCCCAACACCATGCCACAGTATTGATCGAGTTTATTTCAGTATGGTTAAGCGGTTTGACCTCTGGTCCTGGTGCTTTCTAGTCTTTTAAATTTGCTGCACTGCCATTACCTCATTTCCCACTTCACAGGTTTGTCATGTACATTAAGTGAAATAAAGGTCAAATGGTACTAGATAAATAATAATTATGTGTAGATTTGTTTTTAGGTAAATAACATGGCAAAGTCAGAGGTTTCGTAGATCCTGTATAAAAATATGGCCAGGCTCAATATCTTCACAAAAGTGAGAAATGTAATTCATTCTGGGATAAAAGGGAATGAAAGAGTTAGAGTAAGATGTTCAGGGAGTGGGGAAAAGTTTAGTTCTTCCTGTAATAATTGCTCTTGACTATAATTCCCATTTCATCTCCACTCTACAAGTAAGCTTCATTTCAACTTTTTTCAGCATAACGCCAGCAAGGGAAATTCCCCATGACTCTACTCAGTAGTGAAGATATTGGGTCCTTGGAGACCTTTCCTCTCTAATAGGGTAGCTACTCAACCACACGTAGCAACTGAGCACTTGTGGCTACTGAAACTGAAAGTCTGAATTTTTTCTCAAACATTTTTTTGAAGTATAAATGATACGCCAAGAACTGCACATATTTAATGTGTGCAATTAGATAAATTTGTACATATACAAACTAAAGGTCTGAGTTTTAAATTTTATCTAGTTTCAATTATTTTTAACTTAACTTTAAAAAATGCTATTCAATTCAGTAATTAGAAAATTTTAAGGTCAGAACAACTTGGTTATAAGAATCTACTTTTTAACTGTAAATTTATGAAATGTAAATGTACATCCTTCTTAGGCTTTGTTTTATTCATTTTAATTTTTATTCTTTATGCTCTTCTGACTATATAATTTCAAATTTTCTTCTTCAAGTTTACAAATTCTTTCTCCTGATCTAAAATAGTTAAAAATAATAGAAATAGGGGGTAGATTGGTTGTTGCCAGGGGCTGAGGGGAGGAGAAAATGGGAAGTTACTGTTCAGAGGGTAGAAAGTTTCAGTTATGCGAGATGAATAAGTTCTGAGATCTGCTTTACAACGTTAGGACTACAGTTAACAAAACTGTACATTAAAATTTGTAAAGAGGGTACATGTCCTCTTACCTCAGTAAAAAATCTAAATGTAGTTCAGGTATTACAATTTAAAAATAGTGTTTAAATTGAAGTGTTCTTTAAATGTAAAATACACATCAGATTTTGAAGACTCAGTAAAAAAATTAATATAAAAGAGCTCATAAGCAGTTTTTAACATATTATTTATGAAAATGATCACGGTTTGGATACTTTGGGATAAATCAAATGTATTAGTAAAATCAATTTGATCTGTTTCTTTTTACTTTTCTTAACATTGCTATTAGAAAAATAACATTGCATTGTGACTTATATTTCTAGTGGACAGCACTGTTCTAGCTCTTCTTAAGGAGATAAATAAGGGATTTTATCATCCATATGCTTTAATGGGGTGGAATTTTATGCCTTTTGTAATTGAACTCAGAAAGATAAACTTCTAGTTCAAGCTGGGATTATTGTCTATACATGTTTCATTGAATCAAACAGTCTTCAAATTTGAAGAAATGTGAAAATTGACTAATTCATCCTCTTATCTAATAAAGAAATCTACAGCAACATCAACAATATTCATTCCACCTTTATTGAAGTGAACCTACCAAGAAAAACATAATGATCTCAAAGATTAACTCATTCCATTTTATATCATTAAAATGGTAATTTGGGGAAATCTCTTATTATATAATAAAATATTTAACTTTTAATTATTGTTCCTTCAAACCTGGGCAAAACTGAGTTAATTTCTTTTTCAAATAACTTTTCTTTAATATAGCTATTATACTTCCCTTCTCTAAATCATGTGTGTAGTGATATTACAGTATTCATTATAAGCAGCAACCTATTCTTTCATCAAGCATGGTACCTTCTCCCCAGACAAAGCTTACATGGGCATTTTGATCATTTGCCCTTGTAAAACTTTTGCAAAGCTTTCATTATCTGGAAAATCCCATTTCTGTATATCACCTTTTTTTTTTTTTTCTCATTTGTAAATAAGATCCTTCCTAACAATGTGATATTTTATGGGCTTTTTCCTAAATGATTCATCTGATAATAATTGATGCATTTTGCATCTGAGCTGTATTGGTGATTTCCTCTGTCTGGTCCTGTGGTCTTTACCATGGTCATATGATTCTTCTTTATTTTCCAGAGATAGTCTCCAAAATTTTCTTAAACGTGCTTTCATTATCTTGGTATAGCACTGCTCTTCTCTTTTTTCCCTTAATATACACACCTGTTCTTTCTTTCTTTCTTTCCTTTTTCTACTTTCTTGTTATTAATTTTTGGTGCTCTTTAAAATTTTGCCAATATTTGATAATCATTATTGAAAATGATAAAATACAATTAAGAAAATGAAATTAAAAAAATAATATTCCTACAATATGGATATAATAATTTTTAATATTTTAGATAGTAAAACATCAAGTAAAAATTTTGTTTATAGATACAATTTGCAAGTACATTTTAATACATTTTGCGGTACGCGGGCCTCTCACTGTTGTGGCCTCTCCCATTGTGGAGCACAGGCTCTGGACGCGCAGGCTCAGCGGCCATGGCTCACGGGCCCAGCCGCCCTGTGGCATGTGGGATCTTCCCGGACCAGGGCATGAACCCATGTCCCCTGCACTGGCAGGTGGACTCTCAACCACTGCGCCCCCAGGGAAGCCCCTATTTTAATACATTTTAAATGAGGTTTTGCCATCCATATAACTTGGTATCCAGTTTTATTTACTCATCAAATTAGCAAGAAACTGTAAAAACTGGTAAATGGACACCTACAGTATAATTTACTGGTTATAGAACACAATTATTTCATCTACTGTTCAAAATTACTTGTTTATAAGTAACACTATGGCAAACATTAATTTTAACATATTTTGTGAACTTTTAAAACACTTGTTTTAAGATGAATCTGCAAACATAAAATTAAAGAGATTTGGGAATTCTTCAGTCTTTTGATATTTACTGTCAAAATGCCCTCCAGAAAGGTTATCAATTTCTAATCCAACCTGTTGGGTATTGAGGTACAAAGAGCATATGCTATTATACTTTAAACCATCTTTTAAATTTATTTTAATTGTTAATTTATTATTTTATTTATTGAAATATAGTTGACTTGCAATATTATATTCATTTCAGGTGTACAATATAGTGATTCAATACTTTTATAAATTACAAAACATACAAAGTTATTATAAAATATTGACTATATCCCCTGTGCTCGACATTATATATTCCCTGTGACATAAAATATATATATATATTTGTTATATTATTTGTTTTGCTTTTTAGATTCCACTTATAAGTGAAAATATACAATACTTTTCTTTCTCTGTCTGACTTATTTCACTAAGCATAACACCCTCCAGTCCACTCATGTTGTCCCAAATGGCAAGATTTCATTCTTTATTTTTTTATGGCTGAGAAACATTCCACTAAATATGTACACTACATCTTTTAATACATTAAAAGAATAAATCACACATTTTGATGAAGTGGGATTTACTCCAGGAATACAGGAATAGTTCAATATCTGCATATCAATCAATGTGATACATCAAATTAACAAAAAGAAAGGTAAAAATCACACAATCATCTCAATAGATACAGAAAAAGCATTTGACAAAATTCAACATCCATTTATGATAAAAATTCTCAACAAAGTTGTTATAAAGGAAACATAATAAACATAATAAAGGTCATTTATGACAGGTCCACAGCTGACATCTTACTCAATGATGAAAAGCTGAAAGTTTTTCCTCTAAGAGTAGGAACAAGACTAGAATTCTTACTCTTGCAAATTCTATTTAATTGTACTGGAAGTCTTAACTACAACAATCAGAGAAGAAAAAAAAAATTGCATCCAAATTGGAAGAGAAGAATTAGAACTGTCACTATTTACAGCTGGCATGATACTCTATATAAAAACCCTGAAGATTCCATCAAAACCTATTAGAACTAGTAAATGAATTCAGTGAAGTTAGAGGGTAAAACAATAATATACAGAAATTCATTGCATTTCCATACACTAATAATGAACTATCAGAAAAAGAAATTAAGAAAACAATCCCATGTTCAATTGAATCAAAATTTTTAAATGCCTAGGGATAAATATAACCAAGGAAATGAAAAAAAAAAAACTATAAGACATTGATGAAAAAATTAAAGATAACACAAATAAATGGAAAGATATACCACGCTTATGGATTGGAAAAATTAATATTGTTAAACCATCCATACTGCTCAAAGCAATCTACAGCTTCAATGAAATACTTATCAAAATTCCCATGTCATTTTTCACAGAACTGTAGCAAATAATCCTAAAATTTGTGAACCACAATAGATGTTGAATAGCCAAAGCAATATTGAGAAAGAAGAATGCTGAAGAAAGAACAAAGCAATCTTGAGAGAGAACAAATATCATGCTCCCTGACTTCAGACTATACTACAAAGCTATTGTAATCAAAACAGTATGGTACTGGCACAAAAACAGACACATAGACCAATGGAACAGAAAGAGAGCCTGGGAATAAATCCACACACTTATGGGCAATTAATCTAAGGCAATAATATACAATAGGGAAAAGACATTCTTTTAAATCTTTACAAATCTGATAGGCAAATAATAATGCTACCTTGATACTGTTTGTTATTAACTATATCAAATATTTTTGGTCAAAACTTTGGCCATGTGAAAGTCTGTTTAGAAAGTAATTGTTTTATAACTGACTGCACATTTTAATTCAGGTGTTTGTCTTCATAGATTTTATTGATTAACTCTTTGATCGTAAATATTTTTATCTGTGGTAGTTCAAATCCACATGCCATTTGTTAATTTAATATTTTGTTATTGTTAAAGTTTCATAATTTATTTGGTTAGATATTTCTTCTCTCTCTTTTATATATCCATTTTAGAACTTTTAGAACTTATGTTCTAATCTTTATGAAAGTTTGAGATAATTGGTAAAGAATCACTATAGAGTTAAACTTAATATCCCAAATAAGAAAAGAAAGGCATAAAGATACATACGGTGATCATATTTTATTACACAAACAATCATCCTTTGCTTGATACCTTCACTTTAAACTTGAATAAGGAATGATATTAAGTAAACATTATAAAAATCTTTTGTAGTATTTTTATCTCCTCATATGCTTTTATTAAAATTAGAGTTGCAGTCTAAGTGTTTAACCATTTTTAAATTACTTTTATTCACTTATGATCTTATAAAATTCATAGTACAGTTTTGGTTAAACTATTTCATAATAGTTTATAATAGTTTAGACAGTCAAATATTCCCTATTGGGATGAAATCTGCATTAGCTACACATAATCATTTATAGGCACTGATGTTTGAAGATTGTGTTTAAAGTAACCAATATGTTTCTGCTGTAATTACAGGAACCAAGTGTCTTTGGTTATACATATATTTTGTTCATGAAGGCCACATGCAATAAATAAAATACCAATGAAATATAGGATTTATCATTTCTTCTCTGGATTATATTCTTGCTTACAATGCAAAAGAAATGAATGTCTCTATAAAAATGTAAGTTTGAACACATGCAACAGAATGGCTCTTGTTTAATATTTTATAATATAAAAAACAATTGTGAAGGTTGAAATATTTTAAAAAATCAAAGGTCAATATTCTTGCAAATTTTATTTTAGAACTTGCAATTACTCTTGGACATAATGCAATTAATTTCCACCAGTCATTTACTAGATTCTCATAAATAACCTTTTGTTATTTGTCCTGTCTGTTATTTAATATTCCTATTATTGTTATGTTTGTTAAGTTCTTTTTTCTTATCTTTGTTATTAGAAGAAACATTGAATTGAAGTGAGAAATAGCATGCTGAGATATATGGTGAGAACTAAGCAAGGGTTGTTTATGGACTCCACCATAGAAGATTTGTATTAAGGAAAAGTGGACAAAAATATTGAATTTCATTATAAGGTCACAAAAAAGTAAACGCTAGAAAGGCCTCCTCTGGATCTAAGACTTTGATCACTGGTCTTCCTGAATCTAGTATCGTTCACAACTTTCACACTGTTACGAGGATAATCTTTTAACAATACAAATTAGATTACATTATGTATTCCCCTTCCATTAGTTAACAAACTCTCCAATAGCTTTCCATCTCCTCTAAGACAATGTTCAAATTCTTTAGCTTTACAAATAATGAAATCCTTCACTTGCTCATCTCTCCAACCTTATTCATCAACACTTTTAAGTAATATGTTTTCTTCCAGTGCTTTCAGAACTATGTACAACTATGTATTATTCATCTGTTAATACCAATGTTCCCTCCTCATTCTCGTCTGCTTTAAAAATTCATCCTTCAAACCATACTTGAGAGGATCTTTATCTACAAAGCATTCCCTGGTATCCTCAGGCCCTAACAGAGTTAATCACACTTTTATTCTCTTTCTGCTACCACCTTCTACCCTCATCCCTCTAATTACACTGTATTTGTCATTATTTAGTTATATTTGCCATCATAATAGACAGCAAACTCTTTGAGAGCATCAACTGTGACATTAATCTTTGTATCTACAACGTTGAGCATGATGCCTGGCATATAGTAAGTATCTAATAAATATTTGTTGAATGAATCAAAAATAAATGAATGAATAAATAAATGAGAAAATAACTGCTCTTAAAGACCTTGGGAAATAAAATGACTTTTGAAATAATGCAAGTTATATGAATAGCACACACAATTTGATCTTCAATGTTCCTTTGCCACAAAATTAGATTTAATGTCAGTGAGGAAAGTATCTATGGTGGATTATTTCTTTGACTATGCATTTTTGGGGCCAAAAGAAAGCAAATATGACCATTTAGTAGGGTATTTATCTTACAAAGGGCATTAAGGCTGTAGAAAAATGGTTATGAAATCACTCTTTTCAAAGAACACAGAAGTGAATTGACGAGGAGTTTAGTAAGTGGCAACTTTGTAGCTGGCTGTGTTTCTCCAGTTTGTCATTGTCACTGGAAAGGTTGTCAAACAACAGCTCTATCCCAGGATGAAATTAAATATGATTTGGTTAACTGAAAATACTCAAATTCACAAATGCATAGAGACACTTATTATAGCTATAGCCCAAGTTAAAACACAAGGTCAATTGTATTCCAATCATAAATTGATAAATATTATTAGTTAGTTGCTCCAGTAAAATAGAATTTACATCATGCTGCATACTAAGCAGTACTCTCTAAAGATAATAAAGTCTAAAGATAAGAAAGTATTTTTTTTTTGCTCTAACACTATCATCAACAAAAAAATTAGAGAAGAATTATAGTATACACAAAACTTTTTAAAACAATATTGGTACTATAAAACCAGGTGTTAATTATGTGAAGAATTACTATCAGTATAGAAATATTCTGAGACATGGGTGAAGGCTTTTGAGTCTGTTCTCGCTCCATTTTTTATCATTCCTAACTAGTTTACTAACTAGTATTCTTAACTAGAATCAATGAAGAACTAAAATGTAGTAAGTGCTGAATCCCTTGGTTTATCAACTTGTTTTATTTTTCTCTTGGTTAAAGCTTTGTGATAGACAAAAAGTCTCAGCAAACTGCATTTTTCCTTTCTCATGAATAAGTTCCAGTAAAAGAATGTTGCATGTTCTTGAGATTTCTTGCTGCCTCTTTTCTAGGAAAGTAAGGAATAACAATTCTACCTATCAATATGATAAATTGCAATATGGAAAAATAATTTACTGAAACATTAATGTGTATGTATTTTTTCACACAGTTCTCTTCCTATCAAAAAGATCAATGGACACTTTTGGCATCCTTGCCTGTGAGAGTGGTTGTGTTTGACAGGGCTCAGGGATTATGCTTACAGAGGGAAAGAAAGAGAATAGAAACATAATAGTTGGATATTTCAGAGACCAAGTAGGAAATGATGTCTTCAAATCCTGTAAACAAAGAGGTCTATATGCCAGGTCCAGGACCCTGATGAGAAAGCACAACTTGGGAAGTGTGAGAAAATTTGTAATATGCCCTGGATGTGGCATCATAATTTTTTGCTTAGGCTCATTGTGGAAGCAGCATAGCTTCTTAAACAAGGAATATCTCTTTGATTATGCTGTTTTAGATGAGGAAGATATCAGTAGCAGCTCTGGTGAGTTAGGGGCATATACAGAACTTCAGGAAGGAAGAAATATTTCTAAAAGTTATTGAGCATAGACAACCCATTGGAATGAAGTGCTAGTGTCAGATTTATCTGATTTGAGTGAAATAATGTGATGTTTATCTGTTACCACTAAGTTTGTGGAATGAGATTCATCCCTGATAAATGAATTAAATAAGACTATTCATGTATCAGGGATACTATATATTGAGAAGTCATATGCCTCAGGTATTAGGGAGTACTGCTGGGCAGTTTGTAATGTGTCAGAATAAAAGAAAGTTAAATTTTTACATTAGGGTGGATGAAGATGGCAGAATGCCAAGGGAGATTTTGACTCAGGGTATTCTCCCTTTCCTATACCATATTTCCTATATCCTATTTCAAAACCCTGTGTATCTGTTCTCTGTGATTTTATACCCTCCTGGATTTTTGGAGTCACCAGCATTTCCTTCCAACATGTTACCCTGTGTCACACCAAATGACTCTGTAAACAATTTAAAAATATGTTAGGAGAAAGCCCCAGGAACTATGTCCAGGCATCTTGTTGTAGAGCTGTCCGTAGGAGGCATGTTGTCTTCTTACCTAACCCAGAACTTTGGAATATGGGTGGGCAAAATTTTCACTCTGTCCATGGGCACATAAATATGCATGAATTCATTTAAGTAGTTAAAAATATTGCAAATATGCTTATGTGGTTGTGCCTGTGAGTTGTCATGCACTGAGAAACCACAATGTATACAAATATTAAATGATAATTATGTTGATATTTTTATTATTAGTCTTATGATTTGTTCGTTTAACTGTTTATAATGATACCTGACACACTAAAGTAGTATAAGGAAAACCAAACTTTAAGGCCAAAAATGTAGCATCCCCCAAACTATAGATTTTAATAAGACCATATTATTTATTTAGGTCATTTTTATCTGGCTGTGTCCATTTGGAGAACCAGAAACTCAGAACTAAAATAATCAGGATTTATTTTGCTTAGGCATCAATATTTTTTGAATGCCTCAAGAGTGACTTTCTATTTTAGAGAATGACAAAATTTCATTGTGAGGATAATTAAATTCATATTTGGTAAACTTAATTTCATTCAACATATATTTGTGCACAACTTACTATATTCTAGGTGCTAAACTCAATGCTGGGGATTCAGTAGTTAAACTCACAGATCATCTGACATGGAGATGAAAGTTTAACAAGAATTATAAATGTGTCTATAATCATAAATTTAATCATAATTATAAATACACAGCAATTATAACTGTGACTGTAATTATGACTATAAATATTCCTATAATTAGAGCATTTACTATTTAAAATTATTTACAGCTACCAATAAAGGATATACAGAAGATTCTGGTGTCTGTTATCCCTCACCAGGAATTAGAGATAACTCTTAATAAGTGGATAAGGGCACACTCTAGTTAGGAAGAATTCTGTTTGGAAAGGGTTTTTCTCTGAAAAGTGGGGAGTCCTCTTCTATATCCTTCATCATCTTGTCCCATGCATCTGTGAGGGAATATTGGCTTCTAGCTTCAGAGCCCTCATTGCCAAGCATGGATGACTTTTAGGCCTTGCTTGTTTAACTCCATGAGTAACTCCATGATCTACTATATGATGATCTCAGATCAGGATATTTTATATCTAAGGTATCTGTGGTAATAACCATGTACTTTCAGTGGGATCAATGTTAACTACTTCCTGTGTGATGAGAGGAATATAAAAAACTCTAAGAAGAAGAGTCATGTCCTGACTAAAGGCAGAACTGAAAACTAATTATTTCCTTGAATAGCAGAGATATCTCCTGTGTAGAACTAATAAAAGTCATTTAGTAGTATTAATTTGTATGGTATTTTCAATAATGCCTTCATTCCAAATATTACTGAGGGTCACATGTACAGATTAGCTTTATTTTAGGCTTCATAAACACAATTTGACATGCTTACAACCTCCGATAAACATGACAGGCTTCAGGTAAATTAACAAAACATTAGTTCATGTATGTTGAAAGTAGACTTTTGATTATCACAGAAGTATACATATTGAAAATATATTTGCTTCCAACACAAAACAGCAAATAAGAGGCAGATATATGTAACAATTGAAAGTCAAGATTTGACAGTGATTAAAGTTAGAAAGAGAAAAAAAATCAAAATAATGATTTACAGTTTAAAGATGCTTTTACATAACATGCCCTTTAATGCAAAGAGCAAGAGAATCTATGAAAAGTGGCAAGAAAAAAACACTATAGAAACATAAGAGAGAGACAACACTGGATGGAGGTGGTCAGGAAAGCTGAAATAAGTTTAGACAGAAGAACATATCAAGCAAAAGAGAAATGTGAACAAAACCTGAGGCAGGAAATCAAAACTCTGTATGGCAGCAATAAATAGTGCAGTTTACATAGGATTTTATAGAGTATATAAACAATAGGATTCTGCCATTAAAAGAGATAACCAGTAAAATATAAGCCAGGAGCATTTACTTCAGATTATTTATAGCCATGAGTGCCTGACTAAAGAATTTGGTTGTTTCTCTCTTGGTTAATGGTTTTGAAACTTGTATTTTGTTATTCTTGCTATGTTTTCTTGTAGTTCCAAAAGAAGAAAGTGTAAGTAGAGCCACAAACCATGGGAGAGAAAGAGGTGGAGGAGAGAGAGAGAGAGAGGGAGAGAGAAAGAGGGAGAGAGAGAGAGAGAGAGAGAGAGAGAGAGAGAGAGAGAGACTGATTAAAGCAACATCAGAAGATAGAGTCCTGCCTTCTTAGCCTCTCCTCGAGTGGCCCTAAGTCACACCAATGGAACTCTAAGACTGCACAGAACAGTTTGAAAATCACTCCTCTAGGTAATCTGAAGTTTTTGCATGGAGGCATGTGCAAGGAAATTTACCTCAATTAATGAAATTAAAATATAGATGTTCTAAGGTCAGTAAAGAAAGGAGAAATTCCCAGTAAACTTCAAAGCTTCCTTTCCTATGGATTAATTGCACCTGCTAATGGGCCAGCCACTTCTCTGATAGCTGCTCTTTAAAGTCACAGCAATGGCACAAGCTCATTCCCTGAGAACTTGATACTTAGTTTTACTGAGGAAGAGAGTACAACTCAAGATAAACAAATACAAATAAAATCTGTATGCTTTGGTTTACAAGATGACTCTAATTCTGTTCAGGTTGTGATTTATTACAAGGGACTTTTCTTTCCTGGCTCCACTCAGCCTTGCAGTGGATTCCACTTTATACTCTTACAGGATGGCACCCATCTGAATATTTGTCTCCCTCAAGCACAGAGAGCTCTAAGAGACAGTGAAAGCTCCAGATAACGAGAAAGTACACTACTCTTACTGCATACTGCCCAACTTCTCAGGTTCCATTTCTATTTTCTCTGAGACATTAGTACTGAGAATTAATTTCACAACTGCAGAAAACTGCAGTCTTTAGTAAAAGCTATTCCTGGCAACATCTTAAAAGTCTCTCACAGACTAACTAACCATCGTCTCAATATGATGAAACATTCCAAAAATTCATTCAGCACACAAAATGCACATAAACTAGAAAATTGTCTTCTTATTATATAGAGGCAGCAGAAGGTGATGAAACATTACTACAGAAAAAGGCAGTAGTCCAGAGAGTTAGGAGTTTAACTAGGGTTGTTGTAACAGATGTGGGAAGAAGAGGTTGGGTAGACCAAGGAAGATTAGAAAGATTTAGTGACTGATGTGACATGGGTAGAGAAGGTGAAAGAGGCTCTGAGACTCTGAGAGTCTCTGAGAGTTGGCTCTGAGACTTCCAAGCCTAATGGATGGAAGATAGTGATGTCACCTTGGCAAATGATAAATTCAGGAGGGCAAAAGAGTTGGTATGAAAGGTGAGTTTAGTTCTAAACATGTATGTGACTTTGAGGTGTTGATGAGCAGTCCAAGCAGATATGTCTTTCAAAAAATGGGAAATGTATAATTAGATTTCTTAAGTTAAAGTAAAGATGGAGATTTAGTTCCTGAGAATTTCATTTCAGGAAAGACATTGAATGATCTCCATCTGGATCCTCTAAATAAGGACTCTATAACTCATGGTTTTAATCCACTTATATTGCCTAATTCATAATTTTCATATCTACTTTCCTTACTAAAACATTCAAATCATTGCTTTGAACATAGAAAGAACAAGTTTTAATTTAATGCTTGGAAAGAACAACGTGCATTGACCATTGAAGTCTATTTAAAAGAGCTATAAGAACAGAGGAATTGCATGCTTTGGGGATACTAGAGAAAATTGATTTTTTACTTGCTAAGGTGAAGTGCACATTTTTGCTGAAAACACCCATCACCTTAGAAGCACAGTGGTAGCAAATGCTTTACTTAGACTCCCAGCACTTTAACATCCATCAGCCCTGACAGCAAATTTTCAGGAATTTCCTAGATCCTTTCCAATTCACTTCCCCACTTTAATCAAGTGTTTCTATTCCTCTCCTTTTGCGGATTCAGGACTTTTGACTCTTTAATACTAAATCTTGGAAACGGTAGGGAACAAGTAGTCTCTAATTTAGAAGGCTTTTGTGCTGTCATCAAGCTTCATTTGTATCCTGGTACTGATTTTTAGATGGATTCCTGTCCCATACTTTGATGAAAATCTGAACACAGTAACTGGTCATTTGTCTCTTGCTTGCCTGTTAGATTACTGATATCTGTAATCCGTCTTTGACATATTGAATTCTTATAATAGTGGCTCCTTAATTCTGCCTTCTTCACAATTTTGAAAAAATAAGATTAAATAAAATTAGAGATTCTATTTTGTTTCTTTAGCAGGTACATATATATTTCTGAGCCCTTTACAGAGACTTGGGCAGGTTTCCGGGTCACCCTGAGAATGGCATTGGAAATACCCTGGATCTACTCTGGAGTAATGCTTCTCAAATTTCTGTGGTAAGGGATCAGTTTTATTTACTTTCCAGCCTATCACAAATGGATACTTTTACAAAATACTCTGTCCAACAAGACACGTCCATTAATCACATGTTTGAATGACATGGCAAGGTCAGGTTGCTGTATACATTTCTAAAAATTATTCTCAATTTCTATAGTTACTTCATTATGTATCAGTAACAAACACTTCTTTGGACTGCACCAGTCCATGGGCCAACATTTGAGTTGCACTGCACTTAGAATATATACAAATGTGTTGAAGTTACATCAATCTTTGGGGTGATTTATTTAAAGAGTAAAAATAATAAATAACATCTAAGATCACTCAAAGCTATAAAGGTCAACCATAGGATTAAATGTCATTGTTTAGCCACTCCACTCTTCTTTGTAAACCTAATCCTTAGTATCTTTGAATAAAATAAAATAATGAACAATAATTACATCTCACACTATTTATTGCATGCTTACCAGGCATCGAGGAGCAAGATAAGCAATTTAAGACACTACTGTATTTAATTCTCCCATCAACCTCATGAAGTAAGTAATTTACAGATGAGGACTTGAAGTGCAGTGAGATTAATTATCTTTTCAAAGTCACATAATCTCACCACTAAATGGTAAAATCAGCCAAAACATCTGCATCCCCTCAAATAAAAATTAATTAGATTACAACCTTGTCTATTTTCCAGCCTTGAGAATATATTCTGGGTATTGCACTGGATTCATAGTTCCTAATTCTCCTGTAACAAATTATTACAGACTCAAATTCCAACCTGTAGGTCATCATACCATATCCCTCTACATACTGATTATAGGTGGTAGGCTGGTACTGACTCCACAACCCAGCCAAATGCACAAGACTGCAGAAGAGGCAAGGGCCCTATGTGCTCATATCAGTCATGAACAATCAAGAAGCAAAGAAGAAAAAGAAATAAGATTAATCTCACTCAAATTATTTACATAATTTCCCTTAGGTTGACAGAAGCAGATAATGAAGTATTTTATGGTAGTCTTAAATTTTGACTGTGTCCTCATCTCCTCAAAATGTGGTGAGAAGGATTACTCCTTTCAATAGTTGATAAAGAATGGGACTGTTAAATTGGTGAACTTCCCATCACAGGAAACGTTCAATATAGTGAGAATGAGACTGCTTTTTGTTCTGCCTCACACATCTCTAATTATGGAATGAAACTCAGCAATAGCCTGGACACCTATGGTAAATTACAAAGTTTTAGCAGTGAAGTGAAAACGATGAAAATATTTCACTCCCCAAATTCTGTCAGGGAACACTGGGAGGATATTCACAACTAAAAAAAATGTGCATATTTGCCAAGGTTGACATTATTCTGCTTGTGTTTTCATAGACTCATAAAAGCACATCATTTTTAACTTGGTGACACTGGTTGTCTAGTCTCCTGCAAATATTTAATAAAAACAAAGCATTTGAAAGCAGCAATGTGTTCAGGAAATTCTACACATTACATTTGTGTTTGTTGAGGGTTTCACAGGGCAATTTCAGACTTAAGGTTCATCAAACCAACCGTGTGTATTTTAAATATTTTACAGGTTGATGGCCTCCTGTATATATAATAGTCATTGGCAGACTTGCAGTTCACAACAGATGTGGGTGATAAGTGTTATGCTGACACATGCAATCAATCTATGAAACTGGTGCAAGGACAAAGGGACATGCAGTAAGTGGTTGGCAATCATGGAAAACATATTTTGTCTTTTGTATTTTGTCACTTCCTTCTGGTGTGCAGATAAATTGGAGAATAATGATGTGTATGGGATGGTCACTAACTCTCATTGAAATCCAGTTACCACTAATCAGGGTAGGAGTTGAGGCAGTATGCTAATGTGTACAATTACATGTGCATATATTATTATGATTATTAATATGGACTCCTCCCTTTCCTCTGCCTTACTTCCAAGCTTCTCCTCAGTCTTCTCCTCTGTGCCAATATTTTCTTTTTTAGTGTGCTTGGCATCCTTTCTGGTGTGGGGCATCACAGTTGCATTTAGATTTCTAACTACCTCTCATAACAATGCAAACTATTTTCTTTAAAAAGTGCTTAATATAATATATGTGTATATACACATTTACGTATAATACAATGTGAGTCACACTTGGAAAGATTTGTGATCCTATTATGGTTATTTAAAAATATATCCACAGATTCTTTGATACTCTCTTTTGTAAGCACTCTTCATAATTCCTGTTCCCTTGAATGTAGACTATATTTAGTGTCTCTCTCTTAATAAATAGAATGCAGCAGAAGAGAGAATGTGTGATTTCCAAGTTTATGACATAAAAGACACAAGGTCTTTCTCCTCACTTTCTTTCTTAGATGACAGCTTCCATGTCATGAGGACACTCAAGCAGCTCTATGGAGAATTACAAGAACAAACACCCTATGGAAGGTACTGAGCAAGGCACTGAGGCCTCAAGCTAACAGCTATGTGGATTACCGTCTTGGAAGCAAATCCTCCAGCACTTGTCAAACTTCAGATGATAGCATCCTTGTCCAACCAGGAGAGATCCTGAGTTTCACCCAGCCAGGCCACTCTTGGATTCTTGACTCTTAGAAAATGTGTGAGAAAATAAGCATTTGTTGTTTTAAGCTGAGGCAATTAATTCTGAGGGAATTTGTCTTGCAGTAATAAATAATTCGTGTGACGATGCTTCCTTATATAATTGTATTAGACAGTGCCTGAGTCTATTTCATCCAGGGTGGCTAAACCATTACAATGCACTTAACAAAACAGCAAGGAGAGATGCAGAGTGATGGCAAGTGCCCCTGACACTAAAACTTGCCCAGACATATGTCCCAGGTTCTGCCTTCAGTGGCAATTTATTTTTATAAATTATTCTATACTTAGTGGCATTCAATGCCTGAGTATAAATACTAGGAAATATGTCATTCTTTAATGTAGCTATTTTGTCTTGAACTTCTACTATGTGCCAGTATCTATTCTAGATATTATTGATCAAAAGACAAATATAACTGTGCCCCTGCTTAGAAAGATGGTTTAGTTAAGGGATATGTAAATCCAGCCACAGTATTTCTGTTTAGAAAATACAAAATATATTTAGTATAGAATGTACAATAAATACTTAAATTGACAGAAAAATTGAAAAATTTAATAAAAAACTGTATCTGCCTATGTCTCTGTGCATGTATGTGTATGGGTGTTTGTGTGTACAGAATCATTTATGTTCAGGAATCATCTACTTGTTTTGTCATTTCCTATTTCCTGTGGGTGTGATATTGGAATGGCTCCAATACAGAAGTAAGAATGATGAAGCAACGTGAACAAAAGACTAGAGATCATACATCCCAGCTATTCTCCAATTCTGTCCTCGACTAGTTATATGTTTTTGGGAGAGTCACGAGTGTTTCTAGTAAACCTTTATGCAATAATGCTGTAGTCCTTTTCTCTCTCTCTTTCTTTCTCAAATTGTTATTGCTGAGCAGGGAAGGGTACCATTACTCATAATTCCACCTAGCATTCTGATTTCAGGGCTCTTTGCTTACTTTAAAGTAAGGTGCAGGGACTTCCCTGGTGGTACAGTGGTTGAGACTTTGCCTTCCAATGCGGTGGAGTGAGGGTTCGATCCCTGGTTGAGGAGATGGGATCTCACATGCCTTGTGACCCAGAAACTAAAGCATAGAACAGAGGCAATATTGTAACAAATTCAATAGAGACTTTAAAAGTGGTCCACATCGAAAAAAATCTTTAAAAAAAGTAAGATGTACTTTTTTATAAATCTATGTTTTAAAGTGTGTCTCTTGCTTGCCTCTTGTGTCCATACTGCCTCCATATTTTCTGTTTATACCGGTGTGTACAGTTACTCCCCTCTACTTTTCTCCACTCTCAGTAAGAATCACATGGGGTGGAAAAGTTAATTGAATTGTGCAGATGTGCCATTCTCCATGACCTTACCCAATAGCACAAAAGATGTTGACATTAGTCATAAACTGAAATCCTCATCTTCAGTTTTCCATCTTTAAAATGGGGTCATGTTCCCTGTGAGTCAATCAATCATTACTAAAATTAAATATTCACTGTGAGTTGTCCTTTTTCCTAAAACTGTCTGTGATATTATGGGAAATCCTATCTGTTGTCTGTGCAATTATGTCTTTATTTGAGAAATGTGAGTAGTACTCTTGGTGTCCATCATTTTAGTAGATGTGTTCCTGAAAACTGTACTCAGATTTGCATATCATGTTTACTAGTTACACACACTTATACATATTTTTGCATGCCATCATAATAATAAAAAGATTTTGCACAAGGTTATATATCATAATTTCCTCATAGTCCATGTAGTCTTAATTATGTTTTTGTTAGTTGAATAAAAGTTCTGTGTTTCACATGAAATAAATAACACTTCACAGTCTAGAGACGCAATTCTCAAGAACAAAAAATCATGGGTAAAAATGTAATGAGGCACAATAAGCTGCAAATAATGAATCATAAAGTTTATAACAAAAAATGACTACTATGCTTTCTCTATAAAAGAAGCTAACAGTCTCAAAAGAAATCTTCAATGCAAATAATTATCTGCATGGTAGTTAATAAGGGAATAACAGAGGCCAGGCTGAAGTTATTGTTCTATTCTATCGGGCAGGTGGAGACTGAGGGAGTAGTCAGTGTACAATGGGTAGGAACCAACAAGTTCGTAAATTATGCCTGAATGCTTCACATGCCAGTTTCTTACAAGACATGACACATACTCATTGCTGAGTTAATTTTTACTGTGGAGAAATCATTAATTTGCTTGACATTACTCTCCCACAAAGGGAGTCTTCTATTGTTTCACCTTTGTAATTTAAAAATTTATAGTGAAATTAAATTCTATTACATTATTGTGGATGTGTACCAACTTAAACTGTCATTAATCACAAAGACAGAGAATACAAAGGAATGGTTTCAATGCTGCATCTTTTAGGGATTGAAAAGAAGCAGGAAAGCAAATGCACAACTGGAAAAAATAGGGACCAGACAATGGCAAGAACAGAAGAACAATGTATTCTGAGACCTTTTGTGTTAAAAATTTAATAAATTACCCTGTAATTCAGAGCATATGTATTGAATTTGTAAAATATTATTTTGGGTAACAAAGGCACAACTTGATTATGCAATGCTGTGTTAGTTCTACAGCTGACACTATTGTTGGCAAAATTTTTTTTTAACTTAATAAGAAAAATGCTCCAATTGGACTTATTACTAAGTGGTGTTCTCATTTAAAGTTTTCACTTTATCTTTTGGTCTCACTTAATGACACTGAAATGGAGAAATGCTTGGCTTGGAAGAGCCTAGGATTATTAAAGACCTCGGGTTTGCCACCTGCTCTCTGTATGTTACATGTACTTTCTGTTACACTTTTAAAATATGTCCATAATTCTTTTATACTCCTCCCATCAAGTAGAGGGATTTACATCCCCTCCCCTTGAAAATGGGTACTTTTGTGATGGTTTTGAGCACTAGAGAAAGGCAATGCAGTTTCTTTGTTTTTTGCTTGGATACTCACCCTCAACGATTTTAGCTGCCATGTAAGCAGTTTGATTGTATTGCCATGTTGACATGTTGTGAGGCAGCCTAAATTAGTCCACCTTAAGAGACTGATTGAAGAAATCACAAGTAGAGACTCTAAGACTGCGTAAGGAGAAATTGGTGCCTGGCCATGCTCTGCTGTGTGAAGATCCCATCATTTTAGCTTTAGTCATTTTTTAGTAGCAATTGAATGAGAGAACCAAGCTGTAACCATCTAGTTGAGAGCTCTCTAAACTCTCAAATCACAGAATTTAAAGAAAGAATAAGGTGACTATCTTTTTAAGCCACTAAGTTTTGGGGTGATTTGTTATGTAGCAATAGATAACCAGAACATTCTCTGAAATTCCGTAAAACAAAGATGTTTCCTGTACTGCACGGAGGGTGAGAGTTGCAGATATGTGTATATCATCTGACACAAAGCAGGTGCTCATTAAATTAGAGCAATTACACTAGCAAATTTTTAAGCTATATGAAATCTTGATAAATACAGGAAAACATTCTGTCAAAATTCTATTCTCCTAGTGTAATAAGCATGAAATTCTCCACAATTGAGTTATTTAAATTGAATTTGATTTGTCTAAATCAAATTAAATCTGTCTCAAACCATAAATGTCTGGATTGGGAAAGTAGTTCCATCTCAGTCAATCAGGGCTTTCTCGCTACCTTGGATAATCCCAGAGCCACAGAGAGAGTACCTTGTTCTGAAAGGAGTTCTCCATCTTTATCAGGAAAGGCTCTGAACATTGTTGCCTTGCTCCTGGATGTTATATCTCTTCCTGTGATTTCCTGCCTCTGTCTAATGGAGATACCAATGGAGGAATTTTACACTTACTTACAGTGCTCCTTCCCATTCTCCATGGGTCCTCCTTCCCTAGAGTGGTTACACTGAAGTAGGCTTTCTGTGGAACCTATCATCTTGGTTACCTTCTCCATAGTGGCAACTAATATATTTTTATTCAAAGCACTAAATATTCACATCATTCTTTCTTCCCATGGTGTCCACTGAGGGGGATCAGCTGGGAGGGTTATGGTTAACTCTATGGTCAAGTCTTAGAATACAGAAAAATGAAAGAGCCCCTTTCCAGTAGAAGCAATCCAAGTACCATACCTTTTGGTATAATATAAATTCACTTAATATTTAGTAATAACCATTTCATATTTTACATTGGTCTCAAAATTAAAATTAATTCCAATCTTGCATTATAAAATAATTTCATATATTTTAAAATATATTTGTTTTTATATTTTAATATAGATAGTTACAAAAACTGGATGAGTCTATAGAATGTTTTGGGGTATATTTTGTTGAAAAAGGCAAAAATAAAATATAATTGTGGTTCTATGGTTTTGATCAAATTACCTAGCTATCATTATTCTTCATTCTGTATGCAAACATATATATTTATATGCCTAAGTATATTTTATGTGTACGTGTATATGTATATGTATCTAAATAACACATATATTTGTGAGTGAATACAAATTCAGCATGCTGTATGTTACTGACACTGAACAAATTACAATGAATAACCTCAAAAGATCATAACTTTCCAGTGAATCTAAGACAGTAGGAAATAATGTTATATTTTATTAATCAGTTTCTCAGTTCCTGGGACAAATTAATTTGGATTTCAATGTTGTGCCATGTGACAGTTTTACTGCTAAACACCTATTAACAACAACTTTAAAATCTTTCAGAGATTTATCAATTCATCAAGAAATAATCTCTTGTCATTAAAGACTCAAAATCCATTATTTCCCAAAAGCAATATAAAAATCTAAGACCTCGTTATGATTTATTGATTGTTAATTTATTCTGTTTTCTGTATCAGTCACTGGAGAAAGATATGGAAACAATTGCTATTTACTATGCTTATTCAAATTTGATATATGTTTATTTAATATGGTTTCAAGCAAAAAGAAGAGACAATAAAATGGACAATTCTGTTCTCAGAGTCCCATTGGAAATCAGTCATTCACATAAAATACCATTTCTAGACTTAGGAAAAGAAGCCTTTCTTATTTTCCTCAAGTTCCACATTATGCACAAAGCACTTGCTTAGAGTTATAGAATTTATGGAAATGCTGTCTTAAAATGCCACCCTGGCAATAACAGCCTACAAATAATTTTGTTTGCCATTCCCCTCAATGTCATACATATCCAGTCTCAATTATATGCAGTGGTTATTTTCACCATGACCATGACCTATTGGTTTCCAGTTAGAATAAAAGAGGAAAGGAGTAGTGAGATGTGGTAACACAAACTTCTTTTTTTTTTTTTTTTTTTTTTGCGGTACGCGAGCCTCTCACTGTTGTGGCCTCTCCCGTTGCGGAGCACAGGCTCCGGACGCGCAGGCTCAGCGGCCATGGCTCACGGGCCCAGCCGCTCCGCGGCATGTGGGATCTTCCCAGGCCAGGGCACAAATCCGTGTCCCCTGCATCGGCAGGCGGACTCTCAGCCACTGCACCACCAGGGAAGCCCACAAACTTCTTTTGTTAACATATTATATTTGAATATAACATTTTGTTGTGCCTGTCTTCTCACACTGATAAGTTCTTCAGTCCCATAGAATTATATGAGTGTTGGCATCCTTTGAATTTATATATTTTTAAAATAATATCTGCATTTTTCTTGACTATTCCCCTGGATAATGCCCCTGCCTTTCACTCGTGTAAATAATGAACCTTATAAATAATGAAATAATGTGGCTTTGTGGAATCATAGAATCATGGAGATGGTATAATATAACTTCTTATTTTATTAGGAGGCAGAAAAATTGTAACTCACTCACAGGCAAAAGGCTAGTTGGTAGCCAAGCCAGATTTTGAAATTCAGAGTTCTTTTTACCACAAGATACTACCTTTTCCATAATATTGGTAATAAATAGGGAAGCTGTCACATATTTGGCAAAGCATATTAAATTAAAAGAAAAAACACCTTCTTACCTACTTGAAGCATTCGTTGGGTATTTCGTAGTGATACAAGAAACTGAAGAATTAGCAAGTGGGGAGATTGGTTGTAGTACTCAGATAATGACTGAAATGTAGAAATGGCCATAGGAAGGAAGCAATGCAACTTTCTCAGGTTGTAATTCCACAAAATGCTGCATTTGCTATACTTTGATATCAAGGTTAATCTAGCCTATAAGATAAGTGGAGACATTGCTTCTTTGTTCTATGCAGTAAAACACATTAAGAACCACAGATAGTATTTGCTTCTTTTTTTTTTCTTTTTTTAGCTCTCAATGTTTTATTTAGTTCAGAGGGAGTATACATTCCTTTGGTTGTATGATAGTTTCTGTTTCTTGATGTTATCTTAATACTTAACTCATAAAATATTCTGAATGGACCCACTACCCTTAAGGTCGCTTTAAGACAAGCCTAAAGTTTATTCTTAGGGATATTTGTTTATTAGAGCTTTTAAAATAAATTTTGAGTTAATTTTGGATACACATTTAATCAAAATTTTAAGTGTGACAGTATAAATCCATTAGGCCTTTCTTTCATACTTATCTCAATTTTGCTGGTTTATTCATAGTTTTTCCCTTACTCTCATTTTCAGCTGCACTAGGTTATATTTTTTAAATTTCTATTCTATTAGAATTTTGTTATAATGTCAGTTTTTGCTTTTTTATGCTTCTATTTTTCTGTTTTAAAATTAATTTCTGCTTTTCTCTTTATTAATTGTTTATTTCCTTACCTATACTCAGGTTATTTGTAATTTTCTAGCCTCTTTTAATATTTATTGAATTTATATTCTTTGTAAAAACAGAAACATTTAAAATCATAAATTTCCATTTTGTATTGATTTTTTAAATTGTCCATAATATTATGTGAGCACACACACACACACACCCATATGCTGTATCACAGATGAGTATGTATTGATGGAAATATATGTTCAATGGTAAGTAATTTATAGAATTAAATTGCAGTATGTGCAATTTGTATAGATGGATTGTTTTTAAACTTAACTTTTATTTTTTTAATTGTTCTATATTTAAGCTGAATTTTCCTTTTATTAACAAATACAATGGCACTTCCTGTGGGATTTTTAGTTCCAGGAGAGAATAAGCTGTATTTCTTTTTTAAACATCCTGTCCTCAAGGGCTAGTACTGTACTTCCCACATAGTTATTTCTCAAATATTTGGAGCACCAAATTGAATTCTCATACTGTTAAATACTCAGTACACAAGACTATTGATGTTTTTGAGAGCTGTATTTCAGAGCTGTATACTCCATCAATATCTCCATATATTATGGATAATGCCAATTTGACATGTTCTTACATATTTTCCTTATAGACTCATAAACATTAGCCCATACAGGAGTCCAGAACTCCTGGCCACATGACCAAGAGTGATTCCACATGGCAAGTCCAGGGGATTCTGAATACATTTCCTAACAGATCCCTCTGGTAACCAAACATCCTTTGATTGGCTAATTTTGTGAAAATTACACTGGGATGACATGGGAGTTGAGATTCCTACAAGAGTTGACAAAAACTGTACAAATTCTGAAAGCCTCTGAAACTTTTGATTCAGCATAGAAGATGGGCTATCACACTGGGTGGTTTGGCTCACAGCTTGTGCTATTAACCATTACATTTTATTGGTTCCTGATATAAAATATAAGCAGAAATCTAACCAATTATCCTCCAAAGAGAAGCACAAATTTCAAAATAAATAAAGAGCAGGAATTTTGCCCAGGCTTCTTCTTTGGCAATTGCGTAGGCACTCATGCTAGTTAATAAGATAAAATTCTGGAAGAGATGTATGGATGTTTTTTCAGATTAGGAAGAGGTTTAAGTGTTTTATTCTGTAGCTTTAAGTCACAAACTTGAAATAATAACAATAATAATGCTTAATGCTCATAAACATTTTATCATAGTAAATTTTCAGTTTTTATTATGGCAAATATCAGTATAATCTAGGAGTTAATTATCATAGCTATTATTGCAGCACTATTTATAATATTACAGATATGAAAAAATTTTAGTGGAGACTCTTTAAGGAGGGGCCAATAATCATTATATCCAGAGTATTTGATAAGAAGAGGGATACAGGGCTCAAAGGAATAATCATTCTACTGACATATTTAGTGAATAATCACATTTCCGTTTTTTAGGTTAATTATATTGGATTCCATTGCACCACTTTTTTTGTCCTACACAATGTCGGGAATATAGTAACTGTTAAAAAATGTAAACAGCAAATAAATTAATTCTACTCTATATTTATTTAAACTAAAATAAGTAGATACTAGAAACCAGATTTTCTGGTTCCTGTTTTGATCTCTCTCTCTCTCTTTATTGACAGTTTCTTGAAACAGATGAAATATAGCAGTGTTTTGTTTAAAAACAGGCATCTCTACCATCACAGAATTAAGCATGTTTCTGAATTATTAGTGACTCTTGTGTGCTATGTATTTAATCTTCTGTCAAGTCATTGACAATTTGCAAGTAATACTTTTCAAAACGATTAAGTAACTTTTGAGAAATTCAAGGCTTTTATATCTCTATATATGTATAGATACACACACATTTATACATACACTCAAACCTTTATTCTCTTAACATTTTAAAATGTCATTTTTATATGTTAAATACTATTATGCAAGTATAAGAAATCTTTTTTGTTTGTTTATTAAATATATTTACTTCAAGAAGCCTGATTGAAATTTTTGTCTGAAAATGCTTAAAATGAACCAAATACAATTAAAGTACCTTGAAACAAGCAGGAAGTGTGACAGAAAATTTCTATGATTCTAATGCAGTACTTTTGAAAAAAATTTGATTATGTTTTCATTGCACAGAGGATGGGAAACATACATTTTTAAGAAGAAAGCATGTAGACTATTATATTACAGCTGCATTAGTCTTGTTCTCATAAACATTAGGAAGACAATGTGATCCAAGCTTAAACAACCTGAATGAAAACCAGGTGGTATTATGATTTTCAAATTTTTGAGCATTGCCTATATGGTTTGAAATTATTGAAATATTATTTGATTGGTGATTAAGTCATTCCCTCTGTTCATTCCTGGTGTTTCTATCTTGAGTAAATAGTCTAAAATATTTAGATATTTCAGAAGTCAGTTTCCTTTCCAGAGATTTTCATTTCTCCCTTACCCAAATAAAAGCAAATCAAAGATTATTTTAATATATATTTTTCTTTGATTAAGGGGATAATTCAAAATATTTCCCTACTTTACAAACATGGACTATAGTATTTATGCAAGTAACTAAGAAATGTGATTCTTCACATGGGATATATCACTGTCAGTGATATATATAAAGACTGTCAGTCCAAAGTTTCTTCCTCTCACTAGTGATGACCCATTGCCTACAGAGCTGCCCACAAAATGAAGGAGAGTGATAGTGGTTTGGGATTTATGTTCTTTAAAACAGTCCATGTATGACAAATAAATGTATGTCTGTTAGGATTGGCACCCATACAGGAATCTGGAGTAAGCGAGGGAAAAATATTGATAGTGAAAACACAATGATCAATAATCACTTTCTGGAAAATAGAACATGCTAAAATTAAAACAAAAGCTGTGTCACTCACTGCTTAGTGTGTTTTTTTTTTTTAATAATCTATATTTTAGCTTTGAGGTCTTCTTATGGTCTTAGCTCATAAAGTTTTAGTTATCATGACATGTGTCTTGTGTGGTCTTCTGGTCTCTTCAACTAGGATTTTGTGCAAGTTGAATTCCTCCCCACCCACTGCTTAGCTCTCAAACATACACAGTCACTGAAGGACTCATTCTATTTATTATTCAATGCACCTGTTGACTGAATCACCAGGAGCACTGTTAATAATTCAAAGATGATTGACCTTATCTCTCCCCCTCTCCACCAAACACTTTGCCTACAAAGACTGTGAACAGAATCCTGTTTTTCATTTTCTCCCTGCAATAAGGAGGTCACATTCTTCCTTGGCAGAGTCTGTGGGTGGAGGTTTTTCTTCCATCTCTGCCATATAATAATGAGGTGGTGTCCCTCACACTCCTCATTTTACAGTGGCCATGAAGACTGCCTGGTGAATCCCTAACAATCATCCCCACTTTGCACAAACAAGAGCAGAGGTCCCTTCCCCCCATCAACTTACTGCTTCAGGAACTGTGTGTGTGTGTAGCTTTGTTCTTGGTAACATACAAGCAGGGTGGACTAGATTAGCACTACAAATGTTTTATATACCTAAATTGACAATTGAACCACAGTCTACAAAAATTGGTCAGGAAATGCAATTTGATCTTAAATAGGCTGACTACCTTCTAAATTAGAATATTTAAATAGGAACAAATGTTTCAAAATATAATTGTCTAAGCACCTAATATACAGACCCAAATCATTTATCAAATCAAACCATAAAAAATCCCAAATTGAATGATAAAAGATAATTAAGAGACACCAACATTGAGAAAACAATCATGTTGGAACAAACAGGCAAGGGTTTTAAAGCATCTATAATAAAAATTATCTAACATGCAATTATAAACACTTTTAAAATAAATTAAAATACAGAAAATCTCAGTAAAGAAACAGATAATATAAATATGTGCCAAATCAAAATTTTAAAACTGAAAAAAATGCATCAACAAAATAAAATTCTCACAGAAGAAGCTCACTAGCAGAATGGAGATGACAGAGGAAAGAATCAGTGAACTTGAAGATAGATCAATTAAAAACTATCCAATTTAAACAACAGAGAAAACATAGATTGAAAAGTGAATAGAACTCAGGGACCTGTGAAACACTAACAAAAGACCTAACATTTGTGTCATCAGAGTTCCAGAAAAAGCAGAAAAATAAGGTGGGTCTAAATATGTATTTGAAGAAATAATGGCTAAAAATTTCTCAAATGTAGCAAAAATTATAAACACACAGATTCAAAAACCTGAGAAAAAACAGAACCCTAACAATTTCATGTCCAGACACAACATAATCAAACTGCTGCAAACTAAACATAATATAAAAACCATCTATAAATTAGAGGTATCTCTGTGGATAAATAAATCAAACATGCTATTGCTAAAGGTAAAGTAACAATAGTTTCACACCCTATAGAAACAAAAATTGATTTGATTTGAAATTAGAAAAGAAACAAAACTGTAATGCTGACCATATTTTTGGGCAAACAAGCTAGTGAAGACATCAATGACAAAACTGTGTAAATGCACAGTCATTTAAGTCTTTGGTAGCAATGCCTAATCAACCCCTGAACTTGGTTTAATTTGACAGGTGTGAGGATTCACACAGGGAAGACAATTACAAATCTCCAACTGTTAGATTCACTTTCTGAAAAATAGAAGACTTTGTATATTGTATAAACCGAATCATACAGTAGTTGCCTAATAAATCCACAGTGGATGAACAAAAGCATGAGTGAATCAATAAATACATGAATGAAATTCATGAAGGCTGCAATTCAATGAAGCAGAGCAAGTGCAACCCTTAAAAAGCAGAACCTCAGTGCACATGTGGTTTTACTACTTTCCTTAGGAAAGCAGGCCAATAAAAGGAAAAGAAATATATTCAATTCTTACTAAAACAAACAAGCAAACAAAAATAGAACCAATCAAAACTGGAAAACCACCCTCTGACATGAACAAGTTTAGAAATACACAGTTAATAAAAACTTTTATTTTTCTTTTACTTCCACAGTATATTCAGTTTAGCTGGTCAAATAAGGAGATTAATTAAACTCAGTGGGTTTGTACTCCATTAAAATAGTCCACTAATTTAAAAGTAATACATATTAGTTGAGAAGAATATGTTTGAGTTTGATATGTGTCTTTTCAGTCATTTTTCCCCATTTGGAATATACAACTGGATTATGCATGATGATCATTTCTCTAATGGTTAAATATTTATATTTAATATTTAATATATTTTTTGTAAATATGATTTTAGTGATCACAGACTAAAAGTTTGCATAAGAAAATAAAAATATCTTTTGGGGGCATTTATGACATTTAAACCTGACACTTTCATAACAATTTCTGTGAATATCCTTCACACTAGTGTTTTTGAATTTTCACAAAGAGTACACACCTATGTCACCACCACCCAGATGAAGAAAGAGAATGCCACCATATTCACAACAACCACTATGCCATCTCCTCTTGTTACTACATACTTCTTTGTCAAAAATAACCACTATTCATAGTTCTGCCTCCATAGAATAATTTTGCCTATTTGTCTATTTACTTAAATGAAATTACTTTGTGTTTAGATCCTTTGGTTCGAGATTATATTTATGAGATTCAGAATATTTCTGTTGCCTATAGCAATAATCGTGTTCTTGCCACTTGTATAGTGTTATATACAGAACATACATACTGTTGGAGGACGTCATTAATGTGACCACAGTTGACCCATGGACTGGACCTGAACAATGAGAAACCCCTTCCCTCCTTCCCTTGTCCTTGAAATGTATGTTCAGCCACCATTCCCACACTAGGAACTATTTCAAGGACAAAGCCTTGAGAGAGTAAGGTGTTGTTGAGACCATCTGAATTGGAAATATGACTGAACTGAATTAAGGCTTCTATACAAACTTTAAAGATACTGGCAGGAGAGTATGGAGATTTATTCTTCTTGTGGCCACCCCAGACAGGGTTTGTAAGTAAATCACCTTGCTTGTTAAACCTGCCTCCTACCAATATGGAGCAGTCTGCCTCTTTCTTCCTTCTCTCCTTTCCCTCTGCATGGGGATCAGTTTCAAATTTCACCCTTGGGACTTCCAAGGTTTCAAACCAACACGTACATACATAATGTATTTTTCCATTTTTTAATTAATATACATGTTGGTTGTTTAGAAATAGAATTGCTTGACCATAAGATCAGAACATACTAGGCTTTAATAGAAATTGCCAAAGGAGTTTTTGCCGAGTGGTCAAATCAATTTATATTGCCATTAACAGTGCATATTCATTTGCTTCATTTCCTTGCCAGTACTTGTTATTATCAGTTTTGTTTGGTATTTTTTGTTAAACATAGACATTACACTGGGTGTATAGTGGTTTATCCTGGTGATTTTAATTTAAATTTCCTTGTGATTCAGTGTTGCTGAGCAATTTTTAATACATATATATTGGCCATTTGAGTACACTATTTTGTGAAATGACTATTAAAGTCTTTTGCATATTTTTCCATTAGATTGCATTTCTATTTTTCGTTGAAAATTTTAATGTAAATGACTATGAACCCCTTATTAAGTAAATATATTGTACATATATTCTCTCAAACTGTCTTGCCCTTTCATTCTTCCAGTGCTAACTTCATTTTAATGCAATCTAAATTACCATTTTTTAAACTGTGTAGTTTGAAAGATCTTTACAGTGAAGAAAGCCAGCAGGAACATCTAAATCAATAAGACCTATTAGGCACACTCTAATATGACTCACTGAATAGGAAAAATCCTTCTGTGGTATTCTTAAGGAAAACATGTTACACAATTTCATTATGAGAAAATATCAAGTGAACCCAGATTGAGGAGCATTATACAAAGTAAATTACAAGTACTCTTCAAAAGTGCCAAAGTCATGAAAGAAAAGGAAAAACTGAGAAATTGTTTAGGTGGTTTATGCTGGTTCTCTTCACAATAAACTTACTCCTTTTCCATTTGTATTTAATAACTATTTTGAAGAAGATACTTTAAGATGATGCAAACATGATGTGCTTTCACTATCATTTTAACAACCATTATTGGATCTTGTCTGAAAAAAATATTACTGTCTTTTAAAGGGACTTTTTATTTTTCTTATTTCTTCTACAATTACTAATCATTTATGATAGTGCTTTGGGGGACCACATTTAAAAAATTATTTGCCATTCCCAAGCTCGTGAATATGTTATGTAACCTTTGTCATCTTCAATAAACCTGATTGTCTCACATTTTATAGGCCATTTATACAAACGTTTAATTAATTTCTGTTTACGGTGTGAGATATGTGTAAGAATTATTTTTATTTCCACTTGGAAATCCAACTGACCCAACACTGTTTATTAACAAGTCCATCATTCCCCCTTGGATTGCAGTGTCATCTTTGTCATCAGTTATGTGCTAGTGTATATGCAGGCTTATTTCTGGTCTCTGTTCTTTACCCTTTATATATTAGTGTTGAGGTATTTTACATATTTAAATATATTGATTCCTTGCTATGTAATAATTTTGATGCTATTGAAAATAGTATCACCTTTATAATTTCATATTCTAATTATTTGTTGCTGGTTTACATATTATATATAATTTCTATATAAATTTCTATAAATTATAATATAATATCAAAAAAATTAATAATACAATGAAATATAATATAATAAAGTATAATATATATAATTTATATACTATATAATATACATAATGTCTATGTTTTATATATTATATTATATAAATATTATATATTTATATACATATATAATATATTTTACATATGTATTATATATGTATATAATATAAATGTATATAATACATATATAATATATATTATTATGTTATATATTATATTTATATTACATGTAATGTTATATATTATATATCATATACCATCTATTATATATTATATATAAAATATTAAAGATATATAATATATATTTATATATATAATTATACATATATTTATATATAATTTCACAAAACTATCTAAATTATAATATTGTAATATAATATAATAAATTAAATCAAATTAATTATATATAATTTTTAATATATAAATTATTGGTATCTGATTATTTATAAATTTATATATAACTAACTATAAGTATATAAATTATATTAGGATATAATATAAAAATTAGAATAATATAATATAATGTATAAATTATATATAATACTATATATGTTATATGTAAGTATAATTTACATGATATACAGTATAAAATATACATATATAACACAATATATAACTTATATAGTATATGATAATGTAATATATTTTATGATTATATAGAATCATATAATATAATCATATAATATACATTATATATATTATATAAATTTATATATCTAGCAACTTCCCTAATTCAATTTTAATAGATATTCTGTAGATATTTCTACATGTTCTTCAGTTTTATTTTTGTGTATAAATCTTGTACATGTTTTTTCTTTCAGTGTTGCTTTTCTTAAATTCTCCCAAAAAATATACTAGATGTAGTGACATGAATTTTGCCTCATTCCAATATGCAGAGGAAATCTTGAACCCTTTCCCTAATAAGTATGTCCTTTGCTACAAAGAATTTGCTTGTTGAATTACATATCTTTTTCTCCTTAAGTGATATTCATTCTTTTCTAGTTTACTTAGAGAAGTTTTTTTTCATAAATGAGTGTTAAACCATATACATTCTGCTTAGTAATCATCTATTGTTCTGTGTATTTTTTTCCTTGTATGAGAATTTGAAAAATTACATTGGTAATTTTTAAATGTTCACTCACATTTTTGGATTAAATCTAATTTTGTTCTTATGTATGTTTTCTAAATAATTTTTTATTTGCTAACATTTTTGCATATTTTATATCCACGTTGATGAGAAAGATGCCTGTATTTTTTTCTTTTAGTGTCCTTGAAAACTTTTGATAACATGATTTTACTTATATCATAGAGTGAGTTGGATAATGTTTCCTCATTTTCCACTGTTTGGAAAATATATGTTGATTAATTTACATTCCCACTAACAGTGTATGTATTCCCACTAACTTTTCTTCACAACCTCTCCAGCATTTATTATTTGTAGAATTTTTGATGATGGCCATTCTGACTGGTGTGAGATGATACCTCTTAGTAGTTTTGATTTGCATTTCTGTAATCATTAGTGATGTTGAGCATATTTTCATGTGTTTGCTGACCATCTGTCTGTCTTCTTTGGAAAGATGACGATTTAGACCTCCTGCCCATTTTTGGATTGGGTTGTTTGCTTTTTTCATATTGAGCTGCATGAGCTGTTTGTATATTTTGGAGGTTAACCCCTTATCGGTCCCTGGTTTTGCAAATACTTTCTCCCATACCATGGCTTGTCTTTTCATTTTGTTTATGGTTTCATTTGCTGTACCAAATCTTTTAAGTTTAACTAGGTCCCCTTTGTTTATTTTTATTTTCATTATTCTTGGAGGTGGATCTAAAAAGATATTGCTATGATTTATGTCAGATAGTGTTCTCTCTCTGTTTGCCTCTAAGTTATTTATAATATCAGCTATGGAGAACAGTATGGAGTTTCCTTACAAACTAAAAATAGAGCTACCATATGATCCAGAAACCCCACTCCTGGGAATATATCTAGAGAAAACTATAATTCTAAAAGATACATGTACCCCAATGCCTTTGCAGCACTATTTACAATAGCCAAGATATGGAAGCAACCTAAATGTCCATCAACAGATGAATAGATAAAGAAGATGTGGTATATACATACAATGGAATATAACTCAGCCATAGAAAAGGAATGAAATAATGCCATTTGCAGCAACATGTATGTACCTACAGAGTATCATACTAAGTAAAGTAAGTCAGACAAAGACAAATATCATATGATATCACTTGTATATGGAATCTAAAAAAAATACAAATGAACTTATTTACAAAACAGAAACAGACTCACAGACTTAGAAAACAAACTTATGCTTGCCAAAGGGTTAAGGTGGGAGGGGGGAGGGATAAATTGGGAGTTTAAGATTGACATGTACACACTACCATAAATAAAATAGATAATCAACAAGGACCTACTGTGTAGCACAGGGTACTCTACTCAATACTCTGTAATAAGCTAAATGTAAAATAATCTGAAAAAGAATGAATATATGTATATGTGTAACTGAATCACTTTATTACACACCTGAAACTAACACAATATTGTAAATCAGCTATACTGCAATATATAATAAAAATTAAAAATAAATAAATAAATAAAAGAAGAAAAGAAAATATATGTAAGATTAGCATTATTTCTTCCTTAAATATATGGGAAGATTCACTCACCAATTAAGTACATTTAATCGAAAGACAGCTTTTTGGAAAGATTTTAGTTGTAGACTCAACTTTCTAATTAAATATGAAATTATTAAGATTTTTCATTTCATTTTGAATTAATTAGGATATTTAATTATAATGTCTTCAAAATCTACAATGTCATATCTATATCATTATTAATATCAGTAAGTTATACCTTATTTATACTTAATTAGTACTCACAGAGTCAATATATTAGTATTTCCATAAACATTTGGTTATTATATATTTGATTTCTATGGCAGTGAATCACTGATCTTTGTTTATTTCATTTGAAAAGTCGGTTGTCATACTCATTGTTGTACCACTGAAGATAAGGTCTTTAAGATTTTCCTTGTCTATGGTTTTTAGTTTTTCTATGATGTGCCTTGTTATTTTTTAGAACTTATCTTAGTTGAGGCTTATTATTCTTGATGTCTTTCATCAACTTCAAGAACATCGTAGCCTCTTTCTTTTCAAATATGGATCTGTCCAATTCTCTCCCTTTTCTCCTTTTGAGACTCCAATTTTATATCCATACATATACAAATTTATATATAACAGTGACATGTATGTAATCACATATATAAAAGTGACATGTATACTGCATATATATATATATATATATATATATCACTTATGCTCTTTTGTTTTACTTTGTTTTCATCTGTATTTTTCCTCATGCTTCAGTTTGTGTACATCCAACAGCATTAGTTTACAGTTAACCAAAACTTTTCTCAGCAATGTCCAATTATGTATTGAATTATTAAATTCAGTACTGTATTTTCTCTTTCTAGAATTTCAATTAGATTTTCTTCACAATTAATTCTAGTTCTTTAGTGAAATGCTCAATCTCATCATCTATTTTCTTGCATGTATTAACCATTTTATTTTTAAGCAAACCAGTGTATTATATTCATAACAAACCATCATTACTCTGGTTGTCGATTGATGTGGTAATAAATCATGCACCACTATTGCTCTGATTATGTCTGTTATGCATTATTGTAGGACATTTCCAATAGGCTGAAATACGTTGTACTTAATATTTTGAATAATTATAAAGTTTGAAAGGGAGGTAAAATGTAAAATATTTAAAAAAACTAATGGGTTACTAAATATATAAGGGTTGGGGTTCATCTAACTTTTATCTCATTTCTGAAATTATGAGTTTTTTGAAGTGAAGATAGAGCTAGTAAAAAATATTATAGTAGTAATAGCTATAAATTGCTTTTATGGGCTTTATGTCATACTCAAGTGATTAAAGCATGTTAATTTCAGATTTTGTAATTCTCCAAGTCATTTGGAACTGACAGTATTATTGAGTGAAAATAAATATAACTTAGTCATTAAAATTAGACAAGTAGCATCAACATTAAACCCAGACAGAGAAATAAAATTATGTGTGATTTGAATGGTACCAGTCACAGGTCTATAGTTTATTACAAAAAAAGAAAAAAAAAATGTTTATTACCTCCCTATTGCTACAAATGGTAGTGTTGAGCAATTTGATTATACTTTATTTAGAAGAAGACAGAACTTTTAATTACATGATTAGAAACAGGGAAATAAGTTCTAGGAGCTATGAAAGTGACTTTAAATTTACGGTGAAATAACTGACAGCAGACCCATATTTAAAAGCAGATTTCAATCTAACTTGTAATATGACAAGACTTTAATAGATAAACTTCTTTTCATAATCTTTCTATGCTAAGTAATTCCTCTACTAAGGTTTTGTTTTTTAATATTTTGTATCTAGTTTTACTGCGTATTTTATCAACCTGGTTAAAAAGAAACTTACTATAGAGAAACCTAATATCAATTCTCACCGACTACTATAATAGCTGACACATTTTGGTTATATGGAGTAAGAAACAGCAACAAAAAGATGAAATTAAATAAATCTAAAATAAATAAACTGTTACAGTACTTTTTTTAAAAAACATCTTTAGTGGAGTATAATTGTTTTACAATGTTGTGTTAGTTTTTGCTGTATAAAAAAGTGAATCAGCTATATGCATACATACATCCCCATAACCCCTCCCTATCCCACCCCTCTAGATGGTCACTAAACACTAAGCTGATTTCCTGTGCTATGCAGCTACTTCCCACTAACTATCTATTTTATATTTGGTAGTGTATGTATGTCAATGCTCCTCTCTCACTTCATCCCAGCTTACCCTCCCCCTCCCCAAGTCCTCAGGTCCATTCTCTACATCTGTGTCTTTATTCCTACCCTGCCCCTAGGTTCATCAGAACAATTTTTTTTTTAAGATTCCATATATATGTGTTAGCATATGGTATTTGTTTCTCTCTTTCTGACTTACTTCACTCTGTATGACAGTCTCTAGGTCCATCCACCTCACTACAAATAACTCAATTTCATTTCTTTTTATGGCTGAGTAATATTCCATCATATACATGTGCCATATCTACTTTATCCATTCATCTGTCAGTGGACACTTAGGATGCTTCAAAGTCCTGCCTATTGTAAATAGTGCTGCAATGAAAATTGTGGTACATGACTCTTTTTTAATTATGGTTTTCTCAGGGTATATGGCCAGTAGTGGGATTTCTGGGTCATATAGTAGTTCTAAATTTAGGTTTTTAAGGAACCTCCATGCTGTTCTCCATAGTAGCTGTATCAATTTACATTCCCACCAACAGTGTAAGAGGGTTCCCTTTCCTCCACACCTTCTCCAGTAGTTACTGTCTGTAGGTTTTTTAATGATGAACATTCTGACCAGTGTGAGGTGATACCTCATTGTGGTTTTGATTTGCATTTCTCTAATGATTAGTGATGTTGAGTTGAGCATCCTTTCATGTGTTTGTTGGCAATCTGCATGTCTTCTTTGGAGAAATGTCTATTTCTTTGGCCCATTTTTGGATTGGGTTGCTTGTTTTTTTACTATTGAGTAGCATGAGCTACTTGTATATTTTGGAGGTTAATCCTTTATCAGTTGCTTTGTTTGCAAATATTTTCTCCCATTCTGAGGGTTGTCTTTTCATCTTGTTTATAGTTTCCTTTACTTTGCAAAATATTCTAAGTTTCATTAGGTTCCATTTGTTTATTTTTGTTTTTATTTCCATTTCTCTAGGAGGTGGGTCAAAAAGGATCTTGCTGTGATTTATGTCATAGAGTGTTCTACCTATGTTTTCCTCCTAGAGTTTTATAGTGTCTGGCTTTACATTTAGGTTTTTAATCCATTTTGAGTTTATTTTTGTGTATGGTGTTAGGGAGTGTTGTAAATTCATTCTTTTACATGTAGCTGTCCAGTTTTCCCAGCATCAATTATTGAAGAGACTGTCTTTTCTCCATTGTATATTCTTGCTTGCTTAGTCAAAGAAAAGGTAACCATATTGTGAGGGTTTATCTCTGGGCTTTCTATCTTGTTCCATTGATCTATATTTCTGTTTTTGTGCCAGTACAATACTGTCTTGATAACTGTAGCTTTGTAGTATAGTCTGAAGTCAGGGAGCCTGATTCCTCCAGCTCCATTTTTTGTTCTCAAGATTGCTTTGGCTATTCGGGGTCTTTTGTGTTTCCATACAAATTGTGACATTTTTGTTCTAGTTCTAGCTCACACCCATCTATAGAGCTTGCTTAGGCAGTGCTCTGCCTTCCATGGGCACACAGATCAGGAATCCCCTCTCCTCACACACCCAGAAACAATGGTCTCTTGCCTCTTTGGCAGTTCTAGACTTTTTCCCTAACTCCCTCCTGGTTAGCTAGTTGAGCCCCATTCAGGATGTGTTCATGCAGCCAACCCCAGTCCTCTCCCTGGGATCTGATCTCTGAAGCCTGAGCCTCAGCTTCCAGCCCCCACCCATCCTGGTGGGTGAGCAGATAAGCATTTCAGGTTGGTAAGTGCTAGTCAGCACCAATCCTCTGTGCAGGAATCTCTCTGTTTTGCCCTCTGCACCCCTGTTGCTGCACTCTCCTCTGTGGCTCTGAAGCTTCCCCCCGACCCACCCTCCGTCCCTGTCAGTGAAGGGGCTTCCTAGCATGTGGAAACTTTTCCTCCTTCACAGATCCCTCCCAGAGGTGCACGTCCCGTCTGTATTCTTTTGTCTCTGTTTTTTCTTTTTTCTTTTGCTCTACCCAAGTACGTGGGGATTTTCTTGCCTTTTGGGAAGTCTGAGGTCTTCTGCCAGCATTCAGTAGGTGTTCTGTAGCAGTTGTTCCACATGTAGATGTATTTTTGATGTATTTGTGGGGAGGAAGGTGATCTCCACGTCTTACTCCTCTGCCATCTTGACGATCTCCCCACTATTCGGTCTTAAATTCAGTTTAGATGTGTGTGTTCTACTCTTGGGAAACAATATAAAGGACACTGAAAATTTCTTTCCAAGTATTAGCAACACACAGAGCAAGTTTGAAATGAAGAGCAAGGTCTTAGTCTTTGCCTGGCTATATTAATAGTACTCAGTATTTATCAGAGCTTGACATTAACCAAATAATACTTATACAACCTCTATTCCTACTGTATATACATATTTTAGTCTCAATGTTCAAAAACGTATGATCATCTTCTCTCTAATATGTTCTGTTTTTCTGTGTTATTCTTGCATAATTAATTTGCATTTCCAACTTACCAAATAGGATTAGTAAGTTAGCTTGGAATGACATACTCTGACATCTAGGGCTCTTTTAATTATCAGTATGGAAATTGACTTTCAGGAATTCATTTAATGCCACTTGTTGATAATAAAAAGCAAGTGGGATGAATGATATATATATTTTTAATGTCATTAAAAATGAGTATATTCAGTTGATGTAATTCTTTTGAATCTCATTTATTTGGTGCCTCCTAAGTATTTTTTTTACATACTTTGACCCTTATTTGACTGTTCCTTATGGTATTTGATAGGAAAAAATAAGAGAAAATAGAATGCAATAAATGCAATTTCTCATCTCTTTGAAAGGCAACTTTATCACTTACCAGGGAATTTTAAGGTTTATGTTTTGTTTTGTTTTGTTTGGGTTTATTCCTCTAAGAGGAATGAAAAAAAGATATGGACTGGAGCAAAATATACTTTGTCTTTTTTCAGATTCTTTTATTATTAAATATAATATGAATCTTTCTTAATACCATGTACTTTAAAATACCAATTTCAAGTGTCAGTTTTCTACTTGGACACACACATATTTTGTAAATATATTTTTAATATGTATTCAAGGCATTTGCCATATTCTGGTTACATAGTCATCCCTTCCCTGTAACTAGAATGGATATTCATACTTTCCCAATCTATTGAAGCAATGCATAATTTTAATGGGTCATTCATCTTTAAATTGTGCAATGCCAATTTTAAATGCAAATATGCATTTAATCCATATGCAGAATCACCAACACAACACTACACATTTGTGTTCTGTAGCTTGCACATGCATAAACACTTTTTCTTTCCAATCTGTTTAACACATATTACTAAGTAGTGTTCATTTCATTTCTTGATAACACACATTCTACGAACACGCTCTATCTTTGGCTTACTGATCAGTAAGGAAGGTCTTACTGATGTATTTTTGAAGAGAGAAGGAGCTATCACTCAACTAATTATCCCTTTCCTTCTATATCTTCATTTTCAGCATAGTGGTTGGATAATATAGGGCAGTAACATAAGAAATAAAGGATATAATAGGGTTTTGTTTTTTCTCTTTCCTTAGAATGTCACTGCCTTCTTCTGGTTCTCATTCAAACAGAAAGCATGGCTTCTCAGCACTGTCAGCATCTCTGCTTACTCATTGGGAGATTTTACAGACTTATCTTGTGCCCACTTGAGTCTTGCTGAACACTGACACTTTACTGATCCAAAGGAATTGTGTACTCATGGGGCATCACAAATACTATATGAGATGGGGAGAAGGGGCAAGCTCTAGTAAACTTGCATATTGCACCATCTTTTCTGTGCACATGAATGCTCCATTGTCCCAGTGGACTTGACTTACAAAACTTAAGTTTAAAATAAAATTATTAATTTATGGATAATACCTCCCAACCCTTACCCCATATTGCCCCCCACCACAAGCTATTATGTGTAAAGTAAGCTGTGGGATGTATTGTGCAGTGCAGGTAATGTACCCTGTGTTTTATGATGACTGTAGATGGAGTATAACCCTTGAAGATTATGAGTCTCTATGTTGTACACCTGTAACTTGTGTGGCATTGTGAATCAACTATACTTCAATAAAAAATAATAATAAATAAATAAAATTATTAAACATTTCAAGATATTGATATGAGGGCATTCAGACAACATAAGACTCTTCTGAGCAGGGGACCATGTGCAAATGCATAGGTCACATGCTTATGGGTTGCCCTTGTCTACATCACAGCTCAGATCTCTCTTGGTACTTATAGATTATACAGAGAGTCCTTTAGCAATTTACATTTTTTCTCTCTTCCTTCCTTTCTCTATCCATTCTCTCTTCCCTCTTCCTTTCTGTAATTATGTAGTAAGTACAAGCTCTTCTTCATTACTTAAATATATTTCCTTCACCTTCCTTGCTCCTGACTCCTCTAGTCTTTCCTCATATTTTATAGGTTTCTGTTTATCTTTCTAACCTTCCTTTAACCTCCAAATCTGGTACCACAGCAAATATTACTCTTCTAATCACATCACATTTTATACAGTACTGTATTTCACTTTTTTTCTGGAAGCCCACAAGTGTGTCCACTTCTGAAGAAGTCACTTGACCTATTGTGTACACCATTAAGTTTTCAGCACTTAACAAATTGTGTGGCATACTGTAAGTTTTTTATAAAATTTGATGAATGAATGACTTTACTTTGTGCCCTCACTTTTTTTTTTTTTTTTTTTTTTTGCAGTACATGGGCTTCTCACTGTTGTGGCCTCTCCCATTGTGGAGCACAGGCTCCGGATGCACAGGCTTAGCGGCCATGGCTTACGGGCCCAGCTGCTCTGCGGCATGTGGGATCTTCCCGGACTGGGGCACAAACCCGTGTCCCCTGCATCGGCAGGCAGACTCTCAACCACTGCACCACCAGGGAAGCCCCTGTGCCCTCACTTTTTAAATAGAATATCTGAAAATATTATTTCAGGGAAAACTAACAATATAATTTGAAAGGGGAAAGCATTGTACTAATTTAGATATTCATAGATCTGTCTTTTCTCTTGAAACTATGCATGTGCTTTTAAACAACTCTTTGCTGTTCAAAATGTTTTGTTTGTGTTTTGGAACATATTTGTAGTATTGAACTCTCAGAAGATTATTTTCAGGATGGATAATTCTTATTATATGATTTTTATTATTGATCATGTATGTTTGGCATTTTTCCTTATAAGCAATAGCTTTAATCTATCAACACATTGTTCCTTCATTTAGAAGACATGGAAAATAGTATTTAACACTTTACTTCTACATATTGCACTCTATAAAAAGGTACACATTATCAAAGGAAAGACTGTTTTAATTTTTAAAAGATGTACCATGGGAAAACTGGCAGTATGCTTTGATAGTTGCATAATAAAAATTTCCAGCTAAGATCTTTATAATTTTGTATAACAGAAGTTTTGAAAGAGTACAAGTAGATTTTTTTGATAGTCTCTATTTGTTAGAGCAGTTTTAGGTTCACAATAAAATTGAGCAGTAGCTCAACTTTTTTTTGCTCAATTTTTAAAATTTTATTCATTAAATCTGCCTTTTTTTCCTAAAATCGAAAATTGTATTTATTTCAATAAAGTAAAATCTGGAGGTGGGAGCACATATACTTGTAAAATTGAAGAGAACTTTCAAAAGTAGTTATAATTTGAATTTATTTTAAGTATTTAAAATTTACTACTATGTTTAAAAAGTAGTTATTTAAAGTAGTTCAAACATTGATACTATCCTTTATTCTCATTAATTGGAGTTTGAAATGACACAGAATTTTATTTATTATTTATTTATTATTTATTGATATAAATTTAGAAATCTAAATTTATATCAATTTAGATTTCAGCCACTTTATTCCAACTTGGAAGCTCATAGGTAGTCTGCCTAAATCCTATTAACAATGTATACTTTGGCATTTAAAATTGACATTATTTCAGCAGCTTAGAAATTTTAATATGCTTCTACATGAAATGGTATATAAAATTTTCATGTACTTCAAAATATAGATGAGTTAATAGTGCTTAATTAACATTAATTTAATTGCTTTAAGAGGCAGAACATACTTTTTCTTTGATTTATTTGCATTAGAACAGATGGGTGGCAAATGGCCATTCAACATATAATTTTTTTAACATTTAATTACATTTAATTACAAAGGCCATACTGGGCAAAAACTAGGCATACTAGGGATAATAGCAGTCATCTATCATATTTCTGATCTTCTTATCTCTCTTTTGCCTTTCTCCACAAGTTCTCCCCACCTTTGCACTTTCAAAGGAAGAAAGCCTTCAATTGTATGTACTGTATGATCCAGCAATCATACTCCTTGTTGTTTACCCAAAGGAGCTAAAAACTTATGTCCACACAAAAACCAGCAAGTGGGTGTTTTGAGCAGTTTTATTGATAGTTGCTAAAACATGGAACAAACCAGTGTCCTTCAATAGGTGAATGGATAAACTGTGGTACACCCAAACAATGGAATGTTATTCAGTGTTAAAAAAGGAAATGATGTATTAAGACATAAAAAGAAATAAAGGAAACCTAAATACATATTACTAAGTGAAAGAAGACAATCTTTAAAGGCTACAGACTGTATGATTCCAAGTACAATTGGCCTTTTAACAGCACAGGAGGCATGGGTTCCCACCTTCCACTCAGTCAAAAATCCGTGTATGATATATAGTACTTGTGATTCCTCCATATCCGTAGTTCTACATCCACTGATTCAACCAACTACAAATCTTGTAGTGTAGTACTGTAGTATTTACCACTGAAAAAAAAGGCACATATAAGCGGACACTTGCAGTTCAAATTCATGCTATTCAAGGGTCAACTCTATATGACATTCCAGAAAAGGCAAAACCATGGAGAGAGTAAAAAGATTAATGGTTGCTAGGGGTCAAGGGGGAGGAAGGGAAAAATTGGTGGAGCACAGGTTTTAGGGCAGTGAAACTACTCTGTATGATACTATTATTGTGGATGCATGTCATTGTACATTTCTCCAAACCCATTGAACTTAAAACATGAGGACTAAGTCCGAGTGTAAATTATGGTCTTTGGGTGATAATAATGTAGGTTTGATGTAGGTTTATTAGTTGTAACAAATGTATAATTCTGGTGGAGCATATTGATAATGGGGGAGGCAATGTTTGTGTGGTGCCTGGGTGTATATGGGAAATCTCTGTACTTTCTTCTTAATTTTTCTGTGAATGTATAACTGCTCTAAAAATTAAAGTCTATTTTTTTTTTAAGTAGTGATTTGGAGTTAATCCAGTCCCTTTCCATCTCTTTGTCATTGTAAGGGGGGAGTAATGTTCCTTCCAGCTCTCTGCAACCTGGGATGGAAGATAGGAGTCTCTTACAAAACAAATTTCTCTTTAAAAGTTTCTCAACTGATGTTTTAAAAACTGAATTATTCAATCTCACTTATTTTACTTCATTTTTAAGAACTTTTTAAGATAATTGTAGTTTCATGTAGAGTTAATAATATAAGGTGATCCTGTATACCCTTCAACAACTTTCCCACTGTGGCAATATCTTGCATAACCATAATACAACATTTCAATCAGGAAATTTTCCTTAATAAATACACTGATTTTCAGTAGTTTTACATGCACTTATTTCTCTGTGTGTGTGTATTTTGTTCTATGCAATTTTATCACTTGTGTAGATTCATGTGACCACCAAAGTCAAGATACAGAAAAAAAAATTTCATCACAAGAATCCCACATGCTACACTTTTTTTTTTTTTTTTTTTGCGGTACGTGGGCCTCCCACTGCTGTGGCCTCTCCCACCACAGAGCACAGGCTCCGGACGCGCAGGCCCAGCGGCCATGGCCCACGGGCCCCGCTGCCCCGCAGCACGTGGGAACCTCCCGGACCGGGGCACGAACCCATGTCCCCTGCATCAGCAGGCGGACGCTCAACAACTGTGCCACCAGGGAAGCCCACATGCTACACTTTTATAGAAACAACTACCTCTTTTCCATCATCCCTCTCCCAAAATTATTTCTCTAATTTTGTAAATTCAAGAATGTTTTTTAAATTGGATCAGAAAGTATATAACTTTGTGATTCGATTTTTTTTTTTTACTCAGCCCAATTCTTTTGAGATACATTTAAGTTATTTTGTGTATCAATAATTTATTTATTTTTACTATTGTTAAGTATCCTATGGAATAGATGTACCAGAGATTGTTTAACCACTAACCTTATAGTGAACATTTTGGTTGTATTCACACTTTTTTCCAGTGTGGCTGTGAGATTTTACATTCTCATCAGCAAAATATGAGTAATTCAGTTGCTTCATATCTTCATCACATTTAGTGTTACCATAATTTTAAATTTATTTTTAATTATTTTTATCTTAACTATTGTGATATATGTGATATACCAATATTTCATTTTGGTTATGATTTGCATTTCTTTGATGTTAATAGTGTTGAACATCTTTTCATGTGTTATTTACCATCATTTACATTCCTCAACGAAATGTCTGTTTCTGTCTTTTGCTTATTTCTTTTTAATAAATTTATTTATTTATTTATTTATGGCTGCAATGGGTCTTTGTTGTGCATGAGGGCTTTTCTCTAGTTGCAGTGAGTGGGGGCTACTCTTCGTTGCAGTGAGTGGGGGCTACTCTTCGTTGCGGTGAGCAAGCTTCTCATTGCGGTGGCTTCTGTTGCTGCAGAGCATGAGCTCTAGGCACACGGGCTTCAGTAGTTGTGGCTCATGGGCTCTAGAGCGCAGGCTAAGTAGTTGTGGCACATGGGCTTAGTTGCTCCACGGCATGTGGGATCTTCCCAGGCTAGGGCTCGAACCCATGTCCCCTGCAATGGCAGGCGGATTCTCAACCTCTGCGCCACCAGGGAAGCCCTTTTGACCATTTTAAAATCAGACTATGTTGTAATTGCTGAGATTTGACAGCTTTTTATATATTCTCTATGCAAGTACTATGTTGGATATGTAAGTTTGCAAATATTTTCACCCAGTCTGTACCTTAACTTTTCAACTTCTTCACAGCAACTTTTGCAGAGGTAATGGTCTTAATTTTGATGAGATTATTAAATTTTCCTTTTATCGATCATGCTTTTGGTGTCATGTCTAAGAAATCTTTGCCTAATCTTAGACCCCAAAGTTTTCTCCTATTTTTTTCCTAAAACTTTACAATTTTACATTTTGCGTTTAACATCACGACCCATTTTGAGTTAATTTTTGTATCAAGTATAAGGTTTAGATTGAGTTTAATGTTTGTTTTTTTTTTCTTGTAGTTGGCCAATTGCCTTTGTTGAAAAGGCAACCCTTCTTACATTGAACTGGTTTTTGCCTCTTTGTCAAAATTCAGTTGGGCATATTTGTGGGGATTTATTTATTGGTTTTCCATTCTGTTTCACTGATTTCTGTCTGTCTCTCTCTACCAATAAGACACTGCCTTGATTAGAGTAGCTAGATATATAGTAAGCCTTATCATTTGGTTGTGTGAGTCTTCCCAACATATTATTATTTATTAAAATTGTTTTAGTTATTCCAGATCATTCCATATAAATTTTAGAATACCTTGTCTATGTCTACCTAAGATTTTGATAAGAATTACATTGAACCTACACATCAATTTGAAGACAATTGAAATTTTTACTATACTGAATCTTCTAATCCATAAACACAATATGCTTCTCAATTTATTTAGGTCTTTCACTTCTTTCATCAGTATGTTATAATCTTTAGAACAAAGATACTATATATTTTTTTAAGTTTATATGTAATTATTTCATTTGTTGAAGCAATTATAAATGGCATTATTTTTTCAATTTTGTTTTCCACATGGTCGTTGTTAGTATATAGAAATGCTACAGAATTTTATATGCTAAGCTGTGACCTTGCTGAATTTATTTATTGGTTCTAGAAGTAGATTTCTACAGATTCTTGAGATTTTCTATCCAGAAAATTACATAATCTGTAAATAGAGACAATTTTATTTCTTCCTTACCAATCTGTATTCCTTTAATTTCTTATTCTTACGTTATTAACATGGCTAGAACTTCCAGTACTATGTTGAATAGGAATAATGACAGTGGATTTTCTTGTCTTGTTCCTGATCTTAGAGGGAAAGCATTCATTTTTTTTAAACTATTAAATATAATGTTAGCTGTGTATTTTGTTAGGTGTTTTTCATTATAATGTAGATATTTCCCTCTATTTCTAGTTTGCTGGAAAGTTTTTTGTTTGTTTGTTTGTTTTTTTAAATCATGGATAGGTATTGAATTTTGTCAAACCTCTTTCTAATTTACCTTGCCATGGAGTGGCAAGCCTCATAGTCAACTATCTTAGGTGAAAAATGTATCTTCATATCATTATGGGAAAACTCTCTGTCTTCTGTCATTCAGCCTTCTTTCTTGATTTGAAACAGAAGAACCTAAATGAATTTAGAAAATCCTTTCTCAGTCAGATGCTCATATTGCCAGGCTCTAGTCTTGCTGCAAAATTGTATGTTAAGTTCTTTGTAGCAAAATTTTATGTTAAATATTTAGTCAGAAATTCAAATTTATTCTTTCATTCTCACATTTCTTAATGAACATTTTATAATTTTTCAGATTAATGCCTTGAGCCAAATGGGAAGCAGGTTATACACTGAGAAAAGCTAAAGAGAAGAATGTATTAATATTTTCCAAAATATTAATACTTTTACATTCAGATAGATACTTTAGGGAGATTAAGTTTTGAGTTAAGGTTATAAGAGATTACATGAAAGTTTATATCTTTCTTAAGTATCTTTGATATTTGGATTTCAAGTAGGCATTGAAGGGAACTGATTCACTGACCACACAAGTAGATTCCTCTCTGCATCTTTCTCAGTATAATCTATCACTCAAGAAACACAACAACAACAAAAAACACTTGAACTGTTTCTAGAAATGCCTTGTGGGTATAGTGATGTAAAAAACAAGGTTCTCTGAATAAGTACCTTCACCCTCCTTTTCAGGGAGTTCTTTTGGAAATTTGGCTGCAATTTAGAAAAAGCCAAGTTTCTAAAACTGAATTTTCCTATTGGATAAATTTTATAAGTATCATAAGTGACTAAAACCTACACATAAATATTTTTAGTTATTAAAATAGAGAAAGATGGGGTTTTCCTGGTGGCACAGTGGTTGAGAGTCCCCCTGCCGATGCAGGGGACACGTGTTCATGCCCCAGTCCGGGAAGATCCCACATGCCGCGGAGCGGCTGAGCCCATGAGCCATGGCTGCTGAGCCTGCGCATCCGGAGCCTGTGCTCCAAAACGGGAGAGGCCACAACAGTGAGAGGCCCATGTACCACAATAAAAAAAAAAAAAAAAAAAAAGAGAGAGAAAGAAAATATTAAGGCATTCTATTTGAAAGCTTACTTTTTTCTCCATTATCTATTTCTAAAAAGGAGTTATAGTAGATAATTTTAAGAATGTATCTATTAGCTAATTCTGAAAGGAATTATAAAAATGTAGATTGTCAGTAACTGGAAGGACAGTAGAGATCATCTAGTGCAGGGGTCAGTAAACCACAGCCTGTGTTGTAAACTTTTTTTGTAAATAAAGTTTTATTGGAATACAGATACACTTACTCATTCATATATTGCCTATGGCTGCTTTCACTACACAGCAGCAGAGCTGAGTAGTAGAGACAAAACCATAGGCCTCATAAAAACAAAACAAAAAATTTACCACCTGGCCTTTGTCATGTTTGCCAGCCTTTGATCTAGTTGAAACTTTTATTTTTATAGATGAGAATTGGCCCTAAAAAATTAATTTTCACTACATAAAATTAGTGTATTGCTGAGTTTAAAATATAGTGTAAGATACCCATATTTATATTTCTATATATAGTGCAATAGTAGAGTAACTGGATTTTTTGGTTCTTTTTAAAAAACAAAGTTTAAATTATATATTATAGCATATATACACATTATATATAAATTTTATATATATATATATATAATTATATGCATACTTATATGCATTATATACATATAAACTTTGGTTGTATGGTGAATGCTGTGATGCTCCACCCAAACTATCTTTCAAAAATGAAAGAGAGATAAGACTGATTTTTCCAGCTTCTGGATGCTTTACCAGCAGAAAACCCTCATCTGTCAGATACCTAAAGGAACTAACTGAGCTGAACAGAGTTACCTTGTCCAAGGTCAAGCCTGCTTCCTGGGGGCCACCATCCAGGGTAGAAAGAGTGTAAAAATCTGGTTCCATTAATCCAACTCAGGAAAATGCTGAAGGGATATTCCTGCTTCCCAGCTCCTCACCAAGTGGGGTTGACTATGGAGGCTTTCACTGAGGGAGCATTGCAGCTCAGTTTTTCCCAGGGCCCAATTTTGCTTCCTTCCTTCCTTCCTTCTTCTTCCCTTCCATAAGTGTTGATAAGAAGCACATTCCTTAATAAGCCTCCTGCTGGCTAATTTCTACCTCAGAGCCTAGTTCCCTGGGAGCTCATCCTGCTGAATTGCTATTAACAAAATAAAGAATAAGAGCGTTTCCACATCGGTTTCTGAGTTTCAACTCTCAGGTCATTAATTCAACAACATCTATGTTTTTCCTATTTCTTTGCAAAATGGTTTCATCAGTTGATTTGGTCGAGCTCGTTTTCTGATGTAAATTAGCGATGCAATTATTGGAGTTCATGTCTTTGGAAGGTGAATTCTAGGATGCTAAAAATTGTTCAATTTCCCTCTGTCTCTTATACTGGCAAACAAGGAAGATGTCCTGGCACTTTTAACTACCAGGTTTCTAACAACACAGTGATTACAGAAAACTGAGAACAGATAGTGGTAATGATGGGGAAGGAGTTCAATAACATCCCACCGCCCACCAGCATGCAATTTCTCCTTTGTATCTTTTGCCTTTTCTATTTTAAGTCTTATCCATACAGAGAGAAAAAAGTAGATGATTAGTTTAAATTCAATTTAAATTATGGTTTTACTTAGATATTAATGATTACTGCATTTAATTTAACTAAGAACTGAAGTGTTTGAGCTGCTGAAGTGCGCAATAGAAATGGGAGGGCTGCTTGGGAGAAAAAACACAGTTATAATTTTTATTTCTGCTATCTTCTGACATTTTTAGTAGCGTATGCCAACTGAATGGCTTTACAAAGTAAAACTAAACAAATAAAAGTGAATGGGGATATAGAAAGAAATGCTTAAGTGACCCTGTCAAAGATAAAGTAACAAAGTATTGTAAATATTTGGCATGTTCTGTAAATATGTGGCACTCAGTCAAAAGCCATTTAAACTTTGAAAGGACAAGGAACATAATAAACTTGAATGGAACTACTTCAGTTTTATCTGTTTTCTTAAAATGCTCTATTGTACTTTTTTTTTTTTGATTTGGATTTTTAACTTCTAAATTCACATTTAAGCATTAACTTTTAAACGTGTCATCAAAATTTGTGCCACCAGCACACACACAAAGAGGTTTAATAGTTAGTATTCAGATTTCTGTCCTGGCTCATACAACTAACACTGAAAGCTTCTTGGTAAATCACTGCTCTTTCTTATTACCATAAATAAGTGGAAATTCTCTACAATTTACTGATTGAGGTTAAATTATGTTTCTTAAATATATAAGCAACAATCTTAGAAAACTAACAATGTAATGAAATGCACAGGCAGATTGGTGTCATCAAAGGTTCAGATTTATGGTACTACTTGTTAATTTTTATATAAGTTTTAATGAAACATGTCCACTCAAAATCAGAAAGGTAAACTGAAAGAAACTGCTGAGATTTGTTGAGACAAAAGCAGTCTTACATGAAGGTAGTAGATGACCAGGTTGTGATATTCCTACTAATCTTTTTTAACAGATGAAGTTTCAGGAAATAGCTCAGGAATAGTTGTCTGTCATAATAACTGCCACTGGATGATTAGACCAACATTATTAGAATAGCTAATGCAGAAACAAGAGGTCGAGTGACTTCAGGCATGAATGACTGAGAAAATGGAAAGCATCCCATTTAATATGCTTACACATTTTATTTAAAAACACAAATATATGTGCCTATTAGGCTAATAATAGCCCACCATGATATCCTTAGCCCAGTTTTATATTCTAGCAGCTGATTTATTTTCAGTTGCAGGTGTGACATGAGGAGAAGTGAAAAGCTTCCAGGACAGCATTTCTCAAAGTATGGTTTCTATAGAACAGTTGTATCAATGATTCTGTAGTTGGCTAAAAATGCAGATTATTGAACTGCACTTCAGACTGCTGCATAAGAAGCTCTGGGGGTGAGGACCTGAAAAGTGCATTTCCTTGGAATTAGCCTGTTAAAATTACCTATTCCCAGTATTATGTGCTAAAGCCTGGTGTAAATGACAATGGGACTAAAAGGGGAATTATTTGCTCTATTGCAGTCTGTGGTTTCTAAATACCAATATGTGGCTTCCAAAAGTACTGGGAACAGTGGATGAGGAGGTGAGTGTTGGGCATGGTGCCTGAGTACCCAAGCACTCATCACTGATCCCACTGATACCATGCCCTTTCCAGTCCTAACAGATAGGAAGCTATAACACATGGGAAAGGATAAATAGATCCTTTTTAATCCTGTCTATAACCATCAGAAATTTCCAATATATGGCTTATAGTAGATTCCCAGAATGTTTTGCATTGAATGAATTGAATTCATTCTATTCCCTGCTGGCCACTGACACTCTTAACAAGATACTTCACTTCTCTGAACCTCATTTTCTTCATCTCTAGAATGAGATTGATAACAATACCATTCTCATGACTTTTTCTAAAGTAAAACAATATAATATATGTGAACTCTCTCTGGAAATGAAAAATATCCAAACAATTTTAAGAGTGAAAGATCAGAATCGCATATGTATGTAACTTATTTTTTCATAGGTTCAAATATTAATATTTTACAAATAAAAAGTGGTGCCAATTTTCTCACTGACATAGTTTTAATCAATAAAGTAGATAATCTTGATTAGAGAAATATTTTTATAGGAATCAATCCCTCTCTTATTTTAATCTAGCCTGTGAATATTAAGTATTTTAACATTTTTCTCATAAAAAGCACATATGCTGTGAAGTGGTCATATCTCCTTATACATTTTGGATCTTGCTTACCTCTCCAGATTTAAATGCATTGACTCATGTGGTTATTCACTCAAATACTATTAAATTCTAACATTTTCATTGAGTACATTTTTTAATTAAAGTACAGTTGATTTACAATATTACATTAGTTTCAGGTACACAGCACAATGATTCAATATTTTTGTAGATTAGATTGTACTCTATTTAAAGTTATTAGAGAATAATGGATGAATTTCCCTGTTCTGTGCAATATATACTTGTTGCTTACCAATTTTATACACAGTAGTTTGTATCTCTTAATCCCATACTCCTTTCTTGCTGCACTCCCCACTTCCCTCTCCCCACTGGTATCCACTAGTTTGTTTTCTATATCTGTAAGTCTTTTTCTGTTTTGTTATATATGTTTGTTTTATTTTTTAGATTCTACATATAAGTGATAACAGTATTTGTCTCTCTTTCTGACATTTCACTAAGCATAACACTCTGTATGTCTATCTACATTGCTGCAAATAGAATTTCATTCATTTTTATGGCTAAGTAGTATTCCATGGTGTATATACACCATGTCTTCTTTATCCATTCCTCTGTTGATGGACACTTGGGTAGTTTCCATATCTTGGCTATTGCAAATAATGCTGCTATGAATATTGGATGCATGTTCAAATTAGGGTTTTCATTTTTTTCCCAGTGTATACCCAGGAGTAGAATTGCTCGATCACATGGTAGTTCTACTTTTAGTTTTTTGAGGAAACTCCATATTGTGTTCCATAGTGATTGTACCAACTTACATTCCCAAAAATAATGTACTAAGATTCCCTTTTCTCCACAACTTCACTAACATTTGTTATTTGTTAACTTTTTGATGATAGCCATTCTGTCAGGTGTGAAGTGTATTTCATCATGTTTTTGATTTGCATTTCTCTAATAATTACGTATGTTGAACCACTTTTCATGTGCCTGTTAGCTATTTGTATGTCTTTGGAAAACTGTCTATTCCTCTCTTCTGCCCATTTTTTAATTGAGTTATTTGTTTGTTTGTTGGATATTGAGTTGTATGAGCTGCTTATATATTAACCCTTTATCAGTCACATCATTTTCAAATACTTTCTCCCATTCAGTAGGTTGTATTTCCATCTTGTTGATAGTTTCTTCTGCTGTGCAAAAGCTTTTAAAATTTTATGTCTCATTTGTTTTCTTTTTCTTTTATTTCTTTTGCCTCAGGAAATAGATCCAAAAAAATATTGCTACAGTTTATGTCACAAAGTGTTCTGCCTATATTCTCTTCCAGGAGTTTTATGGTTTCAGGTCTTACACTCAGGTCTTTAATCCATTTTGAGTTTATTTTTGTACATGGTGTAAGGAAATGTCCTAATCTTATTCTTTTACTTGTAGCCATGCAGTGTTCCCAGCACCATTTATTGAAAGGGTGATCTTTTCTCCATTGTATATTCTTGTGTCCTCTGACATAGGTTGATTGACTGTAGGTGCGTGGGCTTATTTTTGGGCTTTCTCTTCTGTTGCATTGAACCATGTGTCTCTTTTTGTGCCAATACTGTGCTGTTTTGATTACTGTAACTTTGTAGTATAGTCTGAAGTCAGGAAGCATGTAACCTCCAACTTTGTTCATTTTTCTGAAGGTTGCCTTGGCAATTCAGGGTGTGTTAAAAATTTATAGATACAATTTTCTGCTTGAATTTTCACTAAGATGTCATTGATAGATTTTAAACTTATGAAAATAAGTATATAAATATTTATATTAAAGTAAATAAATAATAACTAAAATGTTTTAATTTCTATATGGGGAAAACCCATATACAAATACCTCTATATCTCCCATTCTTCCTTTCTGCAGAGTATTATTCCACTGTATAAATGTACCAGAGTTTGTTTTTCCATTTACCAAATGAAGTACATTTGAGTTGCTTCTGGTTTTTAGCAATCAAGGAAAAAAACAAAACAAAACAAAACAAAACAAAACAAAACTGGATAAGCATCTGCATAAACACTTTTTTGTGAAGATTAGTTATCCTTGTCAAATAAAGGAAAATAAATAAAGGTCTTAGATTTCTCTCCTGGGTATTTGGAAGAGTTCGTCAATAGTTTCTACTTTACTGTCTGAATTTTGACATTGTGCATTAATTTTTTAATTAAAATCTTTTTAAATGGCCAATAACTTATGTCAGTACCTGGCTGGTGAAGTCTTCCTCTCTAATATCACATTTATTCTCAGCTTCTCTGCATCTCATCTTCCTAATAGTTCTCTAGATGTTGAAAAGACCCTTCATACATGTTCTTCAGTCTATTTGAAAACATATTCTCTGAGCCTGCTCCTTCCCTTTGACCTGGCTCATTCTTACACACCTTTCACATCTCAGCTTAGATATTACTTCTTGTAGGTAACTTCTCTTCCTTGAATCTTCAGGCCAGATTGAGGTTACTGACCACACATTCTCATCACAGCTGTGACATTTGCTTAGCAGCGGTAATGGGTTATTAAGAAAACTTCCTGCTATAAGTGGAAAACCCAATTCAGTAAGGAAAAAAGAGAATCGAGTGTCCTCTGTAATAGACGAGTCCAAGTTTGGGGTCTGATTCAGGTATAGCTGCATTCAGAAACATGTTTCCAGTAGGACTCTGCCTTCTGGTTTTTGTATTCATTCTCAGATTTCACATGGCAACCTTCAGCAGTCCTAGTTCTCCAGCCTCCCAAATTCAAATCTAGTGGTAATAGAGCATGCCTCTCTTCATACATGCAGTAAAAGTCTCACTAAGACTCATTGAGTCTAATCATGCCACATGCTCACCTCAAAATTAATCAGTGGAATCAGGAGACTGCAATAACATGAGAAGGCTCACCTGAAAGTAGTACTTAATACGTAGTTGTAACAAGAGCTAGGAAACTTTCCTGCAAAGCAAGACAATGGACAGACTTTTCATCATTTGGGCTTGTGGGTACTCCTTTAGTAAGCTGCTCCAGGGAAAGTATGAGTAGACTTAGAACCAATATATCACTGAGAGAGCTCACTCACTAAGTAAAGTAGAAAGTCTTCAGTAATTGTAGCAGTGAAATGCAGAAAAAAGCAGGAACTATAGAAACATGAAGGCTTTATATTCTAGCATGACTTTTTAAAGAATGGATCAGCAGTGCTAAATTAGGAGAGGCAAGCTGACCCTGGAACAAAGACCTTATATACCTACAAAGTCTGGAACGTTGAGAGAAAACCTTTTATTGAAAAATAAAAGCAAAATTTACCTTACATAACATGTTAATTCTAGTATAACTTAATAAACTCTTAATGCAGTTTAGTTATTTGTTCTATGGTAAACAACAAGTAGCAAACTCGATATTCCCAGGAAAAAATGAAGAAGTCCAATAATTGGATTCTTGAGAAAGCAATTTATAGATATCTACAACTAAATGCAGGCTTGAGAAGAATATGGTTATTCTTAGAAAAGCTTTCCCTGTCAAACAAACCTTTATGCACCATACTAAATTCAAAATTGGTGGCTGAAGCTAATGTTTCACGGAGATTCATTAATAACTTTAAAAGAAAACATTAAGCCAAAGCTCAAAAATATATTTAATTTTTGTAAACCTTAATATCTGTCATTTATCAGTATCACATTTATAGGTTAATAATAGATAGTTTTTATATGACTACTAATTATTTACACATCATTGCCTGCAGTAGCTACATGAAAACAGCTGGCCTTGAAGAAGCATAGGTAAGTGTTTCCAGTAGCAAAATATATACAAACTTATAAATTAATCTGATATGGCCTGGAAGAAATTCCAGTCTGTCTCCCTTACATCTAAGATGAAGTGAGCATGCCATTCCTAGTATATGCTTGGGTGATTTTAATGAGAAAATCAAGATGCCAGAAGAGTTTTTTATGTCTGGAGCTACGACTGTGCATGAAATTGTCAATATGTTGAGCTTGCCAGTGTGTGAGAAATGAACATGTCTGAAGTTAGACTGTGTGTCTGTAATAATTTGTGTCCAGAGATTTCTGTAGGTTTAGAATGGTCCATTTGTCTGGAGTACTCATTTTTTTGAAAATGGTGTTCATCTGGCACAACTGTGTACTTGGACAGCTAAATCTGTCTAGGTTATTAGTATTTATAGAGTGGTGTATTTGTTTGGACTCATTTTGGTGTTGTCCATAGAATTACCACCACTTTCCACATCCTCAGAAATTTCAAACAAGGTCTGTTCTTCCAGATGGTAATGTAACTCACAGCAGATATAGTGGTGGGTCTTGCAGGTATGCAGTAACCCAACGTTCCAGTGTGATCCCTGGTTCAGATATTAAACCCATCAGAAGCATCTCAGATCCATAAGATAGGGAGTCCATAAACACCTGTCATAACTATACCCTACCTGCCACAATTCTGAATCACATATTCAGTATTCCCATAAGGAAAGACAGCTATTAATTCTGCCCTTGAGAGTCTCACTTTCCCTAGACTCATCTTCTCATAACACCTCTACCAAAGACTGAAGGCTTCCAAACATCTGTGATTTGAATGCTCCCCTCTACAAATACTGAGAGCCTGTGTGAGACTGAAAACTGGCTTATCTAGAGGAAGCATGGACATCAACATTAGAGAATTTTGACTTCAGCCCAGGCTTTAACATCCAAAGGCCATCTGACCTAAAAAGAGCCATTTAACCTCTCTGAATTCTAGGGATAATAATAATTATTATAATAATACTAACCAACAGGGTTTTGTGAAAACTCAATTCATTCTGAGTTCAATTCAATTAGTAAAAATGCACAGTTCCTGGAATACAGTAAGAATAAAAAAAATGATAGCTATTACTTTAGTCATATTTCTCTAAATTTTAGTCGCATGTATTCTCAAGAAAATGATGGAAAATTATGTTGGCATTGATTGGCTAAACAGTTATAGTAGGCAAAATTCTAAGATGACCCCAAAGTCCTGCCTCTAGAATGAATATGCCTTGAATATTATTATAATAATATTCACTATTATATAAAATAATATAATATAATAATGAGTTATTGTAAAATAATATTATATAATTATTTGACTCGGTGAACATGCCTTGAATAATCCTCTTCTCTTGTATGTGAGTGGGATTTGTAAATATGATGAAATTTTATTTCCTTGATCATGTTAACTTTTACGGCAAAAGAGATTTTACAGATATAATTAAACTCCTGAATCAGTTGACTTGGATTTAAGCAAAAAGGAGACTATCCTGGATGTGCATGATAATCAGCTAACCAAATGATTTCTTCAAAATTCTCAGAAGTCAAAGAGATTAGGAGTCATAGAAACATTCTCCTGCTGTTCTGAGCAGAAGCAAACTGATATGTTTTGGAGATGGCCACTTGGCAGGGAATGGCAAGAAGCCTCTAGGAGTTGAATACCTCAGTCCTACAGATGCAAGAAATTAAAGTCTGCCAAAAACTAGTGGGCTTAAAATAAATTCTGAGCCCTTAGACAAGATTGCAGCCCTGGCCAACACCTTGAGTTCAGCCTGGTCAGACCCAGAGTAGAGGATACAGCTAATCTATACCCAGATACTTGACCCATGGAAACTGTGAACTCATGATAAGTATTGTTTTAAGCTACTAAGTTTTCAATAATTTGTTATGCAGAAATAGGAAACTAATTTAAGAGATTGTATAAAAATTTTGCTGAGCTGAATTTTATCTATATGTATAGATAAAATTATTTCAATACAAATAATACTGAAACCTACTGATTTTAATTGGAGAAGGAAGTAAAAAGAGAAAAATTGTACCATATAAAAGAAGAAAAGCCCAATATTTATTGTATTTCCTGTAATAATTGCTAAGGTTTAATTAGCCACTGAGATATTTGTAGCTGCTATTTCAAAAAGAGAAGCTGTTTTGTGATGCAAAGTCAACCACAAGGTAGTACCTACTGTTTTTCCAGGGTCAAATATATGTTAAGAACTGATTTGCAGTTGTTATAAAGAAGAGAATTTACAAAACATTTAGCTGTTGCTATCACTTTATTGTTTAGGACATCATAGGGAAAAGGATATAAAATGGGAATATTTTCATTCTGTCTATAATCCTCTTCTTATATGGAAAAGTCATCACTGTGTCTATTCTTATAGTTAAATCTTAGAGACATTACTGAAAATTGAAGAGCAATAAAAGCAGATGGTAGTTTTACTTGAGAAATGTTTATCTTAGCTCCACTTCTCAGATTGTGTAGACATATATGGGCATAAAATAACCTAAGGCAGTACTGAATTGCTTTACTTCATTTAAATGGTGGCACTCCTGGGGAAAAAAGTTGGCTGTGTACACAATCAACATCACGATTTACACCCATTTATTTAATTTCCCATTCTGGTCAAATTTTTATTTAAATATCAAAAATATATATAAATGGTTAAGAAACATTTGTATCATCAGTTCAGGAGAGTAAAAGTTAGCATCCATAGGAGAGAAAACTAAAAAAAAATATATTCAAGATATAATAGCAGAGAAAGAAATGAAGGATGGAGGGAAGCATTTTTTTTTGACTCCTGATTCGTGAAAAATAAACATTACTGGATTTATGCAGATGGAATTTCCAATATATTCTTATTATTAGTGAACCTGGGACTGCAGAGATCACATAGGCTAGTCAAGAGGGGGTAAACTTCAGGGCTGGGAATACTTTTAAGAAATAAAATAAAAGTGTGCTTGTGGAAATCCAGCTTGCACTTGCTTGAGACAGATTTCTAAATAAAGCGGCCACTTTGTGACAGTTCTAGTGAGATCAATGGTACCTGCTGCAGAATGGAGCCCTGGATAAATTTATTCTATCCCAACAAACACAGAAAAGTTAACTTTTAGTAGCAAAGTAGCAAAGCTTCTGGCCACAAAACCACCTATTAGAACAAACATATAATAAACAAATATAAACAAATATATTCCAAAACTCTAGTAAAAAAATTACTGAAAATGACCAGTTAAGATATCTTATTGCAATGGTTGAGTATTTCCAAAGTATAGGTCCTCAACACAACTTATTTCACCAAAGGCAAGATTGTAACTAGGAAAACTGAGATACCTACACACTGTGGATGTTTTACCTGGTTTCAAGTCTTCACTTCCAAAATAAAGCAGGAATTGTAGAGATATCTAACTGGCCATATTACCAATGCTCTGAATTCTTGTCTCAACTTTAGCATGGACCATGAAAATGTATATGAAAATTTTACTTTAGTGTTTATGTGAAAAATTGTAAGCTTTGATGAAATTGTTGCAATTCTTTTAGGCAGATAAACACATAATATCTGATTATGGAGTCTTTAAAAAGACTGTTTTATGAAAAGTCTTGGTCTAAACCATCCTGGTCTCTTTGACAAATCTCCCAAGGAGAAGAAGGAGCCTACAAGGTCCCTTCAGTCCTTGGGTAGAGTGACCAGTATCATTTCCAATTTAAAACCATATGGTTGCAAAATTCTGGACACTGTCATGAAAAGAAAAGAACAGGGACATGATTAATGTCAGAAGCAATCAACATATGTCCACTAAAAAAATTAGTTTGAGTTCTTATTTAACTTTATTTGTTGCAAATCTGGAACATATTCTCTTTACCATCGTTATATTGACCCCAAATCATCAATCATATTTTACAAGAAAGATTATTTGAAAAACATAACATTTACATTAAAAAAGCAAGGAAATAAAGTATTTAATCAACTCAAGGATTTAAAATTAAATAACATACTAAGATAACTAAGAGAAACTAATGGGAAGGAAAAAATTTTACTTGAGACCAATCTTAGATGATTATTTTAATAAGAACCATACAATACCAAAATGGACTCAAAAGCCAAAATTGATCAAAATTATGGAAATAACCAGAGAGTTTTAAAACATTTTCAAACTGTTTTAAATAAAAAGAGATAATTAACACAGTTCTATAGGTAAGATAATTAAAACCTTTAAGTAAAAATCATTTCAAAACTATATTTCCATTTGAGGGAGAAAAACAACATGATTATAGAAAAAAGATCCAAAATCCCCAAATCCAGTGTTGTAGTACCAAAAATGTATTTGCACTTGGTACATAGGTACTCTTGCCCATGGATATTGGTTTAGGGTGGTGATGGCTGGGATATCTAAGTTTTATTTACATTGTGATAAGTTTAGGTTCATCAAGGGATGTAATCAGTCTCTTCCTGTAAAAACTGAGTCACTATTGGATACAATGTTGTCTTTTCACATTCTGCTCTCCTCTCCTTCCTCTCCAATTCTCTCCTCCAAGGCTTTGACTATGTATTTAGAGAGGTCTTGTGACCTTGAATCAAGAGAGGAAGACTTGAGATATTTGTATTAACAAGGTGTCCTCTGCAGACTTGCTGGACCCTGTTCTGGGGTGCTGGGTTTAGGCTCTTCCTGAACTGATATCTTCTGGAGTAAGACATCATAAAACCTGGTTTTTGGGGAGCATGATGTTCTGGCACCCACTGCTAGAATCCTTAATCCTGGCCATTTAGCTCTGGACTCAAAGTCTTCACACCTCACGCACACCCTTCATTTTAATCCCATGCCTCTGCTGGCCCCAGACTTTCTTAATACTTCTCTGTTTCCTTTTATGGTCATTAGACAATTCTGGGTCTTTTTCTCACAATTCTCAGCACATAGAGATCCAGACTGGCTTCTAGCTAACCCTTCTAGTTTTTATTGCCGATGCGGCTGCATGGTTACCATGAACTTTTGAGGAAATTGACCGTGGATCATTAGAGACCTGAAGGTGTGCCAATATCTCTGGAAGCTCTCAAGTTCCTCAAATAGCTAATGATTCCTACCCTTGTCCCTATGTTCATCCTTCTGGGAAAGTTTGGAATCATAACTCATGTGTGTCTGACTCCTTAGATCTACCTGAATCTTCCTTCTCCTCCCCCAATCTAGTGGAACCAAAAGGTTTAAGCTTTCCCCAAAGCCTTTCAGTCTGGGAAGGACTCCTCCCCACTTTTGTAATATTCTATAGTTACATTAACCAAAGGCTAACTCTTTTTTATGCTGAAAGATGGAACAAAGCATTTCAGAAAATTCTTTTTATCTGTACTACTCTCTGCCTTCACAAATATGGTCTTGCTAAAGAGGTCATGTGAGTCAGCTTTAAGACTCAAAGCTGATTGATGGACTCTTTCTTCTAGGAAATAAGTAAAGATTTCAGAACATATAGATTTTCTGTGTAGATTAAATGATAAAAAACAGGCCAAGTCCTTAGCACAGTGTCCACCACATAGTGACCTTTCAGTGCATGCTGGCTGCAATGGTTGTTGTGGTTATTCCCCCAATGTCAAGGTGCAAATTCCCAATTGTTTCTTAAAAATCAATTTCTCTGTTCAGAGAATACCTTTGAATATTATTCTGGATATGGTCTTCCTCGGCAATGTTTTGTGCAATGTTTTCTCTCAGACCTTTCCTTTTTCTTCTCTATAAAATCTCTGGATTCCAATGAATCCTTGTGCATATTTCCTCTGCACAGTCCTCCTCGATACTCTCCCTTCATACTCTCCCTGCATCTTCCCCTGCCTCCCACCAACGCCTCTGCACAGACTCACTGGATAGTCCCCCTGCATGCTTTTCCTCCTTTCCAAAACTTTCCTAACCTGAACGATCAGAAACAAATTCCACTATACTCTTTTGGATAAATCTTTTTTCCTCCTTCACTCAATTCTAACATCATCTGTAAGAGTTAAACTTTTCTCCTAATAAGTGCTCCTAATCCCTTAGCTCCTTATGTGTTCCTAGTATGATTTCTGCCACCTTTAAAGTTATTTTTTTTCACTTGAAATATTTCATGGTCCCTCCATCTGCTTTTTCCATGGATTCTGTTGCAATTTGATTCTCACACACAAAGAAGTCTGGGTGACAGATTTCTTCTAACATTATTTGCCTTTGTATTTGAAATTATTTTTCTTAGATATGGCAAAAACTGGGAGGTTGGGAGGTATGTCTCTAAGTCAAGTCCCACAGGTGACCACTGAGTCTCTTTCACATTTTAGACAATTTCAATCTGCTAACTTTCAGAAATCATTGTCTACTAAAGATATAAACCATGGGAAATGAGAATAAGAATTCCCTCAAGGAAATCCAGATAATCTAAATGATTTTTTTCTGTCAAATGGACCTACCGACCACTCTTAAGTTACCTTTAAAACAAAAGTGAAATATCACCATTGGGAGAGAGTTGCCTGTTATGAGATGAGACTTTCCTCATTCAAGGAATAAACACTCACCATGACAAATGGTTTTGCTGTAGGACATGGGCCTTTAATATTCTTCTAACATGGAAGTAGCAGTACTTTTTGGGTGTATGTGACAGTGTATACATGAGATGGGTGAAACCTCAGGAAAAACAAGGCACTGTGTCCCGAAGCATCAATTTGTTCTGTGGTGTCATTCAAAATGCCTTTTAAAAAATAGTGAAACAGGGCTTCCCTGGTGGTGCAGTGGTTGAGAGTCTGCCTGCCGATGCAGGGGACACGGGTTCGTGCCCCGGTACGGAAAGATCCCACATGCCGCAGAGAGGCTGGGCCCGTGAGCCATGGCCGCTGAGCCTGCGCGTCCAGAGCCTGCGCTCCGCAACGGGAGAGGCCACGACAGCGAGAGGCCCGCATACTGCAAAAAAAAAAAAAAAAAAAAAAAAAAAATAGTGAAACAAACCATATTATTGTAGATTCAATAAAAAGTATACCAGAAGACTTGGAGGCAAAATACAAAAATCTAGAGGGATCTTTTCCTTTCCTTTGAGAGACATTGGACCTCACTCTAAGATCACTCAGAGGTTTGTGCTCTCCTGCCCACCCTTTTAATTAAAGTGTTAAGTATGCTTAGTAGAGAATTTTTAGGAATTAATGGATTTAAGAGTATTTAGTAAGCTAAGAATTCAGAGACCTGATGCTAGACTGGCCTACCATTAATTAAATGAGGGCTTACTATTCAATAGATTTAGAATAAACCCAAAAGCCAGAGGAAGTTTAAACCACTTCTCCTCTTTTCTCTGCTGATTATGTGGCATTATGATTTTAAGTAAAATATTTCTTCAAAGTCCTTATATTTGTAAAATAAATTTTATACAATTCTTCAATACTAAGAGCTGAAGGATACTGCCATTCAATTCTAGGAAATTATTTGCCTTTGTCCAGCCATAGCCATCAGATGCACAAGGTTATAAATTACTACATAAAAATAATGCTGTTCGCATAGCACAGGGAGATCAGCTCGGTGCTTTGTGACCACCTAGAGGGGTGGGATATGGAGGGTGGGAGGGAGACATAAGAGGGAGGTGATATGGGGATATATGTATATATATATAGCTGATTCATTTTGTTATAAAGCAGAAACTAACACACCATTCTAAAGCAATTATACTCCAATAAATATGTTTAAAAATGCTGTTTTTCCTATTTATTTTGTACAACCTAGTCATTTTATATGGTGACCTTGTGGCAGAGCTCTAAATGTGATAGAATGGGCCATATTTCCCATCTATCTTCTCTAAGAAAAGTAAATCAGGTAATGCCCAACTTCCATGTCATGGTTGTTGTGGTATCAATAGAGTCCTAAATTCTGAGGCTCAGTTACTCTCAGTGTCCTTTTATCACATCCAAGACACCGAGGCTTATGAGTAACATGCTTGGGAGTGGGAAATGGATCAAGTTTCTCTTTATAATTTGCCATAATATATCAGGATTGGACAAAAAAGTGGAATACAATTTGACTGATAAAAAATTAACCTGCTGAAATTAGTAACATTAGAGGAGGCTGTGGTTATGGCTTACAAGTGAGTGTGTGGTATCTGGTCCCAGTGAGTTTGGAAGTTATTTTTTTGGAATGTAAATGACTTCAGCTAATGAAGTTGCTGGTCGTGGACAGGGTTAAAGAAATTCAGGTTGAACTTATAAAAAGTCGAGAAACTTCTAATGCAGTATTCTCTGATGCTGTCATGTGTTCTCAACACAAATATGAAGTGACTGTCTTGGCCTTGGAGAGGTAGAGAAATAGAGCATGAACATTGGGAAGGTGTAGTATGAAAAATAATATACTTAGGTTTTGTCCCATAAAGGCTCAGAACTTCAAAAACTCTAGGAATTTCCTGAGTGAGAAGAGTTGCATTGTTATGGCAAAGAAGAGGCGGTTCATGCTGGGTTCATTAATAGTTTCTGGATGGGAGCTGGTCACCAGAATAACCAAGAAGGGGATTAGAGGGTTGAGACTTTCAACTGCCAGACCTCTGGGGAAGGGAGAGGGCTAGAGACTGAGTTTAATCCTGTGACTAATGATTTAATTAATCATGCCTACTAATAAAACTTCACTAAAAACTCTGGACACTAAAGCTTAATAGAGCTTCCTGGATGGTGAACACATTCACCTGGTTGGTAAATATTGATGTACCAAGAGGGCGAAATGTCTTGACTCTGTGGGGTGATGGCACAGAAGCTTTGTGTTTGGAACCCTCCCAGACTTTTCCCTATGTGTATTCTTTACGATAAAAGTCTAATCTTAAGCGTAGCACTTTCAGTGAGCTCTGTGAGTTGTTCTAGTGAATTATCAAAACTGTGGGGATTGTAGAACATTGAAATTTTTAGCTAGTCAGTCAGACACTAACTCTGCCTGGTGATTAGCAGCAGAACTCTATTTTAGTACCTCCATTTGCTGTTACTCAAGTTGGAATGGAAACAGAATGGAAGAGAAGCTCTGATACACTGAAAATTGAATTTTCCATTAGGATACATAGAGACGATGTCTTGAATATAAGTAGATATTTCTCATGTTTATTTTCTGGCAAAGCCACACTTCCCAGTATAGTTAAGAGGGACTTATTTTGGAAGTATTTTTCAATGTGAGTTGTGGACAACTTGGTAACATGTTTTTCTGAAAGCTGACAAAGTCTGCAGTGAAGGAGGTTGTGTTGTTGGGATGGAATTTGAAAGTCTTCACTTGTGAGTAGAAATAAAGCCTGAAGTATTAAATAAGACCTTTCCTCCAAGATCAGTTGGACACCACTGAGTGACTTTGAACAGGGAAGCAACATTTTTAAAGGCTCACTCCTGCTGCTGAGTTGAGAAAGGTAAAGAAGAGGAATAGTAAAAGTGAATGTAGCAAGAGTGCAGAGGTTGTTGAAATAATCCAGGAAGGAGATGATTGGACTAGGGTGGTAGCAAAGGTTCAAATGTAGTATGCAAAATTTTAAATAAAACTGTTCAATAACTGCGCATATAAGAAAATGCAATCCTATAGTAAAAGACAAAGAATAATAAAGACAGTATTTGGAAAGAATATGTAAGTTAATAGAATTAGGCCAAACCTACTTCTTATCAATTAATGTAAACAGAACAAATATAATTATTAAAAGAAATAGAGTTACAAGTTCTAACGAAGAACCTTACACCGAGTTTACCAGAAAATATATAACTAAAATGAAAATGACACAGACATGTCACTCAGATTTTTAAAGTATGCAAAAATGCTTGGGACTTCCCTGGCAGTCCAGTGGTTCAGACTCTGTGCTTCCACTGCAGAGACCACATGCTTGACTCCTTGTTGAGGAACTAAGATCCTGCATGCTGCATGGCCAAAAAAATAATGCTTACCAGACAGCTGCTAACAAAGAGTTTAAAGAATCTATGATATTACTTTCAAGCACTTTGTAATAAAGTTAAAAGTATTTTCTAAGAAAAAGATGAACTTTAAATTATAGAAGGTAAATACACAATAAGGTTTAACAATCATATATTTTTACATATCAAATAAAACAGCTGATAAAAGTAAGAGAGAGAGAGGGTGAGGGAAGAAGAGGAGGAAGGAACAAAGGAAGAGAGGAAAAAAGGGGGGGAGGGTAGAATACATAAAAGTATAAAATAAAATACACAAAGCACAATAAACAGAATGAGCAAAGAGAATTGTATAAGATACAACAGAAATAGAGAAATTGAACTCATATCTTTCAGATCTTCCTAATCAAATATCCTAAAGTTAATAATGAAATAGGCAATGTGATCAGGCAATCTATGAGCTTAAACAAAAGAACTCATGTGAAACTTTACTTTTTTTTTTTACAAGAAATAGCATTTTTAACATACACACACACACATGTTGTCTAAAATTCTCTCATCTCCCCAAACACTGAATCCATTGTTCAATTCAATGTTCAAAGTGGAATAATATAGACCATTTTCTCTGAATAACACTAGAAATTGAGAGAGAGAGGAAATGAGAGAAAGACAGAGAGAGAGAGAAGGAAAGAAAACTCCAGAAAATTAAATATTTACCTCATAAATAACTCTTGGACAAAAGGAAAATATAAAATAGGAGATTGCAAAATAACAAGAAAATAATGGTCGTGAAAACACAACATGTCAAAATTAATGATCTATGACTAAAATGAGGCTGAGAAAAAATAATAGACAATTGTTCACATACATAAGCACATAATGATCAACCTCAAAAATATTTTTAAAAAATTAGAACAGAATTTTTGACAACACTTCGCAAATTGCTTACTGTCTTTATTTCTTTTAACTATTCTTCTATATTAAGTCTGTGGGCCTTTGGTTTGAGATGGTCCAAGTTTAACACTTTCTATTTTTCACTGTTGCCCTCAGTGGGGAGTTGTCCTTTCTTTTCTTCTCTTTTTCTCCTTTTCTTTCAGGTGTGAGAAGGGCAGTTTGTGGGTAGCTTCCAGGACACTTATGTTACATACCATGAACCAAAGAATTCTTAAAGCACAGCATAGGACAAAAATTGGCAAAAATATTGGTTTTCTTATAAATTTCATACACTAATAAAAGATAGAAAATGTGAGTTTTTATAACAAAAGAAAATGAGAGCCTATTTGGGGAATCATTAGTTAGAATGTAAAGATTTAAAGTTACAGTTTCCTAATATAAGTCATAAGGAGCTCTAATATGTAAAAGGTTGTAATAAACTCAGCTGGGAAAGAAATTTTCAATCCCTTCTCATCTGAATTCGGCTAGTTATAATAGCTACTTTGATTAATAGTGGACATCTTTTCTTTTTTTTTTTTTTTCCTCAGAATTACTGTGAAGATATCTCTGTGAAAATCTTGAAATATGTTTGTATGAGGCAGCCTCTGTCTGTAGGGGAAGGTGAAGAAAGCATACTTTTTTTTTATCTAACATGTACAATGTAGGTAGTTAAGGATTTTTGATGTATGCTGGTGACATTTAGATATATATGTCCATGGTCTATTAGGATTATAAAGAAATAAGACAAGGTCACAGAAAAGATAAAATAATAAGCCTCTCACTGTGTCCCATTTCTTATGAAGATGACTTGAAACATGTTTTTAATATTGGAGCTGTAACACCTTTAGCAAATGATTTTCAGTATTAAGAATTAACCAGGTCATTGACTGACTCAATGTATGAACAATGCCGAGGGACCAAGATAATCTCCCACATATCTGTAGCCAATTGAGGGTTTTGTTATTTCATGATATCCTGGACCCCTATCCAAAGCAACACACTATGACTAGAATAAGTTTCCTTTTTGGTCCCATTATCAAGTGTTCTTTGATGGATATTTATTTCCAAATGTATTTTACATTGTTTTGTAAGTAGAGATGCATACATGAAAATGATTTCTTGGTGTATAATTCTGACTATGCTTTGGTACCACTGACAAAAAGCAGGTGAACAAGAGTTAAGGAAAGAAATTAAGTGCTTGCCTCCAAAGAAGCCAATACATACTCTTCCCACTAAAACACCCATAAATAATGTGGTATAGCTGTGTTTCTGACTATTCCTTAATAGCCTATACTACTGCAAACCATAAGACCATAAAAAAGGGCAAATATTTAAAGGATTTATATAATATTTGGGTAATTAGATATTTTACATTTTGCTGGAGAGATGTTTTCTGTAGATAAATATATGAATTTTTACCTATATATTTCTTTCTGGATTTTTTGTTGAGATTAGCCAGATCTAATTGCCCAAATATTATATATTCATATAAGTATTTAAACAAGGATGAATTGCTTTATTTTAAAGGAAACTGCTAGCTAACTTCCTATTCAAAATTCTCATAAAGGTGAGTGAGGAAAGGACTAACATCTAAATAGTAAATTAGTCAAAACATAGTCAGAAATATTTTTCCAGATATCTCATTGTATGTATCTCAGTTTCTAATACAATATTGAATAACTGCAAGATTATCCATCAACAGAGAATGGTTAAATGAATATCTAAAAATGAAATGTTATGGAGCTAATAAATGGACAATGTGGATCTTTTGCTCTCTTGTTGTCAAACTCAGATTCATGTTTCTGCTGCACAATGAGTCAAACAAACTGAAAGCTCAGAGTTTAGAGTAGAAAAGGTTTATAGCAAGGGCCATGCAAGGAGTACACACAGCTTGTGCTCAAAAGACTTGAACTCCTGGTGCTCTTCAGGGAAGAGTTTTTATAGACAGATTTTTGTGGTAGGGCTGCAGAGTGCAGAACTGTCTTCTGATTGGTTGGTGGTGAGGTGACAGAGTGGTGATTAAGTGAGATTAAGGAATCTCAATCATCAACCTTCTGGTTCCAACCAGTCTGTGATCTATGTGCTTGTGCTCAGCCTGAAGTTACAATCCTCTGCCTGGGTATTTCCTGTAGAAGAACTCAAAGATATGTATCAGCTTTATCACTACACTACATGTTTCTTGAATGCTTTTCCTTTGTTTCTGCATTCCCTCACTTCCCTAATTAGTAACTATTTGAATCTGCCCTTTGGAACTCAGAGAAGGCCTACAAGCAAGAAGCTAGGGACAAAGAAAGGCTTTTGTACCCAGGAGAGCCTCACAGGTTCCTGCATGATTTCACTCTCACTCTTTTGCCCTTTAATGCTCATTAAAATGTCATTTTCTAAAGGTTGGATTTAAGAATATTCATATTTCACTAATTTTTAGTTGTTTACTGATATATCTGTTACAAAGTTATTTTAATTTGTAAACAAAAATCTTTGAAATTAACTATATTAATCTTATTATAAGATCTCCCAGTTTCTATATTTATGCTTTTCCATAACTTATGTGAGGTAGATAAAAATATTATAGCATTTACAGTAAATGTATTATTTTGTGTTTGTAGCTATTTGATGTTCCTACTGTTAAATAGAATTCATATTTTATGGCAAGACAAGAAAAAATTAACCATGAAAAACTTTTCTCTGCCCTTTGGCCTCCTCTCTGCCCCCTACTGTGCATTGTGTATCTGCATTATGCATCAACCACACCTCTGCCATTGACAGAAATACCTGATCAACCATAAAGAGCAACATTCTTCTAGCATCCACAAGATAACTCTTTAAAAGATAACATTCTTTCTTGATTTTGTAAGGGGCAACAATGACACTTAGATCTGGATTATGTAAGCTGTCAATAATATATCATTTAATAAATAATGTTTACTTAATGTTTAAACCTTCTGTTTAAAAACTTATATAGTGGGAGGGAGGGAGATGCAAGAGGAAAGACATATGGGAACATATGTATATGTATAACTGATTCACTTTGTTATAAAGCAGAAACTAACACACCATTGTAAAGCAATTATACCCCAATAAAGGTGTTTAAAAAAAAAAAAAACTTATATAACTGTGCCTTGACTTCTAATGGACAAAACAGTTCTTAGAGCTTTTTGATGTGCTCTTCTCAATTTATAATCCTCAAATTTGGCTTGAATAAAATTTTCCACCTATTTCATAGACTGATTAATTTTTCATCAACACTACTTACCTTACTCTTATTTATATAACCTAAGTTTACAAATGAAAGTTACCTTCATATGGACCATAGAATATCAAAATATCTTAAAAAAATGATTTGTTAAAATTAGTGTCCTCTTTTAGGAAGCATATAAAGACATTTTAATGGGAGATATATTAAAGCAAATATTGTTCTCAAACCTAAATTGTTGATAAAAATCAGTCCTCTGACCTAATCAAAACGTTGTTTTTATTTGTACCACAAAATTAACCAGAATTCAATGACAGTGTTTAAAGTTATTTTTTGTTGTTGTTGCAGTTAACAGGTAGAGATGTGTTTCATATATGAATTCAAATGCCAATTTTTATAATACTACCAGAGATTGAAGTCTCTGTCTTATATACTTCTCTATAGGTCAAGGAGTTTCAATTTATTCATACTTCTAGTCAATGTTTATGACTTTCTCTGTAAGAGTAAAACTGATTCTTTTCCCAGAGGCTAGAAAATTTTACGATGATGACTTTCTGGGGATAAGAATCCTGAAGTCCATTTTCTGCTGGGGAGCAAGCTTCTCAGCTACATGGAGACTGCCACAAGCCAAATTGTATTGTGTTATATTGTGAGAAAGCATTCATTTTTGAACATTTGCAGCTGTTTGGAAGCTTTCATTTTCCAAGAGCATGTATTCTTTATAGTTCCATTTTAGCTATTAATTTTCTAAACCTTTGCTTTTCCAGTCTTTTTCTTGCATCATTAGAAATATTTAACAAAATATTTTTTGGGTAAAAATTCCGCTTTTTGTGAATTTGTTTTGTATATTTTCTGAGGATTTGAATCTTTGGCTTTAGAGCCTATAATTTGTCTATTAAGAGACAATGGACACAAACATAGATGTAATGATCAATTGCCATGGAGATAAGCATATCACCATAGCAACTTGTATCATGTATATGTGTGTGAAAAATCCTGAGGGATGGGGAAGCAAGATGTTGGATACATGTGTGTATGTATTTTAATATTTTCAAAGGCTGAAGGATAATTTATCTTCTCTTAATTAGTGACTATCTTTCCAATTCATTGAAGAAATAGATGTAGAGTCACCTTGCCGATTCTGGTCTTTTGCTTTGTATCTAACACATACTCATTCTATGTATATGGAAAATTAGTTATTCTCTTGTTGATCCACTTATGGGTTCATAAATAGCATTTCAATTATTTGAACAAAGGGTCAGCTTAATTAATAATAATAATAAACCTGCATGGCATTCAGAACACTGTAGGACACAAAGAGAAGATGGTAGAGAATAGGCATTTAAGTTACTGAGATAAAATAGAGTCAGGGACAGTGATATGGATAAATATAAACCAAAAAAAAAAAAATCAAACTTTGCATTCTATTTTACTGGTAAAATAATTTGAGTTATATTAAGAAATCCAAAAGTGATGATTTTATTATTGTTCACAATTAATAAATGCCCTCCTTCCCTGTAAGAGGATTGATTATACACCCCTACCAACAACCATGTGACTTCATTGCAGAGAAACATACATACCACCACTTTGACTTTGGGCTAGATCCTATAGCCTGCTTTGACCAGTGGAATGTGAGAAGAGTTCACCCAACTGTGTGCAAGCAAAAGCTTTAAGAAACACTGTGAATCTCTGTGACTCTTTTGTTCTCTTCTCCTTTACACAAAACAACATGTCTGATACAGAGTCTTCTCCTCAGCCTGAGTCCTGGAAGGAGAGGATATGTGGATCAGAGCAGCTACAGCTCACACTCAGGTATCGTTATGTAATGTAAGCCAATGACTTTTTTCTAATCTTTGCAAATCTGCAAGTATGCAAATTAAAATGAACTTTTGTTTGTTTGTTTGTTTTTGGTTATTTATTCATCTGTCATCTGTCATCCCTCCCCATTCTTTTTTAAATCATTTTAATTCTTTTTATTCTAGTAAGAACAAAGCATGAGATCTATCCTCAACAAATTTTTAAGTGCACACAACAGTTAACAACACTATAGTATTGTTAACCATAGGCACAACGCTGTACAGCAAATCTCTGGAATTTATTCATCTTGCATAATTAAAACTGTATACCCATTGAACAGCAATTTTCTGTTTTCCCTCCCCTCAGCCCCTGAAACCACATTCTACTCTCTCTTCCTGAGTTTGGCTTTTTTAGATACTGCATGTAAGTGGAACCATGAATATTTGTCCTTCTATGACTGGCTAATATTAATCAGCATAATGACCTCAAAGTTCATTAATGCTCCTGCATATGGCAAGGTTTTCTTCTTCTTCTAAGGCTAAATAATATTATATTGCATGGATCTACCACATTTTATTTATCCATTCATCTGTCAGTGGATACTTAGGTTGTTTCTTTGTCATGGGTATTATGAATAATGCTTCAATGAACATAGGAGTGAATATATCTCTACATGATCATGATTTAAATGATTTTGAACATATACGAAAAGTGGGATTTGGAGATAATATGGTAATTCTATTTTTATTTTTTAAGGAACCTCCCCATTCTTAATATGTGTTTAGTAGAGCTGAGTCTACCCAAGCATTTTGGCTTTTGCTGGTTCAACCAGAGTATGGTTTTCATCATGTGGTACACTAAGATTAAGGATTGCACTTAACATTTTTGGAAGAGAAGCATCACATCCCCCTACCCCAACCTGGGGGACTGACCTTGGCAGAACACAAGCTGGTCCTGCTGCAGCAATGCATCAATAAGGAGAGAGTCAACCCAGAAGGGCTCTTCAATAACCAGCAACGGAACCTATTAACCGTCAGTGAGGTGAAATATACATTTCCAATTATGTAACCTGTTCATTGCGTGTTTGGGTCACCTTGCTATAGAAAATCAGTAACAATTATAATTTCCCCAAATTTCTATTGTTTATTTAAGAGTTTTAGTAAATATATATACTAATGCTCTCAATTGACACAAGAATATTAATGACTCAATCTTTATGTGGCTTTTGATTTTATCATAATAAAATACTTTTAGCGTTGCTACCTTATTTAAAATCATTTTACTTAGGAGGAAGCTGCTGACTGAAGTGACTGAAGACCTGCTGTGTGAGAAAAGGCAGCATCTTCAGCACCAGCATCCAAGCAGGAGGTGGAACTATGCCCCTGGATGATTTTCAGCGGCTCCTAGTAGGGCTGCCCTTCAAGCCCTACAACTTCGGGCCCCCGGCCTGTCCTCCACCACAGCGTACACCTGCACGCCCTGCTCAAGTCCACACCCAGGTCTGGCAGATCTATCTGGAGTTGTGGTTCATGGGAATGGCAACGGTCAACCTCCTGGAGTGCTCCTTCTGGTACTTTTGACACCCTCTTCTAGCCCCAGCAGCACCAAGGACACGACCAGCATGACACCTTCCTGAGATATCCAGCCGAAGCCTTGCAGCTCCTAATGGATTATGTCCAACAGATCAAGCCAACCAACTCTCAGAGTGGCCGGGGCTCAAACGGTGAACAAACGGGACTGCAGGGGGCAGAAGGAGGTGGGGAAAGTCCGCTGCACGTGCACGCACACCACATCAGCCGCCACTCTCTGCCACCCTGCCTGAGCAAGCCCTTCACGCTTGCAAAGTACCTCACCTTCTACCATGTGTTCTGGAAGGAGACCCTGCACGCCTCACATTTGGCCGAGTTCCACCAGATCCATGGCCTTGCGGTTGACCACCGCCTCACCCCAGCCATCTCGTGGGCATCATGCCATGGTTCTTCACCAAGCTAGTATCTCCCAACTCGCTTCAAGGCGGCCTACAGTCCTACACAGAGCCCAGCATGGAGGTGATGGCTACCACAAAGTCCTGAAGAAGTGGCGGGAGGCTGGGAGCTCTGGGCTCTTCTGCCTCAGATGCTGATGCCCATGGGGCTCCCTGGGAACTGGTCAGTTGTTGCCTGAGGCCTCTCCCTGGAGAATCTGACCATGATCAAATGTGGCATCAAAATACCTGGGAGCTTGTGGGCCTAGGATGAATCTGCATATGGGGTAATACAGCCCGTTGCACTGCCTGAACGCCAAACCAATTCAGGTATAAATAATATAATTTGTGAGATGGGGGGTTGAGGGGTACTTGGTGGGGCAGGGGGAAAATGGGAAAGAAAAAAGAGGGTAAGGAGAGGCATCCAGTGTATTGCTTTATAACTTTGTTAAAAAATTCAGTTGCCTAAATTTGGGGGAATATTTCGTAGTTTAATTCCATTCCCTTAGTCTATGGATCTGTCCTTTCACCAATGCCACCGCTGTATTGATTAATGTAGCTTTCAAGTAAACATTTAAATTGAAATGTATGAATCTTCCAAATTTGTTCTGCAGCTTTAAAGTCATTTTTGTCAATTCAGGTTTCTTTGTCTTTCCATATAAACTTGACACTTGGCCTTCGGATATCTACAAAAATCTTCCTGGAATTTTAATTAGGATTGCACTGAATCTACAGATCTAATTGAGGATAATATATTTCCTAACAATGTTGAGTCTTCCAGTCTAAGAAGATGGTATATCTCTTCATTTATTTGTTGTTTAATTACTTTCATTTGTGTTTTATAGTTTTCAACATACGGATCCTGAACATATTTTTGTTAGGTTTTTACCTAATATTTCAATTTTATTTATTGCTATGGTAAATGAAATTTATTTTTTTTAAATTCCATTTGTTCATTGCTAGTAGGTAGGAATAAAATCGAAATTTTTATGTCTACTTTGCATCCTAAAAGTTGATAAACTGTATTAATTCTAGAAAAATTTCTGAGTTTTTCAGATTTTCCACATAGAAAATCATTTCATCTGTGATTAAAAAATGCTTATTTTGGGCTTCCCTGGTGGCGCTGATGCAGGGGACGCGGGTTCGTGCCCCGGTCCAGGAAGATACCATGGAGTGTCTGGACCCGTGAGCCATTGCCACTGAGCCTGCGCTTCCAGAGCCTGTGCTCCACAATGGGAGAGGCCACAACAGTGCAAAGCCCACGTACCAAAAAAAAAAAAAACAAAAAAAGCTTATTTCTACTTTTATATTCTGTGTGCTTTGAATTTATTTCACTTTATCATTATATTGACTAGCATATCCAGCATAATGTTAAATATGTCAGGAGAGAGATTGCTTTTACCGTGTTGCTGATTTTAGGGGCAAGTCATACAGGCCTTCACTATTAAGTATGATGTTAACAGTGGTTATTTTAGATACCCTTGTGAAGTGGAGGAATTCCCTTTTATTCCAAATTTACTGAGTGTTTATCACAAACTGATGTTGATTTTTTTTTTCAAATGCTTTCTATGCATCTGTTGATAGGACCTTGACCTTGTTAAGTCTGTTATTATGATGAATCACAATGATTGATATATAGATGTTGAACTTGCCTTGAATTATTAAAAATTCCATTTTGTTGTGAAAAAAGAATCATTTTACTTAGAATTTTATTTTGTCTCATGTAGGCACTTCTGCACATATTGTCTCCATTTTATTATGTTTTGTCCTATCCATTTATTTTTTTCTTTTTTCTTTAAGGTGAGTTTGAAGAAAACAGCAAAGATTTGAGTTTTGTTTTTGAGTCAAAATATATTTATCTTGTCTTATCTTTACTAATAACTTTTAAAATGATTGTGTGCTGTGGTTTTATCTTTTTTTTCTATTTCCATTTTATGCTTCTTCCCTATTTTTAAAATTATGCTATATCCATGATTATTTTTTTCCCTTTGTGTAATTTGAATGATCCAGTTTTAATTCGTAGTTAATTTTCTTAAGGTATTCTATTTTTAAATTACATTGGCTCACACTACACATAGTGTTTTCCAGGTGATTTTTAGCTTTAGAAAATAAGGTGACTGCTCTTTTATATTGATAACTTCAGAGCAACATCCACATAATCATTTTAATGGCTTCCTAGAAAGCTCTAATTAAATCATTTTTTGGCATATGTCTCTTTTCCACTAATTTATTTTTCAAAACAATGCATCAGTGATATTTTTGCACATGTGTATTTTTGTGAACTAATCTAAATGTCCTTAATGAAAATCTTTGTAAGATTATTTTATGGGTCAAACAGTATGGACTTTTTAAAGTCTTTGACACATATTGGTAACTTATTCTCCTGAATGATGTACCAATATATATTACCACTATCAGTGCATGCAAAAGCCTTTTACCTTACACAGAAGGTCCATCTGATGGATGTAAATGATCTTATTGTATAAAAAATGTTCCTACTGATAGTTCTTTAATCTGTATTGATAAAGAGTTTCCACATGAATTTTCATTTGAACAAGGGACTGTATCTAGAAAAAAAAAAACAAAAAAAAGTACATCCATTGATCTAGTTTAATCCTTGTATGCAAGAGATGAGGAAACAAGACTCTTTCAAGTTAAGGGTCATATACAAGGTCACAAGGCATAAGAAGACAGCCAGAATCAGATGGGGCCCTGATGTCTGAGATTGCTTTTCGTTTGTCCCATTTGGCATCATGCTGCTGGAAATATGTGTACATATTGCTAGTTTCACATGGGAAGGGGTTGACAGTGTTGACAGTTTGGGAATAAGTATAACTTTGGCCTTTCTTACAGTACAAAATATAGACACTAAACACATGGTAAGAAGGCAAGAAATTAGTAATTTCTCCATCAGTCTTGAGATTATGTGTCCAAGGACTCCATACTTGGGAGACCATCTGTTGTGTATCTTTATTATGGACTCAGATTGTTTTAGTCTTTAACTGCCTATTATGTCTTAGAATATGTACAACTACCATATTTAACATAATATGTTTTTAAATAGCCAAGTGTTTCCACCTTTTTATCCTATTGCCTTTTACTTATTGGTAAGGTGGCTTAACTGATTTTATTGTTTGTCTTTTACTTCTTTCATTCAGGTGCTTCAAATAGTCCTCAAGTATTATTCATTTTAACATTATTTTATCTTTGTTTTATCCCATCTATCTGATATACTTAGTTATGTTTACTTATTTTGTCCTGGTTTCATATAATTTTTACAATTTAATTTCTAATTCATATGGTTGCTTTATTTTGACTCACTTTTTATACCTTAATTATTTATTTTAGCTTTTTTAATTTTATTTTTCAATATATTTTTAGTTTTGCATCTATTTTGTTTACTCAGTTTAATCAATGGGCAAGAGGAGACAGAACCATGGAGATTACTTATGTGAGAAAAAGTTGCTTTCCACTGATCCTCATCCAACTTCAATTAAATTTAATGACTCCACATTGTCTCCAGTGTGGAAATCCCAACATAATAAATTTAAGTAAATAAACCTAAATTCACTCTAACTCTTTAAAAAATAATAGTTTTTTAAAAAATAGAATTCACATCCAATAAAATTCACATATTTAAAGCTTACGTTTCAGTGACTTTTCCACAAAGTTGTGCATCCAAAATGAAAATGAATTTTAGGACTTTTTTACTATGCCAAAAATAAATTTCACATCCCATAGCTATTGCTTTTCAAGTCCTATCTCTCCCTAAACCATAGGCAGCAACTAATACATTTTTTGTTTTTATAGATTTGCCCATTCTGGTTATTTCATAAAAGTGAAATTATACAATATGTGGTTCTTTTTAACTGGCTTTCTTTGCATTGTAAATTGTTTTCAACATAAATACATTTTGTGGCCTGTATTAGTACTTTATTTTTTTTTATTGTCAAATGATATTCCATTGCATGAATATGTCACATTTTATTTATCCATGCATTATTTGGTGGACGTTGGTTTGTTTCCACTCTATATCTATTATAAATAATGCTGCTATGAACATATGGTACAAGATTTATATGGACATATGTTTAATTTCTCTTGGGCATATAGCTAGGGATGACATTGCTAGGTCATATGGTAACTCTATATTTGACTGCAGAACTACCAGAATGTTTTCCAATGTGACTGCTTCATTTTACATTCCCACAAGTAGTCCATGGGGTTTCTGATTTCCCTATATCCTTGCCAACAATTATTATTTGTTTATTTTCATTATAACTATACTAATGGGTGTAGAATGCTATTTTATTGTAGTTTTGATTTACTTATTCTTGATGGCTAATGATGTTGAGCTTCTTTTCAAGTACTTACTAGTGATCTGTATATCTTTACAGAACTGTGTGTTCAGATAATTTACTTATTATTTAATAGGATTGTCTTTTTATTATTGAGGTATAACATCTCTTAAAATATTCTAGGTATATGGGATTGCAAAACATAATCCTTTATCAGATATATGGTTTGCAAAATTTTTCTTCCATATGTGTATTTACATTATAGTTACCTTTACGATTGCTTTTTGTTTATTCATGTAGGTTTACTTGCTTTCTGACTGAAGAATTTCCTTTATTATTTCTTGTAAGTTAGATCTGCTAACAACAGACTCTCTCAGTTTTTCTTTATTTAGGAATATAGTGGATATTTTTCTTTCATATTTGAAATTCAGTATTATTTGTGACCTGCATTATTTTTTAAGGTCAAAATATAGTTGACTTACAATATTATATTAGCTTCGAATGTAAAACATAGTGATTTGATATATTTACACATTACAAACTGATCCCCACTATGACTATAGATTCGATCAGGCACCAAAGTTATTACAATATTATTGATTATATTCCTTATGCTATGCATTACATCCTTGTGACTTACTTCTTTTATAACTGGAAGTTTCTACCTCTTAATCCCCTTCTATTCTACCCATCCTCCCACCCCACTTTGTTCTGGCAACCACTGGTTTGTTCCCATATCTATGAGTCTGTTCCTGTTTTATGTTTGTTCATTTGTTTTGTTTTTTAGATTTCACATAATTGAAATCATACAGTATTCGTCTTTCTTTGCCTGACTTATTGCACTTAGCATAATACCCTCTTGGTACATTCATGTTGCCCTAGATGGCAAAATTTCATTTTTTTTATTGCTGAGTAATATTCCATATGGTAGTTCTCTTTTTAATTTTTTGAGGAACGTCCATACTGTTTTCCATAGTGGCTGTACCAATTTACATTCCCACCAACAGTGCATAAGAGTTCCTTTTTCTCTACATCATTGTCAACACTATTTCTTACATTTTTTAAAACTCTGCATGTGTTTTATTTTATTTTATTCTATTCTATTCTATTTCATTTCAGGCCACAGCCTAAAATTCCCCAATGATGGATCTAACCCATGCCCCCTGCAGTGGAAGTGTGGTGTCTTAAGTTGTGGACTGCCAGGGAAGTCCTATGTCTTGTTTTTTTGATATGAGCCATTCTGACACATGTGAGGTGATATCTCATGGTGGTTTTGACGTACATTTCCCTGATAATTAGTGATGTTGAGCATATTTTCATTTGCTAGTTGGCCATCTATATGTCTTTGGAAAAATGTTTGTTCAGATACTCTGCCCATTTTTTAAGCACATTGTTTGTTTTTAGGATACTGAGATATATGAGTTCTTTATGTATTTGGATATTAACTGCTTATCAGACATGTCCTTTGCAAATGTCTTCTTCCATTCAGTAGATCGTTGTTTCATTTTGTTGATGGTTTCCTTTGCTGCACAAAAGCTTTGTTGTTTGATTAGGTCCCATTTATTTATTTTTGCTCTTGTTTTACTTGCTCAGTTTCCCCCAAACTATTTATCGAAGAGATTGTATTTCCCCATTGTATATTCTTGCCTCCTTTGTTGTAGATTAATTGGCCATATGTATATAAGTATTCTTCTGGGCTCTCTATTCTATTGCATTGATTTATGTATCTGATTTTTGTGCCAGTACCATACTGTTTTGATTACTGTAGCTTTGTAGTATAGTCTGAAGTCACAGAGCATGATACTTCCATCTTTGTTCTTTCTCAAGATTGTTTTGGCTATTGCGGGCCTTTTGGGATTTTAGGATTATTTATTCTAGTTTTTTGAAGAATGCCATAGGTAGTTTGAGAGGGATTGCATTGAATCTGTAGATTGCTTTGGATAGTATGGATATTTTAACAATATTAATTCTTCCAGTCTATGAGCATGATATATCTTTTCATTTGTTTGTGTCATCTTCCATTTCTTTCATCAGTGTCTTATAGTTTTCATAGTACAGTTTTTTCATCTCCTTGGTTAAATTTATTCCTAGGTATTTTGGGTTTTTTTGATGCAATTGTAAATGAGTTTTTCTTAATTCCTCTTTCTGATGGTTTGTTATTAGGGTTTAGAAGAGTGTGTGAGACAAACCCACAGCTAACAACATACTCAGTGGTGAAAACTTGAAAGCTTTTCCTCTAAGATTACAAACAAGACAAACCTGCCCATTCTTGCCACTTTTATTCAACATAATATTGGAAACAGCAATGAGAAAAGAAGAATAATTAAAAGGCATTCAAATTGGATGGGATGAAGCAAAACTGTCACTATTTGCTGATGACACAATAGTCTATGTAGAAAACCCTAAAGACTCTAGTAAAAAACTATTAGAACTAATGAACGAATTCAGCAAAGTTATAGGCTACAAAATTAATATACAGAAATCTGTTGTAATTCAGTATACTAAAAGTTAACTGTCTGAAGGAAAAAGCATGAAAATAATCCCATTTACATTTGAATCAAAGGTAATAAAATACATAGGAATAAATTCAACTAAGAAGTGGCAAGAACAGACATCCTTGTCTTGTTCCTAATCTTTGAGGAAAAGCACTCAACTTTACTCTATTGAGTATGATGTTACCTGTGAGTTTGTAAAATATGGCCTTTATTACATTGAGGTATATTGAGGTATGTTCTCTTTATACCCACTTTGTTGAGAGTTTTTATCCTGAGTTGATGTTGAATTTTGTCAATGCTTTTCCTACATGTATTGAGATGTTAATGTGAGTTCTAGCCATTTTTGCTTAATGTGGTGTGACACATTGATTGATTTGAGGATATTGAGCACTCTTTCATCACTGGAATAAATCCCACTTGATCATGGTATATCATCCTTTTAATACATTATTGAATTTGGTTTTTAATATTTTGTTGAGGATTTTTGCGTCTGTGTTCATCAGGGATATTGGCCTGTAATTTTCTTTTTCTTTTCCTTTTCCTTTTTTTCTTTTTTTTTTTTGAGATATCTTTGTCCATTCCTTTATCAGGATAATGATGGCCTCATAGAATGATTTTGGAAGCATTCTTTCATCTTCAAATTTTAGACTAGTTTGAGAAGGATGGGTATTCACTCTTCTTTAAAATATGGTAGAATTCCCCTGTGAAACCATCTGGCTCTGGACTTTTGTTTTTGGAGAAAGTTTTTGTTACTGATTCAATTTCATTATTACTAATCGGTCTGTTCACATTTTCTATTTTTGCCTCATTTAGTCTTGGAAGATTGTATGGCTCTGGGAATTTATCCATTTCTTCTAGATTGTCTAATTTGTTGATGTGTAACTGTTCCTAGCAGTCTCTTATGATTGCTTATATTTCTGTGATATCAGTTGTAATTTCTTGTCTTTCACTTTTAATATAATTATTTGGGCCCTCTCTTCTTTTCTCTTGATGAGTCTGGCTAAACATTTGTCAATTTGTTTATCTTTTCAATGAACCATCTCCTTGTTTCATTGATCTTTTCTACTGTATTTTTAGTTTGTATTTCATTTATTCCCACTTCTAATCATGGTCTTTATTTTATTTATTTATTTATTTTTGCTTAAAGAAAATCCTTTAATATTTCTTGTAAGGTTGGATTAGTGGTGATTAACTATTTTAGGTTTTGCTTGTCTGGCAGATTCTTTATCTCTCCTTCCATTCTGAATGATAATTGCCAAGTAGAGTATTCTTGGTTATAGGTTTGTCCCTTTCAGCACTTTAAATATAACATGCCATGCTCTTTTGGCTTGCATAGTTTCTGCTGAAAAATCAGCTTATAGCTAGCTGTATGGGGGTTCCCTTGTATGTGACTTGTTGTTTTTTTCTTGCCATCTTTAAAATTCAACCTTTAACTTTTGCCATTTCAATTAAGATATGTCTTGTTGTGGATCTCTTTAGGTTGATCTTGTTTGAGACTCTCTGTGCTTCTTGGACCTGGATATCTTTTTCCTTCCCTAGGTTTCAAAAGTTTTCAATCATTATTTCATCAGAAAAGTTTTCTGCCCCTTTCTCTTTTGTTCTTTTTCTGGGCCCCCATAATGCATATATTATATGTTTGATGTTGTCCAAGCATGTTGTCTCTTAAACTATCCTCTTAAAAAAAAATGTTGTTGTTATTCTGTTGGGTGATTTCCACTATTCTGTCTTCCTGATAACTTATGCATTCTTATGTATCATCTAATCTGCTGTTGGTTCTCTCTTCTGTATTTTTTATTTCAGTTATTATATTCTACTCTAGATGGTTCTTTTTAAAAACATTTTCTAACTGTTTGTTGATGTTCTTATTATCTTCCTGCATTTTTCCCCAAGTTCAGAGAGCATCTTTATGGACCTTGCTTTGAACTATTTATCAGGTAAATTAGTTATCTGTTTCATTAACTTATTTTCTTTTTTCCAGGATTGGGGGGGAGGATTAACTTGTTCTTTCATTTGGAACAAATTCAATTCTGTCTTCTCATTTTTTTTTGACTTTTAGTGTTTGTTTCTAGAAATTAGGCAAAACAAACTTATCCCGGTATTGCAGGCCTGGATTTGTGTAAAAGTGTCCTTATGTAGACTGTGTGTTCTTGGCAGCTTTGACAGGAGGGCTGGAGCTTAAGTGGGTGCTGGCTGAGGCTTTTCCCATGGTGCACTGGGGGCCACTGCCTTGGTGGGAGGGCTGGAGCTGGAGCTGGCTGTGGACTGGGGGCTGTGTTGTGGAGGTATTGGTAGTCTGGACTAGAACACCAGACACTTTTCAATCTGCTACCTCTGTGGTAGGACTCAGAGCAAGTGAGTTTGTGTGCAAGTCCTTTGAGATTTGCATCTCAGTTCCCCACAGATCTTTGGCTCTTCTGAACTTAAGCCTTGCTCATTTTCAAAGCTGGTTATGGGGGCTTATCTTCCTGGTTGGTGCTGGTCCCCAGGGATGGGGTGCCTAATGTGGGGCTCAAACCACCCTCACTCCTTAGGGACAACCTCTGAGGTTGTGATACCCATTTCCAGTGGTGGGTTTCCATGGCAGGGTTGTGGGTCCTGAGTAGATCAGAAATCTGCCCCTCTTACTCATCTTGATGTGTTTTTGTCTTTATATCCTTAACTGTAGAAAAGCTCTTCTGTTAGTCTTTAGGTCAGTCTCAGAGAGAGTTGTTCTATATGTAGTGTAATTTTGATATGCCTGTGGGAGGAGATCAACTCAGACCTTCTTACTCTGCCATCTTGATCCTGCCTCCAAATCTCTTCCTTGTTTCTGATGCGAAGTCAACTGTTGATCTTGTTCCCCTTGTATGTGAGAGTTGTTTTTCACTTGCTTCTTTCAAGATACTCTTTACCTTTGCCTTACAGCCTTTTTAACCATTAAGTATCTGGATGTCGACCTTTTTGCCTTTATCTTACCTGGAGTTCTTTGTGTTTCTTGTATATTTCAATTATGTTTTAATGTTTTTCATCCAATTAGGAAATTTTTCAGTTATTAATTCTTCGAATATTTTTTCTGTGCCCCTCATGGTGACATATGGCAGCCCTTAATTGGAAGCTAAGGGGAAAGGGAGCCCCCTATTTCTAGCCACATCCACCCATATTGGAGCTTCTGCTAAGCTGAGCTGAAGGGATGGGAGGGAGTAAGGGTTGTACTCAAATGCCAAAGGTTATAGCTATTTTTACTGAGTTGGTAGACTTTCTTGAATAAATGTTTATTTGCTATACCCTAAGGACAATTTCCAGAGACTCTAAATAATATTTTTGTAGTTTTTGCTAGTGTCACTTGTTTTGCTGTGGAGTTAGTCTGTGGAGCTCTTCATGCTACCATCCTACAAGTTTGTTTCAGTAGCCAACTCTTAGAATAATAATGGGTTTATATTTAGTGATGAACCATTTTCATTACTTTATTCATGCACTCACCATGTATTCATGGCAACTACCAAGTGCCAGGTACTATTTTAAGGGTTATAGTAGACGAAGAGAGCAGAATACTTGCCTCTGTGTGTACTTTATACTCTAACTTTCATGCTGTTCATGTATATATACACACACACACGCTTATATGCGTTCTGTCTTACATGCTATCATAAAATAATTTTATCATGTCAGTGAACTCTAAAGATTGTCGTTATTTCCACATCACCTGCAGGATGAAATTCAAAACTACCTTCCATACCAAGATTCTCTACACTCAGGTTCCAAGCTGCCTTTTCAGGTAAACTTTGCTCTTCTCCTTTATATGAGACTTTCATAATAAACTCTTTGTAATTCAAATCACTTTTTCTTAATCACAGCCAGAGTAATCTCATTTGGCCATGTTTATATATGCCATCTCTTTGCAGGAACACACTGTTATCATAATTTAATCATCCTCATCTTCCAAGAAGCAGCTCACCAACAAATTCCTCAGGAAATACAGTCTACTCTAAAGAGATCATCTCTGTCTCATAGAGTATTCTTCAAGAATTCTTTAGAGAATCACTCCTTTGATACCTCTCCAGAGCATTCTCACATTGTTAGTCATTCCATTTTCATATCTACATATCAGTTTTTAAAAGTTTTGTTGACTAATTACCTGATTAGATGTCATTGATACACAAAATTCTTCCATTCTTGATTTTTACCCAAATATTTACATATTTTCTTTTACCCAGATAAAAAGAGACTGCTAAGACCAAATCTTCATGGATTATAGGCTTGCATAGGTTACAAGGAAGGTTACAAGGAAGGTTACGCTATTGTCTAATTTCTGAAATTAGGATATAAAACATTAGAAATAATTTTAATTTGTATCAAAAGGCAATACATCATTTTGGAGATATATATTTAGAAGGAGTCATGTTGGAATTTTCATAACTCAAGAGTGAATATGGGGCTTCCCTGGTGGCGCAGTGGTTGAGAGTCTGCCTGCCGATGCAGGGGACGCGGGTTCATGCCCCAGCCCGGGAGGATCCCACATGCCACGGAGCGGCTGGGCCCATGAGCCATGGCCACTGGGCCTGCGCATCCGGACCCTGTGCTCCGTGGTGGGAGAGGCCATGGCATAAACAAACAAAAAGTGAATATGAACATCCAATAAAAATATACACTCTCTAAGAAAACTAGGAATAGATGTTCAAAATGTCTATAGAACCTTCCCACTTTTCCCCTCTTCCTGAAGTAATCAGATATTAATATTAGATTGGTGTTATAGAAAGTCAGTTTCATTTAGAGTTACTTTTTGCTGAATGAAGTCTTTGCTACTCAATTTATTTTATGTATGTTTTACCAATATTAAATGACATTTTAAAATATCAATAAGATGCAGGCTTCAGGCAAATTTAATTTTAATCTATACTTCAATTCAGAAGAACATTTTTTTAAGTACAGTAAGCCAAGATTATTTTTTATTTTTATTTTTTTAAACAACCAATAAAAAGATTACATCTATGAAATGTATAAAACAAAAAAATTTCATATTTGGTATTAGATGTAATGTGTCATATATAGATTAATACCTAGATAAGCACATCTTAAAATAATAATGATAATAAAATCAGCAAAGAAATAAATATGTAGCTCTTAAAAAGCTACATATTTAAAATAAACCTTTTTCAAACACCCAGTAAATGATCACACATACACAAACTCATTCTCTCTCTCTCTGTCTCATATATACACACACACACACACACACACACACACACACACAAACACACAAAATCATCTATATCAGAATTACAAAACAGGAGTGCTTATCACTAACAGGCCAGAAAATTTGAAGAATCAATGTGAGTGTACTGTAAGCAGGACTGGGTTGATTAAGTACTAGTCAAGTTAGTATTGAAAACATACAGATAAAAAATTAATTTTTTGGAATTCACAAGATCCTTTGGCAAATACTCTAAACCTCTTCACCTTGAAGAGAAAATGATTGGAGCTCCGCTACGTCAGGACATTGACTAACAGTTTGCAATTCACAGTTGATGCCCGCCATGTGCCAATTTCATATGTGTAAGAAAGAAGTGAGATTAACATGACTGATTCTGAAAAGGAGGACACTAACTATGAGAAGGGCAAGCTAGCTAAGCTGTAGACATCACAATTCCTATGGGGAGATACAACTCTGGGCTGAAACTAATACTTTCAAGCTCATTAAGGCATGGAACAGAGAGGAGAACCAGGTGTGCCATAACCAGTGCTAGTGGAGATGAGGGTTAAACTGAAGTCCATAAGTGAATTCACATTGTTGCCAATGAAATTACTAACCTTAACATTCACTAGAGCATATCATATAGCAGGGACCACAGGCTAGCTCAAGCAGAATATATCGAAATTGGTGATCGATGTTTGGTGTTTCCTCAGCTAACTTCAGGCTTAAACAATCAAGATAAGAAAGAAAACTTGTATCTGATAGAGTCCTTTCTACCCTTAAAAATTAATATAATAAATAAAAATGGAATATATGTATGTATGCATGCATGTCTTGCTAAAATATCTGAAAATTAACCACAGAATTTTAATCTCTATCAATTCCTAGTGACAGGCAAACTGTGATGTCCATCTGAAATTATAGCAAGAAATGAAAAGTGTTAATAGAACTGAAAAAGATAGAGTTCTTAAAAGTAGAGAACCCTTATAGGATCATTTTCATATAAAAGATTCAATCTAAGATTTATAAAAGGTATTGGGTTATATGATATTATTATTGTAATTTGATGTTTGAATATTAGTTTTCTATTACCATAAATGTGGTGGGTTAAAAAATACCCATTTAGTATCTCAGTTCTGTATGTGAGATATCCAGGCAGGCTTGACCTTGTTCTCTGTTCATAGTTTCACAAGGCTAAAGTCAAGGTCTTGGCTGGGCTGGGCTATTATCTGTAGGTTCTGGAGAATAATAGTTTCTAAGGTCATTTGAGTGTTGTAAGGATTCAGGTCTTTAACTCTGTAAGTCTGAGTTTCAGTTTTCCTTGATGGCTGTCACATGGGGCCACTCTGCTCTTAGTGCCTGCTTGCATTCCTTCTGATGTGGCTTCCTCCATGTTTAAAGACTGCAGTAGCCCATCCAGTCATTCTCATGCTTTGAATCTCTCTCACTTTTCCTTTGTCCCAGGCAGAGGAAACTCTGCCTTTAAAGGGCTCCTGTGATTAGCTTGTGCCCATTTGTTAATCTTCCTCTGCTCACAAACATGCAACATTGAACTTCAGTTACACGTGAAGTTAAAGTAGTAAAGTAAAATTATTAAGAGTATAAAGAAGGCGAAAGGAGAACATTAGACCAACCACAAGACCCTTCTGTTTATGGGGTCCTATGCAACTGCACAGGCTGCACTCCCATGAAGCTGGAATTAAGTAGGAGAAACAGAATATCTTTCTCTAGATTTATGTGAGAATATTGAATATTTTAAGGTGACCAGCAAAATTATAGGACATTGAGGTATAAATTTCAAACTGTTCCAGTAAAAAGGAGCTGGAAGTGTAAATAAAACTACTTTGAAATAATGTTGAGGCAGTATTTGACTTAAATAATTTACTTCACATTCATGGTAATGGTTATCTTTAGGGAGGTTCAAGGGCAGAGTTGATGACTCAGTCATAAAAAGGTCAATTTAAAATTTGCCATTTTTTTCTTTAATTTAAAAATATCTGCACAAAAAGTAATAAAATAAAAATGTCTATTAACATAGTTGGGTAGATACCTGCATATAAACAGTAGTTTCTATAACTGTGCGAGTGTTAAAATAAATAAAACAACTCCAAATCTCTAGTGACATTCATTAAAAATAATGAGAAAGATCTCAAATGTGGAACTGCTATACCAAAATCAAACAATAATATCAATTAATTTTACACCTAATACATAAATACATAATATCAAGATCTTGAAACATTGCAAATAAATAAATATTTATTTATTTAATAAAATAAAATAAATCCTGGAAGTTCATATGCATAATGCAGAAAATAATGTAATATTGGTTTTTTAAACCCTACATTTTTCAACATTTCTAATCTAATAGCCCTGGCATACTAAATGTCTTCCCTCATGATTATGACAGTTTTGATAAAATTTAAATATTATATAGGATTAAAAAATAAATACTGGCAGAACAGAAAGAAAGAAACATTTTTACAGCTTTAATGGGATATAATTAACATATAACACTATGTAAGTTGGTACACTTATATACTGCAAAATAATTACTAGTGTAGGATTAGTTAATACCTATATCACTTCACATAATTACCAGGGTTTTTTTGTTTGTTTGTTTGCTTGTTTTGCATTTTTTAGTTTTTTTTTAGGGTGAGAACATTTAAGATCTACTCTCTTAGCAACTTCCAATTATGTAATACAGTATTGTTAACAATAATCACTGTGCTTTATATTAGATTCCCAGAATTTATTCATCCTGTAACTGCAAGTTTTTATAGTTTAAACATCTCCCCATTTCAGTGACCCCCTGCCACGCCAGGCCCTGGCAATCACCATTCTACTCTATTTCTACGAGTTCAACTTCTTTAGATTATTAATATAAGTGAGACTGTAGTATTTGTCTTTCTATATCTGACTTATTTCACTTAGCATAGTGCCCTCAGGATCCACCCATGCTGGTGACAGTGGCAGATTTATTATTTTTCATGGCTTAATAATATTCCATTATATAGCTGTATCTTCTTTTAGATTCATCTTTAGATGGACACTCAAGTTGTTTCCATATCTTGGCTATTGGAAATAATGCTGCAGTGAACATAAGGGTGTGATATCTCTTTGAGATAATTGATGCATTTCCTTTGGATATTTGCCCAGAAGTGGGATTGTTGGATCATATGATAGCTCTATTTTTAATTTTTTGAGGAACATTCATACCATTTTCCATAGTGGCTGTACCAGTTTACAGTCCCACAAACAGTGCACAGGGGTTCCTTTTTCTCCACGTCCTTGCCAACACTTGTTATTTCTTGTCTTTTTGATAATAACCATTATAACAGGTGTGAGGTAATATCTCATTGTGGTTTTGAATTGCATTTCCCTGAAGATTACTGTTACTGAGCATCTTTTCAGATACCTGATTCCCATTTTTATGTATGCTTTGGGAAAAGTCCATTCCTCTGCCCATTTGTTAAATTGCAACGTGTGTTTTTTTTGATATTGAGTTGTATGAGGCCCTTGTATATTTTAAATGTTAACCCTTATCAAATATATGTTTTGCAAATAATTTATCCCATTCTGTACGTTGTCCTTTTGTTTTGTTAATTGTTACCTTTGCTGTGCAGAATCTTTTTAGTTTGATTTAGTACCACTTATTAATCTTTGGATTTTTTTTGTTTGTTCATTTGTGCTTTTGGTGTCATAGCCAAGGAATCATTGCCAAGACTCCAAATGTCAAGGATTTTTTCCATATGTTTTCGTCTAGGAGTTTTATAGTTTGAATTCTTATGTTAAGTTTTTTGATTATATAGGGTATTTTTTAATTAATTAATTTATTTATTTATTTATTTTTAGCTGTGTTGGGTCTTCATTTCTGTGCAAGGGCTTTCTCTAGTTGTGGCAAGTGGGAGCCACTCTTCATTACGATGATTTTATAGGATTTTTTAAGATAGGGTTCAGTTTTATTCTTTTGTATACTATTATTCATTTTCCTCATTGCCATTTGTGATTTTTGTATTGTTTATTTCTCTCTTCAGATCTGTTCGTATTTGCTTAATATATTTAAGTGTTCTGAAGTATGGATATATATATATATATGTATGTATGTATATATTTATGATTATTATATCCTCCTAATAAATTGGCCCCTTTATTATTATATAATAACCTTCTTTGTCTGTTGTTACCTTTTTGAGTTAAAGTCAATTTTGTCTGATATAAGTATGGTTACCCCTACTCTCTTTTGGTTTCTGATTGCATGGGGTATCTTTTTCCATCCTGTCTCTTTGAGTCTATGTATGTCCCTACATACATAGCTTATATGAGTCTCTTGTAGGCAGCACATATTGGGTCTTTTATTTTAATCCATCAATCTCTATTTGATTGGAGAATTTAATCCATTTACAATGAGTAATAATTGATAGGTTAAGACTTACTAATACAGTCTCAGTTATTTTCTGGCTGTTTTGTGGTTCCCTTTTATTTTCTCCCTCTGTTGCTGCCGTCCTTTGTGAATTGATTATTTTCCACAGTGGTATGCTTTGAATCGGTTCTTTATCTTTTGTGTATTTACTGTAGGTTTTTGCATTGTGATTATCATGAGACTTACATAAATCATCTTATAGATATAATGGTCTATTTTACACTAACAACTGAACTTAAATTGCATACAGAAACTCTACCCTTTTACTCACCCCATTTTTGATTTTGATATCACAGTTTTCCTCTTTCTATATTGTGCATTCATTAACAAATGATTTTGGGTATAGTTATTTTTAATACTCATTGTCTTTAAATTTTAATAGAGTTAAGTTGTTAATATATCACCATGTTACAGCATTGGAGTATTCTGAATTTGACTCTGTATTTACCTTTACCAGTGTGTTATTTATTTTCATACATTTTCATGTTACCAATTAGAGTCCTTTCATTTCAGCTTGAAGAATTATTTTCAGTATTTCTCTTAGGGTAGGCCTAGGGTTGATGAAATCCCTGAGCTTTTATTTGTCTGGAAAAATCTTTATTTTATTAAGGATAATCAACCAGATAGACTAGTTTTGATTGTCAGTGCTTCCTTCCACCCCACTCTTTTAGCTCTTTGTATATATCATCCCACTTTCTCCTGCTGCCCTGTAAGGTTATGGCTGAGAAATCCAATGATAGCTTTATGGGGGGGAGGGGTCACTTGTAAGTTAATAAGCTTCTTTTCTCTTGCTGTTTTTAAGATTCTCTTTTATTTTTGATATATTATTTTTATTGTATGTCTTGGAGAAGATCTCTTTAAATTGAATTATTTTTGTAAAGTATGAGCTTAATGAACTTGGAAATCCACATCTCTCTCCATATGTAGGAAGTCTTCAGCTGTTACATAAGCTTTCTACCATCTTCTCCTTCTCTTCTCTTCTGGATTCCAATAATTCACAGATTGATTCTTTTGATGGTATTCCAGAGATCACATAGTCTTTCTTCACTCATTTTTATTCTTTTTCCTTTGTTCTTCTCTGACTGGATAATTTCAAATTTCTGTTTTCTGATTCACAGATTCTTATGCTCATTCAAGTCTGCAGTTGGTGCTTTTTACTGCATTTTTCATTTAATTTATTGTATTCTTCAGCTCCAGAATTTCTGTTTGATCCTTTTTTATGATTTCTACCTCTTTGTTAAACTTTTCATTTTGTTTATATATTGTTTTCCTGATTTTGTAAATTGTCTTTCTGTGTTTTCTTGTAGCTCTTTAAGTTTCTTTAAACCAGCTATTTGGATTCTTTACCAGGTAAATCACAGAGTTCCATGTATTTTGGGTCAGTTACTGAAAGATTATTGTGATATTTTGGTAGTGTCTTGTTTCCTTATTTTTCATGTTCCTCGAAGTCTTCCATTGCAGCCTTTGCATCAGAAGTAGCACTCACTTCTCCAGTTTTACTGATTGTCTTTGGAAGAGAAATACCTTCTGTTAGTCCTGCTAGGTATTGTAAGGCTTTCTTAGACCTTCTATGGACATGTCAGTTTTATACTTCTTGTTCTCTTTTGTGGAAGAATTGTTAAGATTGTATGCCTTCTCTTGATCTTGCAGCACACTGGGCCAGGTGTTGACAGTCTTTCTTTTGCTTTCCAAAGGCAGAGCTAAAGGTCAAGTTTGTGATCTCTCTCTGGTCTGCAGATTTGGGCCATATTTCTGAGTATGCTCATCAGCTGTCTGCCATAGCTTGCTGTCATCATTGTCAGGAGCATGGAGAGTGTAGGGCCACGTGATAGGTGTGTGTGTGTGAGTGAAATGTGCAGAGCACCAGGGGCATCCATGTGTTATTTGGGGGATTCACAGGTGAGGCAACACCAGCAGCTCCTGCATAAGCTTCTTGATGGAGTCTGCAACACAGTAGGATCCATATCCCTTTAGTGCTTCCAAGAATCTTATCTGTGGTTCTTCCAGACTCTTCCCACTTCTGAGTCATTCAGGTCATGACTTAGTTCCCTGGGTGGGGAGAGAGAAATGGTTACTCTTTGACAAGGACCCAAACAGCTGGGGAAGCCAGGTCCTCACTCACATGCTCTATTTTCCTCTATGGGAAAATTTTTGGGCTAAGAAGGTCTCTGCTGGCATTGAGCTGTGCTGTCTTGAGGAAGAGATTATTTAGGTAAAGTCAAATTGTTCTTCATATCCTCTCCAGTACATCCAATCTAAGGTTCAGTCTAAGATTTGTTTGTTTGTTTTGCTGTATTGATGTGCTGGAACTTCTCTGCTGGAAACCTGGACTTCCACAAAGGCACTTATGTATGTGGTGATTGTCAGTGTTCTGCAGGGGCTCCAAGACTGTAGCCAAGAGGACTTGGGGTTGGTTCATGGACTACTGCAGGGTCAACAGCTGGGACCAAGTTCTGAATGCCTGTTGTCCAATGAGTTTGCAAGATTTCTCCTGGGTCCCTTGGTGTGCGTTGCTAGATCCCACAGCTCCCACACAGGCACTTTTTCTGTAGATGGATGCCAAATTGTTGTTGATGGGACATAATGAGGGACATCTTATTCAGCCATGTGCTGACATTATTTTGAGGGAAACTTTCTTGTTAACTTTTATGCACTTAACAAATGGTGTACATGAGAACAAATCTTAGAATTAGAACAATAGAATGGCACCTATTATCATCACTTTGACTTAGTATATGGTCTTTCTTTAAGAAAAAAAAATGAAATAAATGTCAGAATTGAAAAAGCAAAAAGCTGCCATTATTTTTATTTAATGTGCTTATCTTCTAGAAAAAAAATAAAATCAACAAATCATTAGCACTTATACAAGATTTTAGTTTACAGATAAAAGATATGTTTTTAAAAATAAATTGCAACAAACAAACCCAATTGAAAATAAAGATATTTGTAATAGCAACAAAAACTGTAAAACCTTTTAAATAATACAGAAGACTTCTTTGAATAATAAACATACAAGCAATTCTGAAACAAAATTAATAATTTTATACTTTTATGAGATGAATTAATATTGTAAAAAGCATTATATTTCAAATTTTAAAAAGGAGAACTTAATTAAAAGGTGAGGAGTTTGCTTACCAGTTAGTAAGGATTACAAAACCAGTAATAGACAAATGCATGCATTACATTTTGGCTTACAATGAAGCTGAGAAAGAGAAAGAGAGAGAAAATATCTGTGGGGAAACATGAATAATTCAGCAGAATATTATATTTATCTTCCAAAGATGGCCTCAATAATATCTCCCATCCCACAAATTCTTCCACAATGTGACCTGTGAATGAACAGGTAATTAAAAGAGAGAAACCCCAAAGGACCTTGAGGCACATGAAAAGATGTTCAAACTCATTGGTAATTAGAATCAAGTAAATTAAAATAATAATGAAGTATCACATTGTACATATCAGATGGGCCTTGAATGAAAAGTTGCACATCACCAGTTGGTGGGGCTGTAGGCATAGAGGAGCCCTCATGTAGATTGGGAGGCTGGTGTATCCAGTGAATATGGCAGTCCAGAATCAAATTAAATGTACTGACACTCCGTGATCCAATAATTCCACCCGTGCATAGAGGTCCAAAAAGAAGCATTTATGAAGATGTTTATTGCAGTTTTGTTTGTAGAAATGGGAATTTGGAGGCAGTTGGTGGATCATCATTAGGGCCAGATTAAGTAAAATATGGAGGATGTACGCTATAGAATATTATGTTGCAGTTAGATTCATGGTGATGTGAAGAGATCTAAAAACAATTCAACAAATGTTTTTAAGAAACAGAGTGGAATTTTAGGCAGATAACATTCATGTAAAGTAAAAATCCATGCATACAAAGCTCTGATATATATTTTACAAGGCCCATTCTAGAATTAATTATGTTAAATAGATTAGGATATTTGCACAGGGGCATTGGAGCCGGCAATAAGGATATTGATAATAAATAAAACATGAATGATATAATTGTGATATGAGGTGAGAGAATAGATTAAAAAGAAATTTATATATTTTCTCAAGGACAAACACAAATATTAATTGACAGAGAGGATACACACTCAATTCTTTCTGTTGTGCCTCACTTTCCTGTTGCAGTCACTAACTCAGGGGAAAGTACAACTGTGTTTGAGATCACAGGTCTAAAGTTACCTAACACTGTGCCAGGTGCTGGTCCAGGCAAATCTTTACAGATTTCTGTTACCCAGGCCATGCCCTGTTTCTTAGGTGCTTTTGTCCTCTAAATCTAGAAATTGCATTTGGCCTAGCACCTAGAGCAGAATGGAACCCATTGTTCTTGTTCATTATTTTGTTTCGCCTCTCATGTTATTTTTAAGGATGAGAATGTCATTAACATTCTAGGAAAATTAATTCTAGTCCCCTTCATAGAATGCTTAATTTGGATGAACCATCACTGAACATCAAATACAGAGCCAAAGCTTTTCAAGCTGAAGCTCAGTAGACAGAACAGGGAATTCAGGAACCCTCTTACCTCAGCTGTGTGTAAGTCCAGGGCTATAGATTTTCACATCAGGCTCTTTATATCACTCAGTTCTTGTTATTAATAAACACATCAATATTCTCATAGGTCTTCTAACAAACTGATCAGAATTTTTAAAAATAGAAAGAGAAAGAGGGAGAGAAGTAGAGAAGGAGGGAGGAAGGGAGGAAGGAAGGAAGAGAAGGAAGGAGAGGAAAGAAAGAAAGCCAACATTTTTAAATGCCCACCTCATTTTAGTTACCATCTAAGACCCACGCTGTTACCTCTTTTTAAACAAATGAAATCTTTGAGGCTGTCAGGGGTTCAGCAACTTTCTTAGAGTTACAAAGCATGTGAGTAGAACAATGAGTTTCAAAGCTACTCATAACACAGCTCATGGGCCAGCTCATCATTTTCTGGGAGGTTGTTAGAAATGAGAAATTTCAGGCCTCACCTCTAACCTCTTGAATCAGAATCTGTGGTGTTTGGGCCCCAAAAGTCTGTGTTTTAACAAGCTTTCTAGATAATTCTTATGCACATTAAATTTGGAGATCCTCTCCTATGCCTGTGTGCTTTCTCCATTATACTAAGAAAATATTCTATAAACCTTCTTTGTGCTCTTTCTAGCATATTTAAAACTTTCTGTCCTGTGAAGCAATATGAGGAAACAACAGAACAAGAAAGACTAGAAATATTTCATATAGTATTATTTTTGTCTTTCTAAAGGGGGAAAAAAGTGCTGCTTGAATAACTTTATTAAGCAGGCAAACTCCAATGCATATTTGTATTAGAAAGCATAGAAAATTATATATTTTAAATGATTGTCATTTAAGGAGAAATATCTTGAATCCACTGAAGCCAAAGTTAGGATTGAAAATGAAGTATGATTCTCATATGAACTGATGTGGTTGCCCATCTCTCATTAGTCCATTAGTTCAAAGATTAATTATGCCTTTAACTTATCTGCTAAGTAATGAATGTTTAATGTTTGGCTGCATGGGAAGTGTGTGAAATATAAGTTCATTTACAGCATTTGCCAGTGTAATGTCAGTCTTCTTGTTCATGAATTGCCCTTCAGCTAGGGTCATATTTTCAGTCTGCCACATTGAATTTTCATCTGCTCATATAGGATTCAGAAATCCTTAATAGCAGATTACTAAGAATTTGCTATAAGTGATTGCAAGTCACACAGTGGCTTCAAATTAGTGAGGCTGAGTTGCCAGTAAATTTGGGAGGCTGATTAAGATTTGTTAAAGACTCTCTCAAGGCAGATACACAAAAAAGAAGGTATTGCAATTTGAAACCATTGAAGATGGCAACTTAGTATGGCATGAATACTTCTCTCTTCTTTTAATCAGCTGTTGGATTAAATTTCTAGTTTCCTGAAAAGTCTTAGTTCAGTTTTTCCATTGTACCACTCCTTTTCTCTGTTAATGAATTTGAAATATAGTAGTCTTCAGAAAATATTTATTCTCCAATATGGAAGACTTAGAATTCTCTCCTCCAATGAATTCTCTCTAAGATGGAGACAATTAATCTCTCCAGCATGCCTCAATGCATGATTATACAGCACCTCCAACATACTGACTTGTATTCCATTGAGGTTGACCCAGTCCACAAATCATTATTATCAAGTTTTAATTATGCTGAGATGTCACAGTCATTAAAATCTTAGTGAGTGATTTTATATATATATAATATCTATCTATCTATATATACATATATTTATATAATTTCTTTGTATACTTTAAATATCAAAGTCAAGTTCCATGGGTTAAAGAAAAAGTCAATTTCCAGAGTACACTTCATAGCCTCTGAATGTTTCTGTAGTAATATATGTATATGATTCCATTAAAAAAAATAAATCTCTGCTTTGATTGAGAAAAATACATATGCAATTAAATTTATATATAAAATTATGCATATATATATTCCTATAGAAAAAGGCAGAGGTTATGTTTTGATTTTTATTTCTCATTACTTAGCTGTAGAGGTTGGAGTTAAAAATATAGAATTTGTAGTAGTCTGTCCACTTGTTTTTTTTTTCTTTTTTTTAAATAAGATGATGCTAATTGTATTTCTCCCCTTTAAAAAAAATTGAGAATAAGGTTTAAGTGTTTAGAGTTTTACACAGTGTGCAAAATTTCATTAAAAATACATCATGAGTTGAAAGATATATTTGAGTCAATATTACTTAGAATATGTTATGACTTATAGTAGTTTCTCTATGACACTTTCATTGAGTAAGTTGTAACTAGACCCTCTCCGTTTCCCATTGTATAGTAAATAAAAGATAATTCTCTACTTCTCATGTCTCATCACTGGAAGAGAAAGACTAATGAGAAACTGTGTATGCGTGCTGAATGGATAACATTTGGAAGTAAGGTACTTTAAGGTTTCTGTGTTCTTATAAACTTATACAGCACATTTTACATTATCATAAATCCATTAACTTGAGATATCCTGAACCTCATACCTATTTCTTCAGCTCTCCCTGCAGTCCAATGTGTAAAACCCACAGATCCATGCTGGGGTTCAGAGGGAGTAATTAACACAGTATCCAGCATCAGCCCTATCAATCAAAGAGGAAAATGGCCAGATCTGGGAAGATACTGTATGCTGAGACCAAGTATGCACATAGGGAGGAGTATAGGCAGGCAGGACTGGATGACTGGTGCCACAGATGTATTTTCCTTCTTGTGAACATCAATAAATTAGCTCCCTATAGTGTTTAGTATAAGTGAGTATTTACTTTGTTTACACAATGTGAATCATCTAGGATAGCGGCTGGCAAACCTTCCATAAAAGTCCAAAGAGTAAATATTTTTGGTCTCTCAGCCTTTCAGTCTCTGTAGCAACTATTCAGCTCTGCATTTAGGCATGAAGTAGCCATAGACAAAACATAAATGAACAGATGTGGCTGTATTTCAATACTACTTTATTTGTGGCCACTGAGATTTTAATTTCATATAGTTTTCTAGTGCCATGAAACATTCTCTTGATTTTTTCAATTATTTAAAAATGAAAACACCATTCTTAGCTCACAGACCATATAAAACAGCACTTAAATAAGCTTAAATATGTAAAATTTGGGTTTTAGTCTAAAGGATATATTCTGACAGAAACACAGCACAATCTTTGAAAGTAACTTATGTCTTAGACTTAAATAAAGGAATGTGTATCCAAAAGGTATAACAGGTATGGTATGGGTATAATATAGAAGATATATATAGAAGAATGTTTATTAATGAAAAGTTTACTGATGCAGACTATGAAGTGAGACAATACAAGGTAAAATCTCAGTTTTATCTTGTGGTTTTCAATTTGTTGGCTGAAGATAAGCAATAAACATTAACACAAGAACCAATGTGATACTTACAAAAGATGTACACATTATTTTAAAATATAAGGAAGACATTATGGATTAATTTTATTGGCTATTTAAGGCAATGTTTTAAAGAGAAAGTAGCATGTTACATAAATTTTTACAAATATGTAGAATTTCAAAGTAAAAAAAAAATATTTCAGGCAGATGGAATAAGAGAAACAAAAGCTCTGAGGTATTTAAAGTATATGGGTATTGCAAGTTGAATGTAGTTAAACGTTGCTTGGAGTGTAATGTGGGAATTAAAGACTAGTCAGTATAAAGTAATCTGAAATGAGGAGCCATTGGAATTTATGAATTAAAAATTAGATGTAGACATAGATAATTTGTAGGTGCATGAAAAATAAATTGGGAAGAATGTGATATCTAAGAAATAGACAAATTAGAAAAATATTCACTCAGACTTGGCAAGAGATACATGCTTATATTAGGGCAGTGTCAGAAGAAATGGATGGGTCGACTCAAAGAAATGTTTTAGACCTACTGTTTATTCCATAGAAAGATGAAGAAGAGAAGGGAGCTGAAGTTAAACCGACTTGCAGCATCAATCACAGGAGACACTAAAAATATTAATATCTGGTGTCTTGTACTTTGCAGGTCAAATGCACTTTCATAAGTTATCTCATTTAAACTCTAATTGATTCAGCAGATGAAGCAAATCAAGTATTAATATTTCCCTTTCTTGTAAGAAAATTTGTTTAGTTAATTAATATTTTAGATGCATGGTACCATAAAGACATATCCTTTTCACTATTTCAATTCTTTCTAACTGTATAGACTTCAGGCAAGTTGAGCATAGCAGGTTAGAGAGACATCCTTCAGTCTAGGAAATATGGAAAATGTGAGATACAAATTTTAATGGATGTTATCACAGAGGTAGTAGCAGAAGTAGGGAGAAGGAATGAAATTTCCCTTGGGCAAAATTTTTAAAGTTATAAGAATACAAAAAACTTTATTTTTTTTTCCAGTGGTGTTTGTGATGTGGAGTAAAAGATGAATGCATAAATACAGAGTTGTGAGTGCCAAGGCAGTAGTAGCCTGCTTTTTGGCTTTGGGACACTGCATGATAAAATCCCTAATGAATATTATATTATCAAAGGAGCATGTATATGATCAGACGAGATAGGCACAAGCAAGCAGCAGCCTAAGAAGAAACAACCACAAGCAAAAACAACTTAGAGCAATTTTCTACTGTTTTAGGAAACTGGAGAGGGCAGGAGCAAGGCAGTCAAACTTGCATGCCACCATCAGCAGTAAGGGAAGGTCTCAAAGAAAGCTGTGTGTCTCAGGCAAAGGTAAAAACAGTGTTGAGGGCTTCCCTGGTGCCGCAGTTGTTGAGAGTCCGCCTGCCGATGCAGGGGAACGGGTTCGTGCCTCGGTCCAGGAAGATCCCACATGCTGTGGAGTGGCTGGGCCCGTGAGCCATGGGCGCTGAGCCTGCGCATCTGGAGCCTGTGCTCCGCAACGCGAGAGGCCACAACAGTGAGAGGCCCATGTACGGAAAAAAAAACAAAAACAACAACAACAAAAAAAAAAACACAGTGTTGAATACTATAAATACTTGTATTTTATCAAATAGATATTTTCTGTTGTGAGATGACCACAATTCTTATAAACCAGTAATACAAAAAACCTGCTGCTAATTAAATGCTAACATATTATTCACAAAAAAATTTATTTTATACTTCCCATTCATATTCTGACCTACTGAGTCATGTTTCAACTTAGAATCATTATTTATGGAAATAACTTTTTCTATACTATTACAAAAGTTGGTGATGCAGCATTTCATTGAAAAACTGTTTCTTTTTTGTCTCTGAGATTTTCTTCAAAGTTGTTGAATAGTGTAGCATATAGGATATGATGTATATATGACATACCCTAAAATGTTTCAGAAAAAAACTGGATAGGTAATAAAGAGATGATACATAGAGAGATAGATGATGAATGAGAGATAATACATAGAATTATAAAACAATTGGGCATAAAGTTACCAATAGGTGAATGTGTATAAAGGATATTTGGAAGGTCTTTACACTATACTAGCACCTTTTATATATGTTTGAAAGTATACTTTTTGAATAATGGAATGAGTTCAGATTTAGCAGAATTTGGGGCAGTAGTCTAGGTCCTGAGTTTCATCATATCTTACAAACAAGAGAGTAAACAATTAGGAAAGACAACAAAAAAACACATAGATCAACACATGGATCTTCAACAAAAATATATAAGATATGCCTATGAACCACAAAATATAAATGGATGTTGCCAAGCCACCAGCAACTAATGGACAGTCCTAAATCATCACTATATGGACTGAGTGGAGGGAAAAAAAGGGGGGGGCAGTGAGAACTGACATGGCTATAAGAAGTAGAGGCTAGAAATCACCAACAAATACTCAATTCTCAAAGGAGCAGAAAAAGAGGAGGAGATGTTGGTGTGTAGATATGAGAACAATTGGTAAGCTTGGGAGGAAATTTTTGTTGTCTCTAAGTTGTGGATGACTAATCAAGCACAATTCCCAATAGTCCACAAGGTCATAAAAAGTGTTGTGTTATTCAGATTACTTGAGCTCCAGAAACATCTAAAAAAAATAAATAAATAAAACCCTTTTCTTCTAGAAGTACAAAATATCACCCTGAGGAAACATTTCTGGAAGATTATCTGTATTGATCAAGGTGAGAAAAGTGAAGTCAACAGAGTCTGAAGGACAGGAGAGAAAGGGACAAGTTAAATGATACCATCAATAACAAATATATATCACTGTTACTATGTATGTTTGAAATATATCACATTTTTAAAATTTTAAAAATAAGGAGTAAAGTCCCCCATTTTTTGGAAATTCACTAACCAACATATTTTCAAGAACAGATTATATTTAGATAACATAATATCTTTGTATTTCATATGTTTAAAGAAATGAGAGAGAGAAATAAAAAACTGAAGAGAAAAAGAAATACTATGACCAAGGTCCATGCAGAGTTGTAAAAGAATGAAGAAATGAAAACTATGGTGATTTAAATGAAAAACTCAGTAGTTTAAACAGCACCTAAAGAAAATAGTGAGAGAATGAGAAAGCCAAAGAATGTTGATAATGGATGCAGGCAAACAAAAAAATAATAATATGAAAGAAAAGTCAAATGATATAAAAGCTAAAAGGAAAAGATTTACAATCAACTTAATAGGAATTCTAGAAGAGAAAACATGAGAGGGGAAGAAAAGGAAATACTCAAAGAAAAAACGCCTGGAAAATTTCCAAACTTATTGAAGATTTGAATATTCAGATTCAAGTAGCACCATTAACCACAATTAGAATAAATTTCCACCTCAACACAGTGTCATGAAACAAACACCAAAGGCAAGAGAAGATAGGAAATAAAATTTGCTTTTAAAGGAATAAATACTAGACTGACAATTCAATATGCAACTGCAACTAGGAGAGCAAGATATTGGAACAGTATCCTCGAGGCATAGAGAAAAGTAACTTAAAATGAAAATTATACAGTTACCCAAGTAACCAATTAAGAATGTGATAAAATAAATAAATATATTATCAGACAAAACAAAGCAAACAAATCTTAAAGAGTTTAGTACCGATAAATTCTTAATAAAAGAACAATGTTTGATCCAAATTAATTAATTATAATATTGTAATATGCATCAGTACTTTATGTTGATTATGAAAGAGAAAATCTGTCTGCTAACCTGTGACATGTAAACAATTGCAAGATTGATTATGATATAAATATTAAAAATATATATCAGGATATAAATAAAATACAGAAGATTTTCTTTTCCATTATATCTTATTATAAGATATTAAGTATAGTTCAATATCTTCAATAAGATATCTATAGGACCTTGTTATTTATCTATTTTCTACATAGTAGTTTTAAAGAAAAAAAAACCTCTGAAGATTTGAGATACAAAAAAGAATGGTGCCTATTTAAAAAATAAAATGTTATTTACCTAGCATTATGCATGTAGTATTATTCCATTTTTGATGTTACAGATGTATATCAATATATATACAAATATATATACATTTAAAGAGGGAAGATAAAAATATATATATGTGTATACAGTTATAGGGGGAAATTGTAACTATTTGAAATACTACAAAAATATCGTGTTTCTTTCAAGTAATATTCAAAAAGATTTTAAGTAATTTAAAAATTGTAGAATAGTTTCAAATTTACAGACATGGGGAGTTAATTTTCAAATATCCCACACCTAGTACTCTCTGTTGTCAACATCTTACATCAGTATAATACATTTGTCATAAATAAGAGTACAAATAAAACCAATTTTGACATATTATTGTTAACCCACCTATATCTTTGTATATTCTAAGATTTTGCCTAATGCTCTTTTTCGCTGTTGTTGTTGTTACCACATTATATTTAGTCCCCTCAGGCTATTACTAGACTTTCCTTGTTTTGATGACCTTGACAGTTTTGAGGAATACTGGTCAAATATTTTTATAGAATGTCCCTTAATTTGGGCTTGTCTGATTTTTTTTTTCCATGATTAGACGACTGAGGTTAGGAAAGGATTTTGAAAGGAAGACCACAGAGGTAAAGTGCAATTTTCATTACATCATATCCTGGATACATGCAATCAGCATGACTCATCACTGTTAATGACCTTGATTACCTGGCTGAGGTAGTGTTTGTCAGATTTCTGTGTAACGTTGTAAAATTTTCCTTAACCCTCCTTGCATACTGTGTACTCTTTGGAGGAAAGTCATTGTGAAGATCAAACTGCTTAAGTGGGAGTTTTTTCTATCTCTTCTAGGACAGATTGTCTTCATAAATTATACAGAGTTCTTCAGAATGAGAATTTTGTCCAGGCTTTTTCTTTATTTATTCATGCATTGTTTTTATCAGTTTGGATTCCTGGACATTTATTTTATCATTTAGATTATAATCAAATGCTACTTTATTATTATTTTTTGCTTAAATTTTTCCAGCTTTCATTTGAATCTAGTTGTTTCTTTGACACACCCCCTTTGAACTGAGTCCTGTGGGGCACTCCCAAGTACAAAGGCCCCTCCATGTCCCCTGCCTCTTTTTTATAGAAATGCTGAAGTCTCACAGGCCTCCCCTGAGTTATAAAAGTGCAGGCTCAAACAGTTAATGATTAGGACAGCAGAGTCACAGAATCTTTAGTTTCTCCCTAAAGGACATAGATAACAGTGTCTGATGCACATTCCTGAGTTGTTTTATGGATAATATAACTGCCACCAGAGGGAAGAAAACTAACTGCATGATGACCAGATTGTAGCATGAAATAAGCTTCTCCATCTTGAGCAGTTCCGAATCTATGGCTAGCACAATTCCAAGAACGGACCTAAAGAGAATGAGATTAACACTATTGCTCATAATTTCTGTACTCAGGTGGGTATCAACATAATTGTGGCTTATTCTGCCTGTATATGTAAGCAAGCAACTAAAATTATCAGCAAAGGGATGCTACAGACCCATGTCAACATCGTCCACTCTAAGACCTCAACGCCCCTTCTCAGCATAAAGCAGTTACAGAGGACAGACCTTTGCCCCTAATCCCATAAAAATGGAATGATGTCTGACAGTGGAGATTTGTAAGCAGCTCTTTGCAGGAAGCAGCTCTTTGCAGAAAGCAACTCTTTGCAGAGAGCAGCTCTTTGCAGGAGACCCTTTGTCTTGTCACTTGAGCAGCTATATACATAATTTTTAATGAAAGCAAGGACAAATACATATATGTATGGGTATAATTGAACAAGATACTGTAAACCTACAACAAAGACAACATTTTTTTTTTTAATGAATTTATTTATTTATTTATTTTTGCCTGCGTTGGGTCTTTGTTGCTGTGCACAGGCTTTCTCTAGTGGCGACAAGAGGACCTCTAATTGTGGTGACTTCTCTTGTTGCAGAGCACGGGCTCTATGCTGGCGGGCTTCAGTAGTTGTGGCTCACAAACTCTAGAGCACAGGCTCAGTAGTTGTGTGCACAGGCTTAGTTGCTCCACGGTATGTGAGATCTTCCCGGACCAGGGATTGAACCCATGTCCACTGCATTGGCAGGCAGATTCTTAATCACTGTGTCACCAGGGAAGTCCTTAAGCAGCTATATTTTAACTTAACCTTTACAACAGGTGTCCCTATGCTTCACTAACCTCCAGACCAAGCACACCTTTCAAATCTTTTGATCACACGATGCCTTGCCTAACCTGTTGATCCTCTTAGATTAAAGAAGTAGAAATGAAGACTAAAGAATTAATGGATGACTAGATTTGTTTCCTCAGCTTCCCTGTTTTGTGAGCAAACTGTGTGAACAAGATAGCATCTAAAGAAAGATCACAAGGAGCCACTGAGTCTGCACACAGTGAAAGTTGAAGACTCTGACCCATCCCCAGATGTTTATCTGAGACTAGCTTCCCCTTTTTCCTTTTAAAAGCTTTCATGGCTAAGCAGAGTCTTTGGATTTGGTTCTAGAACATGAGTCTGCCTTCTCCCTCTGGTTGCTGGCTCCTGAATAAAGCAACCTTTCCTTTTCCAGCCAACAGTTGCCTCTCAAGAACTGGCTTTTAAGTGGTGAGCAGCTGAACCTGCCTTCAGTAGCACCTTTGTTGTTGGTGGTGGTGGTGATGGTGGTGGTAGTGGTGGTATGTGTGTGTGTGTGTTTTGTTTTGTTAGTTTCTATATTTATTTGTTTTGCACTTTTTTGCTGGCAATATAAGATACTTCAGGCTCATCTTGTATATTTCCTGTACAAACCTTAGAAACAGTTATTTCTCCAAGGTATCCTATTTCCCTTTATTTGAAAATGGTATTAGAAACTAAGATCTGGGCAAAGGACATGCTTATTGCTTGGGGGAATCTTTTCATAATTCATTTACACACATAATATGTGTCATTTTTTCTTCTTTAATTTTTTCACTCTTGAACCCATTCTCCCAATTACTTCAAAATTCAATTTATAATTAGACTTATTTTTTTCCTACCTTACGATGTCTAGGCTGAATATATAGGGTATATTTGTATTGATCATATTGAAATGTTTGTCCACTTATGTACATGGATTTGATTTTTCTCCTCCAGTCCAAAGTTGTTTTGAGTATATGTATACTAAATGTTCCATCAGAATCCAAAGCCTAGGGTAAAAATTATTTCTTCACTTGAATATTTCTACAATGTAGTGTAAATATGTGCTCCAAACCAGCATGAGTTAAGGAAGTAGGTTTTCCATTTCTCATAGCAGATGTAACCACCATCCTTTATTACTTTTATCTCTGATCTTAATTCCTAGAATCACTGAATTGGCTCCTCATTTAATTTTCCCTCTTATCATTTCATCTCTAAATTTTCCCTATTTCAGTTTAAGACCAAATCTAATAATTTACAGATTCTCATTGTAATTCAGTAAATTTATGTTTCTGCTAGTGACAGAGAATAAGAAAACATCCATTTCAAATAATATAATATAAAAAACTAAAATAACTGTGAATTACTTTGGGCTCAGAAATTCTACAGACTGAAGAATATGTACTTTTGTTGTTGTTGTTGTTCCATATAAGCCATCTAATGTATCCAGTTACCACTTATTGACTCGATTAGGATGTCTTTAGTTTTTATTTAGATACAGAGAAAATGTAGTAAAATATACATCTCATAGAATACAATTCCATGTTTAATTATAAATAAGATTACTAAATCAGTTAATTTTCACATCTATAATAATTTTTAAAGTGAAAGGGGGACAGTATAAATGATTAAAATTTTAGAAGTGTGTTTATATGTTAAATAAATTTTATATTTGTGTATATATATATGCACACTAATGTGTATATTTGTGTATATATGTGTGTATGTATATATTTATATTTATCTATTGACTGAAAATGTTTTATTATGTTTGTGGGCCAATAAAATCTTCTTATAAAAATATTTTCAAGAATTTACTTTACTTTTTTTCCCAAAATATGCATTAAGAGGCTGAGGGGAAATAGCTTCTCTTATTATTTCCATCATAACTGATACCTGGTATAACTTATCTTGCCCTAGCAACTATGTCTTCGCTCACTCTGTTTTACCAAGTACTCAGTGGACTGGCTTTGGAAAAGATATCTTAGTAACACAGTCTGGAAAGTATCAGAAAAGGAATAAAAATGTTATTTCTGGTTGTCTTTTTCATTTAAGTATACATTAAAGTAAGAACTTAGTTCACTGCTTAGGTGTTTCACATTCAAATAAGACCACAGCAGAAGTGTGAAGCATCCAGAGGAGGTTAATCAACCAGTGATGGCTTATCTAATGTATCTAGTAGTAATAATATGTGTTTAACATGTAAAAATCTAACCAAATATTAAACTACATGGAATATTAGAGCAATGGGCCTAAATGGACCAGTTTTTCTTTTAATTTGACTTAATTTATTTTTTTTATACAGCGGAACCTTATTAGTTATCCATTTTATACATATTAGTGTATACATGTCAATCCCAATCTCCCAATTCATGACACTATCACTCTGCCCCGCCGCTTTCCCCCATTGGTGTCCATACGTTTGTCCTCTATATCTGTGCCTCTATTTCTGCCCTGCAAACCGCTTCATCTGTACCATTTTTCTAGGTTCCACACATATGTGTTAGTATACGATATTTGTTTTTCTCTTTCTGACTTACTTCACTCTGTATGACAGTCTCTAGATCCAACCATGTCTCTACAAATGACCCAATTTCATTCCTTTTTATGGATGAGTAATATTCCATTATACATATGTACCACATCTCCTGTATCCATTCGTCTGTCGATGGGCATTTAGGTTGTTTCCATGACCTGGCTATTGTAAATAGTGCTGCAATGAACATTGGGGTGCATGTGTCTTTTTGAATTATGGTTTTCTCTGGGTATATGCCCAGTAGTGGGATTGCTGGGTCATATGGTAATTCTATTTTTAGTGTTTTAAGGAACCTCTATACTGTTCTCCATAGTGTCTGTAACAATTTACATTCCCACCAACAGTGCAAGAGGGTTCCCTTTTCTCCAAACCCTCTCCAGCATTTGTAGTTTGTAGATTTTCTGATGCTGCCCATTTTAACTGGTGAGAGGTGATACCTCATTGTAGTTTTGATTTGCATTTCTCAAATAATTAATAATGTTGAGCAGCTTTTCATGTGATTCTTGGCCATATTTATGTCTTCTTTGGAGAAATGTCTATTTAGGTCTTCTGCCCATTTTTGGATTGGGTTGTTGGTTTTTTTTTTAATATTGAGCTGTCTGAGCTGTTTATATCCTTTGGAGATTAATCCTTTTTCCTTTGGTTAGTTTGCAAATATTTCTTCCCGTTCTGAGGATTGTCTTTTCATCTTGTTTATGGTTTCCTTTGCTGTGCAAACGCTTTTAAGTTTCATTAGGTCCCATTTGTTTATTTTTGTTTTTATTTCCATTACTCTAGGAGGTGGATCATAAAGGATCTTTCTGTGATTTATGTCATAGAGTGTTCTTCCTATGTTTTCCTCTAAGAGTTTTATAGGGACCAGTCTTACATTTAGGTCTATTTTTCAGTTTATTTTTGTGTATCGTGTTAGGGAGTGTTCTAATTTCATTCTTTTACATGTAGCTGTCCAGTTTTCCCAGCACCATTTATTGAAGAGACTGTCTTTTCTCCATTGCATATCCTTGCCTCTTTTGTCATAGGTTAGTTGAAGATAGGTGTGTAGGTTTATCTCTGGGCTTTCTAACCTTTTCCATTGATCTATATTTCTGTTTTTGTGCCAGTGTAGGAACAGAGAAATATGATCATATTAATTATGTTTTGTACTTCTCTTATTATTTCTGTACCTTTATAATCTGTTCCTTTCCTTAATTAGTTTACTCTCTTACAAATTTAGGAACAGTTATATTTTATCAAAGAAAAAATCTTCCATATGAAATGTATGTTGGCTTTTATTTTTAACTTTGTGTCTTAAACTTATATGTGAAAAAATTGTTTTGATTAGTATTTGACTTTTTGTGAAAGGGGAATTCATTTGTAATGTTTAATATTTATATTTTAAAAATATTCCTCATTCATGCTGGGATTTTCAGGGTTTGGGGTATTAATAATATTTTTTCTTAAAAATTACTCAATAACCTTGCTCACCTGATGATGGAGAGATAACTGCATTGGGTCAATAGTAGAAGCAAATCACATTTATGATGTTTCTACTGATTTGACAAGAAAAAAAAAAAGCATTACCTACTAAGGTTTTTCAAAAAACATAACTTTGTTGTGAGATATTATTGTAAATATCCAAAAACACTAACTAGAGCCAGTAAATTGTATGATAGGACTTGGGGACACATTAGAGGTAATCTTTCATTCCAAGTGGAAACTTTTTTTTTTTCCACATGTATATATGTTTTTTTTACTCTTCTGAATTCCTTTGTTTTAAATGTGTTTTTAGAAAAAAAAATTATATGTATGAACACATAAAAATATGTTTGCACACTTTATCTTCACCCAGTATCTGAGTTTAATAGGCCTAGGGTACTTAAATCATTTACACTACTGTGATAAATTATATTTTGGATTTTATATATCTTATTTTATATAGTGATTACAATGGTTTGCTGTATAGTTTGTTACATTTTAATATACAGACTGTTTCTACAGCATTTTTTCTTCTAATGCATTAAAACAATATCCTTAAATTAATTGATGCTGAAGGTGTTAGAAAAATTTAAATGGACATTTCTGATAAAAACAAATAAGACTGAATTATCAGAATATAAATAATAGATATCTTTAGAAGCCCTAAACAGCAAATATTTATTGTAAGACTTTTCAAAAATGAAGAGTTCTCCAATAAACTGAAGAAAACAAGGGAATTCATAAATTGCTTAGAATCGTTTTGAAAGATCTACCTAAAGCTAGAAAATAATTTTAAAAGTGGAATAGATTGCTGTTTAGGAAAAGAGTAAGTTATCATAGGTGTGCATAAGGATGGGCACACAGTCGTTTTGTAGAGAGACTAATGCAGCCAGTATTGGAGAGAATGTTGAAACACTTTATAATAAGCCCTTTTTGGAGGCCTGTGAGCTGGAGATTTAGGTAGACCAGACCAAAGATGATCTCTATGTCTACTTCATATGGAGTAGGGAATATTTACCTATAATAGGGTTTCTCAAATGTGCTTCTGGATTTGTAAACATTTAATTAAAATTTTCAAATATAATTACTTTAACCTGTGTTTAAAATATAGGACACACTAAAATATGTTAACACCAAATTGTATCAGAGACTTCAAATCAATTAATAAATTTCCTGTCTGGTTAAATTTGGTTACCTTGATTTTGGTATAAACTGTCTGCTACTATCTCATGACATTTGCTCAGATTCTGTTGATTAGATATTTATTAGGAAGGTTGTAGTTGTCTACAGAAATTGTTCTAAATATCATTTCTGCTTATATTCATACATAGAAAATAATGCAAGTAGCTATAAAACATATAGTCCATGTGTACAAGGCACAAATCTAAGCATCCTGGGGTTGTTGGGATATTTGTCTATTAATACAGCTCACCAGCTTCTAGAATACTATTCAGTAAATATTTGTGCTCATGAAATATTTGTTGAAAAAGAATGAAGTATTGGGCAAAACTCAAGTTTATATGCCAAAGATATAGATCTTCTTCTAGTATAATAAGGTGTAATAAGAGGATTCTTAATGCAGTTAACAGTGATAATACCAAAATATATATTTTAAGGACTTGTCATAACATTTGGTGCTTCTGGCAAAACTCTTATGTTTACAAAATCTATGATTTTCTGGTGCACTAAATGATTACTTAAAAATTTGGAGAAGGATAACCCAGTATAAAATTTAAAAAGAAATTAAAAAATAAAATCTGAATATTTGAAGTACAGCTTAATCAGGCTTAAGATAAAAATGGCAAGTCAGATTCTATCAGTATTATTTCTTCAACTAGTTTAGATCTCCCTGATAATGTCTTAAAAATTAAAAACAACATATCAAAACTTCTCACACAAAAAGACTAGAAAATTACTATGATAAGAGTATAACGGTGGCAGCTAATTGGTCTTTATTATTGTGAATATGTTCCTAAGCCATTACAGTTCCTCAGTTGAATTTAGAATTTAACCTCAGAATCCGAAGTGGTAAAAAGGAATAAACGCAGAAACAAAACTCCAGTATGAGTCAGGGAATTTTATACATTAATTATGAATTAAATGACTTTACGTTTTGAATTTCTCCATGTTTGTTATGTTGGTTTTTCTCCCAGGAGTGATGTTATGGGTCTTTAAAATTAGCACTGAAAGGGTGATCAGAGGCAAAAGCAGTCACCTCTATCTCTAGGCTTCAGTGGTAGAGTGGATTGCTGCAATTTCCAATGGATGAAGCAATTTCTTAGCCTTGCTTTAGGAGCCCACATCAAGGAAGAATATAGAAGATCATGGGGAGTCAGACTGGCCTGAGTACGTGAATTCTATTGAATTATAGTGCTATGAGAGATTTTTTAAATTAAAATAATTTCAAGGCAATTCAATAATTTTAAAGAAATTCTATATTCATGATACATTACTTTGGAATTTCCAAGTACTGTATAAAAGGAAGAAATTTCAATTGTTCTAAAGGCAGTCAACATATTTTAAATGTATTTCAAATTATCTGCACAGAGAATTTGCCCTCTTTCAGATGATTTTAGGATTATCAGAGCCAAACATGACACACTCAACAGAAATGCTGATTTTTTTAAATTAACTGCAGGTAGTTATATTAGTAAGCACTTTTCTCAGTTTATCATTCGTGCCTTGAGAACATTTTGTATCTTTAGATGACTTATAATTGAAGCCTTGTATTCCATGGGGACAATTATATTTCTTCATACCAAGTTTCCCTTTTCCAATTTCTAACAAAATCACTATCAAAGACAATAATGGGTTATTATCTTCTCTTTTCAAACTAGTTATGGGACTTTAATAGCTTCCACTCCTTTGACATTATCATTTTTGTTTCCCTGACAAGGAAAGTAATCAAGTATTTGTGGAGGCATCTTTCTTTCTCTTTCTCTCTCTCTCTTTTTTTTTGTAAGTTTTCTATTTAGAATGTCCTCTAAATTTAAAGGACAATCTTCTTCAAGTTTGGATTGGTTCTCAAAATCGATTTATTTCCCTGCTCCCCTGCTTTTATTATTGTTCTCATTCCCTGAGCTCAAGAATTCTTTATAAATGTTTTCATTTTAATTGCTTTAAAAAATCAAGTGTAAAGAGTGGTGCTTCTGGGAGGAGACAGTTGACTCCCTTGGATATCTAAATTTCACTTTGAAATAATATAAAAAGGAGTCTATATCATCACTGGAAACTAGAAAAGGTCCTTTCAGCTGTCTGAAATTTAAAGAAATATTTTTAAAAAGAAAAAATGCAGAATGAATTGAGAAAAATGGAGCATAAACCAATATATTTCACTGGGAACCAAAGGGAAGTCCAGTGGGTTAGTAAGTGAAAGATTCCCATCTTCTCTCAAAGCCCGACTATCCACCTGCATTCTATCAGAGCAGAAGCCAGAGATAAGGACAGATTGCAGAGTGCTCAGTAGGGAGGAGCAGATCTTACCACTGTCAGAACCTACAACCTACTCTACAGACCTGACTGTAGCAAGTAGACATCCCAACAATCTGCTCACAGTTTGTTATTCCCTGCTCCACATGACATTGTGCTCTGTCATTTTCCTACATAACATCACCCCTGTCTGGAAAATATGGCTTCTTCCTTCTTCTTCCTCAAAGCTCATACTTACTATAGATCAAATCCTCTGTCATGTGGTCTCAGAGCTGTTCTATCTCCTCTTTGCAATATTGCTGAGGGTTATTCTGTTTGTTTGCATAATTTTGTGGTTAAGGTCTGTCTCTTGCAGTTGAATGAAACTTCATGAAAGTAGGGTCCTCATGCGCTTTCACTCACCACTTTATAGCTAACAGAGGTTGGGTATAAAGTAGGTGATCAATAAATACATATTGAAGGAACTATTTATCAGGTTGGCCAAAAGTTTCATTTTTTTCCATAAGATGGCTCTAGTAGCACTTTGTTGTCTTTAACTTCATTCAAAACAATTTTGTTAGATTGTATGTGACAGCTGTCATATCAGTGTGCACTTAAAAAAAGACATCAAAATTGCTAAATTTTTGTATAGCCATTTTAATATTGAAGATGGAAGAAAAAAGCAACATTTTTGGCATACTATGCTTTATTATTTCAAGAAAGGTACAAATGCAACCGAAATGCACAAAAAAAAAAAAAGATGTGTGCAGTGTATGGAGAAGGTGCTGTGACAGATTGAACGTGTCAAAAGTGGTTTGTGAAGTTTTGTGCTGGAGATTCCTTGCTGAATGATGCTCCATGGTCAGGTAGACCAGTTGAAGTTGATAGCAATCATATTGAGACATTAATTGAAAAGAATCAACATTATACCACGCGGGAGAGACCCAGCATACTCAAAATATCCAAATTAAGTGTTGAAAATCATTTGCACCAGCTTGGTTATTTGAATTGCTTTGATGTTTGGGTGCCACATAAGTTAAGTGAAAAAAACCTTCTTGACCGTATTTCTGCATGCAATTCTCTACTGAAACGTAATGAAAAAGTTCCATTTTTAAAACAAATTGTGACGGGTGATGAAAAGTGGATACTGTGCAATAACGTGGAATGGAAGAGATCGTGGGGCAGGTGAAATGAACCACCAACAACCACACCAAAGGTTGGTCTTCTTCCAAAGAAGGTGATGTGTATATGGTGGGATTGTAAGGGAGTCTTCTATTATGAGCTTCTGCCAGAAAACCAAATGATTAATTCCATCAAGTACTGCTCCCAGTTAGAATAACTGAAGGCAGCACTCAACGAAAACCATCCAGAATTAATCAACAGAAAATGCATAATCTTCCATCAGGATAATGCAAGACCACATGTTTCTTTGATGATCAGACAAAAACTGTTACAGCTTGGCTGGGAAGTTCTGATTCATCCGCCGTATTCACCAGACATCGAAACTTTGGATATCCATTTATTTCTGTCTTTACAAAATTCTCTTAACGGAAAAAAATTTTCATTCCCTGGAAGACTGTAAAAGGCACCTGGAACAGTTCTTTGATCAAAAAGATGAAAAGTTTCGGGAAGATGGCATTATGAATTTGCCTGAAAAATGGCAGAAGGTAGTGGAACAAAAGGGTGAATATGTTGTTCAATTAAGTTCTTAGTGAAAATGAAAGATGTGTCTGTTATTTTTACTTAAAACTCAAAGGTAATTTTTGGCCAACCGAATACCAGTTGATTTGAGATAACAGAGGTTGAATACACTGTAGCAAACAACTTGAAACTGAGTATTAGAAACAACTGCAGTAAAGTCCATTAGTAATTCTTTGCCACAGGCAATGTTTTCATTGTCTGTGTCATTCTTAGACCGCAGATTAACCCAAGTTTATTCATTTTCTTTTTCCATTGCTACCTCAGATTTTAGTCTACCAAATCCTATTCTTGTTCTCTGTAGAGTAAATAATTGAAGTCTGTTTTACATTTTTTTCTTTATTTTTTGCTTTTGCATATTCTTATTATGACTTGCCTGTTAGATGAGGAATGTTTCCCATTTACACTCACAGGCATCACAAAGGTATTTCCGAAATTTAGTTCCTCATTCCCCTGATATAAATCTGACAATATGTAAACTCAGAGCAATAAATATTTTTTTCTAAATATAAATTTCCACATACACATATTTCTTAAATCGATATTCATATTTTATATAAAAACATATGTATGAAATTAAGACCAGTTATCTCAGAATTGTGACTATTTTATTATTATGGATATCTGTAGCTTCTAAAATTCCTATGGTGTGATACTTATGTAATAACTAAAAATGTTACATCAAAAAATGTTTTCAGAAAACCAAATTTTCATACTGATCTTTTTTCCCTCTTATTCGTTTTTTTTCAGCAAAGCAATCCAAGTATATCTAGTTTGATACAGATTTTTAAATGTGACCTTATATCAATTTTGTAATGTTAATGACTTACTCTGAAAATCAACTTACACTATTAAATTAAAATGCTTAAAACACAGCAGGATTTACATTATATCTATTTTCTCCCATCCAGATTTAATTTACTCTCTCTCCACTGAACATAAAATTAGAAAAAGCAAGACACTGATATTCTCATGCATATGTAATTTTTCTACTGAGGAAATCAAAACACTGAAGGGGGCAAGACAGAACTTTTCATCCTCAGATTATTCTGTTCTCCACGGATGAAGCCCTTCCATTTAAGTAAGGTCATGCTAACTGGAACCTCCATACCTCTGCCCTTTGCTGAGCTCCACTTCTATGTTGTTCCATATCTAAAATAGGGAGGTCTTTTCCAGCATAGATCCTGTATAAAGCAATTGACTGTCCATTCTTTGCTATGTTATTCACTGAATGTTCACCAGACCTTCTCTTTATAGCCTTGGCATTAACTAGACTTTTCTAATTCTCTGACAGACATTCCATGAAGGCTGGGGGGAGGGGAACAGGGGTATGCATTTCTGATTCAAAGATAGATTGTAATGAATAAAAATACCATGAGGTGAAAACCAGTGTTCTAAACTAGGTGTTATAAGCAACTAATTATGTTTCCAATGTAATAAATTGAAATTCCTATGGTTCAGAGGGAAAATAACAGGAAAGAAAACTGAAGAAAATAGAAACCACAAACCAGAATAAAACACAGACCCTAAAGCTAGAGTCTTGAATTTGAATGACCATTAGGAAGAAAGAGACAGGGTTTGAGAGATAGGTATAGGTTTCAAACTTGTATTACCCATGTGGTCTGAAAATCCCCAAATTGAGAAATTTAGTTCAGACCACTCCTGAGTAGTAATTCCCCAAGTTACACATTCAATACATATATGATAAAACTGTAAACAATGAATGTTTGGGAGTGATGAAAGTCAAACACCAAATTCAGGAGTGTTTGGCTGCCAGGGAGAGAAATGCAATTGATAATATATTGGCAATATTTTATCACTTAATCTACATAGAGTAGGCACATAGGTTTTTTCTTAGATCATTTTTTGAATCATTTTTTTGAGTATTTGTTAATAATTTAAAATTTAAACCAAATTCTAACAAGTTAAACAATTTACTTGTGTGGTGACATTCTAGATGCATCAAAAAAGTAATACTTTTTAATTAATACTCAGGAAAAAATTAATACTTTCCATAAAAATATAAAATAATAGTTTGTATTTTAATTAAAAGGTAAATGAAAATCAGGATAATCTTTGTGTCACATAAGGAAACATAGTTAATACTCATGAATTTATTTTATTTTGCTTTTTATTTTATTATTTGTATTTAACTTCTGTTTTTTTTAATCTGTAATACATTCAAAGATCAAAAAGTACAAAAGGAATAGTTATCTTAAAAGACCATGAAGAACATTACTCATTTATGAACCTGCCAATCATGAATGGAGAAAACATATGAATAAACAATTTGTAAAAGAATTATAATGGCTAATATATTCATAAAACTGGCATGCAGATTAGGCTTTAAATAGGTAAACATTTTACTTCTCTAATGAATTTAGAAATTTGTCATCATAATGAATTACAGAGTTTTGAACAATTTTTTTTTTTTTTTTTTTGCTCTACGCGGGCCTCTCATAGTTGTGGTCTCTTCCGTTGTGGAGCACAGGCTCCATACGCACAGGCTCAGCGGCCATGGGTCAGGGCCCAGCCGCTCCATGGCATGTGGGATCCTCCTGGACTGGGGCACAAACCCCTGTCCCCTGCATCGGCAGGTGGACTCTCAACCACTGTGCCACCAGGGAAGCCCTGGAACAAATTTTTAATGTTCAGTTTCATATTCGTTTTTCAACATTATGAATTCAGGAGATGCCTGAATTTTTATTTAGCCAGGAGCAGCAAGACTTGTAGCTGTGGCCCTATCTAGTCCTCTTTGAACTCTGTCACATATTCTGTCCCAAAAGAGAAGTATTCATATTTCGCATCACTCTTTGCTGCTCATTATTTGTTTGCAGGGTCTTTCAAGTCCTTTCCATTTTTACATTAGAGTTTGAAAACATATGTGAACATTCCTCTGTTACTGCAGAGGCTATTCTGGCAATTGCTTGAGGTTTCTTTTTTCTCTAGATTCTTGAATATTAGTGTACCTTATCTTTACACGTTGAAGTAGATTTTCTCATTCTTCCTTTATTATGTTCTCCTTTGCTCATATTTCATTTTGTGTGCTCTCTAAGAGACTCGTTCCCTGACTGCATGAGCAGGGAGCAGCAGGGGAAGAGCCCAGTGGGCGGAAGTGTGAATGTTGGGGCCAGTTTGCTACAGATGAGCCCCATTTGTGTCTCCATGTCCTCACAAATAAAAAGCATATAAATTAACACTCACCTCATAGTGTGGTTTTTAGATTAAATTTTTTGCCCACATAAGAGTTGGCTAGTAACAGTAGCAGTAGTAAAAACTGTAGTAATAGTATTTTGTATGGGTGTAATAAACTCTTCAGATCCCACTTCTGCCTCTTCTGATCAATTTGCATAAACTAGTAATATGTTGCAATGATTGAGCTCTCATTGAACAAATCTCAAAATAAGAATGACACTTTCACCGATTTCAAATGAATCCTATTCATATTGAACTCAAAAGAAATATTGTTTTCTCATTTTAAATACAAAAACAAATACCTTTGCTGAAAACAAAATTTGGGGATTACAAAAATTAAGTGTACTTTATTGTGGTTGATTTTAAAAATGGTATGTTTTTAACTCAAGTGATTTTTTAAAAGATTAGCATGTTGAAGATTTTGATTACTAGGGATGTCCCAAAGTTTTATAGAATTTTGGAGAATCAACTATTAACATTTTTCATAACTAGTAATTTGTGGAACATTGTTTGGCAGATGTTTCTCTAGTTCACAGAATATTAAGCCTATTTATTACTTTTGTAAGAGTTCAGAAAATATTTAAACAATTAATATTGAAGTAATAGAAACATGTACAACCAGTTGATTTAAGGTCAAATGAAACAGCAAGATTTAGAATATAGGAAGTTGAACAAACATACACAGACATGTTTCATTAATTCTCCATTATGAATAGCACATATATATATATTATTTTATTTTATTTATTTTATTTTATTTATTTTATTTTATTTTATTTTATTTTTTCAACCTCTATATTGGATTAAAATTGTGCCACAATGGTGCATTAGCTTCTGCTGTATAACAAAGTGAATCAGCCATACATATATACACATCCCCATATTCACTCCCTCCTGTGTCTCCCTCCCACCCTCCTAATCCCACCCCTCTAGGTGGTCACAAAGCACCGAGCTGATCTCCCTGTGCTATGCAGCTGCTTCCCACCAGCCATCCATTCCATATTTGGTAGTGTATGTATGTCCATGCCAATCTCTCACTTTGTCTCAACCCACCTCTCCCCCTCTGCATGTCATCAAGTCCACTCTCCACGTCTGCATCTTTATTCCTGACATGGCTCTAGGTTCTTCAGAAGCTTTTTTTTTTTTAGATTCCATATATATGTGTTAGCATATGGTATTTGTTTTTCTCTTTCTGAATTACTTCACTCTGTATGACAGACTCTAGGTCCATCCACTTCACTACAAATATTCCATTATATATATTGCCACATCTTTATTCATTCATCTCTTGATGGACACTTAGGTTGCTTCCATGTCCTGGCAATTGTAAATAGTGTTGTAATGAATATTGTGGTACATGACTGTTTATGAATTATGGTTTTCTCAGGGTATATGCCCAAAAGTGGGATTGTTGGGTTGTTCAACAACCCATTCAACAACCCATTGGGTTGTTCTATTTCTAGTTTTTTACAGAACCTCCATACTGTTTTCCATACAATTATGGAAATTTACATTCCTACCAACAGTGAAAGAGGGTTCCCTTTTCTTCACACACTCTCCAGCATTTATTGTTTGTACATGTTTTGATGATGGCCATTCTGACAAGTTTGAGGTGATACCTCCTTGTAGTTTTGATTTACATTTCCCTAATGATTAGTGATGTTGAGCATACCTTCATGTGTTTGTTGGCAATCTGTATATCTTCTTTAGGGAAATGTTTATTTAGGTCTTCTGCCCATTTTCGGATTGGGTTGTTTGTTTTTTTGATATTGAGCTGCATGAGATACTTGATATTTTGGAGATTAATCCTTTGTCAATTGCTTCATTTGCAAATATCTTCTGGCATTCTGAGGGTTGTCTTCTTGCCTTGTTTATGGTTCCCTTTGCTGTGCAAAAGCTTTTAAGTTTCATTAGGTCCCATTTGTTTATTTTTGTTTTTATTTCCATTTCTCTAGGAAGTGGGTCAAAAAGGATCTTGCTGTGATTTATGTCACAGCATAAATCCTCTAAGAGTTTTGTAGTGTCTGGCCTTACATTTAGGTCTTTAATCCATTTTGAGTTTATTTCTGTGTATGGTGTTAGGGAGTGTTCTAATTTCATTTCTTTACATGTAGCTGTCCAGTTTTCCCATCACCACTTATTCGAGAGGCTGTCTTTTCTCCATTGTATATTATTGCCTCCTTTATCAAAGATAAGGTGACCATATGTGTGTGGGTTTTTCTCTGGGCTTTCTATCCTCTCCCATTGATCTACATTTCTGTTTTTGTGCCAGTAGCATACTCTCTTGATTACAGTAACTTTGTAGTATAGCCTGAAGTCAGGGAGCCTGATCCCTCCAGCTCCATTTTTCTTTCTCAACATTGCTTTGGCTTTTCACGGTCTTTTGTATTCCCATACAAATTGAGAAATTGTTTGTTCTAGTTCTGTGAAAAATGCCATTGGTAGTTTGATAGGGATTGCATTGAATCTATAGATTGCTTTGGGTAGTAGAGTCATTTTCACAATGTCGATTCTTCCAATCCAAGAACATGGTATATCTATCCATCTGTTTGTATCATTTTTACTTTCTTTCATTAGTGTCTTATAGTTTTCTTAATACAGGTCTTTTGACTCCTTAGGTAGGTTTATACCTAGGTATTTTATTTATGTTGCAGTGGTAAATGGGGGTGTTTTCTTAATTTCTCTTTCAGATTTTTCATCATTAGTGTATAGGAATGCAGCAGATTTCTGTTCATTAATTTTGCATCCTGCTACTTTACCAAATTCATTGATTAGCTCTAGTAGTTTTCTGGTACATCTTTACGACTCTCTGTGTATAGTATCATGACATCTGCAAACATTGACAGTTTTACTTCTTTTCCGATTTTGATTCATTTTATTTCTTTTTCTTCTCTGATTGCTGCGGTTAAGACTTCCAAAACTATGCTGAATAATAGTGGTGATAGGTGGAAACCTTGTCTTTTTCCTGATCTTAGTAGAAAAGTTTCAATTTTTCACCATTGAGAATGATGTTGGCTGTGAGTTTCTCATATATGGCCTTTGTTATGTTGAGGTAAGTTCCCTCTAATTCCACTTTCTGGGGATATTTTATCATAAATTGGTATTGAATTTTGTCAAAAGCTTTTTCTGCATCTATTGAGATGATCATATGGTTTTTCTCCTTCAGTATGTTAATATGGTTTATCGCATTGATTGATTTGCAAATTTTGAAGAATCCTTGCATTTGTCAGATAAACCCCACTTAATCATAGTGTATGATCTTTTTAATGTGCTGTTGGATTCTGTTTCCTAGTATTTTTTTGAGGATTTTTGCATCTATGTTCATCAGTGTTATTGGCCTGTAGTTTTCTTTTTTTGTGACATATTTGCTGGTTTTGGTATCACAGTGATAGTGGCCTCATAGAATGAGTGTGGGAGTGTTCCTCCCTCTGCTATATCTTGGAAGAGTTTGAGAAGGATAGGTGTTAGCTCTTCTCTAAATGTTTGATAGTATTCGCCTGTGAAGCCATCTATTCCTGGGTTTTTGTTTGTTGGAAGATTTTTAATCACAGTTTAAATTTTAGTGCTTGTTATTGGTCTGTTTATATTTTCTATTTCTTCCTGGTTCAGTCATGGAAGGTTGTGCTTTTCTATGAATTTGTCCATTTCTTCCAGGTTTCCCATTTTGTTGGCATATAGTTGCTAGTAGTAATCTCTCATGATCCTTTGTATTTCTGCAGTGTCAGTTGTTACTTCTCCTTTTTCATTTCTAATTCTATTGATTTGAGTCTTCTCCTTTGTTTCTTGATGAGTCTGGCTAATGGTTTATCAATTTTGTTTATCTTATCAAAGAACTAGCTTTTAGTTTTATTGATCTTTGCTATTGTTTCCTTCATTTCTTTTTCATTTATTTCTGATCTGAACTTTATGATTCCCTTCCTTTTGCTAGCTTTGTTTTGTTGTTGTTGTTCTTCTTTCTAATTGCTTTTGGTGTAAGGTTAGATTGTTTATTTGAGACGTTTCTCGTTTCTTGAGGTAGGATTGTATTGTTATAAACTTCCCTCTTAGACTGCTTTTGCTGCATCCCACAGGTTTTGTGTCATCGTGTTTTCATTGTCATTTGTTTCTAGGTATGTTTTGATTTCATCTTTGATTTCTTCAGTGATCTCTTGGTTATTTAGAATTGTATTGTTTAGCCTACACGTGTTTATAATTTTTATAGATCTTTTTCCTTTAATTTGTATCTAGTCTCATAGCATTTTCCTCAGAAATGTTCTTGATACAATTTCAGTTTTCTTAAATTTACCAAGGCTTGATTTGTGACCCAAGATATGATGTATCCTGGAGAATGTTACATGAGCACTTGAGAAGAAATTGTATTCTGTTATTTTTGGATGGAATGTCCTATAAATACCAAATAAGTCCATCTTGTTTAATGTATCATTTAAAGCTTGTGTTTCCTTATTTATTTTCACTGTGGATAATCTGTCCATTGGTGAGAGTTGGTTGTTAAAGTCCCCTACTATTATTGTGTTACTGTCAAGTCCTCTCTTATGGCTGTTAACATTTGCCTTATGTATTGAGGTGCTCCTATGTTGGGTGCATAAATATTTACAATTGTTATATCTTCTTCTTGGGTTGATCCTTTGATCATTATGTAATGTCTTTCTTTGTCTCTTGTAATAGTCTTTCAAGTCTCTTTTGTCTGATATGAGAATTGCTACTCCAGCTTTCTTTTGATTTCCATTTGCATGGAATATCATTTTCCATCCCCTCACTTTCAATCTGTACGTGTCCCAAGGTCTGAAGTGGGTCTCTTGTAGACAGCATATATATGGGTTTTGATTTTTATCCATTCAGCCAGTTTATATCTTTTGGTTGGAGCATTTAATCCATTTACATTTAAGGTAAATATCTATATATATGTTCCTATTACCCTTTCTTAGTTGTTTTAGGTTTGTTTTTGTGGGTCTTTTCCTTCTCTGTTTTCCTGCCTAGAGAATTTCCTTTAGCATTTACTGTAAAGCTGTTTTTTTGATGCTGAATTGTCTTAGCTTTTGCTTGTCTGTAAAGATTTTAATTTCTCTGTTGACTCTGAATGACTTCCTTGATGGGTAGAGTAATCTTGCTTGTAAGTTTTTCCCTTTTTCACTTTAAATATGTGCTGCCACACCATTCTGCCTTGCAGAGTTTCTGCTGAATGTTCATCTGTTAACCTTATGGGGATTCCCTCGTACGTTATTTGTTGTTTTTCCCTTGCTGCTTTTAATATGTTTTCTTTGTATTTTACTCTTGATAGTTTGATTAATATGTGTCTTTGCATGTTCCTCCTTCGATTTATCCTGTATGGGACACTCTGGTCTTCCGGACTTGGTTGACTATTTCCTTTCCCAAATTAGGGAAGTTTTCAACTGTAATCTCTTCAAATATTTTCTCAGTTCCTTTCTTTTTCTCTTCTTCTTCTGGGACCCCTATAATTCAAACATTGGTGCCTTTAATATTGTTCCAGTGCTCTCTGACACTGTCCTCAATTCTTTTCATTCTTTTTTCTTTATTCTGCTCTGTGGTAGTTATTTCCACTATTTTATCTTCCAGGTCACTTAATCATTCTTCTGCCTCAGTTATTCTGCTATTGGATCCTTCTAGAGGATTTTAATTTCATTTATTGTATTGTTTATCATTGTTTGTTTGCTCTTTCATTCTTCTAGGTCCTTGTTGAACATTTCTTGTATTTTCTCCATTCTATTTCCAAGATTTTGGATGATCTTTACTATCATTATTCTGAATTTCTTTTCAGGTAGACTGACTATTTCCTCTTCATTTGTTTGGTCTGATGGTTTTTTACCTTGCTCCTTCATCTGCTATGTATTTCTCTGTCTTCTCATTTTCCTTAACTCTGTGTTTGTGGTCTCCTTTTCCCAGGCTGAAAGTTTATAATTCCCATTGTTTTTCATGTGTGACCCCAGTGGGTGATGTTGTTTCAGTGGGTCATGTGGGCTTCCCTGTGGAGGGGACTGGTGCCTGTGCTCTGGTGGATGAGGCTGGATCTTGTCTTTCTGGTGGGCAGGACCACATTTGGTGGTGTGTTTTCAGGTGTCTGTGAACTTATTATGATTTTAGGCAGCCTTTCTTCTAATGGGTGGGGTTGTTTTCTTGTCTTGCTAGTTTTTTGGCATGGGGTGTCCAGCACTGGATCTTGCTGGTCCTTGAGTGTAGCTAGGACTTAGCATTGAGATGGAGATCTCTGGGAGAGCTCTCACTGATTGATGTTCTGTGGGGCCGGCAGGTCTCTGTTGGACCAATGTCTTGAATTCAGCTCTCCCACCTCAGAGTTTCAGGCGTGACACCTGGCCGGAGCACCTAGGCCCTGGGGAAGGTGGGCTATGAGTTGGGTGTCAGCCACTGCCCTGTTGTAGCTCTGTGTCAGCTGTCTCCAAAGTCATCCAGATACATTGGGTTATTCCACCATTCCTCAGAACTTGCACATGCCAATCTGGGATTTGTAGATGTCTTCCTGATACTCTTCACTGAAATACCTTGCATTCATGGTTGTGAGAGATATGCTAATAGTGTTGCTTCTCTTCAGTTCAGAGACTGGGACAGTCTGAGCCTTCATGTGGCCAAGTCAGTAGCAGCTAGCAAATGGTCTCAAAGTGATAACATGTCAGATTCCAAGGAGGCTTTCTGCAGTGGCTGAGCAGCAGTCCCAAGCAGCCACTTCACTCAGCTGCAACACTCTGACTGGGAATCTGTGGACCCTCAAATGAGGATTTCTGCTGGCCCTAGAGCCTGACTTGCCCACCCAGATAAGAAACTGAGGAGAATGTCTACTGGCCCCATCTCACCAGAGGAGCGGATACCTGGAAGCTGTGTGGCCAACAGCACAGGAGCTGACGGGTGGGTGGGCAGTGTTGATAACCTCCTGAGAAAAGCCAGAACTGCATGAAGCATTCCCATGCTACCACCCAGGTTGGGGAATTAGTTCAGAGCTGAGTCTGAAGGTAGTTCCCAGCCCACCCTGTCTGGAAAGCCTGGTGTTACCCCACCCAGTCCTGCTAAGGCAAGTCTATACTTTTATTTTATATGTTAATGCATAAGAAAATAATCAGACTTAATTATATTATAGGTATCCATTATGTTTCCTAAAATTTATCATGTGGAAGATAATTGTTTAGGTTTTGAAACACATAAAAGAGAAATACACTATGCCTCTTTCTTTAAGACATCTTATAAGATGAAGATGTTTTATTTCCATTTTCCCCATTTTTCTGATTCTTTGTGCTCAAGTTTTTTCTCATTAAAAGCAAATCAAATCATAATTCCTTCCAGGAAACACCACATATGCACATAAACAAGCATGATTTGCATTACAATTAGAATTCTTCCTACTGTTATTTTATGAAAATGAGAGTCAAAAGATTTGCACACTTGGATAATATTTGAAATCACAATTCAAAGTATAAATCAAGGCACCTAGAGAGTATTAAATATTCATTTTAAATATCAGCCTAAACTGTCATGTAATTAAGCTACCATTTTATTACATGGCATAATGATAGAGACCTCTGCATTCTGTTTTTCTGACACTAATAAAATATCTTGACAGCATGTTTATTGAAAGTAATTGCCAGGAGAAGAAAAGTTTAAAAAAAAATTTCCTATTAAAAAAAAACTATCAAATTCACTAATAAACTTTTAAGCTTTAAAAAAATAATAAATTTGTTGTAGGTGTGAAGCTGTTTAGTTTTGAAAATATTTTATAAGTATTAATTGATTTGATCAGTCCAGGGACCATATTAATAGCAATATGATCATCATTACTTCTAGGAAGGTAATAAGCAGATAATCAGATACTAATATCTAAAATAAATTAGATAAATTAAGTAGCAAAACAGGCAGTAAAAATGGAGCTCAATAATTCTGAGACCAAATTGTTTATCATGAGTCTTTTTTAATGTATAATGTAAGCTTCATTTCATTTGAAAGACTTTTAAGGTGCTGGTAGATAAAAAAGAAGTAGGCAATCTTGCATTTGAACCTAACTTTATTTTTTTAATGGGTTAATATGTAGAAAATACTTAATCATTCTGAGCCCATTATCAGTGTGTATTTTAGATTTTCAGTGATTAAAAAACAACTCAAATTAGATTTCAAATAAATCTTAAAGGTGTGGGGAGATTTATTGGATTTTGGCATTTAGAAGGCCAAGGGAATGCTAATTTAAGATACAACCTGATTTGGACCTCAATGACTCATCTACCCTGGGTCTCTCTCTTTGTCCCTTGATTTGTCCTCCCATAGTAAGTCCACTTCATTCCCAGAAAGATTCTTCTTCATAAAGAATGTAGTCATCACTAACACCTTATATCTTACAATAAAAAATAAAGTACTTTTTATAGTAGAGGATAACAATGTTCTCCCAATGATCCTTGGAAAATCACAAGAAGATTCTTCTTGGCACTGCTATGCTTTGATCACCTTTGAAGTAATTATTAGGCCACAGACTCAAGTATTCTAATTGGTCGGCTTGAGACAAATCTTATTTCTATGTGGTCGCAGTGGCAGGCATTTCTGTATAATTGACAGCGTTACCAAAACAAAATTTGTTTCATTTACCTTATGGGCAGCAAAGTCAATATACTGACACTGGGTTGTGGTGAAGGAAAGTACATTTATTTTAAGGCATGAGTAAAGGAGTACTGGCAGCTTAGGTTCAAAACATAAGCTAACTCCCAAGTGGCTTTCAGGGAAAGCTTTTTAAAGACAGTGTGAAGGAGAGGGTCACAGGGTGTGTGATCAACTTGTGCACAATTATCTGATTGGTTGATGTTAAGGTAACAGGGTAATGTTTCAGGAATTTCAGTTATCAACTTTCTGGTTCCAATTGGTCTGGGGTATAGTGCTGATGGTCAGCATGCAGTTTATTTTTCCACCTGGTGCAGTTTTATGTGTCTGTTAAACAACTCAAAGATATGGCTCAGGATATTACCTACACCTGTTGAGGTGGAACAAAAGTTCCTTAACTTTGTTTTATGGCTAAACTATTATTATTTTGTCTTGCTTGACTGTTTTCCTTTGTTTTTGTATTTTTTCACTTCTCTGATTAAATTTGTTCTTTGGACCATGGGGAAGGACTAGGAGGCTAAACCATTTTTACAAACAAAATGCAGGGGACATGGGGGTCTATCCATGGGATGATCTCATAGACTCCTGCTCAGTTCCAATAATTCCTTGAAATTATCATTGTGGAAGAGGATGAACCACATCAGACCCATTGCTTGACAAATATTTTCATGTACCACATTCTCATCCTGATTGCCAAGCAGCCATACACTTTTCTTTACATGTATATACCCAAAACTTTCCCTCCTATATATAATAATACTATGTACCCTCATGAGAAGAAGCTATCTTCAAGTTTTTCAAGTTACTTGATTCAATGTCAAATCTAGGCTATCTGGATGATGTTAGTCTTGTCAATTTTGCTTTGCAAGTAATAGTTAAGAGATAAATATCATCAGCCTTAACACACCCAATACAATGAACACAGTAGAAGAAAATCGAGGATGTCCACTCTCACCACTATTATTTAACATAGTTTTGGAAGTCCTAGCCATGGCAATCAGAGAAGAAAATGAAATAAAAGGAATATGAATGGGAAAAGAAGAAGTAAAATTGTCACTGTTTACAGATGGCATGATACTATACATAGAAAATCCTAAAGATGCCACCAGAAAACTACTAGAGCTAATCAATGAATTTGGTAAAGTTGCAGGATACAAAATTAATACACAGAAATCACTTGCATTCCTATACACTAACAATGAAAAATCAGAAAGAAAAATTAAGGAAACAATCCCATTTACCATTGTAAGAAAAAGAATAAAATACTTATGAATAAAACTACTTAAGGAGGAAAAAGTCCTGTACTCAGAAAACTATAAGATACTGAGGAAAGAAATCAAAGATGATGCAAATGGATGGAGAGATATACAAAGTTCTTGGATTGGAAGAATCAATATTTTGAAAATGACTATACAACTCAAAGCAGTCTACAGGTTCAATGCAATTCCTGTCAAATTACCAATGACAATTTTCACAGAATTAGAAGAAAAAAATTTACAATTTGTATGGAAATACAAAAGACCCTGAATAGCCAAAGTAATTTTGATAAAGAAAAACGGAGCTGGAGGAATCAGGCTCTCTGATGTCAGACTATATTATAAAGCTACAGTAATCAAGACTGTATTGTACTGGCCAAAAACAGAATTGTAGACCAGTGAAACAGGATGGAAAGCCCGGAGATAAACCCATGCATCTATGGTCACCTAATGTGTGACAAAGGAGGCAAGAATATACACTGGAGAAAAGGCAGTCTCTTCAATAAGTGGTGCTGGGAAAACTGGACAGGTACATGTAAAAGAATGAAATTAGAACATTCCCTGACTCCATACACAAAAGTAAATTCAAAATGGATTAAAGATCTAAATGTAAGGCCAGACACAATAAAATTCTTAGAAGAAAACATAAAGCAGAACACTCTTTGACATAAATCACAGCAAGATATTTTTTGACCCACCTCCTAGAGTAATAAAAAAAAAAAAAAAAAAAAAACAGGACCTAATGAAACTTAAAAGCTTTTGCACAGCAAAGGAAACTAGAAATAAGATGAAAAGACAACCCTCAGAATGGGAGAAAATATTTGCAAAAGAAGCAACTGACAAGGGATTGATCTCCAAAATATACAAACAGCTCATGCAGCTCAATATCAAAAAAACAAACAACCCAATCAAAAATTGGGAAGGGGCTTCCCTGGTGGTGCAGTGGTTGAGAGTCCGCCTCCCGATGTTGGGGACATGGGTTCATGGCCCTGTCCAGGAAGATCCCACATGCCATGGAGCAGCTGGGCCCGTGAGCCATGGCCACTGAGCCTGCGCGTCCGGAGCCTGTGCTCTGCAACGGGATAGGCCACAACAGTGAGAGGCCCGCGCACCGCAAAAAAAAAAAAAAATTGGGCAGAAGACCTAAACAGACATTTCTTCAAAGAAGACATATAGATGGCCAACAAATACATGAAAAGATGCTCAACATCACTAATTATTAGAGAAATTCAAATCAAAACTACAATGAGGTATCACCTCACACCAGTCAGAATGGCCATATTCAAAAAATCTACAAACAAATGCTGGAGAGGGTTTGGAGAAAAGGGAACATTCCTACACTGTTGGTGGGAATGTAAATTGGTACAGCCACTATGATAAATAGCATGGAGGTTACTTAAACTAAAAATAGAACTACCATATGACCCAGCCATCCCACTCCTGGGCATAAACCTGGAGAAAACCATAATTCAAAAAGATATATGCACCCCAATGTTCATTGCAGCACTATTTACAATAATCAGGACATGGAAAAAACCTAAATGTCCATCAACAGAGTAATGGATAAAGAAGATGTGGTACATATATATGAATGGAATTTTAGTAAAGATAGGAGAGTTTTAAAAAGGTGGGCATGTATGTTAATTTACAAATTTGGGGTGTAAGAAAATATCACATTCCTGTGTTTCTATAAATCAACTTAATTTTTATTTCAAACCTCCCAAATTGTAAGATATCCCACCTGCAGTCAGGTTTTCCCCCCTTCACCTTCTAGGTGTGGCACAAGCAGACTGCCAAATTATTGGAGATGAGGAAATGGAAGAGCTGGTTGTAGGAGAGACACCTCCATTGGTGATTATGGAGACATACAATATTCTTTGCCTTCCCCCCCAAAAAAGTTACTAATTTGTCTTCTAACCACTCATTTTATCCCCCAAAGGGAGGTGCTGGTAACATTTTTTATATGCAGTGCAAACTTAATTTTTTTAATGGTAATTCCCCTAGGGTATCCAAATTGTAGGTAGCTGGATCTGTACACAGATTACTTTGTGAAATGAAAGGTGAGAAATTTCTCATTTTTTGGAGAATTTTTTCTACTGTTTCTCGTGACTTATATTTCTGAGAGCTTTATTTCTTTATTACATTTTGAAAGGACTATTTTAAGATAGGCTGATTTTCAACTTAGGTATATGAAGAATGCACAAACTACACTATTCCTTATAATTAATTTGAAATAAACTTTAATAATTATTCATGTTAAGACATATGTGCATTTTGGGGATTATACCTTGGTTTCACATTTCTTCCATTACTGCCCCCAAATTCTGAACCCTGTCTAATTTTAGACTTTTGCAACATTGAAACCATAAATTCTGCCTTCAATAGGACAGAAGTCAGTCCCTAATGTGTAGCGAGATGAGGAGTTAAGTCAGAAACCAAAAGAGTTAGTTTAATATGAATGTGTTGCAAACTATAATTCTTCCTTTAGAGTGCTCTCCAATTCAGACTCTGTTTACAGGTCAAATGAATTGCAAAACAATCTTGCTTTTAAGAAAAACTAATTAGAATTTACATCCTATATTCTTATACTTGTTACATAAACTGTGAATAATTGCATACTTAATAATGTTCTTGTGAAGGGTATGTTTCATCCAACATAAGCAGTTGAATTGTTATTTCTATCAAAGTCACCCCTCATCATACCCTTACCCATTACTTTTGCTTTATATTGAAGTCCCTGATGAACACCTGCTGCTTGGAGAAATAAAGTGACATTATTCTCCATTCCATTCATAGCATATACTACTTCATTATGACCATTGAAGGCAATTATTCAACTATTAGGGAATTTTTTGTAGATATTTAATAAAAATGCATGTTAGCTTTTTGGCAGAGTCAAGGAATGGGAACTACCTGGGAAAGATTTGTCACATGAGATTTATGTTTTCTAAACTATGTTTTGTTGATGATAATGTGAATTACACATAATTAGTCTTGGGAGATGAGAAATTAAAAGAAAGACAATTTCTTTCCTGTTGTAATTATCAAAGTTTTAGTATGCTAAGGTGCCACTTGAATCTCCTAGAGGAACAGATGGAATTCTATGAGTCTCAGACTATTTGACAATGAACTTTTTTTTTTTCGTGCGGTACGCGGGCCTCTCACTGTTGTGGCATCTCCCGTTGTGGAGCACAGGCTCCGGACGCGCAGGCTCAGCGGCCATGGCTCACGGGCCCAGCCGCTCCGCGGCACGTGGGATCTTCCTGGACCGGAGCACGAACCCGCGTCCCCTGCATCGGCAGGCAGACTCTCAACCACTGCGCCACCAGGGAAGCCCCAATGAACTATTTTTGATGACATACTTCATTGAACACTTTTTGGAAATTTTAATATAAATTTGTATTATATTAGAGTTGTAGGTATCCTCAAAAATTACTTGGGTGAACACATATATTTTATAGATGAGGAAATTGTGATACAGAAGAATCTTCTCTAAATGTTCCTAATTCTACTTAATGGTAAAATAAGGAATTTATATCTGTGTTTCAGGTTAGGCATTTTTTCCAATACATCACTTGTTTTAGGAGTTAATTTCACAGTGCTTAGAATATTCAAGTATTAACCTATAGTGAGTTTAATAAAAATTAACTTTGGTATCCAAGTTAGAATAACAAATGAAGCAAAACCTTGAAGACCCTATTGTCAAAAATTAGAGCCTGCATGTAGATTAGGAAATTATTACTAGGAAATTCAAACCTTGGAATAATTTCAGCAAAACATGTAGCAGTTGAGACAAGGCTAGAGGACACTTCCTATACTGAACATGTCCTTCTGGTAACTAAGGGAATGGAACTTTAGCAGAACTCCAATAACGACAACAAGCAGAGGAGAAATCAAAGGTATACAAAGAGACAGTTTAAAAGGGAGCTGATTCGTCTAGAGTTTGAATGATATATTACCAAAGAAAACATTCATTGCTGTTAAGTGGGAGAAATCCTGTCTTGGCTAATTCGTAATGAGGACCATCTTAACAATGGTAGTTTTAGTACTAGGTAAAAAACTATTTGGGATTTATGTCTTTGTTCTAGAAAGAATTTTCAGGAAATCTGGAATATAGAATCCAAAATCCCATCTCCCTGTAGCCACTTATCTCTGTGATATCACTGAGATATAGTACTGATGAGAAGTTAGATGTTTTAGTTTTTTGTTTTTGTTTTTGTATTTTTTAATGAAAGTGAGCATGGAGAAGAGGAAGTGTGGATTGACTACCTTCTTTTCTCTTTTTGACACAGTATGTTTGTTATTCAGGCCCAGAGTCTGACAGAGATATTTCTGTAATCTCTTGGTTCTTTCAGTAATTTCACGAGACACCTTCCCATATATGTGCCTGGTGTCAATTAAATGGGAAATTCAAGTCACTCAAGGCCATTTTGAAGTCTCTTTGATTTTTCCCTCAGAAACTTCTGAAATGTATTACTTTAATTCTCTTCAATCCAAAGCCACACTACACACTAGGTCAACAAGCCACTCACCTTATTCTTTTTTCAGTTGCCAGCCATGCTTAAAACGCACAATATGGTTTGCTGTATATGAATTTACCACAATATCAGTGACAAAAATTTCCTAAATTTGTTGTCATCCTTTATAAAGGAAGTCCCTTGCTCCCACAGAAAATAGTCCTTTCCTCAAGTAAATCTGTCATGTATTTTCTCAAGGATAAATTACTGTTTTGTGTTTTTAAAAATATCTTGCTCTTCCTTTTTTTTCTCATTGTCTATCTCTCATTATATTTTCAGCCAGAAGTCCTTATTTGGATCTTTCATCAATGGGAGCTAATGGAAGTTCTTTGGTATATTTTTTTTTCTCCAAACCAAAGCATCCTACGTTTCATGACTTGCAAAGTTCTAGAATGCTAAGGTGACAACTAACAAAGTCACACTGCTAGTCCCACAGACCCTCTCTTTAGAAAACACAAGCAAACTCTTAGCACCAAATGTGAATATCACAGCAGTTGACACTCTACATAACCTTACACAATAGCATTATCTTCAAAGCAAAGTTATGCCCTGAGCATCAATACTTAGTAAAGACCCACAATGCTCCTAGTCTAGTTATAGTGTTATCTGCGGATAAAAAGAGAAGATAAAGATAAAATTCATATTTTCAGTTAATATATGCAAAGTACCCAAAGTCCTGCTAGTGAAAACATTCTTCAAGATGTTAGTTTTTCTAATTAACACTAATATTTCCTTATACTAGGCAAATTTTGTAATAATTATGCATTTTTTCTGTCTGTAACCAAATCTCACACAATTTAGAAATTTGTAAAATGTCAGCAATAGCTTACCGATTTTTCTTGACTCCCCTTTCTTTCTTCATTTATATTTAAATCTCTAAATATTCTTTTCATGTCCACATTGTGGAACCATCTTCCATTAATGAACTAAAAACTGTTCCCTTTCACTCAGATAGTCTAAGGCTTTGCTCTTTCTTCTTGGTTCCAACATTGCTAATTAAAAGTCTGATATTTATTCAAATCTTCTTTTATCTCCTTTTTTCTTTATATGGTTCTATGATCTCCTACTTAACCCTGTTATTTTGTCCCTTACAAAGTTGTTCTTTTTTTATACATATTTCTTTAATAGAAGTATAGTTGATTTACAATGTGCCAATCTCTGCTGTACAGCACAGTGACTCAGTTATACACATGGAGACATTCTTTTTTTTAATATTATTTTCCATTATGGTTTATCACAGGATATTGAATATAGTTTCATGTGCTATATAGTAGGACTTTGTTTTTTATCCATCCTATATATAATAGCTTACATCTGCTAATCCCAGGCTCTCAGTCCTTCCCTCCCGAATCTCCCTGTCTGTGAATCTGTTTTGTAGACAGGTTCATTTGTGCCATATTTTAGATTCCACCTTTATGTTTTATTTTTTGTGTATTCATGCATCTCCAATTTTTCTCTTTGTTTATTTAGGTATTTCTTTGCCATGATTTAGGCTTTTCAGAAAAATATAACAATTCACGGTTTTCCACTCATTCTTTTAAAAACTGTGAAAGAAGAAATCTGCCTTATATTTTACCTGGAATTTTCATGTCTGTAGGCAAAAATCCTCTGTTTCCTTTTCTGCCTGAAACTTTACATTTTCATATGCTGTATATCACATTTTAAAATTGTTTCTTCTATTATTTTCATCTAACATGGATTTTAGGTTTCTTGCTTTTTCCTCTTTTAGTCTCTGCAGTTCTCTATCTCTTTGTGCCTCTGGCACAAACACACTTAGCTCTTGTATTTGACACAGGCACTATGTGTTTTCTCTCCATTTCACTATGGTTAATGTGTTTAACTATATCACAAACTTACATTTATTCTATTATGGAGTAAGTGATTTCTATTTCTTTGCCTCCTTTTGAGGTTCACTATAGTGACTGGGTGTTATAGAATCTACTGTTTCATTGCCTGAATTAATATGGATTGTGAGTGGGAAAGTTCAGCTGTGAATGATGGATCTGAACTATGATCGTCCCTGTGGATTTTTACTGAAACTCCCATAGTCGAGTTCATTCCACCTTCGTGGGATGTATTCTATGGAATACAATCTTATTTTGAACTATTCTCAGGAAATAGTTAATATTTCACAACTTACTTGCCTTTACTTAAAATCTGTTCCCATTTGTTCCTCTGTTGGGGAAAAAATAAGAAATTTCTTTTTTGGAGTGTAGGGGAGAGTAGACTCTGACATCATTAATGGAAAGGTATAAATGGCATTATAAACAAGTAAGGGAAGAATTTATTTTGGGGTTCCATCTTTGCCTTTTTCACACATATACCAAGATTTCATTAAATCTTAATTTGTGTACATTTTGCCATTAGTTAAGTTAATTTGTTTATTATCAAAGTTATTATCTCTCAGTTAGTATACTCATTATGCTTTTCCTCTCTATCTTTGCTCTTATCTCTTTAATTTTTCTTTCTTTTTTTTTGGTGAGCTAAGGAGGGACAAAAAAAATGGGTCTTTACCCCCATGGATAAAAGTTATCCATAATTTTTTTCTAGATTTAGACATTTGCCTTTATTTCCCTGTACCTACCTCATCAGATTGTTATTTAATTAAATAGTTATATATTACAATGTAATGGTTTATAATTTAAAAACCTAAAGTAGATGTGTGTTTTTTTTTATTTACAGAGTTTTGGGTACATGAATGCTTGCTATATTCTTATATCTACATTTCTAAACAAAAAAAATAGATGCATAAAAATTTCTGAGTAAAAGTTTTAAAATAATATTTAATGTTTACATTCTGGTATTCTTCTGGATGATATATATTCTATTTTAATAAGAAAAATAATTAAGATCAATTGCATTTTTGATTGTTCAGTAATACACCACAACTTAGTTACATAGATAGCCCTTTTAAATATAGGTATGACTAAAACAAAAATAGCAACCATTTTTAAACAAAAATTATCTGAGTCAAGTTTCAAATCAAAAGAGGATTTCCTTGAAGATCTAGTATTACATATTTTAAGACATAGACAATGGGGACATGCATTAAGGACATATCTCTTTTAAAAAATAAAAGAATCAAAAATTGAAATTATTTCAAATGAAATATTAGATTTCACTCCATAACTAAAATTCCACAGCCCACAGGTTTTGTAAATTTTGTTCAGACCCTTCTGGAAAGTTTAAAAGAGGGGTCTTAAATTATTTTCCTACTCTATATCATTTTTAGTAAATTTTTTTAAAATGAATTTCTCTCCAGCTATGTATGAAATTATTTTATCGGTTTTTCTTGTATTCTATACAAAGTAAATAGAACATTTTGTTACTAAATAAATCTTTAAGTGGAAAATAATAAGTTTTAATCTTTATTTGCTCTGACAAGGACATACAGGAAAATCCTGGAGAATTTGTATAATTTTATTGTTAAAGGTTCCTGATCTTCCAAGCCTCCTCCTGAACATCATTTTACTAACTTAAACTGAACACCTACGAGAATAAAGTTCTGTGCTATGCTGCATGACATAAAGATTAGCATATGTTATTATTTACTCTCTCCTCACCTTTTCAGGAAGATTTTTATTATCCTCATGTAACAAAGGAAAAAGCAGTAGCTTGAGTACTTAATTAAATTATCCAAGGAATTATAGTGCAAAAGCATGAAGTGGGAAATGTCACCTGAAGCCATATTCTATGATCCCAAGTTTAGTGCTGGTTTTATTACACCTTGGTACTTCTAATTTTGTAATTCATGCTCAAGAGAGATAAGTGGCTTGCCCAAGGTGTTTTTTAGAAAGGGCAAGTGAGATTAAAAGAGGTGCTTTCTCATTCCCAGGGCAAGTTTATTTCACTTTATGTCAAACAACTTTGAACAGCTCAGATCCCAGCTGAGGCAGGAGACTGGTAAAGGAGGCTGGCAGTGAAAATCAAACCACAGGAAATAAAATCATGTCTCTACATTTTGGAATTAAGTAAGGTTTAAATACTTGGTCACAAAGCCAAATATTTTCAGTTCTATACTTTTCAAGCCAGCCTGCTTGTGGTATTTTACTACAACTATAATAGGAACTGTAACAGATGGGAAGGAAAGTTGATAACCAAGCATGGCAGATCCAGCTATCCCTAAGGAAATGCAATTTAAAATGCATCTTGATAAAGACAGGAAGACTATCCGAACTAAAACAGTTGCAATTGCAAAGAAAAACAACGACTCAAATGTGTCCTCTATTTAGCATGCATTCTCTTAACAATATAACTGTCCACAGAAGGGACAGAAGAGAGTATATATATACTCTGTGAATGTTAGGCAGTGTTTGTACCCAGAAGATCATCAGCAGCTACTCTTCTTAAGAAATTGAATAGTAAAGATTTTTCATTCATTGTTGTTAGTTTTTCAAGTCTCCCAGCCATACAAGTAACAAGTTGGCTAACTTTATTGTGAGCATATGGTTAAAGAGTGACTCTTCATGAGGATGAATTAATTTATGTCTGCACCTAGAAAGAGCAGCTAGAGAATCTTCTGTTTAATGAACAAAGCTGGCTAGGCTAATGGAAATGGAGATGGGAAATAATGTTCAGCATTGTTTTATACAACAAGACTGATATTAATCAGAACCTTACAACAGAAGCAAAATTTTGGCCACTTAAATATTGTGGGTAAGATTTGCAAATTCCTTGCTGAATAAAATGGCCAAATATTGGCAAGAAAATTTGTCAGACTTCATCAAAAGACACATCTATACCACTTTAATTGATGTCCTCCATAAACAGATAGTAGAGCATCATCTTTTTTTTTTTTTTCTGTATGTTATTTTACAAGCCAATGCATCTGACCTTAGATCAGGCACACTATGTCAGAACTTTGAGAGACAAGGACAAACTTGCAAAGTAATCCTGTCAGCAAACTACTCACAGATCTTTGGATGCATGTTATCATTGAGCTTCTGGATCCCTTATACATTAATTTGCTTCTGAAGTTTGTCTTGTGATTAGAAAACCCAATAAAAGTCACAGTAGCATTGTAATGGCTAATCCTGTGGATGAAGAATCTTAGCCAAGTCAACAACTGTGAAAACATTTCTGTCCAAAGATATAATGTAAAGTTGAAGGGGAAGCATAAAATGAATAGAAAATGTAAGAAAATGCTGTGCTCACACATTACCCCAGGAGACAAGAAGTCTTGAGAAAGTTTTATATCTGTCTGAAATGTATAAAATGCTAAGGATATTTTGCTCAGTACTCTTACAGCCTCCGAAGTGTCACTCCCCAAGTCAATGTTTCAGATCTCTCTGTGGAATTTTATATTTGCTGTTATCTTTGCTAGAATTATTTAAAAGTTCATAGAAGTTACTCTATACTGTAAAAGTAAAGAACATTGTAACTGGGAGGAAGATTCTATTTTTTTTCCTGTTTTTTATGCTGGAGATGCATTCAGGCTATGGGTTGAAAGTGATATTCAAATGTGTCCCTAATAATTCAAGTGTGTGGTGACATTTTCATAATTTCTTCACTTTTGTAACTATTTCTTCAACTACAGAAACAAAAACAATAACTCTAGTTTTCAGTTACTAGATCATTTGTTTCTTCATACAAATATATGCTTTTAAAAAGCTTTTGATTTTCACAAAACACATTTGCATGTTATTTTCTAGCTTAATAACTTGCAGTGCTGAAGCTTCCTTGGAATATTGGTTTTAGTTGATATATTATTTTTAATTTATTTGGAAGAAAGAAATGCACACATTATGTCTTATTAATTATCCTAGGTACTACTGAATTCTACAAAACTGTGAACATTCATTTTACATATTGAACATAATATCAACCTGAAAACATGCTATCATAACTTGTATTTGATGTATGAAATAAAGTTGATTCCATGTATCTGTTGATAATACCATAAAACATATTATACAAATCATTGGAGGCAGGAGCAAGTAATAATAGTAATAGTAGTAATAATAACAATTTTCATCTTTCTCCCACACTCTAGTGTTTCAAAAATACAAAAATATACACTTTTTGTACAAAAACACTTAAAAGATAAAAAACTATGATGATGATGTTGATGATGATGATGATGATGCTTCTCAGTAAAACTGGAAATCAGAACTTATTTTCTCTTCAAAAATTTCCCTAAATGCCAAAGGCAATATATTGAAAAACTAAAATGGCATACCTGGCTGAAACCAGATAATGAGGATATTAATAAACATCAAGGCTTTTCTACAATGTATTCTGCAAGCATGATGACTTAAAATTTAGAATCATCACACCTATAGTTTTTGACATATAAAGGAAAGGATAACATATGAGGCTAATAGGAATGAAACTGAATGAAATAGTAGAGGTTGTAGGCTCAGATGGCTGATGGTTCAAGAAGCAACAAGGATATATGGGATGCACACAAAGGGTCAAATTCAAACAAAAGGGGCCACATAGTGATGCTGCCGGCTTTTCAATTGGATGCTTATGACAGCAGCAGTGTCATTGGGAAAGAGAACTTTGCACTCACAACCATCATATTATTGTTTTTCAAAGATTAAAAGTTGGAAGGAGGCACAATACAAAAGCTCCTAGTGCTTAACAGGTAACTGCTTAATTATTATAGGGGGGAAAAGAATTTACAAAACATGAAGTTACTGGTTAAAAAGAATGCATTTCAGTAAAGAAGCCAACAGCCAGGGGCTTAGGTCCAGCACACCACAGTTCTTCATCCTAACACAATAGGTTTTAATTTATATGACAGTATACCCAAGACCTTCTTTAAGATTTTTCCCTATAGTTGGTAGGGATGGAGAGACCTACTGAATTCCAGATAAGGAGTATGAGACACTCTGCTGCTCAACAGGAAAAATGACACCCACACTTAAAAGATGTTATCAAATGAGGAAAGTATTTTTGATGTTTTATTCCCTTTAATAAGCTTCATGACACCTTTACAGATATTCAATGTCATACCCTATTTGTTCTTAAGAACATATAGTGTAAATTATTTTGTTTTCACGTACATATCCGACCTCTTCTAAAATGTGTAGTTGACCCTTCCAATATACGTTATCAGTATGTCTTGCAAGTAGAGTCTTTAAAGTTTGATAACTTATAACTTAAAGGCCTATTTCCCACTCACCACAGAAATGTATGTATTATGTATAGGTGACATATCACAATCTGTAACTTTTTAAACTAAAATAATTGCAGATATAAAACCTCCATTCTGCTTTCATCCAAGCTGAAAGATTTGAATAGCATGCTGAAAGAATCTGACAGAATCCATAACAACTCATAATGCTGGCAATTATATTCATGTCCCTTAGAAAGAATGTTAAGAGAAAAATAGCACTAGAAATATGAATATGAATATACTAAGCAGTTAAATATAAGTGGAATAAATTGAAAAGTTAGAACAAATATATCTACATAAAACATTCTGCAAAGTATGAGCTAAATCTTTTGAAAATACTTAACTTCTATTTCCAATTGGAATCATGGGAATATTTATTTTACATATGATGCAAATTTAAAATGATTATGATGTAGCAAAAGTGATTATTAGAATAGAAGCTATAAAAAATCGACTCACAAAGATTGAAGACATGTTGGAAATTTTTTTCAAGAAATCTTGTGAAAAGAATGCAAACTTCGAAAATAAGTCTGAGAACAGCCAAAGGTAGAACTGGGACAAGAGAAAGAAACAGAACTATGGGTATAGATGCTAATAGTTGGATACAAAATTTTAAAATTAAGAACTGAAGAATGAGAAGACAAGTAGATGATTAAGAAGTCAAAACTCTAAGACAAGGAACTGATCTGGAACTAAAACATGGGGCAGGGGTAGAGGAAAAAAGAAAGAATTGTTACATCCATATACTTACAGAAAAAAAATATTGCACATGTATACACATACTAATAAAATATCAAATGTTCTTGAATGGGATAAAGAATAAGGTAAACAGTAAGGCAGATTATCTGAAAATAAATGAAGCATATTATCTAACCCCTTTCTTCTCACCCTCCATCACCCCCAAAATAATAATCTGTGGGCAGCAGACTTTCTGCATTACTAAATATTTTAAGTGAATTGATTTAGCCCATTTGGACTGCCATAGACAGGTTCTGATCCAAGCTAGTGACATAGGAGCCCCTGGAACTCACTTCCTCCCATGGATACATCAATTCTACATCTGCACACAGAACAATTCTCTTTGAAAGAAATCCAGAAAGTAGCTGAGCAACTCTTACACATCAGGTGAACAAGGAAATATCCACATCACCCACTTTGAAATGGTAGGAAAAGCTGAGACACACTCTTGCTATTAACCCCACCCCTGGCATAGTCTAATAGAATCTGGAAGGAGCTCCCAAATCCCAGCTTCTCCCTGAAGAATGAAGTGTTTGGACTCAATAACTACAGCCCCAAATTTAAAGACTTCCACTTAAGGGATGGGATCCCAAACACCTAGTTTGAAAAGTCAACAAGGCTAGTGTTGATAAGAACCATAAGAGTATAGAAAACACAGAAGCAGTTTTAAGGGCTTCTGAGGACTATCCTCTCAGGGTTTTGCACAGAATGAACAGGCAGAAAACACCTATCTCTCAGTCTTACCTCTGAAGAAGCTTATTTTCATTCTTTAAAAGCTGCTGCCCAGGGCCAGGTTATTAATTTAGCAGGCATAAAGGGACTGACCGTGATTCACTCTGGAGACTGGGGACGCCAGCAGATACCATCTTTATCTTCTCATGAGATCCCTATACAAATTGCCTGTATCTCCCTTGAAGGAGTTGTATATACATCTGGCACTCCTGCTGCCACCCAAGGAGTAAACCCTTGAATTGTCTGGCTGTGATAACTAAAGGTCCTTGCATTTTGATTCCCACAGAACTGTAGCAAACAAAGAAACATTTATTACTGGGTGCAGGAGCACTGCCCTCCCACCCCAAGCTGTAGATATAGGCCCAGTACTTACTAAGCTTATTAAAGACAGAGCAGAAAATAAAGCTTTTCTCTCAGTTTCTCCTTAGAAGATCCCTAACCATATATTTCAACAGCTGCTGTCTGAGGATCTGACACCCAATCAGCCTTTATGTATGTGCTGACTGTGATCCTCCCTTTGGGGATACTGACAGGCCTTGGCACATCCTCAACTACTGTAAGCCACTAAGAACAAAGAGGACATCTTGAACAAGCACAAAGATTTGAAATACAAACAATAATTCAAAGCAGGCTGAAAAGTAGGGCTTATCTCTCACATGAGACAACTTCATCAAGGCTTCAGCATGGCTTTTTTTAATCTAATGCACAGAAATAAACACAGAGCAACATGGAAAATGAAAAAACAGAAGAATATGTTCCAAACAAAAGAACAAGATAAAAACTCCAAAACTAGACTTGAATGAAATACATGATTAACAGCTCAAAATAATGGTCATAAAAATGCTCATTGAAACCAGGAGAACAGTGCATCAACAAAGTAAAAATTTCAACAAAGAGATAGAAAATATAAGAAAGTACCAAACATAAATCATGGAGCTGAAGAATATAATAACTGAAATTAAAAATTCAATAGAGAGTTTCAACAGACTAGATCAAATAGAAAAAAAGATCAACAAGGTCAAAGACAAGATAGTGGACTTCATCCAATCAGAGGAGCAAAAAGAAGAAAAACAAGAAAACAAGTGAAGATAGCTCAAGGGACTTATGGGATACACCAACTGAAACAATATATACAGTATTGGGCTCTAGAAGGAGAAGAGAGAGAAAAAAGGATAGAAAACTTATTTAAAGAGATAGTGGCTGAAAACTTCCCTGACCTGGAGAAAGAAACAGACATCCAGATCCAGGAAGCCCAGAGTGCTCCAAAAAAAATGAATCTGAAGGGAGCCAAAACAAGAAACATTATAATTGAATTGTCAAAAGTTAAGACAAGGAGAGAATCTTAAAAGCTATAAGAAAAAAACAAATTGTTATATACAAGTTCCAGTTCCCATAAGACTATTAGCAGATTTTTCAGCAGAAATTTTGCAGGCCAGAAGGGAGTGACAATATATTCAAAGAACTGAATGAAAATAAACTGCTAACCAAAATACTCCACATGGTAAAGTTGTTCTTCAGAATTGAAGGAAAAGTAGTTTTCCAGACAAGCAAAAGATGAAGGAGTCCATCACCACTAGACCATCCTTGCAAGACATGTTAAAGGAAATTCTTCAAGCTGAAATAAAAGGACTCTAATTAGCAACTGAAAACCTCAGAGAGTAAAGATATATATATATATATATATATATATACACATACACACACACAACATTCACAATAATTTTGTAATGATGGAGAGCAAATCAATTATATATCTAGTATGAAGGTTAAAAGATGGAAGTATTAAACACAACCATAATTACAATACTTTGCTAATTGATACACAAGGTGAAAGATGTAAATTGTCACATCAAAAACATAAAATGTGGGGAGAGAATACAAAAGTAAAACATTAGTATGGGTTCAAAATTATTTGTTTAAGATAGACATAAATATAAGATGTTTTTTGTAAACTTCATGATAAAAATAAAGTAAAAAACTATTGTAGATACACAAAGAATAAAAAAAAAGGAATCTAAGCATACCACAACAAAAAAATAATCATCAAATCAAAAGGGAAGAGAAAGAAAAAAAAAAGAAAAGCACAAACAAATTACAAAACATCCAGAAACAATCAACAAAATGACAATAGTAAGTCCGTACCTATTAATAATTACTTTAAATGTAAATGGACTCTGTTCTCCAATCAAAAGACTTAGAGTAGCTGAATGGATAAAAAAGGCCCAACTCTGTGCTGCCACAGAGACTCACTTCAGTTTTAAGGACATATACAGGTTGAAAGTGAACAGATGGAAAAAGGTATTCCATGCAAATTGAAACGGAAGGAGTGAAGGAGTAGCTGTAGTTATATCTGAAAAAATAGACTTAAGTAGACTTAAGACCAGTGACTGTGATAAGAGACAAAGAAGGTCATTACATAATGATAAAGGGGTCAATCCAACAAGAAGACATACCATATGTAAATATATATGCAACTAAGATAGGAACACCTAAATATATAAAGCAAATAATCTTAACATATCTGAAGGGAGAAAGAGACAGCAATACAAAACCAGTAGAGGACTTCAATACCCCACTTTCAATGATGGATAGATTATGAAAGACAAATTCAATAAAGAAACATTGAGTTTATACTACATATTAGACCAGATGCACCTAGCAGACATTTACAGAACATTTCATCCAACAGCAACGGAATATGCATTCTTCTGAAGTACACATGGAACATTCTCTGAGGTAGCTCATATGTTAGGCCACAAAACAAGTATTAATAAATTTGAGAAGATTGGAATCATGTTGAGCATCTCCTCTAACCACAATGGTATGAAACTAGGAATCAATTAGAAGAAAGCTAGAAAATTGATAACTGTGGAGATTAAACAACATGCTCCAGAGCAACAAAATGGTCATTAAGGAAATCAAAAGGGAAATCAAAAAATATTTGAAACAACCAAAATGGAAACACAATGTACCAATTGTCTGGAATGCAGCAAAAGCAGTTGTAAAAGTGAAGATTATAGTGATAATAAATTACATTAAGAAAAAATACCTCAAATAACCTAACTTTACACCTCCATAAACTAGAAAAAGAGCAAACTAACACCAAATTTAGTAGCAGGAAGAAAATAACAAAGGTCATTGTGGAACTAGGTGAAATAGAGACTAAAGAGACAATAGAAAAGATCAATGAAACTAAGAACTGGTATTTTGAAAAAATAAACTTGACAAACCTTTAGCTAGACTAACCAAGTGAAAAAGAGGACTCCAGTAAACAAAATTAAAAGTGAGAGAAGAGACATTACATCTGATAACACACAAATACAAATGTTCTTAAGAGACTGCTAAGAACAATTATGTGCCAATAAATTTAACAACTTAGAAACACCAATAAATTGCTAAAAATAAATCCTACCAAGACTGAATCATGAAGAAACAGAAAATCTGAACAGACAAACTACTAGTAAGGACATTGAGTCAGTAATCAAAACCTCCCAACAAACAAAATACAGGACCAGATGGCTTCACTTGTAAATTCTACCAAACATATAAGGAATTGATAGCAACTCTCTCAACTCTTTCAAATAATAGGAGAGGAAGAAACATCTCCAAACTCAGTTTACAAGGCCAGCATTACCCTGATATCAAAATCAGAAAAGGACGCTATAAGAAAAGAGAATACAGACCAATATCCCTGATGAATATAGATGCAAAAACATCAAAAATAATAAGATACTTAGGAATGAATTTATCCAAGGAGGTCAAATATTTTACACTGAAAATCTATGATATTGATGAAAGAAATTGAAAAAGACATAACTAAGTGGAAAGATATTTCATGCTCATGGATCAGAGGAATTAATATTGTTAAAATATCCATACTACCAAAAGCAGCATACAGATTCAATGCAATCCTTATCAAAATCCCAATGACATTTTTCAAAGAAAAGCAATCCTAAAATCGTATGAAACTGCAAAAGACCCTGAAGAGCCCAAACAATATTGGGAAAGATGAGCAAAGGAGGAGGAATCACACTTCCTAATTTTAAATTGTATGATAAATCTATACTGTAGTAATCAAAACACCATAGTATTGACATAAAATAGATACATATATAAATAGAACATAATAGAGAGTCCAGAAATAAATCCATGCACATATGTTCAATTAATTTATAACAAAGGAGCCAAGAATATGCGACAGGAAAAAGATAGTCTCTTCAATAAATGGTGTTCAGAAAACTGACATCCACAGGCAAAATAATAAAAAGGGACCCCCATCTTACACCACCCACAAAAGTTAACTGGAAATGGATTACATACTTTAAGACTTGAAACAATAAAACTCCTAAAAGAAAGCACAGGAAGTAAGCTCCTTGGCAATTATTTTTGGGAGCTGCCACCAAAAACAAAGGCACAAAAAACCCAACAAAACAAATAAACAAATCAGACAACTTCAAACTAAAAAGCTCCTGCACAGCAAATGAAACCATCAACAAAATGAAAAGGCAACCTATAAAATTGGAGAAAGTATTTGCAAATTATATATCTGGTAAGGGACTAATATCCAAAATATAAAAACATTCACAATTCAATAGCAAAAATAAGACAATCTGCTATATAGGCAGAGGAAATGAATAGACATTTTTCCAAAGAAGACATACAATAGTCCACAGGTACCTGAAAAGATGCTCAACATCACTAATCAGTGGGGAAATTCAAATCATACCACATTCACTTCACTCCTACTAGAATGACTGTCATCAAACAAGGCAAGGTACTGCAAGTGTTGGTAAGGGTGTGAACAAATAGGAATCCTTGTGTATTGCTGCAAAGAATGTATATTGGTACAGTCACCATTGAAAATAATATGGAGTTTTCTCAAAAAATTAAAAGTAGAACTGCCATATGATCCAGCAATTCCACTCTGGGTATCCATATCCAAAGGAAATGAAAACAGTATATCACAGAGATATCTGCTCTCCCATGTTCATTATATAGTTATTCACAAAAGCCAAGATATGGAAACTTGAGTGTCCATCAACCGATGAATGGATAAAGGAGGTATGATATATCTATACGGTGGGATATTATTCAACCCTGAGAAAGAACTAAGTCCTGCCATTTTTTGGCAACATTGATCACCCTTGATAGCATTATATTAAGTGAAATAAGCTAGAAAGAAAAAGACAAATATTGATGGTATCATTTATATATGGAATCTAAAAAAAATATGTCACACTCACAGAAACAGTGAGTAGAATAGTGGTTGCTAGGGCTGAGAGTTGGGGAAATTGAGGGATTTTGGGGAAAGAGTACAAACTTTCAGCTGTAAGGTAAATAAGTTCTGAGTATCTAAGTATATAACAAGGTGACTATAGTCAACAACACTATTTGTGTAACTGAAATTTGCTAAGAGTAGAACTTTAACATTCTCATACACACACACAAGAGATAAATATATAAGGTAATCGATATATTAATTAACTAGTTGTGAGGAATCCTTTCACAATCAACTCATCATAATGTATGCTTAAAATACCTTACAATTTTATTTTCAATTATACCTCAATAAAGCTGGAAAAAAGAAACACCAGAAACTAGGTGATTTATTAACAACAGAAATGTATTCCTCACAGTTCTGGAGGCTGGAAGTCCAAGTTCAGGGTACCACCATATTATATTCCCACCAATAGTATACAAGGGTTGCAATTTCTCTACATCCTCAGCAACACTTGTTATTATGTATTCTATAATGCAAAAATATTTGTTTTAAATTACATGGGTGGAATATTTATCATTTATTTTGCTGTTTTATATAAACATTAGTATATTAAAGTTATAAACTTCTATTTTGTAACAGCAAATCTGGATTTTTTTAAGTGTTTTATTCAAATATAGTTGATTTACAATGTTGTGTTAATTAGCAAATCCTGAATTTTTGTCATTATAGCTATGTTTGAATGTGTCCTCCCAAAATTTGTAGGTTGAAATACTAATGCCCAAGATGATTATATTAGGCAATGGGCCCTTGGAAGATGGTTGGGTCATAAGGGTGAAGTAATCATGAAAAAAGGGCCCTACAGAGTTCCCTAACCCCTTCTACCATGGGAGGACATAGGAAGGAATTGGCAGTTTGCAAACTTAAAGAAAGTTCTCACCAGAACCAAATTATTTATCCTCTACACATATAAGAAATATATAATGTCCATCATCTCAAGCTCACTTTATACATCAATCTGATAACAACCTGATCACTCTACCTTTGTTGGAGAGCAACAGTATTGTAATTTTTTTTTCAAATAATAATCTCTGTTTTTTATTTATTTATTTATTTTAAACATCTTTATTGGAATATAATTGCTTTACAATGGTGTGTTAGTTTCTGCTTTATAACAAAGTGATTCAGTTATACATACACATATGTCCCCGTATATCTTCCCTCTTGCATGTCCCTCCCTCCCACCCTCCCTATCCCATCCCTCTAGGTGGTCACAAAGCACCGAGCTGATCTCCCTGTGCTATGTGGCTGCTTCCCACTAGCAATCTATTTTATGTTTGGTAGTGTCTGTATGTCCATGCCACTCTCTTACTTTGTTCCAGCTTACCCTTCCCCCTCCCCATATCCTCAAGTCCCTTCTCTACTAGGTCTGTGTCTTTAAATCTGTCTTGTCCCTAGGTACTTCAAGACCATTTTTTTTCCTTTTTTTTTTTCTTAGCTTCCATATATATGTGTTACCATATGGTATTTGTTTTTCTCTTTCTGACTTAACTTCACTTTGTATGAAAGACTCTAGGTCCATCCACCTCCTTACAAATAACTCAATTTTGTTTCTTTTTTTGGCTGAGTAGTATTCCATTGTATATATGTGCCACATCTTCTTTATCTATTCATCTGTTGATGGACACTTAGGTTGCTTCCTTGTCCTGGCTATTGTAAATAGAGCTTCAATGAACATTTTGGTACATGACTTTTTTGGAATTATGGTTTTCTCAGGGTATATGTCCAGTGGTGGGATTGCTGGGTCATATAGTAGTTCTATTTTTAGTTTTCAAAGAAATCTCCAAGCTATTCTCCATAGTGGCTGTATCAATTTACATTCCCATGAACAGTACAAGAGGGTTCCCTTTTCTCCACACCCTCTCCAACATTTATTGTTTGTAGATTTTTTTGGTGATGGCCATTCTGATCAGTGTGAGATTATATTTCATTGTAGTTTTGATTTGCAATTCTCTAATGATTAATGATGTTGAGCATTCTTTCATGTGTTTGTTGGCAATCTGTATATCTTTTTTGGAGAAATGTCTATTTAGGTCTTCTGCCCATTTTTGGATTGGGTTGTTTGTTTTGTGGATATTGAGCTGCACGAGCTGCTTGTAAATTTTGGAGATAATCCTTTGTCAGTTGCTTCATTTACAACTCTTTTCTCCCATTCTGAGGGTTGTCTTTTCGTCTTGTGTATGGTTTCCTTTGCTGTACAAAAGCTTTGAAGTTTCATTAGGTCTCATTTGTTTATTTTCATTTTTATTTCCATTTCTCTAGAAGGTGGGTCAAAAAGGATCTTGCTGTGATTTATGTCATAGAGTGTTCTGCCTATGTTTTCCTCTAAGAGTTTGATAGTGTCTGGCCTTACCTTTAGGTCTTTAATCCATTTAGAATGTATTTTTGTGTATGGTGTTAAGGAGTGCTCTAATTTCTTTCTTTTACATGTAGCTGTTCAGTTTTCCCAGCATCACTTATTGAAAAAGCTGCCTTTTCTCCACTGTATAGTCTTGCTTCCTTTATCAAAGTTAAGGTGACCATGTGTGCGTGGGTTTATCTCTGTGCTTTCTATCCTGTTCCATTGATCTGTATTTCTGTTTTTGTGCCAGTACTATACTGTCTTGATTACTGTAGCTTTGTAGTATAGTCTGAAGCCTGGGAGCCTGATTCCTCCAGCTCCATTTTTCTTTCTCAAGATTGCGTTGGCTATTCGGGGTCTTTTGTGTTTCCATACAAATTGTGAAAAAATTTTTTCTAGTTCTGTGAAAAATTCCAGTGGTAGTTTGATAGGGATGGCATTGAATCTGTAGATTGCTTTGGGTAGTAGAGTCATTTTCACAGGGTTGATTTTTCCAATCCAAGAACATGGTATATCTCTCCATCTATTTGTGTCATCTTCAATTTATTTCATCAGTGTCTTATACTTTCCTGTATAGAGGTCTTTTTTCTCCTTAGGTAGGTTTACTTCTTTTTGTTGCAGTGGTAAATGGGGGTGTTTTCTTAATTTCTACTTCAGATTTTTCATCCGTAGCATATAGGAATGCAAGAGATTTCTGTGCATTCATTTTGCATCCTGCTGCTTTAGCAAACTCATTGATTAGCTCTAGTAGTTTTCTGGTAGCATCTTTAGGATTCTCTACGTATAGATTCATGTCATCTGCAAACAGTAACAGCTTTACTTCTTCTTTTGCAATTTGGATTCCTTTTATTTCTGTTTCTTCTCTGATTGCTGTGGCTAAAACTTCTGAAACTACGTTGAATAAGAGTGGTGAGAGTGGGCCACTTTGTCTTCCTCCTGTTCTTAATGGAAATGGTTTCAGTATTTCACCATTGAGGACGACGCTGGCTGTGAGTTTGTCATATATGCCCTTTATTATGTTGAGGAAATTTCCCTCTATGCCTACTTCTAGAGGGTGTTTTATCATAAATTGGTGTTGAATTTTGTCAAAAGCTTTTTCTGCATCTATTGAGATGGTTGTATGGGTTTTCTGTTTCAATCTGTTAATATGGTGTATCACATTGATTGATTTGCATATATTGAAGAATCCTTGCATTCCGGGGAGAATCCCAACTTGATCATGGTGTATGATCCTTTTAATGTGCTATTGGACTCTGTTTGCTAGTATTTTGTTGAAGATTTTTCCATCTATGTTCATCAGTGATATTGATATGTTCATCAGTGCTATTGGCAACCCGCTCAGCAGGGATCCCTTTTTCTTTGTGACATCTTTGTCTGGTTTTGGTATCAGAGTGATGGTGGCATCGTAGAATGAGTTTGGGAGTGTTCCTCCCTCTGCTATATTTTGGAAGATTTTCAGAAGGATAGGTGTTAGCTCTTCTGTAAATTTTAATAGAATTCACTTGTGAAGCCATCTGGTCCTGGGCTTTTGTTTGTTGGAAGATTTCATATCACAGTTTCAATTTCAGTGCTTTTGATTGATTGGTCTGTTCATATTTTCTATTTCTTCCTGGATCAGTCCTGGAAGGTTGTGCATTTCTAAAAATTTGTTCATTTCTTCCAGGTTGTCCATTTTACTGACATATATTTACTCGTAGTAATCTCTCATGATCCTCTTTATTTTTGCAGTGTCAGTTGTTACTTCTTTTTGATTTCTAATTTTACCGATTTGAGTCTTCCCCATTTTTTCTTGATGAGTCTGGCTAATGGTTTATCAATTTTGTTTATCTTGTCAAATAACCAACTTTTAGTTTTATTGATATTTGCTATCATTTCCTTAATTTCTTTTTCATTTATTTCTGATTTGATCTTTATGATTTTTTCCCCTCAGGTAACTTTGTTTTCTTTTTTTTTTTCTTCTTTCTCTGATTGCTTTAGGTGTAAGGTTAGGTTGTTTATTTGAGGTGTTTCTTGTTTCTTAAGGTAGGATTGTATTGCTATAAACTTCCCTCTTAGAACTGCTTTTGCTGCATCCCATATGTTTTGGGTCATCGTGTTTTCATTGTCATTTGATTATAGGTATTTCTGGATTTCCTCTGTGATTTCTTCACTGGTCTCTTCATTATTAAGTAGTGTATTGTTTAGCCTCCAAGTGTTTTTATTTTTTAGAGATTTTTTCCTGTAATTGATATCTAGTCTCATAGCATTGTGGTCAGAAAAGATACTTGATACAATTTCAATTTTCTTAAATTTACCAAGGCTTGATTTGTGACCCAAGTTATGGTATATCCTGGAGAATGTTCCATGAGCACTTGAGAAGAAAGTGTAATCTGCTCTTTTGGGATGGAATGTCCTATAAATATCAATTAAGTCCATCTTGTTTAATGTATCACTTAAAGCTTGTGTTTCCTTACTTATTTTCATTTTGGATGATCTGTCCATTGGTGAAAGTGGGGTGTTAAGTGCCATACTATGACTGTGTTACTGTTGATTTCTGCTTTTATGGCTGTTAGTATTTGCCTTATGTATTGAAGTGCTCCTATGTTGGGTGCATAAATATTTACAATTGTTATATCTTCTTCTTGGATCGATCCCTTGATCATTACGTAGTGTCCTTCTTTATCTCTTGTAATTGTCTTTGTTTTAATGTCTATTTTGTCTGATATGAGAATTGCTACTTCAGCTTACTTTTGATTTTCATTTGCATGGAATATCTTTTTCCAACCGTTCACTTTCAGTCTGTATGTGTCCCTAGGTCTGAGGTGGGTCTCTTGTACACAGCATATATACGGGTCTTGTTTTTGTGTCCATTCAGCCAGCCTGTGTCTTTTGGTGGGAGCATTTAATCCATTTACATTTAAGGTAATTATCAATATGTATGTTCCTATTCCCATTTTCTTAATTGTTTTAGGTTTATTATTGTAGGTCACTTCCTTGTCTTGTGTTTCCTGCCTAGAGAAGTTCCTTTAGCTTTTCTTGTATGGCTGGTTTTGTGTTGCTGAATTCTCTTTGATTTTGCTTGTCTGCAAAGGTTTTATTTTCTCTGTCAAATATGAATGAGATCCTTGCTGGGTAGACTAATCGTGGTTGTAGATTTTTCTCCTTCATCACTTTAAATGTATCCTGCCACTCCCTTCTGGCTTGCAGAGTTACTGATGAAAGATCAGCTGTTAACCTTATGGGGATTCCCTTGTGTGTTATTTGTTGTTTTTCCCTTGCTGCTTTTAATATTTTTTCTTTGTATTTAATTTTTGTAATTTGATTAATATGTGTATTGGTGTGTTTCTCCTTGGATTTATCCTGTATGGGACTCTCTGTGCTTCCTGGACTTGATTAACTCTTTCCTTTCCCATATTAGGGAAATTTTCAAGTATAATCTCTTCAAATATTTTCTCAGTCCCATTCGTTTTCTCTTCTTCTGGGACCACTGTAATTCAAATATTGGTGTGTTTAATGTTGTCCCAGTGGTCTCTGAGACTGTCTTCAATTCTTTTCATTCTTTTTTCTTTATTCTGCTCTGCAGTAGTTATTTGCACTATTTTATCTTCCAGGTCACTTATCCGTTCTTCTGCCTCAGTTATTCTTCTATTGACCCTTCTAGAGATTTTTAAGTTTCATTTATTGTGGTGTTCTTCATTGTTTGTTTGCTCTTTAGTTCTTCTAGGTCCTTGTTAAACGTTTCTTGTATTTTCTCCATTCTGTTTCCAAGATATTGGATCATCTTTACTATCATTATTTTGAATTCTTTTTCGGGTAGACTGCCTATTTCCTCTTCATTTGTTAGGTCTGGTTGGTTTTTACCTTGCTACTACATCTGCTGTGTGTTTCTCTGTCTGCTCATTTTGCTTAACTTACTGTGTTTGGGGTCTCCTTTTCTCAGGCTGCAGGTTCATAGTTCCCATTGATTTTGGTGTCTGTCCCCAGTGAGTTAGGTTGGTTCAATGTGTTGCGTAGGATTCCTGGTGGAGGGGACTAGTGCCTGTGTTCTGGTGGATGACGCTGGATCTTGTCTTTCTGGTGGGCAGGTCCACATCTGGTGGTGTGTTTCGGGGTGTCTGAGGCCTTATTATGATTTTAGGCAGCCTCTCTGCTAAAGGATGGGGTTGTGTTCCTGTCTTGTTAGTTGTTTGGCATAGGGTGTCCAGCACTGTAGCTTGCTGGTCGTTGTGTGGAGCTGGATCTTGGCATTGAAATGGAGATCTCTAGGATATTTTCACCATTTGATATTACATGGAGCTGAGAGGTCTCTTGTGGACCAGTGTCCTGAACTTGGCTCTCCCACCTCAGAGCCACAGGCCTGATGCCTGGCTGGAACATCAATAGCCTGTCATCCACACAACTCAGAATAAAAGGGAGAAAAAATAGAAAGAAGGAAAGAAGAAGATAATGTTAAATAAAATAAAGTAAAATAAAATAAAGTTATTAAAATAAAAAAAAGTTTATTAAATTTTTTTAAAGTTATAAAATTAAAAAAAAAAAGAAAGGAAGAAACACAGAAGAGAGCAACCAAACCAAAAACCAAATCCACCAGTGATAACAAGTGCTGAAAGCTATACTAAAAAAAATAAAAATACGAAAATAAAACAGACAGACAGAACCCTAGGACAAATGGCAAAAACAAAGCTATACAGACAAAGTCACACACAGAAGCATATACATACACACTCACAAAAAGAGAAAAAGGGAAGAAAATTTATATATTGTTTCTCCTAAAGTCCACCTCCTCAATTTGTGATGTTTTTTTTTTCTATTCAAGTATTCCACAGATGCAGGGTACATCAAGTTGATTGTGGAGATTTAATCCACTGCTCCTGATCCTGCTGGGTTTAATTTCCATTTCTCTTCTTTGTTCTCACCGCTCCTATGGTTCAGCTTTGGATTTGGCCCTGTCTCTGTGTTTAGGTTGCCTGAGGGCATCTCTTCTTTGCTCAGACAGGATGGGGTTAAAGGAGCAGCTGATTCGGTGGCTCTGGCTCACTCAGGCTGGGGGGATGGAGGTGTACAGAGTGTGGGGCTAGCCTGCCGGTGGCAGAGGCAGGTGTTTTGTTGCACCAGCCTGAGGTCCACCATGTGTTCTTCCAGTGGAGTTGTCCCTGGATTATGGGACACTGGCAGTGGTGGGCTGCACAGGCCTCCGGAAGGGAATGTATGGAGAGTGACCTGGGCTTGCACACAGGCTTCTTGGTGGCGGCAGCAGAAGCCTTAGCATCCCATGTCCGTCTCTGGGGTCTGCGCTGATTGCCGCAGCTCACGCCCGTCTCTGGAGCTCCTTTTAGTGGCACGCTTAATCCCCACTCCTTGTGCACCAGGAAACAAAGAGGCAAGAAAATGTCCCTTGCCTCTTCGGCAGATCCAGACTTTTTCCTGGACTCCCTCCCGGCTAGCCATGGTGCACTAACCCCTTCAGGCTGTGTTCACGCAGCCAACCCCAGTCCTCTTGCTGGGCTCTGACCTCCAAAGCCCGAGCCTCAGCTCTCAGCCCCTGTCTGCCCCAGTGGTTGAGAAGACAAGCCTCCCGGGCTGGTGAGTGCTGGACGGCACCCATCCTCTGTGTGGAAATCTCTCTGCTTTGCCCTCCCCACTCCTGTTTCTGTGCTCTCCTCCATGTCTCCAAAGCTTACCACCTCTGCCACTCACAGTCTCTACCCTTGAAGGGGCTTCCTAGTGCGTGGAAACATTTCCTCCTTCACAACTCCCTCCCACTGGTGCAGGTCCCATCCCTATTCTTTTGTTTCTGTTTTTTCTTTTGCCCTACCCAGGTACATGGGGAGTTTCTTGCCTTTTAAAAGGTCTGAGATCTTCTGCCAGTGTTCAGTAGGTGTTATGTAGGAGTTGTTCCAAATATAGTTGTATTTCTGATGTGTTTGTGGGGAGGATGGTGATCTCCATTTCTTACTCTTCTGCCATCTTGAAGCTCTGCCTTGGATCTGTCCTCAGAGCTGCGGCTTCCCCGGAGGTGCCTGGAATCCACACCTGACTGAAGGAAGCCAAGAGAAAGCCCCTGACCTGGACTGCGCCCTCCCCATCCTCTGCAAGCCACCAATTTGCCCTCTGCACCTGGCCAAGGAGACACGGTCTCCAGGGCGAGCTGAGCACCAGCCTTGTGCTCAGCTAGAACTCCTGGCCCGCCACTACCACTGCTGGGGAAGTCTGGAGCTGCCTGCCCACTCATCTGCTCACCCAAGCCCAGTATTATAATTTTTAAAGTAATCACTTTTTCCATTCCTTTAGAATATTACTACCTTTGGCCATACAACTGATTTGCATTTCAAAAATTAGTTTCCGTTTTTTATTTTTGAACCTTAAGTAAATGGAGTCATGGAGTAAGTAGTCTTCTACTTACATGTATATATTCATATATGTTGTTTTGTTGGAATGTAGTTTGTGTATCATAATCCAGTATCTCATATGACATAAGTTACTTATACATTTGCCTATCTATGAACATTTGAGTTGCTTCCTTCCTGTAGCTATTGTGAGTAATATACTTCTACAACCTCTTCCAGTGAGCACAAGCAGATATTTTTGTAAGGTTGGTAGCAAGTAGAATTGTCATCTGATTATGGAGAGGGTTGAATGTCTTTTTATATTTTTCCTGGCCCCTTAGATTTTCACATTTTAAGAACCTTTTCAGACTTTTGCATTTTTTTCCATTGGATTGTATGCATTTTACTTAAGGAGTTATAGATTTTCTTTTTAAGGCCATTCTAAATAAGAACCTTTGTCAATTTCTTGTGTTACAAATACTGTCTCCCACTCAATAGTCTGTCAGTTTTCCATGTTAATAGAGTTTATGATCATTAGAAGTTCTTAATTTTAATGTTAGGAAATTTACCAATATTTTTCTATAAGGAAGTATATTTATTATTATTTTTTCAATCTTTTTCTATACCCCAGTTTCAAGAATATATTTTAATATTATGTCAGCAATTCAACTGGAATAGATTTTTATTTATGATATAGTATACTCCCAATTTTATTCTTTTCCATGGGTACACCAATTGTCCAAATACAATTTGTAAAAAAATGGTCCTTTTTCCACTGGTTCAATACCATCTTTTAAATTAATGACTATTCCTATATGTATTGATCTGTTTCTAGTCTCTCTTTACTGTTCATCTGGTTTTTATTTCACTTTCAACCTTATCACGGTCTTTCAATAATTTTACTTTACCAATCAGGTCTCCAAATCTAATTTTTATCTTTAAGAATACCTTGGATATTCTTAAATCTTTATATTTCAGATTCAATTTGTCATCTTTAATGGAAGATTAAATTCAGCCTTTGGCTGAGTTGAAATATGAAATATATGCTGGTGCTAAATGACAACAAGCATCAGAACTAAGACGTCAGGTTTTTCTGGCTGTTTTGTTTTGGCTGGGTCACTTTCCATAGGAATACAGTTTGGTGTAATTATTTGTGTATTTTATTTCATTTTTTTATTTATAAATGCAAGTGATTAATTAAAACTAAGTATTCATAATATAGATTTTATAAGCCAAATCTATTTACCTGCCCTATTTATCTACCTATCCTTTCATCCATCATCCACACATATACATATATATGCATACATTTATATGTGTTGTATAAGTATATAATATATATAACTATAGTTATATCACATTATATTCATGTGCCTATACCCATCTATAATAAACATATACTATATATATTCATTGTACATGCATAAACAGTAGATAGATAGATACCTAGCTAACAGATAGATATATAGAAGTATTTAGACATGCCCTGGTGACTTTTCATCACATTTGTAATCTCATACATATTTAAAGTCATTAAAATTGTATTCAAGGGTGACTAATAAAAAATAAGATAATAACAAGTGTTATTGAGGATGTAGAGAAATTGCAACCCTTGTAAACTATAGGTGGGAATATAATATGGTGCAACCATTATGGAAAACAGGATGGTGGTTCTACCAAACAAACAAACAAACAAACAACACCAAAAAAACCTAAACATAGAATTGCTATTTGATCCAGCAATTCTACAGGTGTATACCCAAAAGAATGGAAAGCAGGGTCTTAAGGAGATATTTGTACACTCATTTTCAGAGCAGCATTATTCACAATAGCTGAAAGAAGGAGGTAACCTAAGTGTTCATTAATGGATGAATGAATAAGCAAAAGGGGGTGAATATATACATACATAATAAATACACAATCGGGAATATTATTCAACCTTTAAAAAGAAGGAAAGTCTGACAAATGCTACAACATAGATAGACCTTGAAAACAGTATTCTAAGTTGGTTAAGCCAGTCATAAAAAGGCAAATATTGTATGCTTTCACTCTGAGGTACTTAGAATAGTCAAATTCATAGAGATGGAAAGCAGAATAATGACCAGGGGAGGAAGGAATGGGAATTGTTTAGAGTTTCAGTTTTGCAAGAAGAGTTTTAGAGATTTGTTGTACAGTGATGTGAATGTACTTAACGCTACTGAGCTGCACACTTAAAAACAATAAAGATGGAAGTTTTATGCTACACATATTTTACAACATTAAAATTTTTAAAAATATGTTCAGAAAAGAAAATTACAGGCTAATATCAATGATGAACATAAACACAAAAATCTTCAACAAAATACTAGCAAACAGAATCCAACAACACATTAAAAGGATAATATACTATGATCAAATGGGATTTATCCCAGGGATGCAAGGATTCTTCAATATATGCAAATCAATCAATGTGATACACCATATTATTAACAAATTGAAGAATAAAAACGGTATGATCAACTCAATAGATGCAGAAAAAGCTTTTGACAAAATTCAACATCCATTTATGATAAAAACTTTCCAGAAAGTGGGCATAGAGAGAATGTACCTCAACATAATAAAGGTCAAATATGCCAAAATCATAGCCAACATCGTTCTCAATGGTGAAAACCTGAAATTATTTCCTCTGAGATTAGGAACAAGACAGGGTTGCCCACTCACGCCACTATTATTCAGCATAGTTTTGGAAGTCCTAGCCATGGCAAAAATAAGAAAAAGAAAAGGAATGCAAATTGTAAACGAAGAAGTAAAACAGTCACCATTTGCAGATGTCATGATACTCTACATAGAAAACCCTACAGATGCTACCAGAAAACTACTAGAGCTCATCAATGAATTTGGTAAAATTGAAGGATATGAAATTAATACACAATCTGTTGCATTCCTATACACTAACAATGAAAGATCAGAAAGAGAAATTAAGGAAACAATCTAATTTACCATTGCAACAAAAAGAATAAAATACCTAGGAATAAACCTACCCAAGAAGGTAAAAGACCTGTACTCAAAAAGTATAAGACACTGATGAAAGAAATCAAAGAAGACACAAACAGATGGAGAAATATACCATGTTCTTGGATTGGAAGAATCAATATTGTGAAAATTACTATACTGCTCAAAGCAATCTACAGATTCAATGCAATCCCTTTCAAACTACCAATGGTATTTTTCACAGAATTAGAACAAAACATTTTACAATTTGTATGGAAACACAAAAGACCCCAAATAGCCAAAACAATATTGAGAAAGAAAAACGGAGCTGGATGAATCAGGTTCCCCGACCTCAGACTATACTACAAAGCTACAGTAATCAAGACTGTATGATACTGGCACAGAAAAAGAAATATAGATCAGTGGAACAGGATAGAAAGGCCAGAGATAAACCCACACACCTATGGTCATGTAATCTATGACAAAGTAGGCAAGAATATACAATGGAGAAAAGACAGCCTCTTCAATAAGTGGTGCTGGGAAGACTGGACAGCTACATGTAAAAGAATGAAATTAGAACATTCCCTAACACCATATACAAAAATAAACTTGAAATGGATTAAAGACCTAAATGTAAGGCTGGACAGTCTAAAACTCTTAGAGGAAAACATAGGCAGAGCACTCTGACATAAATTGCAGCAAGATCCTTTTTGACACACCTTCTAGAATAATGAAAATAAAAACAAAAATAAACAAATGGGACCTAAGTAAACTTAAAAGCTTTTGCACAGCAAAGGAAACCATAAATGAGAAGAAAAGACAACCTTCAGAATGGGAGAAAATATTTGCAAAAGAAGCAACTGACAAGGGATTAATCTCCAAAATATACAAACAGCTCATGCAGCTCAATATCAAAAAAACCCCAAACAACCCAATCAAAAATTGGGCAGAAGACCTAAATAGACATTTCTCCAAAGAAGACATACAGATGGCCAACAAACACATGAAACGATGATCAACATCTCTAATTATTAGAAAAATCCAAATCAAAACTACAATGTTCACACATACGTTATCTTAATTAGGGAATTCCTATGTTGATATAGTAATAGTTCTTCTATTGGGTACCAAAGGTCCCTTTGATGTTTTTTTCTGTGTAGTGTAAAGTGATTCACATATAGTCTTCAAAGTACAGTTGGCCCTTGAACAATATGGACACAGGCCCTCCCCACAGTCAGAAATCTGCATACAGCTTATAGTTGGGCCCTCCCTATACACAGTTTGTCCATACCTGAATTCAGGATCTGCAGATAAAACCAACTGAGGATTGAGTTGTGCTGTAATATTTACTATTGAAAAAAATCTGCATGTAAGTGGACAAATGAGGGTGGTTCAAGGATCAACTCTATTGTATGCTTTGAATTCAATTCAAGTCACACTGTTCATGCTGAGTAAAGCCTGCTATTGAGGAAAATAATGTCATGATACAGTATAATATGATATTGTCAAGGGAAATAATAAACCAATCTATAATAGAAATAAAAAAGAGTTTTATTTAAGCCAAGCTGAGGACTATAGCCTGGGAGGCACAGATAGAAGAAGCACTTGAACTGTGTCCCACTGAACTACGAAATGGGGGAGGCTTATAAAGGCAAACCACAAAATTCCATAAGTTGTCAAGAATTATAATTGGAGCTGGCAAGAAGCAAAGGTGCTTGTTAAGCAAGGATTTGTTGGGTTCTGAAATGGTTGCATAGTTACAAAGGAGACACTGAGACCATAAGTTTGCTGCTGGCAGCTGTTAGCAGATACTGTTTTGAGAAAGGCTGATGGTGTCCTTGAGTCTTAAATATAGGTCAGAAACTTCAAGTTCCCAGTAATGCAGAAACATGTCTGAAACCATATACACAATGGCCACCTGGCTCCGTCCTGGGTGCCTGAATCACTGTTATTCCACTTTAATTTTTTTTTTTTTTGCGGTACGCGGGTCTCTCACTGTTGTGGCCTCTCCCGTTGTGGAGCACAGGCTGCGGACGCACAGGCTCAGCGGCCATGGCTCACGGGCCCAGCCACTCCGCAGCATGTGAGATCTTCCCGGACCGAAGCACAAACCCGTGTCCCCTGCATCCGCAGGCAGACTCCCAACCACTGCGCTACCAGGGAAGCCCTCCACTTTAATTTTTAGATGTGTTCTTTTCTTTAATGCTTAATGCAGATGTATAATGCATTTTTGACAGTGCACAAAACAGGCTGTTCTAGTTAGAATAAAGTTAAGGTAAATCATGTATAAGCCAGAATGACTTTCCCATGTTTCAAAATGTGAAAATTTCTTCCATCAAAATGGTGTTATGTTAGTATCTGACTATTTACAGAAACCAAAACAGGTAATCCTTCTAAACATTTTAAGATATCTGGCTTTTACATGTCATAATATTATTTTTTTTAATGTTTTTGATTCCTTCTTCAAGTGGTAATATTTACATCAGCTGCAGCCCTTCTACTATTTCTCAAATTGTGTGATGTTCCCAATCCAAATACTTTTCATTTTTTCCTTCTCTTTTGGAGTTTCTTTAAACTATTGAAAGCACCAAATGAACAAATACTATATTTGTTTTATCAATGGGTACCATTTCTCTGCAGAGCTAACGGACATTCTTTTTTGGAATATGTATTCATGTATGTAATGGCAATTTAAATAATGCTTAATGAAAATCTTCTCCATCTATGACCCATAAATGATGAAATGCCTAGCACATTATCAACCTTATCTACTTTATGCATAGGGACTTTATTGTTGTGTTTTTTATATTATAATTAGTATCTTGGAATAGATTGGCAAACACACATGCCATATCTTCACCTGCATATTAATTCTGAGTCAAGGTAGTACAAAACAGAGACAATGAAAATACATCAAGATATTTAGCTAAAGTTTGTGCCAGCAGGGTTTTACCTGACCTAGTTACAAACAGTAAACTATTATTTTCAAGTTTTATGTCATAATGAGATTTCTCAACTTCACTTTATCTTGTCTCCTGAATACTTGTTGATTTACCTGTTACGTTAATGTTTCTAAAATATTACCATGTGGCCTAATCCCAACAATTTGAAGGAATTTTTAAAACCTGAACTCATTGTGCCATCTTATTTCTAACTATCGAACTGCTAATTATATGTTGCTATCTTGGGTTAGCTGGGATATTATTATATATTATTTAGTAATAATTATACACAGTAAATAAAATTTTTACTGATCATCAAATTACTGATTATCAACATACTTGCCCAATTAGTTCTAAATCACCTGATGTTCTTTAAAGAAGTCTTTGCAAAATCTGAGTTTCAAAGGTCTTAAACCTTCATACAACCTGCCATACATGTCCTGTGAGGACATGAGGGAATGAGAGTGATAGTAGTCACCTTCAGGTATAAGAACCACCATTAGGTATTTTTATATGGCCAGGATCAGGACTCTAGCCCGACAGCAAGACAAGGAGGTCAGGCCATCTTAACTTGGTACTGATCCTTTGTTGACCTGGGCCCAATTCTCTCCATACTCCAGTGTGATTTTTCCTGAGTGTACACGGTAACTTCCCTACTCTCCCTCTTTTCCATCTGTCTCTACAAAATTACTTGTAATTTTTGAAGTTTAAAGATTTATCTAAGTATGAATTTTCCCCCTACATTTGTTCTGCTTATGCCTAGTTAAGGCTCTTTCAATCTAATATTTTTTGTTCTTTCTCTCTGGGAAATTCTCATATTATTTCTTTAATAACTTCCTTCTATTGATTTTTTTCCTTCTCTTTTTCTAGATCACTGTTTTAGCCTACTCGAGCTGTTATAACAAGATGCCACAGGTTAGGTAGCTTATAAACAACAAAAATTTATTTCTCACAGTTCTGGAACATAGAAATTCCAAGATCAAGGTGCTGACACGGGTGGGTTCTGGTGAGAGCCTTCCTGCAGCTTCATGACCAGCACCTTCTTGCTGTGTCTTCACGTGCTAGAAGGGGAAAGCTTGCTCCTTGTGGTCTCTTTTCTAAGGGCACTAACCCCATTCATGGGGGCTCTACCTTCATGAGCTAAGTACCTCACAGTGGTCCCACCTCATAATATTATCACTTAGTGTTAGGTTTCAACATAGGAATTTTGGGGTACACAAACATTTATACCATACCAATCACCTATAACTCCCTGGAATAATCTATATGTTTTATCTTTCCTCTTATAAATTTTGGCTCTAAATTCTGCAAAATATTCTCAAAAGAGTCATCCAACTCCTCTTCTTACTAGTAGTTTTAAAAAATTTAATACTATTTCTTTTCTTTGTTGTGTCATTTTTCATTGTATTATAACTTGTTTCATGCAAGCAATAATATATATCTTTGAGTGCATTAGTTGTTATAATCAGTCTTTTTTGACATTCTTACATGTCTGTACTTGCAGTTCATTTTTTTTAATGTATAAGTAACATTTTAAAAATTCTAGAACAGTTTTAGATTTACAGAATTATTTCAGTGATAGAGATTTCTGTTATACCCACAGCCTGTTTGCCTATTTTTGACATTTTACATTAATATGATGCATTTATCACACTGGATCTATTATTATTATTAATAAAATTCTATACATTATTCTTATATCCTCAATGTTTTCCTAATGTCCTTTTTCTTTTCCAAGCTCCCACCCAGACACCAAGTTACATTTAGTCCTTATGTCACCTTAGGTTCCTCTGTCTGTTTTTGCTCAAACAAATTAACACAAACGGGGTGGCTTAAAAACAACAGAGACTTATTCTATTACAGTTCTAGAGGTTAGAAGTTTGAAATCGAGGTGTTGACAGGGCCAAGATCTCTGTAAAATCTCTCTAAGAGAATCTGTTTCATGCTTCTACCTTAGCCTTGGGTGTTGCCAGCAATCCTTGACATTCCTTGGCTGGTGAATGCAACACTCCAATTTCTGCCTCCATTGTAACTTGGTCTTCTTCCTTGTGTATCTGTATCTGTCCCTTCTTCTCTTATAAGGACACCAGTTGTATTGAATTTTTCTCTAGTATAGTAAGTTGGAAGCTTAGATTATTCCTTTTATAACATTTTTTTAAAGATGTGACTTTAATGCTATAAAGATCCTAAGTACTGTGTTCTCTACACCTCACAAATTTTGATAAGTTGTATTTTTATTTTATTCATTTCACACACTTTTGAATTTCTCTTGGGACTTTTCTTTGACCCATGTGTTATTTAGAAGTGCAGTGTTGAATCTCCAAATATTTGGGTATTTTATAGAGCTACCTGTTATTGGTTTCTAGTTTAATTCTACTGTGGTCTGAGAACATACCTTGTATGATATCTACTCTTTTAAATTTGTTGAGATGTGTATTATGACCTGGAAATTGATCTCCCTTTTGGAATGTTTCATGTAAGCTGGAGAACAATATGTTTTGTACTATTGTTGGATATAATAGTCCATAGATATCAATTATATCCAATAGATTAATAATTTTTATGTCAACTAAATGCTACAGATTTCTGATTCATTTAATTTGTCAATTACTGAAAAAGGAGTGTTGAAGTTTCAACTGTAACCATAGATTTTTCTATTTCTCAATTCAGTTTTATCAATTTTACCTCACCTACTTGAGACCATTTTAGGTGCATATACATTATAATTATTCCATCTTATTGGAAAATTGATCCTTTTATTATTATAATACCAGTATCAATGATAATTTTCCTTGATCTGGAGTCTGCCTTGTCTAAATTCATCACATATCATGAACTTTTTTGATTATTGGTAGCATCATACATCTTTCTCTGTCCTTTATGTTTCACTTTTCTGAGTATTAACATTTAAGGTGGGTTTCGTAGACAACATGTAGTTAATTGGGTCTTGTTTTTTTAATGTTTTTCCTACTCTGACAGTCTCTATCTTTTAATTGGTATATTTAGATGATTTACATTTTAAATGATTATTGATATAGCTGGATTCATATATACATGTTTTCATTTTCTATTAGTTGGTTGCTTTATTTTTTCTCCATTTTCAAGTATTTTATGCTTTTAATTGAGCATTTTATATGATCTCATCCTCTCTCTTCCTTTAGAATATCAATTATACTTTTTTTTTAAATTTTGTAAGTGATTACCCTTTGCAATACACTTTCCCCCCTATTTTATTGGGATATTATTGACATAAATCACTATGTAAGTTTAAGATGCACAGCATCATGGTGTGAATTACATATATTGTGAAATAATTACTGCAATGCATTTAGTTACTAATTAACTTCATGTTCAAATAACACTATACCACTTCTCAAGTAGTATAGTTACCTTTTACAGATAATTTCCAATTTCTCCCCTCTTTCTCATCATTCACTGCTATTATTCATTTTACTTATCCATATGTTTCAATCACCCAATGCATCGGTAATACATTATTACCTCAATAAACAGTTATCTTTATATTAATTAAAAATAATTTTAAAACATTTTACTCTACTTATTTCCTCTCCTATACTCTTCCTTCCTTTATATAGGTCTAAGTTTCTGATCTATATCACTTTCCTTTTGCAAAAAAAAAAAAAAAAGTCTTTTAACATTTCTCACAAGACAGACAAGATGGGAGTACATTTTACTTGTGGCAAGCCTTTTCCATATTGAAGCTGAGATAGAAGTGAGTACATTAATTTTTAAGCAGATTATTTCCAGAGTCTCTTCTGTTTCCTTAAGAGGTTTTTTCCAGTTTACCTTAGTGCTTTTCTTTCTTGGCATATGTGTTTCCTATGTGATTTTGTAATATTTATAGATCTTCTTTTATTTAAGAAGCAATAATTGTGTTGGTTACTTTGTGTATTGATACGTATTTTCTCTGCCATTGTATATGTAGGTTTCTTTCCCTAAAAAGTTTTCCCCATAAATTAGAATACTTCACTGGGGCTCCATGAAAGAAGTCAGTGGAATGGTGGGCTCAAGTGCTTTCATTAAATGAGAAGGCTGACCTTTACATGGATTACTTTCAAGAGCTGGAATAAAAAGATAATTATTCTAGAGGTGCCTATACCATACCAATAGTATTATTTTTGAAGGCGATTAACTTTACTTAAAGAAACACTTTTTGGTATTTCCCTAGTGATGAATGACATGTGATAAAATTCTTTTCACAGACTTTTGATTAGTGGAACAATTTTCACAACCCCTTTTCACTCTATATATATTTTATATATCCAGTCCAAGTCTCTCTGAGGTTTCCCCTTCTCCAACTCAAAATATTATGACCAGGCTTGGAATAAGAAAATTAAATTATTCTCTTATTTACTTACTCAAAAGAACTTATCTGAGTTAAAACATTTTATATGAATGAAGCCGTATAAATATAAGTTTATATGATTATAGTTCTCCATTTGGCAAAGTTATCATAGACAATATTCATTAAACAGTTTCATATTCTTATAGTCATCAACGAAAGTGAATAAATCAAAAATGATTTTTAAATGTCTTTGTGTACACACACCAGCCTCTAAGAAAAGCCCAATTACACACACACACACATTCCAAAATGAATCAAGGACAGAAAATTGAGTCATAGTGCTCAGGGATTAAGACATTGATGGAAAAGCTAAAAAGGATAAGCTTTCTTGCATGCTTAGGGAAGTTTTTTTATGGTTTTTTTTTTGCCCTTCCGTCTCTTGAAACTCATTCTCTGTATGACTGGAATGATTGTAAAAAACATTGGCCTATCCTTTGGATGAAGTCAGTGCCAATATGGGCCTCTAGTTTTTATGACAGGAGACTTGCAGAGCATATATTTCCCAACCCAGTTCTCCAGAAGGAGGCCATTCAGGGGTTAAGACCAAATAAGGCAGTCTTTAGCGATCTCTCAGCAACATTATACTCTCAGGAATATGTAACAAAGAGATTTCTCTATTGCTATGTAACAAATTACTACAAATGAATCAGCTTAAGACAGCTTATCTGAGTCCTCTGCTCAGGGTGTCACAGGTCTGCAATCAAGGTTTTGACTGGGCTGCTTTCTCATCTGGAGACTTGACTAGGGAAGAATCCACTTTCAAGCTTATGCAGGTTGTTTGCAGAATGCTCTTCACAGCTGCATGACTGTGGGATCCAGTGTTTTTCTGACATGCTGAAGAGTTCATGGAGGTCCTAGGGGCCACCCCCAGTTCCTAGAGGCTTCCATCATTTCCTTGTCATGAGGGCTTTCTTAACATAGCACATATTTTGTCAAGCCAACAAGGAGACTCTCTCTCTCTTTAGTCAGCTTAGACAGAGTCTTATAAACATGTAATCAAGTAAGTGACCTCCAAGGACCTTTGGCATATAACATAAACTAATCCTGAAGATGACATTCCATCACCTGTGCCATACCCAGTTGGTTAGAAGCAAATTACAGGTCCCACCTACACTAAAGGGGAAGGATTTTATGGGCTGGGAACATTGAGTTGCCAAAGCATCTGTCCATCATAACCTGGTTGGGTTGCAGTCATTAACCTTGCATCCTGACCATCTCCATCTTTCCATTAGAAGTTTAACTATCTTATGTTGTATATCATCAGTTTGTGACCAGTGTTTACACAAAACGTAATTTATGGGATTGTGATCTCCAAGAACAAGAAAAATTATCTTTGGAAAAGTCAAACTTGGAGTTTCAAATTTAATTTCTTTTTCAAATTTTTTTAAAAACTCAGATTTTAAAATTAGGGCAAGATCAGTGGTTGGGATCAGCCATTGGCAGGGAACTCACCCTGAAGACACATTTAGCACATTGTTTTCACTAGTAAGAATCCTGTTTGGAAGAGAATTTAACTGATTTAATGAACAGAGCATGAAGAATTTATATGCACAAGCATTTGAACTGATGAGTGATATATCATTTACCACTCAGGCTATCTTTGGTTTCTTATTCTTTTATATAGTGACAGCTAAGAAAGTGGAATGACACCAAATCTTCAATATGTTCATGCATAATTAAAATCCAAAATATGAGTTCAAACATAAGGTATTTGAGAGGAATATATTTAATAAATAAACAAGGAAAATAAGTGTGAAAAAATAATGTGTATTCCCCTTATATTGAGAAGAAGATAAAAACTGGAATTATCACAAAGAAAAGCATCAAGGAAGAAGTTTGAAAATCTGTTTTTGGAACACTTTCCCTCAAAGAATTAGATTTGTCAGAAGCAAAAGGAAAACCACAGTTAGCAAGTTAAAAAAAAAAGTCTTCAGAATTTGATACATGAACAAAAAGTAAAGTTCAGACTTTGAAATAAGAACATCAGAAACTCAGGAAGACACAGGAGCAACTTAAAAACAAATTTTGATCTTGTGGTCAAGAACAAAATTCTGGGCTAGAATAGAGAAAAGAGGATCCAGCAAATTCTTTTAACCTACATGTGGTAGGAGAAGAAAGGGGCCAACTTAAGCAAGAGGTAAAAATTTTAAAACACAGATAAACTTTCATAAAGCAGGTAGATATACACCATGCAGAAATAAAATGTAATATAAAGTTTTTGCTACTATTTGAAAAGAGAATCAGCATAGGAGTGTTTATGAAGTTTTCATTATGAAAAAGTTTTAACAAGGTCTTGGTTATTCATGTTCACAATTTTGTATCAAAGTACAGGATAAGCATGCTGTTCCTTACAGCTTTAGGTTGCACAGCTACTGCATCCTCTGTTCACAGACAAAGAGGGCAGAAGCTCTACCCAAAATTCAATCTTGAAAGTAAAAAAAAAAAAAATGTAGAGAGGAAAGTAGGCAAAGAGAGGGAAATAAGAAGTTTTCATATTTAGGATAATACTGAGGAAAATGTTGGGAACTACCTTCACCAGCAAATACTTTTACATTCTGTCCAAGAAAAGTAATATATATCAGTGGTAAATTTGTCCTTTAGATTATGGTAAACTTAGAGTCACATTCTTAGGTATTTGATGATAAATTACTCCAAATGAGATTTTCAAGTTCAAAGACAACTGGGTACACAAGAGGAGCTAAACTGATGACCTCTTTCTTAGTCTCCTCTTTCTCCCTTTATTTCTCCTCCCTCTCCTCCTTCTTTCTTTCTTTTTCTTCTCTTTTTCATTGCACATCATATTTTTCCTAAATAACATTCAAGGTATGTGATTGGCAGATACAATATAAGTAACATAAGTCTGATGGCAAAACATACTAAATTATAATACATATATTTTGCTTGTAAATGGTATTTTGCATATACTGCAAGCATCTGAAATTGTTTTGATTGGTCCTTGATTTTTTTCCAGTATAATATTTTTGACTAGATTAATTAATTTCAAAAGATATTTCTTGGTATCTACAATGGGACTTTCATACAAACATTGATATGATAAATGGCATAGGAACATTGATTTAGTCACTCTTTCAGTAGGAACAAATCTAGTTAAATTGTAAATCCAAGTCTGTGGTTATTTTTCTAGTAGTATCATATGAGACTATAGATAGTAGTATATTATATTATTAGGATTCATTTATAAATTTCAATGAGTATATTTTACAGTGACAGACTGACTTTATGGTCCCTGTGGGAAGAGTATTGTCAGAAGTAGAAAACTGAAATTAAAAAAAAAGATAATTAGGCATTAGGCCTAATTGACAATTTAAATACTGTCGTGTTTGAGAGGTTAATTCATGGTGCCAGATATTTAGAGGTTTAGCTGACGGAGGCTATATTTATATCCTTGATGAGGAGTCAATGGCCCACAACTGAAGATGGCAAGTTTCATGTTAATCTAATACTGTATGTGATTTTTCCCTTACTGTTTTATTCAGTAGTCTGGAGTGTTTTAATTTAGTTCTCTACTTCTCTTTAGGGAATCTTCAAACAAAAACAGATTAAAAAAAAATAAAATACAGCACTGAATCCACCAACTTTTCCTTTAGTCCCTGGTAGATCTTATCATCATTTATTTGAACTAATTTCAGAGTCTGATTACTTCCCAGTTAATTTTTATATAAAACAAAAAAATCCATCATTGTTTTGACAAAGTTTTATTTTGAAAGCTCTATTTCATATGCATAATGAACTGGAAAATATCTGTGTCCCTGGCTCTATGCCAACAACAATAAATGAAAATATCATATAGGGAAATTTTTCCCTCTCAACACTTGCATAATAATATTTAATTATAATTAAATAAAACTACAGTTAAGTCCATTGTATATTGTATATCCTTTTTTAATAGGATTTCTCAACTTCTACCCTATTAACATTTTAGATTGGATAATTCTTTTTGTGGAGGACTGCATTGTAGAAAGATCATCCACACACCTGGTCTCGGCCCTTGATGCAAATAACACTTTTACTTAGGACAACAAAAAATGTCTCCTGAGGTTGCAAATGTTCCCTGGGGAACAGAGTAACCCCCTTCACATTGGTAACCACTGCTTTAAATTGACCGTGCAAATATCAGTTTTAAATTCATAACATACTTGAAATAATAATGTGAGAGTTTCATAAAGAAATGGTTATTTATTTTAGGATAAAAATGTCTGGAATCTATGTATCTAAATTACTTCTCTAAAATTCTAATGAAACAAGAAACAACAAAATATAAGAAAATTCATGTCAGCTCTAAAAAAACAGGGAATATCATTGTCTATTAGTTAGAATCTTTAGTGGATGTTTTGTTTACTTGTTTTTGCTTTTATTTTAGTACAAATTACACTGAGTTCTTGTCTATTCTGAAAGTAGTTTAAACAAATCTTTTACTTTATGTGATATCTATCTGAGTTGAAAAAGAAAGTGATACTCAGCAGAATTGCACCAACATCATTTAGAATAGAGGACCAGGAAATTGAAGATGTCATAGACTAGTTGGTGGTCATAAAAAGACAAACACTGACATTATGAGGGGTTTTGAGATACACGACAAGATTCACCCTTCAGTAGTTTACTCTTAGTTTGTGTTCAACGTAAAGAGCAAGAGAAATAAGCAGAGAATTTTATTATATGGCATCTATATTTGAGCAGGGTGTCAAATAGAGAGACAATTTGTATCATTACACACACACAAAAGCAAACTTAGACAATGATGAAATTACCTGAGTGTTGATGGACTTTCACACTACTCTCCCATTAGCCACTTGACCTCTTTTCTTGTAAAATAATTTCTTTGAATTAATTATATTAATTCCATATTTCCCTTAATCTTTATATGAGATTGATATGTTTAAACAGAGAATGAAAAAAATATCACATAGGATCTATTGATACATTAGTTCCTGACATTGTACAAACTTAGAGCCTCACTGCAGGAAATTCAAAAAGAGAAAAATCACCAGACAAAAAAAAGATGAAATTATTCAAACTAATTTGAGGAATTGGAGAAAATATTCCTTATGAAATATACTTACTGTAAGAAAGAGGTCCAAAAATCTGGATAATAATTTTTAAAACTTCCAATTTGCATCTGCTAATGAGATTTGAGATAGCATGTTATCTATAAAATGAGAATAATCTGAAATCAGAAAAGGTTGTATTTTTAGCTAAAATGTATGACTTGAATATCAAAAGGCATAATAGAGGAAATAGCACATTGCATCCTTCAGAAATCTACATCCTACAAATCCACTGGAATTGTAGCATGTTATAGGATAATCTGGCTTAGTGTTTCTCATTTGTCTCCATTCTCACATGCCTTCCTACCAGGGTAAGGACACTTTGTAGGTGAACAAGTGTGTATTGATAGACTACAATCCATCTTTATCTCTTTGGTTACTCACTTAAGTTGTTTATTAGGAATTGGTACTAAGAGCTCACTTTCAGGTTATAAGTTTTCACAAACTGTTTGCATTTTACTACTTTTATATTGAGCACCTACTACATGTCAGATATTTTGATAGGAGTTGAGGATAGAATAACATTCATAGCACACAAAATCTCTGTTCTTGTGGCACTAACATGTCATTTGGGGAAACAGAAAAAAAAATAATATACATTATTTTTATATCAATGTGGAAGGCTGAATAACTTTCTCCTCCCACTAAAAAAGATGCTGTCACGCTCATCCTTGGAACCTGTGAATGTACTACCTTAAGTTGTAAAAGGCAATTTTCATTTATGACTAAATTAAGAAGATGGTGATATTATCCTAGATTATACACATGGGTCCAGTTAAATCACTGAGATCTTAGAGAAGGAAGCAGAAGTTTAGATACATATAAAGAGAAGAAAGCAACTTGAGTGAGAGAAGATGTTACATCACTGGCTTTGGAGATGGAGGAAAAGGCGATGAGACAAGGAATGCCGTCGACCTCTATTAGCTGGGGGAGAAAGTATGGAATGACTTCTCCCGTAGAGTCACCAGAAGGAGTGAAGACCTGACTATAACTTGATTTTAACCCAGTTATACTTATTTTAGGTTTCTGATCTCTAGAGCTGTAAGATAATAAATTTATGTTGTTTTAAGCCACTAAGTTTGTGGTGATTTGTTATAACACCTTTTAGCATTTTAAGTGTCACGTAGTGTTGATATAGTGACAAGAGGAAACAATACAAACTGGTTTAAATATTGTTAAGAAAAATTAAACATAGTAAGGAAATAGAGAGTGATAGCTATTTTAAATAAAATGGACAAGCAAGAAAGAACTTCCTGATGAGGTGTTATTTGTACACAGGCAGGAATGAAGTGAAGAAATAAAATAAGTAAATAGCTAAGGCAATACAAAGCCAAAGAAGTACAAAGTCTGTGACCAGAGCATGTATTCATTGTATTATAAGAAGAGAAAAAGTACCAGTGTCACTGAAGTGCAGTGACCATCAAGGAAAAGGTGAATGATCCAGATTGTTCAGGTAATCTGTGGGCCAAAGTAAACTCATAGCTTTTATTTTATGGGTGATAAGAAAATCTGGGATATTTTGAGAAGGGTAATGGCATATTATAAAAAGATTACTGCAGCTTCTCTGTAAAGAAGAAGCTATTATGTCCAAGAAGCCTGTTGCTGTTGTTTAGACAGGGATTATAGAAACATGGTTGCTACCCATATAAAAGCACCTTTATTTATGCTTTTGAACATATCCTAATTTAACAAAACAGACTTAAACCTGACATTAATAAAGGCAACATTTAACTTAGTAAATAGAGTACAAAATAAAATTCTTTTCTGCATATTTTGTAGAATTGTGTTTGAAAATATGTCTCCCACATAGAGCAGAAGCTTCATCAACACATTAGCTTTAATGAAAGAGTTGATACATAAACAAAAACAAAAGAGAATAAACAAATCTATCACAAAACACCCACCTCATGTACAGTAATTATATTTGTGTGTAGTGAAGTATTTCTACTTTTAAAAGAATTGAAAAGACACAAAAAAATATTAATATATTTACTTTTCTAAAATATTGAAATGTCATAATCCTCTGAAAAATTATTTTACTCTTAATGCTTAATTTTTGAAATAATATTCAGAGGTCTTTCATTCAAGATGAATATACAAGAAAAAAAATTTCCAAATCTCATGTATAATTATTTTACATCCTTTTAAAACATGGATATAGAATAATGATAGAAATAGAGAGATTTCTCCTCAAGAGAGGATAACAGATTGGAAATGAAAATTGTTTGTGCTGTAGGCAGGTAAGCATAAACCTTTACCCATGGCCAAAGAGAATGGAAATTCTGATGAGATAGATGTAGTGTAAATGATCAAATTGGGCAAAAATTGAAGGACTAACCCAGTTTGCACTAACAGGGATAATTATGTGAGTTAAAGAATAAGATTTTCTTCCAATTGAGTCCTAGTTCCTAATATAAGCCCAGAGCAGAAAATATTCATCACGGAGGTAAAAACTCCTCCTTCAGAAGCTATTTAGTCACTTCTATAATCCTTATGTCATCCAAGACCTCCAGATTTATATAACATAATTGTACCTGGATGTCTCATAGTCTTCTAAAACATGGTGTCATCAAAGGAGATATCTTGGCTCATTCCAGTCAGGATGGCCATCATCAAAAAATCCACAAACAATAAATGTTGGAGAGGGCATGGAGAGAAGGAAACCCTCCTACACTGTTGGTGGAAATGTAAATTGGTACAGCCACTATAGAGAACAGCCACTATGGAAGTTCCTTAAAAAAGTAAAAATAGAACTACCATATGACCAAATAATCCCCCTCCTGGGCATATATCTGGAGAAAAACATGTTCCAAAAGTATACATGCACCCCAGTGTTCATTGCAGTGCTGTTTACAATAGCCAAGGCATGGAAGCATCCTAAATATCCATCAACAGAGGACTGGATAAAGAAGATGTGGTACATATATACAACTGAATATTTCTCAGCCATTAAAAAGAATGAAATAATGTCATTTGCAGCAACATGGATGGACATAGAGATTGTCATACTGAGTGAAGTAAGTCAGACAGAGAAAGAGAAATATCATATGTCACTTATATGTAGAATCTAAAAAGAAAGATACAAATGAACTTATCTACAAAACAGAAACAGACTCACAGACTTAGAGAATGAACTTGCATTTACCAGGGTAGAAGTGTTGGGGGAAGGGATAGTTAGGGAGTTTGGGATTGACATGTACACACTGTTATATTTAAAATGGATGACCAACAAGCACCTACTGTATAACACAGGGAACTCTCCTTAATGTTATGTGGCAGCCTGGATAGGAGGGGAGTTCGGGGGAGAATGGATACATGTATATGTATGGCTGAGTCGCTTTGCTGTGCACCTGAAACTATCAGAACATTGTTAATCAGCTATACTCCAATATAAAATAAAAAGCTAAAAAAAAGATCTTGGGAGGAATAGCCATACAGGAAAAAATAATTTTAATACATGTTAAAATTTTAAAATAATGCTCCAATAAAAATTAATTTAAAAGAATCGATAACTAATGAGACCCTACTCTATAGCACAAGGAACTCTACTCGATACTCTGTGGTGACCTAAATGGGAAGGAAATCCAGAAAAGAGGAAATATATGTATATGTATAGCTGATTCACCTTGCTGAACAGTAGAAACTAACACAATGTTGTAAAGCAACTATACTCCAATAAAAAAAATTTAAAATAAATAAATAAAAAGAAAATTGCCATTTCACAGTTCTTAATGAAAAAAAAAAAAGATATCTTAATTTCTCTCATAGACAAAACATGCTCCAGCTTTGACCACTGGGAGTTAGTTCTGGTATTCCTTTTAAATACCCCCATTAGTGTGTGTGTGTGTGTGTGTGCGTGTGTGTGTGTGTGTGTGTGTGTGTGTGTGTGTGTGTGAGATTATCATTCTCTTCTCCTGACAGAGCAATGAGGGGCTCTTTCAACTTGGAAGCATAATGGGGTCCATAGAGGTAAAACCCAGAAATATGTGGGACACTCCTCTGACTATGACCCCCAGGACTTTCTCACTGTCACATAAGTTGTCATTCAGTCAGCAGCAGTTCCTCAAAATTACCATTTAATTTTTGCTACACAGCTCTCAGCTGTGACTCTCTGGATGTGCCTGCTTCTACAGATTACTGCAACCTCATTTCTCTGATGGTTCCAAGAAAATTAATTCATGATTATTATGTTTAGCTTTTTCTTGTTGTAAGGACAGGAGTGACAATTTCCAATTTCCTTTACATTTCCAGCTTTAAAATGGAAGTCTCTCATGTGTTGCTTTTTTAAAAATTTCCCTGATGTTAATGATGTTGAGCACATTTTATATGGTTAGCCAAATGGCAATGATTGTGTACGTGTGTGTGTGAAAGAAAAATGCCAGTCAAAGGAATAGAAATAATATTTGCTCTACATATTAATGATAAAGATTTGCATCCAGAAAAAAAAACTCTACAAGTCAGTAAGAAAAAGACAAATAATCCAATAAAAAGATGCTCTTGTTGTCATTTCTCTATCATCAAGAATTATTGCCCATATATACAAAACATCCCCTAAATCTATCCAGTTTTCTTATTCTGTACTTTCATCATCATAATCCAACATTCCATCATCCTTCACCTGAACACTGTAATTACCTCCATATTTTGCCTTTCTTCCAAACTCTCATACACAATGGCCATCCTCCAAAGTTAGCCAGAGTGCTCTTAAAAGCATAAATATCATTTCACTTTCCATCTAAGAACTTTCCAGTAGCTTCTAACTACACATAGGATAATATCCATGTCCCTACAATAGTCTCCAAAGTCCAGCATGTTTTCACTCACCACTTCAACTTCTTACACCATATCTTCATGCATATGCTCTATCAGTTCTGGCCTTTGTTTTGTTTCTTACTGAGAGTATGCCTGTCTTACATCATTTCCTCTGCCTGAAATTATCTTTGCATTGTGAGCTCCTGCCCATCATTCAGGTTTCAGTCTAAATGTCATTTACTAAAATGAGTCACTTTTTAACCATCAAATATAAGATAATCTTCTATATCAAGTCAAATGTTCCCAGCTATAAGAGAAAGTCTTATTCAACTGGCTTAAATCATAAAAATATGTGTAACTTCACTTGATAGCAAGTTCTGAGTTAAGGCTGGCTCTGGATGTAATTTCTGGAATGACTCAATGATGTCATCAGAAACCCAACTTTTTCCATCTTTCTGCCAAATAAGTTTTATGACATCAGCTCAGTGAGCATTGAAAAGGGGGACAATGGTGGCTGGGAGGCAACCAGAGGTGTCAATCAACTGCGATTCCTTCCCTTACAATCATTTTCTTTGATAGACCTCGTTTTATTTCTCAGCCTAGCATTTTGCTATTGGATATTTTCCTGTTTGTTTATTTGTTTAGAAAGGTTACTGCATTACGATAAAAATTTAACTTAAGCAGCAGTACCCTCCTGCTTAAGTTAAATTCCTGACTCCACTTCTTCCTGGAGGTTTGACTTAGGCAATTTACTTAACCTCTCTGTGCCTCAGTTTTTCATAGTAAAATAGGAATGGTTACAATAATATCTATATCAAAGCATCATTGTAAAACTTCAATTAGTTATATGTAAAACACTCAAAAGAGTATAGGGCATATATTAAGTACTATATCAGAATTTACTTTTTTTTTTTAATTTAATTGACTGTTTTTTCTCCTCCTCCCACCCACACATACACATACTAGAAAATAAGTCCCAACAAAACAAGGATTTTACGTGACTTTGTGCAGAAAAGAGTTAACATAGCAGGCCTCAGACTACTACCTCCAGAAAGTCTGCTTGCAAGTAAGCTCTTCTCTGGTATTTGAAATATTGGATTTCAGGATGGTTCCCACCATTCCCTGACTGATAAGAATAACTCAGGCATCCTAAACTGTGCAAAGAAAATGGTTTATGGTGAACACCAGCTTTCTTTCATGGAGTCTGAAATTTTTGTACGAGTTAGAGATTGCTTTAGTAAGCAACACTCAATAAAAGCTTTGTTATTGAATCTTTAATGAGTTTCCCTGGTAGACACATTTCACACATATTGTCACAACTAATTACTGTAGGAAGCAGTGTATTTTGTGTGACTCCATTCTGAGAGGACTCTTTTCTGCTTAAGCCTTGTTTCCTTTGGACTTCGCTCTGCACCTCTTCACTTTGCTGAATTTGCTTTGCTTCCTTTTGCTGTAATAAATCATGGTCATGAGTACAATTATATAATGAGTATTGTGTGTCCTCCTAGTGAATCACCAAACCTGGGGGTGGTCTTGTGGACCCTGACACATGCTTGTTTATCACAATCTAGAACAGTGCCTTACTCAGAGTAGATTCTCAATGAAAGTTGAATAAATTGATTCAATAATAAATGAATAATTATAATTTTCTAGGATCACATACATTTAAGAAAGAACCTTACAGAGGCTTCTTTCCAACTGAACGGACTATGTTCTTTGATGTCTTTGTGTAAGTCAAATGTCAGAGGACATGCCATGAGGAAATTGTGGGAAGGCACAAACAGTGAATCTACAAAACACATCATTATGTCTACAAGCTATTTTGGTCAATGCCTCAACCATCAGCTTAAAATTGGTACATAATATAAATGCTATAATGTTATAAGAGAAGGCTAGTAACAAAGATATAATAGACATTATAGTTAAATTTGAACCTTATTTCAACCCCAGGTGATCAGCCAGAGATGAGTGGGGTGAGATAAGAAAGATAAGTAGGAAAGTTTAGATAATTTTGAATGTTTGGAGTGAAGGCGTAGAAAAAAAAAAAAACATGATATATTATTCACGTGCAAAAGGCAGGGATTCTAGGAAGACCCATCGGAGCAGGAGGACTCCATACCTGTGTGCAGCATACTTTCTTATTCCCTTTCCTGTTTGAAAAATCAGACTGTGTTAAATGTATATTTTAGGTAGGTTTTTTTTTTTTTTTTTTTGGTCTGGACTTGTACGCTTTTCAGAGCAGCCCATAAAATATTGTTTTGTTTGTTTTTCCTTTCCATTCTTATTCCTTAACATAGTGCTTGACATCTAGTAAGTGCTCACTAGAAGAGCATTCAGAATTGTGTTGACCATCTGGTAGGTGAAGTCTCCTCACAGAAATTTCCAGGGGAAAGAACAGAAGCAGAAATAGAAGTATTTCTGGAGACATATCATCTTTCTATTTTACTTTGTATCCCAAGCACCTACTGTAGTGTCTTGGACAAGTAAGGAAACCAGTAAGTACTTCTTGTAACAATTTTAGGTTGCTTAGTTTGGAAAACGTAGAGACAGTAATGGCATGCTAGAAAAGTTATTAGGCTGAGGTCAGAAGATATCAAGTCAGGTCCTGACACATTTGGGTGGTATTGATGAGTCATTTCATCTCTCTTTATCTGTAAATTGGGACAAATAATAGAGCACTTAAAAGGATTAAATGAAATAGTCTAGTAACTTAGGAAAGCAATTTTACATGCACTTTGGAAATGCTAGGCATTATTATTATAATCTAAAGAAGTGATAGAAATTAAAAAGTAATGTTAAAAGATTTTGCAAGGCCTTGAATGTTTAAATTTATTTATATGGCAGCAATGGAATTTTTAGGAAAAGACTGGAATAATTACATTTTGTGATTGAAATGTAAAAATTCTAATTTCTGTGACTAAATATTATCAGAGCAACTATAGTCTAGAAAAATGTTACAAGTTTATGGCAGAAATTTAAATGAAAAGAAAAAAACATTGATGATGATTACAAGAGTGGAAATACAGAGAAAATTATGAGTAGAGAACTTTAATTTGTCTATATTTCTTCCTAATTCTTATTAATTTAGCCTTTCATTTTCAACTAAATACTATTCTGCTTATTAACCTGTAGCCTACATTGTCTAGAATAATTGTATAATTCTTTAAATATTTTGAAATTTACAATTTGTTCAAATTCATCTACCATATTTTAAGATTCCTGGTAACAATAGGTATCTGGTTCTTTATGATTTGTTTCTTTAATAATCTGCAGTTCCCTGTGAAGGACTTTTCAAAGAGTTACATTCAACAAAGAATTATGAAAAGGAAAAAGAAAATGAATAAATGAAAAATTGAATTACTGATATTCTAAACATTACCTAAGGGAGATAATAGATAACAACCACATTTTACCACTTCAGTAGTTTTTGGTTTAAGTGAATTTTAACTTTTTTTTAGGGAAAAATATATTAAAAATTCTTGAGAAAAAATGTGTCAATGATTTTTTTGAAAGGCTTTTTGAAAAGGTCATTTGAAATTTGATTGTCACTATTAAAATGTTGCTGATTTTTCTGCATGCTCAACTGTTTGAAAAAAACAAGGTTAAAAGTCAAATATGGTAACAGTTTCTTTCACTTAATTCAAAAGACCTCTGGAAAGCAATGAGATTTATTTTGCAAATTACTTTAAATTGTCCTTTAACCACACTATGATATTTGATAATGTCAGAATGATTTTGCTTTAAGGAAAGTGATTTTAGTCCCTGAATAAAATTAATTACTTTTTCCTAAATAAATAGCATTTTATATATTTTATGTGAACTAAGAAAATATTTTTAAGGTTAATTAATCTGTCTTCTGACAACTGCAGAGAAATTTTGAAGAAAACAATTGCTTATGTATTCAGGTCAGTTTTGCTTATGCTAATACAAACTCACAAGGAAAATATAAGATTCATTCAATCATACTTGAAGAAAAAGACTTCCATTTATTCTCAAATCTGAGATATAAGAGCAGTATGACATCAACTCTATTGTGTAACCCAATTTCTAATTTGCTTCCTTTAAAACCTTGTGCCAGGAATTGTGTTAGTCAATTTAACAGATGCCCAATTTACTCTAGAAAATGAATCTATTTTTTTCTTGATGTTTTCATTTGTTAATGACGCTTTTCACATTAAATTCTCCAAGTCTTTGTAGATAGATGTATTGATAGATTAGTAATCCATAAGAAAAAATTGAGAGGGGTGACACCAATCTGTTCACAGTGGTTTAGTTATCTTTTGGAGAGAGGAATGAGATGCAGGGTGAGTAAGGTGAATATATATAGGCTTCTATTTTTTTTTACATTATTTTTCTTTTTATATTATTTATTTCTCATATTATTACTGTTCATGTTATTCTGAGTAACTTGAGGGTTTGTACACATTTTATATTTATTATTCATATACATTTTTAGAACAGTGAAAATAAGAAAATTCTTTCCCCCACCCCTCAAAAAAAAAAAAACTGTACATGGCAAAGTCATACTGTAAGTACATAAATAATTACAGAAGAGTCAAGTACATAATTCTAGAATTTACAATACATTCATTACATTTATGAAACACTATGATGATTTAAATAACTTTAAGCCTTTTATCTATGTTTTCAACAAATAATTGTTGAGAGTATTCATGTGCCAGCCACCCTGCTAGGTACTGAGGATGCCACAGTGAACAGAACAGGCACTGCAGGATGGAACTCCCTTTTAGTGGAGGAGGATGTTAGAGAGAAAAATGTATAAACAAATCATTGAACAAGATAATTGCAAGGAGAGATGGATTCTATGCAGGAAATAAAACAGGGCGATGAGAAGGATAGTGACAGATAGACGGCTTTAGATCAGAAGACAAGGGGGGTCCTTTGAAGAAATAACTCATGTGAGACTTGAATGACTAGATGAAATTGCTAAAGAGCTAGAGCACAAGCATTTCTGCCTGAGGAAATAACCAAGTGCATGTGTTGTGAGACATAATTCTAGGACATAGATATAAATAAAGTGTAAATCAACTTGACTATTCTGGAAATGGAGTATAAGGAAGCAGAGGAGACATTGTAAGAGAAGAGGCTGAAGTGAGAAAAGCTCATGTAAATATTTGGAATCCATGATAAAATTTTGGATTTTATTCTGGTCACTATTGGGGCAGTGGTGGAGACATTAGCGGTTTTTAAATTAAGACAGTGACATGAGAGATTTACATTAAACAACTAATTTGTGACTTTCCAGAGAAGAAAGTAGAGCTGGAAAATTGTGGACACAGAGATGCCAGTTAGGAGGCCATTTTAATTGTCCAAATGAAAGATAATGGTGGTAGCTGAGGACAAACAAATGGATGGATTTGAAATATTACTTTTAATCACATGAAATTGTCATTTTTGATCTTTAAAAACAATTGACTGTCAGTTGTTTTATTGTAGTTCAAATTGATATATTGATGATCCAGCAAAAGTAATTATGGACAGACATGGTAGGTAAGACGTATCAAGGGAGATAGATGGTGCTAAACTAAAAAAGATTTGGGTTAAATGGATTGGAGTGTGAGAGACCAGGAGCTTTATTTGGATATAATAATTTGGAATGATTATTATTCATTCAACTGAGGTGTCAGGTAGGCCATTAGATAACATTCTGTAGTACAATAAAGAATGGAAACTGCAGAATGATGTCATCTCAGTGCTTTTCACCTTGTGCAATAGTGGAAAATTCTTGTTAATTTCACAATTTTTAGCAGATTATTCTCCCTTGCTTCAGTAATGGAAGTTGATCATAATTTATTTGCATTTGATCTTCTCTTTCATTTCTTAAAATATAAAGCCCAAATTTATATTCTTAAATTATTTCCTTTAAAATCATGAAATATCAGAGCCAGATTCATATCAGGTTAATTCATGTTTACATTTGTGTTTCTTATCAGATTCTCACATTTACTTGAATTCTCACCCTTACTCTTTTAGGTAGCAGGATTGCTTGTAGTGATATTCAGCCAATTACAACAGTATGTTATAATATTTAAAAATTAAATTATGTCAAATAGTTCATATATTCATAACTTCAAATCACAGAATCGTGCTTAAAATGCTAACTATGACCTCTCCACTGCAAAAAATCAGGGAAAAATTGGATTTGGATAATCTAGAAGACCTTTATTTGTCAATATGTCAGTTCTCTAAATGTAAAGCAGTCAGAATAAAATCCCAGTTGAACTGTTAGAATTTTTAAGCTATTGTTTGTTGAAAATGTTTAAAGTTCCTCTAGAAACATTGAATATTTGAGATAGCCAGGAGATTTACCTTTTAAAAAATGAGGAAATACTGGGCTTCCCTGGTGGCTCAGTGGTTGGGAGTCTGCTTGCCAATGCAGGGGACGTGGGTTCATGCCCCGGTCTGGGAAGATCCCACATGCCACAGAGCTGCTGGTCCTGTGCTCCACAGTGTGAGAGACCACAGCAGTGAGAGGCCCACATACAGCAAAAAAAAAAGAAAAAAAAAAAAAAGAGGAAATACTAGCTCTTTTAGCAAGTTACATTTACAGTTCATTGCATGCTTCAGATATAAAAACAGAATGGTATTGTTATAGAAATAACCACATTAATCAAAAAGAAATATGTAGATGAATTTTATGATAAAGCTGAGATTTCACATCATTAAAGGAAAAAAGATGAATTGTTCATTAAATTATCTTGGGAAAGAAATGAATCTATCTCAACCTCATGCTTTATTTTAAATTAAATTATATGTAGAAGAAAGCTTTAATATAAATTGATACAACCACTATGGAAAACAGTATGGAAGTTCCTTAAACTACAAATAGAACTACCATGTGACCCAGAAATCCCAATATTGGGCATATACCATGAGAAAACCATAATTCCAAAAGAGTCATGTACCACAATGTTCATTGCAGCACTATTTACAATAGCCAGGACATGGAAGCAACTTAAGTGTCCTTTGACAGATGAATGGATAAAGAAGATGTGACACATATATACAATGGAATATTACTCAGCCATAAAAAGAAATGAAACTGAGTTATTTGTAGTGAGGTGGATAGACCTAGAGTCTGTCATACAGAGTGAACTAAGTCAGAAAGAGAAAAACAAATACCGTATGCAAATGCATATATATGGAATCTAAAAAAAAAAAAAAGGTACTGATGAACCTAGTTGCAGGGCAGGAATAGAGAAGTAAACATAAAAATATGGACTTGAGGTGCTTCCCTGGTGGCGCAGTGGTTGGGAGTCTGCCTGCCGATGCAGGGCACACGGGTTCGTGTCCCAGTCCAGGAGGATCCCACATGCTGTGGTGCGGCTAGGCCCGTGAGCCATGGCCGCTGAGCCTGCGCATCTGGAGCCTGTGCTCCACAACAGGAGAGGCGACAACAGTGAGAAGCCCGAGTACCGCAAAAAAAAAAAAAAAAAAAAATGGACTTGAGGACATGGGGTGGGAGGGTGAAGCTGGGGTGAAGTGAGAGTAGCCTTGACATATATACACTACCGAATGTAAAATAGTTGACTGGTGGGAAGAAGCAGCATAGCAGTTTCAAATTTTATGGTAAAATTCTAAGAGGAAATAAATGCATTCTTTAATTTGTAAAATAGCTGGTATAAAAAAAAGAAAAAATAACTTTATTTTGAGTTGTGTACATTAAATATGTTTTTTTTATCATATGACAATCAAGTGTTATTTTAAAAAGCAATTAAAAGGAAGCAGCTAATGGGGGACAATATAAATGTGTATGTGTGTGTGCATGCATGTGTGTGTGTAACATTTATACATTGGAAAGTATTAAAGGATCTGTAACCAAAATATAAGAACAATGTCAATGAAAAAAATTGATAATAAAATTTGAATGATTATCAGGAGTATTAAAATTGCATCAACTATATTAAGGGACATTAAACAATAACAAAATAAAATATACTATAGTATACTCCTATTACATTCACAAAAATTTAAATATTGTTAATATGAAGTATTAACAAGAGTCAAGGAAAGGAAAACATCTCAAATATTGATAAGTGGCATATAAATTTGTAAAGTACTTTTGGAAAATCCTTTGGCATTATCTAATGAAGCTGACAAACCAGCAATACCTACAAAATCTGTTATAAAAATGGTTGTTCAATAGTGGAGTTAAGTGAAATCAAGGGATAAGTCAAGAAATGGAAGTACAGCCTCTGCATCACTTCACTGGTGCGGTTAAAATGAGGAGAGCAGCATGATTTCAAGTGTGGATAAATTTCCAAGTTTCTGGTATTTTCCAGCAACAAGGCTAATAGGGAGCTTAGGTTGAAAGGTCAGAGACACACCCTGAGTCATGGAGTGAGGAGGAGCCCCACTTTTTCAGATACACTAGAGAAGAATGACTTTTGAAAAATGGCATTTAGACAATTGATTTGCATGTATAATCCATGGAAGTTTACTCCACAAAATACTGAAAAGATGTATTGATATTTCTACGGCTATTCTCCCACCACTTCTTTCAAATATTTGGCAGTTTTTTTTCTTGAGTATGAGGGGTTTTATTTCCATGCATAATAATGTATGATGTTCTAAAAATTTCATTGTTAGTTCCCCCTGTCTTGCTTAATTTGAGTTATAATTAGCTTCAATTTTCTTGAACAGAGTGAATGCAGAGTGCATTGGATTTCAATTTAAAATGCTATTTCATAGTTGATTTAAGTACTAACATGTAATACACAAATTTCACTCTTAGTCAAATGACTCTGAAGTATTTTTTTAAGTGTATAATTAAAATATTCAAATGTACTGATAAGCCACTTTCAGAAGCTCTGGAGTGCTCTTAAAGGTGACTTGGAAGAAACCCAAAACCAAACTTCCTCTGTTCCTGCCTTCCACAACACCTGGTAGATGCTTTGAATAATTTGTTTTTGAAGTGCTTTGGAATAAGATGCTTTTCACTAGTTATTAACAAAACTCAGCAGAGTTACTCTAGTTTGCATTTTATAGACATTAGAAGTAGGGCACATTTTTAAATGACTACACCTCATTACCTTTAAGAAGAGCAGCCTCCTGCTACTTCTATGGAAGCTATTCACAACTTCCTTGGCATGTGTGATTTAATAAACATGTTTATCTTACACACATAATCATTGCCATCTCATCATAATAAAACATTTTAAGCCCTTGACTTTTCTTCAGTGTGGCCTATTCTTAAACAAATATAACTTGGATGATTTGTCATGTTTACTTTCTGCACGTTCTTAAAGAATTCAGGTTGCCTGCAAGATAGTGTTTTCTCATTTAAGCTACATAGCCGGCACTGAAAAAGGCAAACAGGCATTTCACTTTGTCATGTGATAACAGTAAGATTGAAAGATAGTGGTGACATTTCCTCTCCTCTTTCAGGAAAGTAGTTTCCTATGCTATATTCTGTGTTGGGTCAGTAATTTCTTGCACGATGTATACCAGTTGAAATGATATTTCACTCTGTAGATTGAGGTTTCTCATATATCTGTAGATCACAAATCATTACCCTTTTCCTTGATGCCAACACAATTTGAAAATCCAAATTTCCATTTATTAATGTGAATGACATTAATCTCTTTACTGTCAGATACAAGTTTCCTCTTTTAGAACAGATAGAGCATACTTGGTATACTGTGGGACTTTATTTATTCCACAAACACACTATGCATACTAACCTTAAACCCAACTCTCATTATCACCTCCTAACATACTACAAAAATCCAAAACAAAACTGAAACTCCCAGGACAATTCCCCTTCCCTGCCAAATGAAAACCTCTGTTTAGAAATGAAGTTTAGATCAAACATAATAAAACTTGAAGGAAAAAATTAATTATACAGTTGATGTAATGAGTTTAAAAATCATAATTTATGGACACACTGCATAGTTTCACCAAAATATCAAATGGGCAGTGTTAGATATCAATGTATCATCACCTATGAGTCCTTATTTCTTGCTGAAAAGTTCATAAATTGAGAGCTAATACTCAAAGGTGATGATTTTCAGACTGTGGTCAATGGTCACTTAGAATTAGGATCTCCTGAGAGCTTCAATAAAAATGCAAACTATTTGGATGATTCCCAGGCCTACAAAATCAAATATCTAGAAGGAACACTCATTTAGCCAACTAGCTTGGTGACATCAATGTGCAGTGATGTCTGTGGACTATGACTCTGCTATGTGGATTCTGCTTTGTGAGTGTTTTCTTTCTCTCATTGCTGTCTCCCTTTCTCTGCTTTCTAGAAAACATATGGAGGGGATGTGGGTGACTGAGGGTGAGTGGGAAGCTTGAATCCTGAAAGAAGGCCATAGAGAGGAGCAGAGGGAGAAAGTACAGCAACCAGGGCATGATAGTAACAGTGATTTTTCATGTACTCCATCTGCCAGAAGTGTCAGAGAGCCAGATCCTGGGGTTTAGGTAAGAAGTTATCTTGGACCAGCAGTCTTCACTGCATGAAAGCCACAGCATCAGAGTAAGATCCTTGTATATCAACCTGCCATCCAGCTACAGATCTGAGAAGATTTGCACATCAGTCAAGTGAATAGAAAGTAAGGTAAGAACAACAACAAAAAAAACACCAATCAAAAAATGGAAAGTGAAGGCCTTCTAAATTTCTGACACATTTGAAGATATGTTAGAAACATCATTGCAAGTAAGTGAGTAAATAATTATATAGGACAAGCTTGAAAAGTAAAATACTGCAGAGCAAAGAAAGGAGCACTATGCTGAAAACTGCCAGGACTGTCAGGCTTTCGAAAAGTATTTCTATAAGAGCTGAACCTTCTGACATCCTCTCTGACATAGGAATTAATCGGTGCTGGGTAGGGAGAAGAAAGGCTTTGAGTATACAAACATGTAATACTCCTTGTCTTCAGTGACTTTCATGGACATGCCCCCCTAATTATGAGTATTGGGATTTAAGAAGGGAGGCAGACCTAAATGCTGACTTTAATGCTTCAGTAGCTATTGGCTGCCTTGGGAGAAGATCGAACTTGATGAAACCCCATGCCATGGAGCTACTAGGGCAGGCAATCACTTCTTTATTGGTGAGAGCTGGAACAACAAACAAAACAAGTTTTAAGAGATTTCTAAATTATGTAACTAGGAAAAAATACTATACCTCAATGAAAGGAACCACCCTGAAGAATCACTAGAAATTCATATCTATTTCTACTACATAAAGAGATAGGACAGCAATTTTGGAAAGCGTACAATTTCTGTTTTTCAAGACTTTACAGTCCTTTTATTTATTAAACTAGAACAATTTACAGAAAGAAAAAACAGATTAAAAAAACATGTGACTTGAAGATGTAGCACAAGATCACAGAATTTTATATCATGATAGAGTGATCCTCTTTCAAGTATGAAACAGAATTTGATAAGCAACAAAAAGGCAGAAAGAGAATTGACAAGTATATAGGTTTTTTTAATTAATAAGGAGAATGATCTGTTTTTGTATATTTAGTGGCCATTCTTTTGTGTCAGAATTGCCTCTTCTCCTTAGTCTGTCGATGTTTATGTTTACCTTTAAATGTGTTCATTTTATTTATGTTAAAAAAGATCCAGTGATAAATGTTTCTCTTCTGTGTTCCCCAATGTTCCAATTCCACTTTTCAGAGAAAACGTTGTCAAATTCTTAAGTATCTTGACAGGAACATGATAAGTTTACATAATAAAATCTATGTATTAATATGTATATATGTGCATGTGTATCCATACCTCTGTTTATGTCTACTTTTCATTATCACAGCACAAATTACACCATACAACTGCACTTTTTTATCAAATTCATTTATATTTATTGGATTTGTTCATATCAAAAATTCAATATATTTTAAGACTAACATAATATTTCCTTAAATGAATAAACCAGAACTCAAGTAACTAGTTTCTTACTGGGAGATATTGAAGCCATTACCAATAGTTTGATATTACAAACAATGTTGCAATAATATCTGTGTACATAAGACATTTTATATATTTATGAATGCATCAATAATATACATTTCTGAGTACATCTATAATGTCAATTCCTAGAAGTGAAGGTTTTGCTATTTTATAATCCCAATAATAATAGTGTTTATGCCTTCATCCTTTTGCATACAACATATTAAAAAACTGTTGAATTCTGCTAATCTGACAGAGAAATACTTTCTCAGTGTATGTCAGCCTTATGTTCTTCTTATTTTGAGTATGTTTGCCTAGGCAAATTTTTACGTTTAAGAGTTATTTTTTCTTTTCTTATTTTCTTTGTCCAAACTGTTAAAATCAAATAGAAACCACAAATACTTTTATAGTTTCTAATTTATATTTTGCCTTTGATTATTATTTATTCTATTTTATTCTGCATAATTGTTCCTTTGTAGCTTTAATCTTAACCAAACAAGTGGTTGGATGCTGCTGTAGCTAAAGTGTTCTCTACAAAAATAAATTTGGCTTCCTTAAATCCCTACTCCTTAAGTGGTAATGTTGTCTTAATCATTCTCATAACTTATAATCAGTATTTTATCTGACACACAGGATACGTAAAGTAAGAGTTTCATAAAAGGGTAAGTTAGTCTAATCATTAATGAAGATTTTTTTTCTCGGTAATTGAATTTTTTGATAATTTTCAAGCCCAGAGTGAAGTTGAAGGAACACTACACTAAATACCCAAATACTCTTCCTCCAGATTCACTAACTTTAACATTTTGTCACATTTCTATACATATGTCTATATCTATATCTACTTTGATGTCTATCTATCTAATCACACACAGATACTTCCCTTTTGTTAATTTACATTGAGGTAATATGAAGATATCATGACAGTTCATCTCTAAATGTTTTCTGGAACTATGACGTTTTATTTAAAACCATATCATCATGCAGCACCTAAGAAAATCAGAATTATTTCAATACCATGAGCTAAGATATGGCTCATATGTCAATTTTGCCAAATAGTTTTAAAATGATCACCAGTGTTTTTTTTTTGTTTTTTCAATCCAGAATCCATTTAATGTTCACACATTGCTTCTGGTGTTATGTCTTATCTCTTAAAAAAATCAAGAAGAATATCAGTTTCACTTCTTTTGAGAAGTTCAGACCAGGTTTCTTCAGAACTTGAAATTCTGGATTCAATGGACTGTTTCTACTTGATTAGATCAAGCTCAGTAATTTCCAGTAAAAGCACTACATAAGTGATGCAAGCTCTCCTACTGCATTACATCACAAAGGCAATGCTAAACTTCACCATTTAATTAAGACCATGCCACCAAATCTCTCCATTGTAAAAGCACATTTCTTCTTATAATTGAGATATAATCTGTGCAGTGATGCTTTAAGGTGGTGTGAATAGTGTTTTCTAACTTTTTTCCATTAGCATTAACATCCATTGGTGAAATTGCCTGATACAGTTATTACATGGGTTATTACAAAGAGATGGTTCAGTTTTAATGTGCTAAAAATGTCTTTATGTATGCTACAATTCATTTAATAAAGGACATAAAGTTAGGATGATATCTATGTCATTAACAATGACAAATCATAGTAAATTTAAAGCCTTTATATTAAAACTCATGTAAGCCCACAACCAACAAAATTTGCATCCAATAAGTGTGTTCATTTTTAAGTCCTTAACTTTGTTTTAATAGTTTTCATGTTTATTTTAATTTTATAGATTTATTTTTTTACTTTTAAAATAAATTTGCAATCTCTGGGTGAAAACTAAGTTACAGAATCAAATGCAATATCTTCTTGGATTCAAATTTTATTTAGATAATTCACAGCATAGATAATGCCATGTGGATAATCAATAATTTTCAGTCATAATCAGAGAAGAGTTACTTGTCATGGCAGTAGCAGGAGAGTCATGAGAATTTTCCCAGGGATAGGCATCATTGATAAATGTTCCAAAAATGAGGAACAGGTTTAGGAAAACAAAATATTAAGATATAGGAGTTTAGAGGGAAAGAAAGGGGAATGGATCAATATCTGACCATGGATACAATATGTTAATTAGCCAGGTATCTCTGGTATGTGAATAGTCTTTGCAGTTCTGTAACTGAATAAGCAGAGACAGGATGTTTTGACTACATCTTTCACTTCTTAGACATTGATTTATTCCGTTTTGCTAAAATTGAATGACCAGTACATAATTCTTAGCTTGATCTTTTTTGTTTAACAAATTGAAATACTTAGGTTAGTAACTAGCCATGTGAAAAACTCATAAATATTAATGCAATGTTCTGAAACTTTCCATTTATTGTCCATGAATAGTCATGAAATATAGTGAAATAACTTAATTGAAAGTAAGCCTTAAACTTCTGTAATAAAGATACACTTCACTGGAAATTTTCCTGTAATATCATGGTTTTATCTTTTGTTACTCTTTTTCATCAGTAATATAGAGAATTGCAGGGAAGATGACTGAGAAATAAAGGTCTGAGACTACCAAGCATAGCAAAATTCATTGCTTACATGAGGTTTAATGATCTCTACATTTGTTCAGTATTTGAGTCTGTATATAGTTCTTTACCATATTCAACCAAAACACGATATTGTTTTAGGTTTACAAAGCAAAGAGTTTGTCTTAAACTTGGGAAAAAATTGCAGTTGCTGATATAAAGTTACTTTTTTAATATCTTGGATTTTTTATATTAGCTAAATTTCTACAAGTAATGATTTGGGCAATAGTATAGCAAGAATTAATGTTTTAAAGGAAAACATGTGGAAAAAGGTAAATGTGGGCATATTAATCAGTCACAACTTATTCTGATATAGTTTTCTCCTAAATGTCACTGGTCTATGCCTTTTTGTGAAAATGGGAGTTTAAATAAGATAAGACTGAGGTAGAAGCTACAATTTTGGTCAGGGATACCATTATCAGAGTAACACTTCTTAAATGTCCAGTATATGAGCTTGATTTTATAGATTTTTCCTTTTCAAAGCAACCTGGAACAAAGAAGCCCCCAGCCATCATAAGTAGAAGAGGCTAAACAATGGGTACATACGTGAATATTATCAAGAACAATGGAATTTCAGCCTTTCCCAACTCTTGTTAATCATGGGTGCAATAACTGTGGACTGTACCACAATACTCAAAGTATAAGTCTGATAGTACAGTAATTAAAACATTTGAGTTAATTAAAAGTTGCCCCCCATCCATAGTCTAAATATCAGTAATGTCATTCTCCCTTTATGGGACATTTATCTTTACCTTTCTTTTCCTGAAAAATGCAAGGGCATTATGCTACCAAAAAGGGGTTTCAGTCTGATCCCCATAAAAAAAGTGGGAAAGCTCTGAGGTCTGAAACATATGATTCTGCTACATATTGTGGTACATAGTATCACTGCTAAGTTCTGATAAACACTGGGATAAAACATTTATGAAACGGTCTTTTACTCTAGTAAAATGAATGTGATCCCACTGCCTCAAAGCAAAATTAGAGAAAATGTTTGTGACCTTGGGTTTTGATAGAGATTTCTTAGAAAAGCTAACAAAGCCCATAAATAAATAAATATATGATATCAAGAATATTAAAATTTCTACTGTTTAAAGGACACAGTTAAGATTGAAAAGATAAGCTAAAAACTAGGTAAAATATTTGCAAAACACACACCTGATAAAAAGACTTGTAGCAAAATGCATGAAGAGAAATAACAATTCCATAGCAAAGCAAACAATAACAACAAAAAACCAAAATACTGAAATGGGCTAAAGATTTAAACAAAAGCTATATGGACAAACCCACAACCAACATAAGATTAAATGGTGAAAAGCTGAAAGCCTTCCCACTAAATTCCAGAACAAGACAAGAACGCCCACTCTCACCACTTCTATTCAACATAGTATTGGAAGTCCTAGCCACACCACAGCAATCAGACAGGAAAAAGAAATAAAATGTATCCAAAACAGAAGGAAAGAGGTAAAATTGTCATTCTATGCAGATAATATGATACTCTATATAGAAAGTCCTAAAAATTCCACACAAAAACTATTCAAACTGATAAATGAATTTAGCTAAGTAGCAGAATACAAGATTAATATACAAAAGTCTGTTGCATTTCTTTACATTAACAGTGAAATATCAGAAAGAGAAAGTAAAAAAAAAAAATCCCGTTTAAAAATCTCATCAAAAATAAATAAAATACTTAGGAATAAACCTAACCAAAGAGGTTAAAGACTTAAACACTGAGAACAATAAAACACTGATAAAGGAGATTGAAGATGATTCAAGGAAATGGAAAGATGCTCTATGCTACTTGGATATGAAGATTTAATATTGTTAAAATGGCTATACTATCCAAAGCAACATATAGATTTAATGTGATCCCTATCAAATTTCCCACGTTATTTTTCACAGAGCTAGAACAAATAACCCTAAAATTTACATGGAGACACAAAAATCCAAAATTGCTAAAGCAAACCTGAGAAAAAGAACAAATCAGGAGGCATAACCTTCCCAGACTTCAGACAATACTACAAAGCTGTAGTAACTGAAACAGAATGGTATTGGAACAGAAACAGACATACATATCAATGGGACAGGATAGAGAGTCCAGAAATAAGCCCACACAACTGGACTTTAATCTTTGATAAAGAAGGCAAGATATACAATGTTGAAAAGACAGTATCTTTAGCAAATGAGGTTGAGAAAGCTGAACAGCTGCATGTAAATCAATGAAGTTAGAATACTCCTTCACACCATACACAGAAATAAACTCAAAATGGCTTAAAGACTTAAATAAAAGACATGACACCATACAACTCCTGGAAGAGAACATAGGCAAAACATTCTCTGACATAAATCACAGCAACACTTTCTTAGGTCAGTCTCCCAAGGCAATAGAAATAAAAGTGAAAATAAACAAATGGGACCTAATCAAATTTACAAGTGTTTGCACATCAATGGAAACCATAAACAAAATGAAAAACAGCTTACAGACTGGGAGAAAATATTTGCAAATGATGTGATCGACAAGGCCTTAATTTCTAAACTATACCAACAGTTCATACAACTCAATATCAAAAAAATAAGCAACACAATTCAAAAATGGGCAGATTTAAATAGACATTTCTCCAAAGAAGACATACAGATGAGCAATAAGCACATGAAAGATGCTCAACATCGCTAAAGAACTGCAAATCAAACTATAATGAAGTATCACCTCACACCAGTCAGAATGGCCATCGTCCAAAAGTCTACAAATATTGAATGCTGGAGAGGGTGTGGAGAAAACGTAACTCTCCTACACTGTTCGTGGAAATGCACATTGGTGCAGCCACTATGGAGAACAGTATGGAGGTTCCTTAAAAGACTAAAAATAGAGTTACCATATTATCCAGCAATTCCACTCCTGGGCATATATCCAAAAAAAATGAAAACTTTAATTTGAAAAGATACATGCACCACAATGTTCATTAGCAACACTATTTACAATAGCCAAGACATGGAAGCAACCTAAGTGTCCATTGACAGAGGAGTGGATAAAGAAGATGTGGTATATATACACTCTGGAATATTACTCAGCCATAATAAAAAATAAAATAATGCCATTTGAAGTAATGCTGATAGACCTAGAGATTATCACACTAAGTGAAGTAAGTTGATTGACAATGTCAAATATTTTATGATATCATTTATATGTGGAGTCTAAAAAATAGTACAAATGAACTTATTTACAAAACAGAAAGAGACTGACAGGCATAGAAAACAAATTTATAGTTACCAAAGGGGAAAAAGCGGGAGGGGTTAAATTATGAATATGGGATTAACAGATAAGCACCATTAAACAATATATATAAAATGGATTAACAATAAAGATTTACTGTATAGCACAGGGAACTGCATTCAATATCTTATAATAACCTATAATGGAAAACAATCCAAAGGAAAAAAAAAATATATATATATATATCCAAATCACTTTGCTATACACCTGAAACTGACATAACATTGTAAATCAACTATACTTCAATAAAAATGTTTAAAAAGATATATGTGGGGCTTCCCTGGTGGCGCAGTGGTTGAGAGTCTGCCTGCCGATGCAGGGGACACGGGTTTGTGCTTCGGTCCGGGAAGATACCACATGCCGCAGAGAGGCTGGGCCCGTGAGCCATGGCCGCTAAGCCTGCGCGTCTGGAGCCTGTACTCCACAACGGGAGAAGCCACAACAGTGAGAGACCCGCGTACCGCAAAAAAAAAAAAAAAAAAAAAAGATATATGTGTGACAATGTAACATATTTAAGATGCTCAACATCATTATTCATTAGGGGAATGAATGTAAATTTAAATCACAATGAGATATCACTACACACATAAAAGAATGCATTAAAACATACACATAAGCAACAACCTGGCAATATCAAGTGCTAGTGAGGTTGAAGAACAATTGAAATTATTGTACCATTGTTGGTGGGAATAGAAAATGGGAAAGCTACTTTGGAAAATATTGTGTCAGTTATTTATAAAGTTAAACATGCTTAAGAAACAAGAAGGAGGTCCCTCTAGCTTCTAAGTATAAGAAATAAAAGACTAGTAGGAAATTTGAGGACAATGCCATCTAGTAATTCTAGGCAAGGTAGATGTTTAGGTTGAAGGTATTTTTCAAGAACAAGATACAAGACTGTCTAATTTACTGCCCTATGGACGATTATCAGCTTTTTGGAATTAACAACTGATAGTGTATTTAATGAGAAGGGCAATAGTGGGAAAAGAAAGCATTCAGGGAACATGCAGTTCTAGTGCCAAACAAGATTTGAAGAATTGCTCCTTTCATTCATCTATATTTCTCAGGGAACATGGATGAACCTGGAGGACATTATGCTAAGTGAAACAAGTCAGGCAGAAAAAGACACAGTATGATCTCCCTTATATGTGGAACCTAAAAAGTCAAACTCATAGAAACAGCAGAATGGTGGTTGCCAAGGGCTGAAGTTTAAGGGAAAGGAGAAGATATTGGTTAAAGGACAGAAACTTTTAGTTATAAGATGATTAATTCTGGAAACCCATGCAAATTCTTGCCAGAAATTTCTAAGCATGGTTATTATAATGCCATTGGCCTTGGCTGTGTCAGGATTATGGAACTTCTTGTCATAAAGTATATTCCTAACAAATACCACTGGATATCCAGGCCTTTTTACTATATCCAAATTGCAGTGTGAAAATAGATGGAGTCAGGATATGTTGGCAAACAGATACATAGAGGTGAGATGGAGTCTTGAAAAAAGTAGTGAGTAGAATTAGAACAGATCTGGAGGAATTTCTTAAGAATAATGCAAGTGCTTTTGTAACCACATAAAGTATGATTTACACAACTGCACTTTGTATCATGTAAAGAGGTAATTAATCATGGAGAATATACCCTTACTGATTAAACTCCACTCAGCATGGTGGACTCAATTTTCTCTTGTGTACCAAACTGAAATCCCTAATATATGTTGACATTTCTGATGGGGAATTTTGGCTCCTTTGGCCACTTATTTAGACTTTAGAGATCTTCGTGTTTCCTATCCATCTTTGGTAAATCAAGACAAACTGTGGAGATTTAAGGTGAAAAGTAGAGTTCAGTAAGTTATGTTCCACTGGATACCTAGAGAGTTATTTTACATTATAAAGTAATTTCACTAACTAAACTTAACAGTGAATAATCCCATGTAACAGTTCTGTAATTTGTGATATTGGTGTGTTAGAGGGCTTTTGTTTATATTAAAAGTAGATAGTCTATCCCAGGTTATTTTTCTAACATGGAATTCAGCTTTTCTTTATACATCGGATTTTTTTTCCTGGGGACTACACTTCCATCAGTGAGGCTAAAAGGAGACAATGCTAGGTAGCCCCTTTACTAGTTCCTCTAAAAGCAGGGCTTTTTTTTAATGTGTAATTAGTCACCCAGTTTAATGTAAATACAGAGTGAGACTTGTGAGCACACTCATTCTGAATATATACCTGAATAGTGGATGTAGACATGTGGCTGCATGATTTCCAGTGTCACTTTAGGTTCATTGGAAGGAAAAGAGAATGGTCTACATTAGATAGCTTGTGTAAATATAGGCCACTATCCACATATTTATTCTAGGAAAATTGGGAGGCCATGAAGTACAAGGGTTTTACCCTCATCTACTAGTGTGTGTTGTCCTGATGTCTTCTTTCAGGTACACACACAGGATGTATAATCTCATTTAACCTGTATATAAAAGATCAGAAATCCATGGACAGCTCATTGTCAAAATTACCTCTGTTGAAGTTAATCATCTCTCATTTGACAAGATAATTTAATATACTGATTAGTGCTGTTAAGTGATTCAAATATTCTCAGAGAAGTGCCATGCAGGCAGTATGACATACAATCCTAACTCTGTGTTTTCAATTAACAAGTGGAAGGAAAACAAGACAATCCATGTGTACCTGAAACTCAGTGCATTAAAGAAATTTCTAAATTGGAAAAGAGAGTTCAGCCCTCATCCCCTTCACTACCCAAAATCAGCTTACTTTTCTTTAGTTTGGAGAAAGGGTGGTAATTAAACCCATTAAAACATCTTATGAGTAAGCATGGTGCTAACAGTATGCTCAAGAACAAAACATGGTCAACTAACCACTTACTTCTGCCAGTGGCACATGAAGTGATATTAGGTATAGAATCAGAGGACAACTGATATTTCACTTTTCCTGAGGCACTGAGGTATAGAATTTCCAAGGAAATGAATAGCTTATATAATCATCTTCTCTGTAGGTAGATAAGAGGAATATAATAAAGCTCAGTCGTTGGTTTCCTGGCACTCAGGACAAGACACATTGTCTTCTTGCAAGTGGACATAGAGTTGAGAAGAAAATATTGCAATCAGCCCCTTAAAAACTGTGAATCAAAATTTTCCAGTAATAATAATTACTAGGCCCAGCAACCCTGCTTAATATCCTTTACATGTGGCTTTTTTTTTTTTTCTCAAAGGTTTAGAATCTCCTTTTCCCCCAGTGTTCTAAAATTTCACAGTAATAACTATGGTGTAGATCTTACATTCTCATTAAGCCAAGTGTTTGGGAGGCTCTTCCAATCTGAATATGAACAATTATCAGTCCTGATAATTTTTTTGTATTTATTATATATTTTCTTTTCTAACTTCTGCTCAGAAAACTTCTGTTTTCTCTGCTGTGTCTTTCAGGGAACCATTTTAGTTGGACTCCTAGATTGAAATTCTAATTTTCATATATTTCCTTGCTTTCTTTCTCTGTATTCTATAATTCTAATTTCTGAAAGATTTCTCTTTCAAAAATCTATAAATCTAAAAAAATTTAGTTACCATATTTTCAAATATCTTTTTGATGATTTTTTTTTTTAAACATCTTTTTTGGGGTATAATTCCTTTACAATGGTGTGCTAGTTTCTGCTCTATAACAAAGTGAATCAGTTATATATATACATATGTTCCCATATCTCTTCCCTCTTGCGTCTCCCTCCCTCCCATCCTCCCTATCCTACCCCTCCAGGGGGTCACAAAGCACCCAGCTGATATCCCTGTGCTATGCGGCTGCTTCCAAATAGCTATCTACCTTACGTTTGTTAGTGTATATATGTCCATGCCTCTCTCTCACTTTGTCATAGCTCACCCTTCCCCCTCCCCATATCCTCAAGTCCATTCTCCAGTAGGTCTGTGTCTTTATTCCTGTCTTACTGCTCGGTTCTTCATGACATTTTTTTTTCTTAAATTCCATATATATGTGTTAGCATACAGCATTTGTCTTTCTCTTTCTGACTTACTTCACTCTGTATGACAGACTCTAGGTCTATCCGCCTCATTACAAATAGCTCAATTTTGTTTCTTTTTATGGCTGAGTAATATTCCATTGTATATATGTGCCATTTCTTCTTTATCCATTCATCCAATGATGGGCACGTAGGTTGTTTCCATCTCCTGGCTATTGTAAATAGAGCTGCAATGAACATTTTGGTACATGGCTCTTTTTGAATTTTGATTTTCTCAGGGTATATGCCCAGTAGTGGGATTGCTGGGTCATATGGTAGTTCTATTTGTAGTTTTTTAAGGAACCTCCATACTGTTCTCCATAGTGGCTGTACCAATTCACATTCCCACCAGCAGTGCAAGAGTGATCCCTTTTCTCCACATCCTCTCCAGCATTTATTGTTTCTAGATTTTTTGATGATGGCCATTCTGACTAGTGTGAAATGATATCTCGTAGTTTTGATTTGCATTTCTCTAATAATTAATGATGCTGGGCATTCTTTCATGTGTTTGTTGGCAGTCTATATATCTTCTTTGGAGAAATGTCTATTTAGGTCTTCTGCCCATTTTATGATTGGGTTGTTTGTTTTTTTGTTATTGAGCTGCATGAGCTGCTTGTAAATTTTGGAAATTAATCCTTTGTCAGCTGCTTCATTTGCAAATATTTTCTCCCATTCTGAGGGCTGTCTTTCGGTCCTGTTTATGGTTTCCTTTGCTGTGCAAAAGCTTTGAAGTTTCATTAGGTCCCATTTTTTTACTTTTGTTTTTATTTCCATTTCTCTAGGAAATGGGTCAAAAAGGATCTTGCTGTGATTTATGTCATACAGTGTTCTGCCTAGGTTTTCCTCTAAGACTTTGATAGTTTCTGGCCTTACATTTAGGTCTTTAATCCATTTTGAGCTTATTTTTGTGCATGGTGTAAGGGAGTGATCTAATCTCATACTTTTACATGTAGCTGTCCAGTTTTCCCAGCACCACTTATTGAAAAGGCTGTCCTTTCTCCACTGTACATTCCTGCCTCCTTTATCAAAGATAAGGTGACCATGTGTGTGTAGGTTTATCTCTGGGCTTTCTATCCTGTTCCATTGATCCATATTTCTGTTTTTGTGCCAGTACCATACTGTCTTGATTACTGTAGCTTTGTAGTATAGTCTGAAGCCTGGAAGCCTGATTCCTCCAGCTCTGCTTTTCATTCTCTAGATTGCTTTGACTATTCGAGGTCTTTTGTGTTTCCATACAAATTGTGAACTTTTTTTTTCTAGTTCTGTGAAAAATGCCAGTGGTAGTTTGATAGGGATTGCATTGCATGTATAGATTGCTTTGGGTAGCAGAGTCATTTTAACAATGTTGATTCTGACAATCCAAGAACATGGTGTATCTCTCCATCTGTTTGTATCATCTTTAATTTCTTTCATCAGTGTCTTATAATTTTCCGCATACAGGTCTTTTGTCTCCTTAGGTAGGTTTATTCCTAGATATTTTATTCTTCTTGTTGCAATGGTAAATGGGAGTGTTTTCTTGATTTCACTTTTAGATTTTTCACCATTAGCATATAGGAATGCCAGAGATTTCTGTGCATTAATTTTGTATCCTGCTACTTTACCAAATTCATTGATTAGCTCTAGTAGTTTTCTGGTAGCATCTTTAGGATTCTCTATGTATAGTATCATGTCATCTGCAAACAGTGACAGCTTTACTTCTTCTTTTCCGATTTGGATTCCTTTTATTTCCTTTTCTTCTCTGATTGCTGTGGCTAAAACTTCCAAAACTATGTTGAATAAGAGTGGTGAGAGTGGGCAACCTTGTCTTGTTCCTGATCTTAGTGGAAATGCTTTCAGTTTTTCACCATTGAGGATGATGTTGGCTGTGGGTTTGTCATATATGGCCTTTATTATGTTGAGGAAAGTTCCCTCTATGCCTACTTTCTGGAGGGTTTTTATCATAAATGGGTGTTGAATTTTGTCAAAAGCTTTCTCTGCATCTATTGAGATGATCATATGGTTTTTCTCCTTCAATTTGTTAATGTGGTTTATCACATTGATAGATTTGCATATATTGAAGAATCCTTGCATTCCTGGAATAAACCCCACTTGATCATGGTGTATGATCCTTTTAATGTGCTGTTGGATTCTGTTTGCTAGTATTTTGTTGAGGATTTTTGCATCTATGTTCATCAGTGATATTGGCCTGTAGTTTTCATTTTTTGTGACATCCTTGTCTGGTTTTGGTATCAAGGTGATGGTGGCCTTATAGAAGGAATTTGGGAGTGTTCTTCCCTCTGCTATATTTTGGAAGAGTTTGAGAAGGATAGGTATTCGCTTTTCTCCAAATGTTTGATAGAATTTGCCTGTGAAGCCATCTGGTCCTGGGCTTTTGTTTGTTGGATTATTTTTAATCACAGTTTCAATTTCATTGCTTGTGATTGGTCTGTTCATATTTTCTATTTCTTCCTGATTCAGTCTTGGTAGGTTGTGCATTTCTAAGAATTTGTCCATTTCTTCCAGGCTGTCCAGTTTATTGGCATAGAGTTGCTTGTAGTAATCCTTCATGATCTTTTGTATTTCTGCAGTGTCAGTTCTTACTCCTCCTTTTTCATTTCTAATTCTATTGATTTGAGTCTTCTCCCTTTTTTTTTTTTTTGATGAGTCTGGCTAATGGTTTATCTATTTTGTTTATCTTCTCAAAGAACCAGCTTTTAGTTTTATTGATCTTTGCTATTGTTTCCTTCATTTCTTTTTCATTTATTTCTGATCTGATTTTTATGATTTCTTTCGTTCTGCTAACTTTGGGTTTTTTTTTGTTCTTTCTCTAATTGCTTTAGGTGCAAGGTTAGGTTATTTATTCGAGATGTTTCCTGCTTCTTAAGGTGGGCTTGTATTGCTATAAACTTCCCTCTTAGAACTGCTTTTGCTGCATCCCATTGGTTCTGGTTTGTTGTGTCTCCATTGTCATTCGTTTCTAGGTATTTTTTTAATTTCCTCTTTGATTTCTTCAGTGATTACTTCATTATTAAGTAGTGTATTGTTTAGCCTCCATGTGTTTGTATTTTTTACAGATCTTTTCTTGTTATTGATATCTGGTCTCATGGCATTGTGGTAGGAAAAGATACTTGATACAATTTCAGTTTTCTTAAATTTACCAAGGCTTGATTTGTGACCCAAGATATGATCTATCCTGGAGAATGCTCCATGAGCATTTGAGAAAAATGTGTATTCTGTTGTTTTTGGATGGAATGTCCTATACATATCAATTAAGTCCATCGTGTTAAATGTATCATTTAAAGCTTCTGTTTCCTTATTTATTTTCATTTTGGATGATCTGTCCATTGGTGAAAGTGGGGTGTTAAAGTCCCCTACTATGAATGTGTTACTGTCAGTTTCCCCTTTTATGGCTGTTAGTATTTGCCTTATGTATTGAGGTGCTCCTTTGTTTGGATGAATAAATATTTACAATTATTATATCTTCTTCCTGGATCGATCTCTTGATCATTATGTAGTGTCCTTCTTTGCCTCTTCTAATAGTCTTTATTTTAAAGTCTACTTTGTCTGATATGAGAATTGCTACTCCAGCTTTCTTTTGGTTTCCATTTGCATGGAATATCTTTTTCTATCCCCTTACTTTCAGTCTGTATGTGTCTCTAGATCTGAAGTGGGTTTCTTGTAGACAGCATATACATGGGTCTCTTTTTTGTATCCATTCAGCCAATCTGTGTCTTTTGGTGGGAGCATTTAGTCCATTTACATTTAAGGTAATTATCAATATGTATGCTCCTATTCCCATTTTCTAAATTGTTTTGGGTTCATTATTATTGGTCTTTTCCTTCTCTTGTGTTTCTTACCTAGAGAAGTTCCTTTAGCATTTGTTGTAAAGCTGGTTTTGTGGTGCTGAACTCTCACAGCTTTTGCTTGTCTGTAAAGGTTTTAATTTCTCCATCAAATCTGAATGAGCTCCTTGATGTGTAGAGTAATATTGGTTGCAGGTTTTTCTCCTTCATCACTTTCAGTATGTACTGCCACTCCCTTCTGACTTGCAGAGTTTCTGCTGAGAGATAGGCTCTTAACCTTATGGGGATTCCCTTGTGTGTTATTTGTTGTTTTTTCCTTGTTGCTTTTAATATGCTTTCTTTGTATTTAATTTTTGACAGTTTGATTAATATGTGTCTTGGCGTATTTCTCTGTGGATTTATCCTGTATGGGACTCTCTGTGTTTCCTGGACTTGATTAACTCTTTCCTTTCCCATATTAGGGAAGTTTTCAGCTATAATCACTTCAAATATTTTCTCCGTCCCTTTCTTTTCCTCTTCTTATTCTGGAACCCCTATAATTCGAATGTTGGTGCATTTAATGTTGTCCCAGAGGTCTCTGAGACTGGCCTCAGTTCTTTTTATTCTTTTTTCTTTATTCTGCTCTGCAGTAGTTATTTCCACTATTTTATCTTCCAGATCACTTATCCGTTCTTCTGCCTCAGTTATTCTGCTATTGATCCCATCTAGAGTATTTTTCATTTCATTTATTGTGTTGTTCATTATTTTTTGTTTCATCTTTAGTTCTTCTAGGTCCTTGTTAAATGTTTCTTGCATTTTGTCCATTCTATTTCCAAGATTTTGGATCATCTTTACTATCATTATTCTGAATTATTTTTCAGGTAGACTGCCTATTTCCTCTTCATTTGTTAGGTCTGGTGCCTTTTTATCTTGCTCCTTCATCAGCTGTGTGTTTTTCTGTCTTCTCATTTTGCTTATCTTACTGTCTTTGGGGTCTCCTTTTTGCAGGCTGCAGGTCCATAGTTCCTGTTGTTTTTTATGTTTGTCCCCAGTGGCTAAGGTTGGTTCAGTGGGTTATGTAGGCTTCCTAGTGGAGGGGGCTAGTGCCTGTGTTCTGGTGGATGAGGCTGGAGCTTGTCTCTAGTGGGCAGGTCCATGTCTGGTGGTGGGTTTTGGGCTGTCTGTGGACTTATTATGATTTTAGGCAGCCTCTCTGCTAATGGGTGTGGTTGTTTTCCTGTTTTGCTAGTTGTTTGGCATAGGTTGTCCAGCACTGTAGCTTGCTGGTCATTGAGTGAAGCTGGGTCCTGGTGTTGAGATGGAGATCTCTGGGAGATTATCGCCGTTTGATATTATGTGGAACCTGGAGGTCTTTTGTTGACCAGTGTCCTGAAGTTGGCTCTCCCACCTCAGAGGCAGAGCCCTGACTCCTGGCTGGAGCACCAAGAGCCTTTCATCCACACGGCTCAGAATAAAATGGAGAAAAAGTAGAGAGAAAGAATTAGTAGAAGTAGGAAGAAAGAAAGAAAGAAAGAAGGAAAGAAAAGTATAATAAAGTTATTAAAATTAATTATTAAGAAAAAATAAAAAAACAAAAACAAAAAACAGACGGATAGAACCCTAGGACAGATGGTGGAAGCAAAGCTATACAGACAAAATCTCACACAGAAGCATACACATACACACTCACAAAAAGAGGAAAAGGGGAAAAAAATCATAAATCTTGCTCTCGAAGTCCACCTCCTCAATTTGGGATGATTTGTTGTCTATTCATGTATTCCACAGATGCAGGGTACATCTAGTGATTGTGGAGCTTTAATCTGCTGCTTCTTAGGCTGCTGGGAGAGATTTCCCTTTCTCTTCTTTGTTCTCACAGCTCACAGGGGCTCAGCTTTGGATTTGGCCCCGCCTCTGCGTGTAGGTCGCTGGAGGTCGTCTGTTATTTGCTCAGACAGCACGGGGTTAAAGGAGCCGCTGAATCGGGGGCTCTGGCTCACTCAGGCTGGGGGAAGGGAGGGGCACGGAGTGCGGGGCAAGCCTGCGGCGGCAGAGGCCGGCATGACGTTGCACCAGCCTGAGGCCCGCTGTGCGTTCTCCTGGGGAAGTTGTCCCTGGATCCTGGGACCCTGGCAGTGGTGGGCTGCACAGGCTCCCTGGAAGAGGGTTGCGGATAGTGACCTGTGCTCGCACACAGGCCCCTTGGTGGCGGCAGTAGCAGCCTTAGCATCTCCCGCCCGTCTCTGGGGTTTGTGCTTTTAGCTGTGGCTCGTGCCTGTCTCTGGGGTCCACATTTTTAGCTACGGCTCGCGCTCGTCTCTAGAGTTCCTTTAAGCAGTGCTCTTAAACCCCTCTCCTCACACACCAGGAAACAAAGAGGGAAGATAAAGTCTCTTGCCTCTTCGGCAGCTCCAGACCTTTTCCCAGACTCCCTCCCGGCTAGCCGTGGTGCACTAACTCCCTGCAGGCTGTGTTTACGCCGCCAACCCCAGTCCTCTCCCTGCGCTCCGACCAAAGCCTGAGCCTCAGCTCGCAGCCCCGCCCGCCTCGGTGGGTGAGCAGGCAAGCCTCTTGGGCTGGTCGGTGCCGGTCGGCACCGATCCTCTGTGCGGGAATCTCCCCGCTTTGCCCTCCGCCCCCCTGTTGCTGTGCTCTCCTCCGCGGCTCCGAAGCCCCCCCCCCCCCCCGCCTCCCACAGTCTCTGCCCATGAAGGGGCTTCCTAGTGTGTGGAAACCTTTCCTCCTTCACAGCTCCCTCCCACTGGTGCAGGTGCCGTCCCTATTCTTTTGTCTCTGTTTTTTCTTTTGCCCTACCCAGGTACCTGGGGAGTTTCTTGCCTTTTGGGGGGTCTGAGGTCTTCTGCCAGCAATCAGTAGGTGTTCTGTAGGAGTTGCTCCACGTGTAAATGTATTTCTGGTGTATCTGTCGGGAGGAAGGTGATCTTCCCCTCCGCCCCTTGATGATTTTTTGATTTCACTTTTATTATTATGTTAGATCAAGTCTCTCCTTTGTATCATACATTTACCTTTGTTTACCCTCAAATATATTAAGAAAACAAACAAACAGTAAAAGTACATGGACCATAACTTATAGGAAGCAACATTATTTTATCTTTACTTTAAGTTGATAGTTTACAGCTGCTAAAAATCACCCTGCATCACAATTGGAATTATTACAGAAGTTCATTACTTTTTTCCCACTCTTAAACATTTGCCAAAGCTTACAGTAATAACACCTACAAAGGGAGAAGTACAACCATATTAAAATCTTAAAAAAAAAAAAAAACATAATTAAGCACATCACATTCAGGCCAATAAGGCACACACACGAACAATCAATACATTCTGAAGAGGAAAAAAAAAAAAAACCTCCTACAGCATATATACAGATTAAACAAAAATTAATTATCTACTTAGAAGATGTTATCATAAGCAATTATGTTGAAACTTCTGAACTGTTTTATCATCGTTATTGTTATTTTAAAATCAATTTCTTTTCTAATTCATGCAATTACGGAAAGGGTTGGTATTATAAACATCCAGTTAGAATTAAAACTTCCTATTCACAGTTAAAAGACAAAAATTGAAAAATTACATATTTGTAAAGAGTAGTTCTCTATCATTGGATATTGAAAAGTTTGTAAGTCTTCATGTATAGCTCTCTGTTATTACACGTCTTATTGCCTAACAGTGAAGCCAGCTGTGGAGTGGTATGCAAAATCGTAAGAAGACAAAGAAAGCTCCCCTCATTCCCTGACTGACCTATCCTGAAGAATTTTTCAAGTAATAGCATTCTGCCTCCTTACAGTTCTTTGAAGTTTACTACCTTATAAATCGTTGATTAGGACACATGGAAATCCAATTCTATGTCCTAATTCATAAATTTTAATGAGATGATATGTCCAAACTAACTAGAATAATTATTCTATATGATTAAAAGGATATGTTTGAGTTGCTCAATTTTGATATCCAGTTGTTTTCTTTTCTTATTCCTTTCAAATAATAAATCACATAACCCAAGCTCAACCTTATGAATCATTGTAAAACCTATATGTTTTCATAGTTCTTGATTTTCTGATTGAACACAAAACCAGAAAGTAAGACATGTTCTCCAGTGAAAAGAAATTTCTGCTCTTTCAAAAGATGAGTACTTTGCTATATCATATTTAATATTGGGGTGGTACTGAAGATACAGACAGCAAGGAGGTTGACTGTTTCAGTCTGGGAGGTAGCATGATGGTATGTCTATTACTTCCTCATTTTATACAGCGTGGAAGTCTGTTTCTTCATTTTTTTATCGCATTTGAATGTTTCTTAAAATATGCCAAATATATATTTGGTGTCTTTCACAGCCAGCAAAGAAATCTTCTGTGTTGAGAAAAATATAAATTCAGCTAGTAAATCTTTTTCAGCATGGTTTGTTTTAATAAGAAATCTTCAATATTAACATCATGATGTCTGGGCTAAAATAATGTCAGCATATTCAAGACATTGAGTATATTTTTGAGATATGCTCTTTGAAAACACCACTTGCAATAATGGAAATGATCTTTGAAGCGACAATCATATAATGAGAAAGCCATTTGTGCTCTCATTTTTTTCTACATTTTCCCCCATTTTAAAAGTGTGAGTACCTTTCTCTGAAAATTAACTGTCCATCCATGTGAATTTAAGATCATCATATATTTTCTCTTTCATTGCACAAAGCGTGAGAGACAATTTCTTCATATAAAAATTATCTGATATTTCAGTCAATACCGACACAAAAAAAAATAGAGAAATGACAACTATTTGCTGTTTTGAATAAATATTGTTTAGTAGGCATTTTATTGCATTTTTATTTGCATGGCAACACTTTCTGCTTTATACATTTTTGATTCTCCAGCAGTACTAACATCACTTGTTTATTAAAATCAACATAATCTTCAGTTAAATGGAAATTTCCCCCAATGTAATGTAGTTCCAGAGATATACAGTACAAAAACATGCATCAAACATGTTGACCTTGTATATTTACCACTTTTATGCAAGAAACTGTTTTGTACTTTGCATACCAGAGGTTTAATCTCACTGTAAAGCAAAATATTTACTATGAATCCATCAGTAATTGCTCTTACAGATTGTGTGCCAGTGCAATTATAGAATGTAAAATAATGCCATTTTACAAAGAGATTTTTTCCCAATGAAACATTATGTTCTCTCTCCAAACAGATAGCACGATACTTTTATCAATTTTGTGATCACTGTTCAAGCATCTCAAAAAGAGCCTGAGTTATGCAATTCTATCTCTTTTATTTTCCCTTGGAAAATACTCAAGTTTTATATGGAAAATAATCCATGGTTGTTCTGCAAACTTAAATTGTATCACCAAAGAGATCCTTTTTCAAAAAGAGAAAAATTTTATAGTCTTTCTTCGTTTTCTGCAAAGAAGGATTGTTTAATTTAAACAATCACATGGATTCAATTCTCCAAGCCCAAATAGATTCATAGAATCATTTTAATATGTGTATTTATCAAGTTATTCTAAATGTTAATGCTTATAATAATATTTACATCTTCAGTTTCCTCTTTATTTTTTTAAAAATTGGAAAAATACATAGGAATTTTGTATTTAAATGCAAATTTAAATTAAATAAGAACAAGGATCTATTTATCCATCTTAAACAGCTAGAAAACAGGACAAAAGTGGTGAAACAATACTTTTCAGACATTAGATAATAAGAACAGAGGACTCTAATCCCTGGGAGAAGGGTAAAAACAAATGAGCCTAACAGTATCATCAGATCACTTGCTAAGAAGCAAATTCTCAGGCCACAATGCAGGAAGGGAAAACTTAAGAAAGGACATACCTGTGATGGTTAACATCATGTGCCAACTTGGCTAATTTACAGTGTCTACTTGTTTGGTCAAACAGTAGTTTAAATATTTCTGTGAGGATATTTTGTATATGTGATTAACATTTTAATCAATTGACTTTAAATAAAGAAAATTACCCTTGATAATGAGGGTAGGACTCCTACACTCAGTGGGAAGCCTTGAGAACAAAGACTGATGTTTCCTGAAGAAGAAGGAATTCTGCCTGAAGATCTTAACATAGAAATGCTACCTGAGATTCCAACCTGCTCTCTCCTACAAATGTCATGTAAGAATTGGACTACATGATTGCCTTCTGACAATCATGTAAGCCAATTCCTTATGTCGATTTAAAAAATGCACATGAGAGATGTGAGTCAAGTTTTATTTGGGGCAAAATGAGGACTATACCTGGGAGACAGCATTTCAGATAGCTCTGAGAAACTGCTCCAAAGGCGGGGGCGGGGAGGTAGTATATATGTGATTTTGGTGAAGAGGGAGTACATGCAAGCAATTTCTGTTAGTCTTGTGAAGGTTACTGCTAGTCATGAGGAGCAGACATCACCATGAAGGATTCTAGTGCTTTTCTAGATATGAGGAGATACAAGAATTGGGCTCATAAAATCAGCTCCTGAAAATATCTTAACTATCTGAAGACCTGTTCTGCTAGTTTTTTCCAGAGCACAGAGTGCCTCATTTCTGCCCTCCACCCCAAACTCCGTTCAGGGGGTGTTGAAAATCAGCAGCTGCAGCAGCACGTGATTTAATCCTTATAGAGGTAGATGGCAAGTGCCAATGGCAAGTGCCAATTTGTAGTTGGCACTTAAAATAGATCAAGAAAGTAAATAAAAATACTATATGATGAGGAGAGAAATCAGATACAAAAGAGATACAAATAAATTGAACTGGAGACAAACATAGATATCTGCGATTTTAAAATACACTAAATAGAATTAACGCTAACAGCAAGATATCACTGAAATTTAATTCATACCAAGAGAAAATGTATACAATGAAGCAAAAAAGGAAAAAAATACTTAAAAAATAAACAGTATAAAACTCTAAACTATGTTTAATTGGAGTCACAAAATAAGGAAGCATATTGCAAAAAAAAAAAAAATTGAAGAAGAAAATGGCCACAAATTTTCCAGCTGTGATAAAAATATGAACCAACAAATCTAATAGGCTAAATGAAACCCAAGCAAAATATACATAAAGAAAACCACATCAATGCATTTTAGTAAAAGTGCATCTAGACAGTTTTAAAGGGAAAAAATGTTTATAGAAGCCAGATATCAAACTATGTTATATATAAATAAATAAGATTTATAGCTGACAACATCAGAATATATGTAAGCTAGAGATGAAGGAACAGCACTTTTAGAAGCCAAAGAAAAACAAGAAAACCCATCAACTTGAAATTCCATACACAATAAAAATTTCTTTCAAAAATGAAAGTAAAATAAAGCTTGTTTCTAAAAACAAAAGCTGAGAGTGTCCATTACCTATTACCTTCACTATAAGAAATAGGTAAATAAAAAGAAAGGAAGTTCTTTAAGCAAAAGAAAAATATACCAGATGAAAATTTGAATCTATACAAAGGAATAGAGAGTGCCAGAAATGTCAAATATTTAGGTAAATATAAGAAAATATTTTCTTATATTTAAAAGTCTCTTTAGAAGTTAGTGGAAGGGATTCTGGGCATCAAGGAAATGGCAGAAATGTAAATCTGATGTTCCCATTTTTTCTTGCAAAAAGACAATTAAAAAAAAATGACATTGCCATATGGATATTCATGTAGACCAACAGAGGAAAACATAGAAACCAGAAGCAATGTCATATATATATCCAGTCAATTTTTTTAAACAAAGCTAGATAAAAATGGTGTACACAAGATAAAAGCCAAAAAACCCACTGGAAACAGCACATTGTTGAGAAGCAAATGGCAAATAAAATATCATACTATGACATACAATGAAATACTAGTTTGCAATAAACACAAAGAAATTACTGATAAATAGAACATGGATGGAACACAGAAGCAGTTTACTAAGCAAAGGTAGCCAAAAACAAAAGAATATATACTATATAATTCAATCAGTTTAAAGACCTAGATAGAGCAAAAGTATAGTATTAGAAAGAAAACAAGTGGTTTCCAAGAGCTCTGGTCAGTGTAGGGAACTGCCTGCAATAAAATAAAAGATAACTATTTGTGTGATGGAAATGTTCTATATCATAATTGTGGTAATAGGTACATTACTGTAAATTGTAATGCATACTCTTCAGATAGCACACTTAAAATTGATGAATTTTATTTTATTTAACTATACCAAAATGAAACAAGCTTTTAAAAAGCAAGAGATATTGATACAATATTAATCATCCATTTATTATCATTTGTATGAAAACTTTTCTGTAGTTGGCCTCAATGTAAATAGTGACAACTTAAGAAGTGTATAAAGCAGTCAGAGACTGCTGAATGAGGACAAGAATCTCTCTGATCAGGAGTCAGGTTTCCTTTAATGTTCAATATTCTTGCTGTTTTCTCTGGCTTCTAAATAATTTCTCAATCTCAGGCCTGTTATATTTGTGTGTGGGGGAGACAGGGAGGTGGTGGTGAGAGGAATCATAGGACATGGGTAGTTTCTTCTTAAGATAGGCAGAAAAGTGGTCTAACCACAATATTGACATTATTGCTTTTATAGAGATGTCTATTTGCAGTACAAAAATAAATAATATTTATTAGGCTAAGTTGTGCTCACTAATGAATGATCACTTATTTGTTATCCTTTAAATTTTTACAATGAAGACATATGTATACCAGATAAGTCTGTAGATTCATTTTTAGAAAGGAGGAGAAAAACAAAATAATGTGAAAGAAAATTATAAATAAACAGAAGTTTTGAAATTGTTCAGGGTTAGAGAATCAGTTGCAAAATTTAAAAATTAATCCTCTGCAGAATCCCAATTTAAAGGTGACAAAATTGAAGTTCACTGTACCTGAGACATTTCATAATGAAGATATTGCAGATGTGGAATTATGATATGCAATTATATTTTCTTCACGTGACATTATTTTCAAATATCTTCATGTGATAATTTTTGGTTTTCATACAGTAGAGAGAAATAAATCCACCAGTTAAGAGACATGATTGTTGACAAAAAATATAACACAAATTCTATATCACAAATAATATCACAAATTTTCCTTTGACCACTTTTAGAAGAATTTGTGATGGGCCTGCTATAATCACTGCTGATGCTCATATATCATTTAGGATCACAAGTACCTCAAGTGAGTCTTCTGAAATGTTTCTTCTTATACACTAAGATTCTGTGGCTATAAGATAAATGTGTATTCAATAGTGTATATCTCACATTATATATACATTACGTTTATATTACATAAACAGTTGACCCTTGAACCAAATGGATTTGAACTACACAGTTCCACTTATATGTGGATTTTCTTTCAATAAATATGTACTACAGTACTATACAATTTGTGGTTGGTTGAATCCAAAAATGCAGAACCTTGGACAGAGAAGTCCAACTGTAAAGTTAAATGTGATTTTTGAGTGTGCAGGGATCAACACCCCAAACCCTTGTGCTGTTCAAGGTTCAACTGTGTATACACATACACAGACATATATAAGTAATATGAGATATATATTATGTATACACACATGTTAAAAAACATAGAATATTGTATTAAGAAGATATAAACTAAGTATTCAGAAGTTGTTACTGAAATAAACTTGCAAATATGAAAATAATAAACCATCAAAACATGATTAAATGATTACCAAAATTGAGTTAGTTAACATATACATACATCACCTCACATAGTTATAGTTTCCTTTCTTTTTTTCTTTAAGTGTGGTGAGAACATATGATATACTCTGTTAGGAAATTTCAAGTATATAGTGCAGTATTATTAACTATAGTCACCATGTTGTACATTATCTAATGTACAGATTATTTGTCTTATAACAAATTTTATAGCTTTGACCAACATATCTCCATTTTCCACATCCCCCAAATTGTGGTAACTATCATTCTATTCTCTGGTTCTATGAGTTTGTCTTTTTTAGATACCACATATAAATGAGAGCATACAGTGAAAAATCCTGCAATGAACATGAGAATTCGCATTATCTCATTGTGATACTGATTTCCTATCCCTTGTATGTATACTCAGTAGTGGGATTGCTGGATTACATGGTAGTTCAATTTCTGAAAATTATTAAAGAAACTATATACTGTTTTCCATAATGGCTACACCAGTTTACATTCCTACCAACTGTGTACAAGTGTTCCCTTTTCTCCAAACCTTCATAATACTTGTTTCCTCTTTTCTTTTTGATAATAGCCATCCTATTATCCTATTGGATGTGAGGTGTTATGTATTTTTTCAGGTACCTGCTGGCTATCTCTAAATCTTCCTTTGAAAACTGTCTATTGTTTTCAGTTTCTCTGCCCACTTTTGAATTGGGTTATGAGATTTTTCTTTTCTTTACTTCGCAACTTGCACAAAATGTTCATCTCTAAGCACATTTAGATAAAGGATAACTAACTATAACATAAAAATACTGGGGGAAGAGAACCATACATCAATAGAGTCTCAAGAAAAAAAAAATAATAACATTTGAATCCCTTATTGTGGCTGGCAAACATTATAGGTGTAAAAATCACATTTCTATATAACAGCTGACATATAATATGTGAGCACTTGAGAACCTTTGTAAGGCTGTGGGTAAATTAAAATATAACACATGGATAGAGTTTCAGAATGTACTGTCAGACCAACTTCCACAGTCTTGCCTCCAGGGGTTCTTAGACTGTGGCCAAGAGGAACTGGAGCTGGGTCATAGGCCAACTTCAATGCCAATAGCTGAGATCAAAGTCTGCAAGCCTGTTGTTACCTGAAGCATGGCTCCTCCCAGGTCCTTTGACATGTTGTGCTGATGGCAGAACCAAGGCCAAATAGGGCTGTAGCTGAGTTCACACAGGTGCAAAGTTATTTCTGGGTCTATAGCTGGGAATATGGATTCCAGCTGAGCTGGATTACAGCTGAGCAGAGCCTGCCTTCTCAAAATGACCCTCTTTGGTCATGGGCTCCACTGCATTTTCACACTCTTCTACCTGGATCACAAAGCTCCCACAAATGCACTTTTGTCTATGGATAACTTCCATATTAAAGTTGCTGAGGAAGGATATGAGCAAGAGATCTTCTATTCTGCCATCTTGTTGACATCACCTTATTTGCAGATTTCAACTTTTATTATTGTTTTCTTCCACGAATGTAAATGCTTGATCCTGGTTTGTGTGACGTTTGAATACATACTTTCTTGTAAGTTTGAATATATTTCCTCAGCAATTTGACATTTTAGTCATTGACATGAGTTATAAATGTATGGTAACAATAAAATAGAGTAAGATGCATTTTTAGGATTAAAACAAATTCTGGCTGTAATATTGTATTCAAAGAGACATAAAGATTCTTAGAGAAATGAACAGGCTGTTATGCTCATTAAAAGCTCTTAATTAGCTTCCTTCAGGTGACATTCTTGCACACTAATTTAGGACACTACACAAATGACAAAGATGCCACTGGAGCATTGGGAAAGTTATTTAATGAATGCCTAATGAAATAAAGTACTGTATGAATCATTTAATTGGATATGTTGCTTAAACATCTAAGTTTTTTTTTTCATTTTTGTTATCAGGTACAGAGGTGACTTTCCTGGCTTTTCTATTATTATTTTAATAGTGTATGGATAGATCAATTTGAAATTGAACAGTCAGCTCTAAAATGCTAATTCTCCTTAGTGCTCAAATGAATTTTGAATGTTAGAAGATGCATTATTTTTCTCTATATGTCACATTTTTTCTATTGCTTTTCACCTTCTTTTAAAAAAAATGTTATCTAGTCATTAAATCTTGCTTTTGAAATATAATGGTTTAGAAATCTGATTAATTTCAAAAATTTCATAGAAGAGAGGATGGAAAAGATGATAATTAACAGAAATTTTTGTTTAAGTGGTAATAGCAGATTTGAAATGAAAATACAGCATGTAGAGACAAGCTTTATTAGTTCTGAATATGGTTTCCATCAAGTTAATAAGGTAACCAAGTAGGTTTTTTTTTTAACATATAGAGCCCAGCAAGGATGAAAAGTTGTATTTGAGTTTGTTAGGGTTGTTTTTCCTACAGAAAATCTTCTTTTCTATGAAATTACATTAAAATCAGTCCTTTTACTCCAAGCAAGGTACCTCTGATAGATTGAATTGAATACTTCTGATATTGAAAATTGGTGTCATATTATGCTGGATTTGGAAATGTTAAATAAAATATGTAGTTTTCCTTTATTTAAAAGATAAACCTGCTGTAATAAGTACCCCTAATGGTTTATTCTAGCTCTAAAACAAATTATTTTAAATATGTTTAAATATGTTATAATAGCAGCAATTGGGAAAGACGGAAATTTCTTGATCACTTTTCTTTTGTTTTCATTTCTTTTGTCTCTGCTCTGCTTCACCCCCACAAATATGAAATTCAACTCTTCTTCATTTGATAGTGTAACACAATTATATTTTCTTTCATTTTGCCTCTCTGTGTTTCAGGCTGCATGTTTTCTTCTGCCCTATCTCTGGTTCATTAATTTTTCTTTTCATTCTAAAACCAAATAACTGCAGCGTTTTTAATAGGCAAATTTAATCAGCCTACATATACTACAACCAATGAATATACATTTCTGTCCTGTCTCGTGTTCCCTATGTATTAGGCTTTCTTATTTCTTCCATTCGCAACCTTCCTCTCTGCAACACATGATTCTTCAGTATTTTTGTAAGATAAATTTCCAAGAACTCTAGGCTGCTTCTTTCTTTTTCTATCATAATCATGTGACAAAACTATTTGGGGCAGAAATTAACATTGTTAGTAGAGTGGTTCTTCTACTCTGCTTCTTGAGGATGGGGACATATGCTCAGCCTACTTTGTTAAAGAGAATTCCCCCAACTGCACACTTTTTTGTAGTTAATATTTACCTTAGTATTTGTCCAGGACTCTTTTCTACTCTTTTAACACAAAATTTGAATTTTTTTTAAATAAGTAAAACAAGTAGTCTGCCATTTGTAGTTGCTTTCTCCAGTGTGTGCTGTATGTTTGTTAGTTTGTTTTTTGGTATGTATTATTTTTGGATTGGTGCTTTCTCTGCTCCATTGTATCTATAAGTTTTATATGCTGTTTATCTTCCAAAAAGTCATTAGTGTCTCTTTTTTCTGTTGCCCAGTTTTGTGAATTTATTATTCTCATTTACATCTTTTCTGCCATTTCAATAGACTTTGGAGTAAAATGGAATGTAGATGCATCCTCTCCTTTATTCATTCTAACAAATATTGATTGTGATCCATTTCATGCCACACATTAGTCTAAGTGCTGGTGATATAATAATGAATAAAACTAATTCCATGATATAATTACCCTTAAAATTAGATGCATGTGTGCGACAGATACATATAAATATTTGGATAAATCCCTAATATTTCAAATACTGTGTAACAGTGTAACAAAATATAAAACAATGTAATAAAAGTTGGTAGAGATTTAAGCAGGGAAGTGCTATTTCAGATAAGGTCATCCAAATCAGGGTAAATTTCTCTGATAGATATCATTTTCTCAGGTACTAGAATGAAGTGAGGGACAAGCAGAGTAATATCTGAGTGCAGATCTTTCCAGAAAAAGGAAAAGTAGATGTTTGATTTTACTCCTTGATCAAAGTTAAGGGACTAATAATACTATATGCAACACAATACAAATAAAAATATTGCATGAAACAAAGGATATAGTGGCTAATTTTACCTAAAGAAATACAGTATTTAAAAAATAAAAATAGTCTTGAATTGTTAATAAAAGTAAATGAGTCTAAGAAGCAGAAGTGGAGTGTGTGTGTGTGTGTGTGTGTGTGTGTGTGTGTGTGTTTAGTGTCTTGATCTCTCTCAGGAACAATAAATACATCTGACTAGTGGCCATCCATTAATTCATTAAACTGAACATTCAAGTAAGATATATTAATAGAAACACATATAGATCAAGTAATTTATTTTGTCAGTAATATAGAATATTTTCACCTTAAGTACTTCCTTAATGTCTCTGACACACAGTTTCATCTATATTCCTGTAAAGAAAATTGGTATTTGAAAGTAATAATCCAAGAGATGCTTTACCCTTTGCTTATTACATATTCACATGACATTTATCTCTTGAAAGTAAGTAGTTTGTTGAGAATTAGCACTATTATCACATCATTGTGACAGAATATTTCAGGGCATTGGGGGCACAATGATCACTGTATAGCTCACCAATGCTGGTCAGTACATACTTCTAGAGTATCTTGATTATTTCAATAAATAAAAAGCAGCAACTAAAGGGAAACATAAAAATAGCAAAACATATCTGAAAAAGTGTACATTTCAAATATCATCTTACATCATAACAGAATGAAAGAAATTAAAACTGCATCATATATATATATATGGAAACAAACATGGAAAATAAATTACACTTCTTGAGAAACAGTCCTTGAATTAACTTTGAATGAAAGTCAAATACCAAAATAACTGGGCTCAGATATGAATCAAAGATTTCACCAGTACTTAAAATTTCCAAGTTAACTTCTGGAACATTATATACAATAAAATAATTTATCCCAACTGATAATATTTATCCATTTAGCAAAAAAGAAAATCTTTAATTATGAATTGATGGTGTTTTAATTACCAACTTTATGTCTCAAAATTTGAATATAAACTTTTATTATTAATAAACATCTACATTAACTTTATTTTTATGAAAATCAGCTTCATATTGAAATGTCAAGACTTTTTTTTATTATTTTGCTCTTCACTGGAGATAACTTGTGACATTTCCCTGGTAAATGACAGCCCTAAAGTTTAATTTGTTTGCTAATACAATTACCACTGTGTACTTAGTTACTTGTTTTTGGATATTTATTTTAATGACTTTTTCCCTCTTAAAAGTACAAGCAATAGGGCTTCCCTGGTGGCACAGTGGTTGAGAGTCCGCTTGCCGATGCATGGGACACGGGTTCGTGCCCCGGTCCAGGAAGGTCCCACATGCCGTGGAGAGGCTGGGCCGGTGAGCCATGGCCGCTGGGCCTGCACATCCGGAGCCTGTGCTCCTCAACGGGAGAGCCCACAACAGTGAGAGCCCCACATACTGCAAAAAAAAAAAAAGCAATAATTCTCAAACATTGTTTTTTCCTTGATTTTCTGGGTTAAGTAAAAATCTGTATTCTGAATGGTAAGACCAAGCAACTGTCTTCATCTTTTTTGGATCCCATAGTTCAGACTGCAGGACTGGAGATAGAAGATTCTTAGTGGTCATAATGAATATCCAAGAAGTGATATTTAGTGGTTTCCCATTTATACACCATACATCTGACTAATTAACATATGATGAGGAAAGACATCAACAAACCCCACCCATAAAACAAAGAATCCAATTTTATTTTTTAGTGATCCGTTATGAAAAATAAATAGAGGGAAAAGAATAAGTACTTTTGTGGGAGGCACTGAACATGGACAATAAGGTCTTTAACTACAGGAAAATAAAACACACACACACACACACACACACACACACACGGGAACATTAATGGAGCATCAGAAAACTTAAAAACTAATTACTGTCCACAAAGAGATCAGGAAAGATATCTAAAAATTTGAAGCATTATAATTTGGAAAACTCAAAGAACAAGAATGGATTTTTCAAAATTAAACATTTGAGTATGAACTCCCAAATTCAGTGAGCTTGCTAGAATTTTAAGTAATCTCAATCTTCCAGAAGGTAGAAGAATCCTAATAATGAGAAATATTTGTAATATGAACAAAAACTCCCAAATCCAATCAGAGATATCTAACATGAAAGTAATACTCTTGAAAAATTAAAAAAAAAAAATGGAAGCAGAAAATTATTAAAAACATGCCACGCCACAAGAAAAATAATATAACAGAAGGATATGAATCTTCCTTTTGGAAAGATAATAACTATAAACAAATCACCAAATCTATCATTATAAGATTTCAGAAAACCAGGGAGAGGAAAAGGGAAAAGAGAAAGGAGAGGCGGGGAGCAGAGCAGAGGTAAGGAGGGGAAAAGAGACTGCATGCAGAAACATCAGAATGAGAATATCATCAGACCTTTCAAAAGCAGCATTCTCTTTTAGCAGAAAATAAAGCAAAACATTTTCAAAATTCTGCTGGAAGATATTTCTAAGTTAGAATTTTGCAGTTAAATATTCATAAAAATGTAAGGTAAATTTTTACCTTTTTGAATATTCAAGTTCTCAAAATAATCACCCACAATGTATCATTTTCCATGAAGTTACTTTATTTTATACTCCAAAGAAACAAATATTCAGGCAATAAAGAAATCAACACAGGTGAGAAATGAAGGAAATTTGAAGAATGACATGAAGGCAGTTCTCAGGATCATATCCATCCAGAGAGCCCAAAGGCAAACAGCCAAATGATATTTTGACCAGGATGGCAGAGACTCCTGAGATATGGCAGGCTATAAGGAATTTTTTAACACCCAGTAGAATTAAGGCAAATAATAGAGAATATTAAGCAAAGGTATATAGAGAAAAATATGAAGTAATTATTGTGTAGGCAGGACACTTGAATGTACAAATTTGGGTGTGCATCAGAATCACCTGTGAAGTTTATTAAACCATAGATTGCTAGATTGTTGCCTTCCACACACACCACACACACACACACACACACAAATACACACACACACACAATCCTTCCCAAGAGTTTTACCTACCTCTAAGTGGGCATATGAGGCTGGTTCTGGGAGTACCAATGACATGCTGGAGATAAGAACCAGTTTCAGAGCATGAGGAAGAGTCATTTCTGGTATGTTGTTGACTGGAACAGAATACAAGCAGGAAGGTTTAAGTACCTCCACCTCCTAGCTTTACTGTCCCCCTGTAGCACATAATGCCAGGAATTAGATGTTAAATTAAATTCACTTAATATTAAATCATCTAAGTGTGAAACTAATTATGATGGATTTAAGAAATTCATGTAAGAATGATCCTTCCAAACTCAAAGTTTGTATATGGGATTTCTCTAACAATAGATGTGACATTTTGGATTCAGAGATTAAGATTTAGAGATAGAATGAACAAGAAAAGTATTTTTAACATTGTGTCCAAAATAACACTAGCACTATATACAAAAAAAAGTAGTTTATTTCTCTCTCACACACACACAAAAAAATGCCACCTGGGGAATAAGGTGATTTAACAGCTCTATGGAAATCAGGCCCCTTCTATTTTTCTGCTTCACCATCTTACTGTTGATTACCATCTTGGAGATTCCTCCAAGTTCACAGATAACCGAGAAAGCTCTAGCTGTTATGTTTGCATGTGTGATTTGGAGGGGCAGGAAGAAGAAAGTAGGAAAAAGCATGATAGCTTGATGTAGCTTTCTCCAAAGCCCCACAGATTTCTGGTTAGATCTAATCAGTCAGACTGTTGTCAAAGGCTGCATTCTGCAAGCAAGGCTCAGGAATGCTATCTCTTATGTAGCTTATTGAATTCCTAAATAAATTCTGGATTTTATAATTAAGGAATGATGAGGGAAAAGTTATTTGGTGGTAACTGGCAGGTTAATCCCCAGAAGCTAATGTATTAAGCATTAGGTATTTTGTATTTTGTAAAAGCTATAATAGAATAGTAGTATTAAAGTATTAAATAAAAAGTATTAAGTATAAAGTATTAAGTATAGAAACTGGTTCATACATGAAATATCATTCAACTTGAGTATTGAAGGATGAATAGTAATTGGCCAGGAAATAATCAGTTTAGGAGGAAAAGAGGGGTTTCAGAGAGACACACGCATATGGAAAGTACTGAAGATGCTGGAAGGACAAATAATGAATTATTTTTAAGAGAAAATATTAATAGCAGCTTTGCTTAGGGAATTTAGAAGTATACAAAATCATTTTGAAAACAACCTCCTCCTACATGGTATTGGAGAATGGTAGATACAACAAGAAAGACAAAGTTACACTTTATTATTAGCTGGGGATTTTAGCTCTAAGGCCTAGGATAAAACTCCTTAAGCTAGGTGGAACCTTCTTTGGGGCTCCTTCATAACTTGGGCTCCTTCATATCTTATTCCCCTAGGGAGCCTTGAGCCAAATATGACAAATCTCTAAATATCTTACCCTACATCAATTCCCAAACATAAGGCTCAAGCTAAACGACTCTCATGCAAGAAAATATAAAAGTAGATCAGCACACACACCTTCAAACATCAAAAGGAGAGGAGTACAATTAGAAGGGGTACTGTTCTTGGCCCACTGCCTAAGTAGGGCAGGGATAGTGCAGCCCTCATGCACAAATTGCCTTCACATTGAATGCCCATCCACAGAGTGCTTAGCAGGCTCCAGACCTCATACTTCATATGAAATATTTTAGTCAATAATTCTTTTTAGGTAGGTAGATTTACATGCAAGATGCTTAACTATTGGGTTGGCCAAAAGTTCCTTTGGTTTTCAAGTAAAAATAGAAGACACATTTTTTCATTTTCACCAAGAACTTTATTAAATAATGTATTCACCCTTTTGTTCCACTACCTTCTGCCATTTTTCAGGCAACTTCACAATTCTATCTTCCCAAAACTTTTTATCTTTTTGAGCAAAGAACTGTTGCAGGTGCCTTTCACTATCTTCCAGGGAATGGAATTTTTTTCCGTTAAGAGAGTTTTGTAAAGACCAAAATAAATGGAAATAAGAGGGTATAATGTCTGGTGAATATGGCCAATGAATCAGAACTTCCCAGCCAAGATGTAACAGTTTTTGCCTGGTAATCAAAGCAACATGCAGTCTTGCAGTATCCTCATGGAAGATTACTCATTTTCTGTTGACTAATTCCAGACGCTTTCTCTGAGTGCTGCATTCATTTGGTCTAATTGGGAGCAGTACTTGTTGTTTTTCCAGAAGGAACTCATAATAGAGGACTCCCTTCTAATCCACCATAGACACAACATCGCCTTCTTTGGACGAAGACCAGACTTTGGTGTGGTTGGTGGTGGTTCATTTTCCTTGCCCCACGATCTCTTCCATTACACATTATTGTACAGTATCCACTTTTCGTCACCCATTACAATTTGTTTTAAAAACAGAACATTTTCATTATGTTTCAGTAGAGAATTGCATGAAGAAATATGGTCAAGAAGGTTTTTTTTGCTTAATTTATGTGGAACCCAAACATCAAGTGATTCACATAACCAAGCTGGTGCAAATGATTTTCAATGCTTTATTTGAATATTTTGAGTATGTCGGCTATCTCCTGCGTGGTATAACATTGGTTGTTCTCAATTAATGTCTTGATTTGATCTTGATTTGTCTTGATTTCCTGAGTTGTTTTGCAGAAGTGAAACCCCACACACACAAAATGGAGTGGTTAACTACTTGATGACCATGAGCACATAGCCCCAGGCCTCCTGGAGCCTAAGGACTGATAATGTTAACCCCTGTGACACCATCCTGTTACCTCACCATCAGCCAATCAGAGAATTGTTCACAAGCTGATCACATACCCTGCAACCTCCCCACCACACCTGGCTTTTAAAAGTGCTTTGTGGAAACCCTTCAGGGAGCTTGGGGCTTTTTAGGGCATGAACCACCTGTCTCCTTGCATGACCTTGCAATAAACCTTTCTCTGCTCCAAACTCCAATGTTTCAGTTTGTTTGGCATCACTGGGCATTGGGCACACAAACTTGTGCTAACACTTCTACCCCAAGAACTCCCTTATTCCATAACATTATTTTTATTCCATAACATTTTGATTGAACAGCCATCATAGGCCAAGTCCTCTGCCAAGCATTGGGAGAAGAAGAAGAAGAAGGAGAAGGAGAAGGAGAAGGAGAAGGAGAAGGAGAAGGAGAAGGAGAAGGAGAAGGAGAAGGGGAAGGGGAAGGAGAAGGAGAAGGAGAAGGAAAGAAGGGGAAGAAGAAGAAGAAGAAAAAGGAGAAGAGGAGGAAGAAGAAGGGAGAAGGGGAAGAAGAAGAAGGAGAAGAATGAGAAGAGGAAGAAGAAGAAGAAAAAGAAATGAAATTGTTCTGCCCTCGAGGAATTGAAAGGTCAGGAGAAAAATCAAACTAAAATCTAAGAGTGCTACATGGGCATATACATCTAGCAGGACTTGTACATTAACTGTTAAAAAATGAAAATTATTTTTACCAATGTAACCAGGACACCAAAAAAATTGATGGCTTAATATTTTGAGGAAATAGATCACATTTATGACTCTTATAGAATAATTGTCATAGTGTGATTCTAGGTATGGGAAGAAGCAACATACTTCTTCCCATACCTAGAAGGGAAAACATTTCCTGGATCATAATAGACTAGTAAGACAGAGGATCCAGAGAATCTTTAATAATCAACAGGGCCTTATCCAGATATTAGCACCTGTGGTGGCAGGCATCAACAAGAATTTTCACCTGATAGGGGACAAGCCTCTCAGCACTGTGGAACAAAAATTGGTCATGAAATATCTCCCAAACATTGATCGACTTTCCAACCAAGAGGAGGAGTTGATAAATGGAATATAGCCTGCCATATCAGTAAACAAAGGATGTCACAGTCATCAGCGATTGCAGCCATCCAACGTGAGCCAATGAGCCCTGAGGAAACTCAGGATGTGAAAACACAGGATATTGGTCCCAGATAGCTGAGCTGCATATCAAAAGAATGATTTCAGTGAGCCCAGACCTTGCATCTCCCCATATATAGAAAAGCACTAGGGCTTCCCTTGTGGCACAGTGGTTGAGAGTCTGCCTGCCGATGCAGGGGACACGGGTTCTTGCCCTGGTCCGGGAAGATCCCACATGCCACGGAGCGGCTGGGCCCATGAGCCATGGCTGCTGAGCCTGCGCATCCAGAGCCTGTGCTCTGCAATGGGAGAGGGACCACAACAGTGAGAGACCCGTGTATCACCAAAAAAAAAAAAAAAAAAAGAAAAAAAGAAAAAAGAAAAGCGCTAAATTCCTTAACTTAGGATATCTAGTTTTCTTTAATTAACAATAATCTTTTGATGTTCAGACTACCTTTGTTGCAAAACTTCTATATAACCAGCTCCCTTGCTTCCTCAGAGCAGTTCTCTCAGGGTTACTTGAGTTGCTGCCTCCTGGGCTTGAAGTCCTAGAAATTCCCACAAAATAAAATGTAACTCTCAAAAAAAAATGTATAAGAAGGATTTTTAGAGATGGTTTCTTGTTTCTGCATCCTGATAGATAGTGATGTCATGTACCAAGATGATAAACCAAGGAAGAGAAATAGGCATGGAGATTCCTTGTGGAGAATTTTAATAGTCAGCTGGACATATTCAGAACACAGAAAAGATCTGAAAGACATATAAATTTGGGAGCAATATGGATAATAACCAGAGTTGAGTGCATAAGACCTTCCTCAAGACAAATTAAGAAGAAAACATTGCAAGAAGAGAAACCTGAAAATTATCACGATGTAATTGATGACTGAAGAAAATCCATCTCTAAAGGAGGCTTAAACTGGATCCCTGGTGAGGAAAGAGTAAGAGAAGAAGAGTGTGGTGCTATGGAAGTCAAGATAATTCATACCTCAAAAGAACTTGGCAACAGTGTCAAATCACTCAGTGAAACAGAGATCAGGCCCAACAATTTCAAAGCTCTGTTGTCATATCATTAATTAAAATATTTTAAAGTTAAAAATACTTAAATTTATTTTACATGATAATGTAAATGAATACAGATAATTCATTGTTTTGGCTTCTCCTGATTTTAGAGGTTGTCCACATCCCTTGGTACATGAACCCATTTCTCTATCTTCAGAGTCAGTAATAGACAGTTGAATCTTTCTCACATTGCATCACTTTGCAACTCCTCTGCCTCCCACTTCCATCTTTAAGGATTTTTGTGATTATATTTTAGATCCATCTGTATTATATAGTTTTATCTCCTTATTTTGAGGTCAGCTGATTAGCAACCTAATTTTACCTGCAACATTTTTTCTCCCTTGCCATGTAACCTAATATCATCATATACCCTAGAGATTTGGACATGAACATCTTGGTGAGTCATATTCTTCCTATCATAGTATTTTCCTGGTTAATTAATTTTATCACTTCACTTTCAAATGTTATGTGACATATTCATTAACTATGCTCCAGGTAAACCTGAGATAGCTGGGTCTTCCTTCTTTTATAGCTTGATTTACTAATCTCTATTTTTAATAGATAAAGTAATAAATATGGTGCATTATGATTACTACTATATTTGCTTGACTCTCATTTTTATTTTCTTTTCATTGTGCATTTTTATTGCTCTATTTTCTTTCTTTTCTTGACTTCACAGTATTTATTCACACATCTCCTTTATTTTCACTCTGATTTTGCTTCACTTTATTACACAAATTTATTCATGCACTTTAATACTTTCGCACCTCCGTATCCCAGGGGATTGGTTGCAGGACTCCCTGATGTTACCAAAATCAGTGGATGCTTAAGTCTTTTATATAAAATGACATAGTATTTACATATAACTTACACACTTCATCTGTCATATACTTTAAATAATCTCTAGATTACTTATAATATCTAATACAATGTAAATGTGATGTAAATAATTGTAAATAAAATGTAAATGCTATGTAAATAGTTGCCAGAGTCGCAAATTCAGATTTTGCTTTTTGGAACTTTCTAAATTAAAATATATATATATATATATATATATATATATTTTTTTTTTTTTTGCGGTATGTGGGCCTCTCACTGTTGTGGCCTCTCCCGTTGTGGAGCACAGGCTCCAGACGTGCAGGCTCAGCGGCCATGGCTCACGGGCCCAGCTGCTCCGCGGCATGTGGGATCTTCCCGGACCGGGGCACAAACCCGTGTTGCCTGCATCGACAGGCGGACTCTCAACCACTGCGCCACCAGGGAAGCCCTAAAAAAAAAATGTATATATATTTTTTTGATTCACTGTTCCATGAATTTGCCAATTCGGAACCCATGGATATGAAGGGCCAACTGTACTACTTATTTATTCAGTGAACTTCCCATCCTATAGTTTTGCTATTATTGCATAAAGATATAATTTCAACATTTTAAACACAAAAGATATTTTTGTAGTCTTTAAACAGATATACTGTCTCATAATGAATTCATTGTCATGCATTGTTCCTTGTTTCTCATTTTTTTCTTTCCACTTTCATCTTTCTTCTCTATAAATATATTCTACACCAAATACTTCATCAAGGTGTTGTAGGTTATATACTTTGATAGCTTTTTTAAATCTGAAAATGTATGCCTTGATTAATATGGTTGGTTAAATATAGAACTCACGGTGACACAATTTCCTTCAACATTTTGAAGACATTACTTCAGTGTCTTCTTACATCTGGAATTGCTTATTCTGCTATTATTCTGTGATTACTCTGCAATTAGTCTGATTTTATCCCTTTGAACATCATTTTTGTTTCTTTCAGGTAGTTTTAATATTTTATCTTTATCATTCATATTCTGAAGTCTTACTCTTCTTTTCTAAGTGTAGATTTATATTTATATATCTTTGTGAGCACTTATGAGTTTGCCATCTATAGACTCATATTTTTTATCAATTCAGATAAATTCTTAGTTATTATATCTTTGAATAATTTATCTGCCATTATCCCTATTCTCTCTCCCTAAAACTCCTATCAGGCATGTATTGAAATTTTGTTAATCTTTTATACTTTCTTTTAAACTCTATCATATTTTTCATTGTTTTATTTTTATGCCTTTCTATCTGGGTCAATTCCTTATTAAAAGCATCCAGATAATGTATTTTCACTTTGGACAAGTTGAATCTAGATTTTCATAATGTTCTCAAGTTTTGTAATTATTTCTTTGCATATCTGTGTGTAATGCTTTTTTTTTTTTTTTCTTTTGCGATACACGGGCCTCTCACTGCTGTGGCCTCTCCCATTGCAGAGCACAGGCTCCGGACGCACAGCCCCAGCGGCCATGGCTCATGGGCCCAGCCGCTCCGTGGCATGCGGGATCCTCCCGGACCGGGGCATGAACCCGTGTCCCCTGCATCGGCAGGCGGACTCTCAACCACTGCACCACCAGGGAAGCCCTGTAATGCTTTTAAAACATGTGCACACATTCTTTGACACTCCTCTCACAAAAGTTGACGTCAGATTTGTGTCCCTTTAAAAGTCACCCAGGCTTGGTTACTCACTTATACACACATAACATGTAGAGGAAACGATGCTGCATGGCTTCTGAGGCTATGTCATAAAAGGAAATACAGCTTCTGTTCCTCCTTGTCCTTTCTCAGTCTGTCTCTCTGACTGTCTCTCTCTGTCTCACTCTTCTTTTACTCTGAAATTTTAGAATTATGAATTACCAGGTAAGATGTCTGGTTATTCTAAAATCCATCCTCCTGAGAAAACAATGTGTGGACAACACATAAAGATAAAAAAAACAATATTCGAGAAGACTCCAGCTCCTGAAGACTTCAGATGTCCAAATCTTTACAGCTCAGACAAGTAAGCTTAAAAAAAAAGAAAAAAAAGAGCTTCCTGTAATGAATGCCTCTCATCCTGGAAAATAAGGAGTGTCTATAAAAGGAGCTACCCACTTACCTTTTTTTCCAGAACTTTGAAAACCTGAGCCACTGTGTCAGAAGTCTCGCAGACTGGATAAAGAGACCATCTGGAGAGAACACACAGAGATAAAGATACTTGAGGAAACAGCAATTCCAGCTCAGCTATTCTAGTCTTCCCAGATTAAAGTCAAGACATGTAAATGAACAAGGCATCTAGATGCAACCAGCCCCTAGTCTTTGAGCTTCCACAGCTGACATCAAGTGGAACAAAAGTGAGTCTTCCCTCTGTGCTTTGTTTAGATTTCTGACCCACAGAATTTATGAGGCTAAGAGTTGTTTGTTTTATGCCACTGAGTTTTGGGTTTTTTTTTTTTTTTTTGACAGAGTAGCCAACAACATGTGACCATTATTCATACCTGTTTGTTTTTGTATCAAAATTACTTACTTCTCTATATAAATATTATTTCCGTTTTTAGCTCTCTTTGAAACTCTTAATTTTAAAAATTATTTCATAGTTATTCTAGGATTTACCTATTATATTATTAGAATAATTTCAACTTTTTGATAAGTTAGTTGGCTTTTCTTTTTATCTTAGTTTTCTTCATGTATTTCAGAGAGATAATTTGTATATTTACCTGGAGTGTACTTCTTTTTTTCTTTTTTTGAGCTCAGCAATTTTGTATACTGTTACTGTCATTTTATCCAGTTGCTCCATTCCACCACCTAAATATGTTTCAGAACAAAGTTGTATTTTTAACTGAGGATTTTGTGTTATGGTGATATTGTAGACATTGCCAAAATTATTAATTAGCTATCATAATGCTCTGTCCAGGTTTTATCTGCCTAAAATTTTTCATTTCCTCCTGCTTATGCAGATAATCAACATGGCACAGTCTCAGGAAGTAATGTAATATTTTTCTCAGCCTACTTTTTTTTTTTTTTTGCAGTATGCGGGCCTCTCACTGTTGTGGCCTCTCCCATTGTGGAGCACAGCCTCCAGACGCACAGGCTCAGTGGCCATGTATCACGGGCCTAGCCGCTCCGTGGCATGTGGGATCTTCCTGGACCAGGGCACGAACCTGTGTCCCCTGCATCGGCAGGCAAACTCTCAACCACTGCGCCACCAGGGAAGCCCCAGCCTACTTTCTTTTTGAGAGAGACACAGGAGGTTCATTCATCTAGGCAGTTTTAAATTTCCCTTTGGATAGGAGGAGAAGAAAATGACCCAGAGACCACAGAAATATTGCCATATTGCTTGCACAAACTGCTGTGGCCTGATTTGCCTGTTTGCATGATAAAGTGTCTGGCAGGTGGATAGATCCAGAGATGGAAGTTTCCCAGTGGATACAAAGAGAAAAGGGTAATAGAGTAAAAAGTTGCATATTCCCACAAGGGTTCCTGAGTGTTGAACAAAGCACCATTATCTACATAGGCAGGAGAGTGTTGACAAGGAGAAAGGAACCCTGTTGTGTGGAAAACCTAGTTGTTCCAGAGAAACTGGTTGATGGATAAAATTGTGAGTCAGATGTACTCAAAAATGGAGTGCTTACATTTAATATTTCTGCTACAGAGAGCTTAAGATGATTCAGTGATCCAAAATGTGGCCATGTGAGTGAGCTGAATGTATACAGTGTTCACCAGAATTGAATAATCCAAACTGAAGCATTGGCTTGGGGATCCTAAGAGACACCAAATTCTTCAGAATGATTGCAGCACTAGAAGCACAATTAGCTAACTAATGAAACAGGTCAGCCAATGATAAGAGGATGGAACATTCCTGGTTTGACCATATTAATGATGTGAGAAAATATTACTTTACAAAAAGTAGATATCTTAAAGAATATTTGTTATAATATATATTTTATAAACATACAAGTAAATACAATATACATATTAATCAAATGCTAAAAAATCAGCAGAATTATGAAGGACAAAATGGTAAGAATCTGTTTTATGGTTTTGTATATTTTTTTAAACATCTTTTTTGGAGTATAATTGCTTTACAATGGAGTGTTAGTTTCTACTTTATTAAAAAGTGAATCAGCCATACATAAACATATATACCCATATCTCCTTCCTCTTGCATCTCCCTCCCATCCTCCCTATCCAACCCCTCTAGGTGGTCACAAAGCACTGAGCTGATCTCCCTGTACTATGCACCTGCTTCCCAATAGCTATCTATTTTACATTTGGTAGTATATATAAGTCCAGGCAACGCTCTCACTTCATCCCAGCTTAAACTTCTCCCTCCCCATGTCCCCAGGTCAATTCTCTATGTCTGTGTCTTTATTCCTGTCCTACCCCTAGGTTCTTCAGAACCAATTTTTGTTTTATTTATTTATTTTTTTTTTAGATTCTCTCTCTCTATATATATGTGTGTTAGCATACTGTATTGGTTTTCCTCTTACTGACTTACTTCACTCTGTATGGCAGTCTCTATGTCCATCCACCTCACTAGAAATAACTCAATTTCGTTTCTTTTTATGGCTGGGTAATATTCCATTGTACATATGTGCCACATCTTCTTTAACATTCATATGTCGATGGACATTTAGGTTGATTCCATGTCCTGGCTATTGCAAATACAATCTGTAATGAACATTGTGCTACATGACTCTTTTTGAACTATGGTTTTCTCAGGGTATATACCCAATAGTGGGATTGCTGGGTTGTTTGGTAGTTCTATTTTTAGTTTTTTAAGGAACTTCCATACTGTTCTCCATAGTGTCTGTATCAACTTACATTCCCACCAACAGTGCAAGAGGGTTCCCTTTTCTCCACATTCTCTCCAGCATTGTTTGTAAATTTTTTGATGATGGCAATTCTGACAGGCGTGAGGTTATACCTCATTGTAGTTTTCATTTACATTTCTCTAATGATTAGTGATGTTGAGCATTCTTTCATGTATTTGCTGGCAATCTGTATATCTTCTTTGGAGAAATGTCTATTTAGATCTTCAGCCTATTTTTGGATGTGTTGTTTGTTTTTGTTGATATTGAGCTGCATGGGCTGCTTGTAAATTTTGGAGATTAATCCTTTGTCAGTTGCTTCATCTGCAAATATTTTCTCCCATTCTGAGGATTGTCTTTTTGTCTTGTTTATGGTTTCCTTTGCTGTGCAAAAGCTTTTAAGTTTAATTAGGTCCTGTTTGTTTACTTTTGTTTTATTTCCACTTCTCCAGTAGGTGGGTCAAAAAGGATCTTGCTGTGATTTATGTCACAGAGTGTTCTGCCTATATTTTCCTCTAAGAGTTTGATAGTTTCTGGCCTTACACTTAGGTCTTTCATCCATTTTGAGTTTATTTTTGTGTATGGTGTTAGGGAGTGTTCTAATTTCATTATTTTACATGTAGCTGTCCATATTTCCACTTATTGAAGAGGCTGTCTTTTCTCCAATGTAAATTCTTTCCTCCTTTATCAAAATAAAGTGACCATATGTATGTGGGTTTATCTCTGGGCTTTCTGTCCTGTTCCTCTGATCTATATTTCTGTTTTTGTGTGAGTACCATACTGTCTTTATTACAGTAACTTTGTAGTATAGTCTGAAGTCTGGGAGGCTGATTCCTCCAGCTCCATTTTTCTTTCTCAAGATTGCTTTGGCTATTAATGAATTTTTGTGTTTCCATACAAATTGTGAAATTTTTTCTTCTAGTTCTGTGAAAAATGCCTTTGGTAGTTTGATAGGGATTGCATTGAACTTATAGATTGCTTTGGATAGTATCAACATTTTCACAATGTTGATTTTTCCTATCCAAGAACACAGTATATCTCTCCATCTGTATCATCTTTAATTTCTTTCAACAGTGTCCTATAGTTTTCTGCATTCAGGTCTTTTGTCTCCTTAGGTAGGTTTATTCCTAGGTATTTTATTATTTTTTTTTGCAGTGGTAAGTGGGAGTGTTTGCTTAATTTCTCTTTCAGATTTTTCATCTTTAGTGTATAGGGATGCAAGAGATTTCTGTGCATTTATTTTGTATCCAGCTACTTTACCAAATTCATTGATTAGCTCTAGTAGTTTTCTGGTAGCATCATCAGGATTCTCTATATAGAGTATCATGTCATCTGCAAACAGTGGCAACTGTACTTCTTCCTTTCTGGATTGGAATCCTTTTATTTCTTTTTCTTCTTTGATTGGTGTGGCTAAAATTTCCAAAACTATGTTGAAAGATAGTTGTGAGAGTGGACAACCTTATCTTGTTCCTCATCTTAGAGGAAATGATTTCAGATTTTCACCATTGAGAATGATGTTGGCTGGGTGTTTGTCATATATGGTCTTTATTATGTTGAGGTAATTCCCTCTATGCTCACATTCTGGAGGGTTTTTATCTTAAATGTGTGTTTTATTTTGTCAAAATATTTTTCTGCAACTATTGAGATGATGATATGGTTTTTCTTTTTCAATTTTTTAATATGGTTTAACTCATTAATTGACTTATGTATATTGATGAATCCTTGCACTCCATGGATAACCCCACTTGATCATTCTGTATGATCCTTTTAATGTGCTGTTGGATTCTGTTTGCTAGTATTTTGTTGAGGATTATTGCATCTATGTTCATCAGTTATATTGGCCTGTAGTTTTCTTTTTTTGTGACATTTTTGTCTGGTTTTGGTATCAGGGTGATGGTGGCTTCAAATGAGTTTGGGAGTGTTCCTCCATCTTCTATATTTTGAAAGAGTTTGAGAAGGATAGGTGCTAGCTCTTCTTTAAATGTTTGATAGAATTTTCCTGTGAAGCCATCTGATCCTGGGCTTTTGTTTGTTGGAAAAATTTTAATCACAGTTTCAATTTCAGTGCTTGTGATTGGTCTGTTTATATTTTCTATTTCTTCCTGGTTCAATCTCAGGAGGTTGTACTTTTCTAAGTATTTGTCTATTTCTTCCTGGTTGTCCATTTTATTAGCATATAGTTGCTTGTAGTAATCTCTCATGATCCTTTGTATTTCTGCAGTGTCAGTTGTTACTTCTCCTTTTTCATTTCTAATTCTATTGACTTGAGTCTTGTCCCTTTTTTTCTTGATGAGTCTGGCTAATGGTTTATCTTCTCAAAGGACCAGTTTTTAATTTTAATGATCTTTGCTATTTTTTCCTTCATGTCTTTTTCATTTATTTCTCATCTGATCTTTATGATTTCTTTCCTTCTGCTAATTTTTAGGTGTTTTTGTTCTTCTTTCTCTAATTGCTTTAGGTGTAAAGTTAAGTTGTTTATTTGATATTTTTCTTGTTTCCTAAATTAGGATAGTATTGCTATAAACTTCCCTCTTAGAACTGCTTTTGCTGCATCCTATAGGTTTGGGGTTGTCATGTTTTCATTGTAATTTGTTTCTAGGTATTTTTTGATTTCCTCTATGATTTCTTCAGTTATCTCTTGGTTATTAAGTAGTGTATTGTTTAGCCTCCATGTATTTGTATTTTTTACAGTTTTTTCCCTGTAATTGATATCTACTCTCATAGTGTTGTGGTCAGGAAAGATACTTGATACAATTCCAATTTTCTTAAATTTACCAAGGCTTGATTTGTTACCCAAGTTATGATCTATCCTGGAGAATGTTCCATGAGCACTTGAGAAGAAAGTGTAATGTGCTGTTTTTGGATAGAATGTCCTATAAATATCAATTAAATCCACCTTGTTTAATGTATCATTTAAAGCTTGTGTTTCCTTATTTATTTTCATTTTGGATCATCTGTCCATTGGTGAAAGTGGGGTGTTAAACTCCACTACTATTATTGTGTTACTGTCGATTACCCCTTTTATGGCTGTTAGCATTTGCCTTATGTATTGAGGTCCTCGTATATTGGGTACATAAATATTGACAATTGTTATATCTTCTTCTTGGATTGATCCCTTGATCATTATGTAGTGTCCTTCTTTGTCTCTTGTAATAGTCTTTATTTAAAAATCTATTTTGTCTGATATGAAAACTGCTACTCCAGCTTTCTTTTGACTTCCATTTGCCTGGAATTTATGTTTCCATCCCTTCACTTTCAGTCTGTATGTGTCCCTAGGGCTGAAGTGGGTCTCTTGTAGACAGCATATATATGGGTCCTGTTTTTGTATCCATTCAGCCAGTCTATGTCTTTTGGTTGGAGCATTTAATCCATTTACATTTAAGGTAATTATCAATATGTATGTTCCTATTACCATTTTATTAATTGCATGTTTTTTTTTGTTTTTTTTTAGGTCTTTTCCTTCTCTTGTGTTTCCTGCCCAGAGAAGTTCCTTTAACATTTGTTGCAAAGCCGGTTTTGTGGTGGGGAATTCTGTTAGGTTTTGCTTGTCTGTAAAGGTTTTAATTTACCCCTTGAATCTGAATGAGATTCTTGCTGGCTACTGTAATTTTGCTTGTATGTATTTCCCTTTCATCACTTTAAATATATCCTACCACTCTCTTCTGGCTTGCAGAGCTTCTGCTGAAAGATCAGCTTTTAACCTTATGGGGATTCCCTTGAATGTTGCTTGTTGCTTTTCCCTTGCTGTGTTCAATATTTTTTTTTTGTATTTAACTTTTGATACCTTGAATAATATGTTTCTTGGCGTGTTTCTCTTTTGATTTATCCTGTATGGGACTCTCTGCACTTCCTGGACTTGATTCAATATTTCCTTTCCCATATTAGGGAAATGTTCAACTATAATCTCTTCAAATATTTTCTCAGTCCCTTTCTTTTTCTCTTCCTATTCTGGGATCCCAATAATTGAAATGTTGCTATGTGTAATGTTGTCCCAGAGGTCTCTGAGACTCTCCTCAATTATTTTCATTCTTTTTTCTTTATTCTGCTCTGTGGTAGTTATTTCCACTATTTTATCTTCCAGGTCACTTATCCATTCTTCTGCCCCAGTTATTCTGCTATTGATTCCTTCTAGAGAATTTTTAATTTCATTTACTGTGTTGTTCATCTTTGTTTATTTGCTCTTTAGCTCTTCTAGGTTCTTGTTAAATGTTTTTTATATTTCTTCATTCTATTTCCAGGATTTTGGATCACCTTTACTATCATTACTCTGAATTCTTTTTCAGGTAGACTGCTTATTTCCTCTTCATTTGTTTGATCTGTGAGTTTTTACCTTGATCCTTCATCTGCTGTGTTTTTCTCTGTCTTCCCATTTGCTTATCTTCCTGTGTTTAGGGTCTCCTTTTCCCAGGCTGCAGGTTCATAGCTCCCGTTGTTTTGGCTGTCTGCCCCCAGTGGATAATGCTGATTCAGTGGGTTATGTAGGCTTTCTGGTGCACGGAACTAGCGCCTGTGTGTTAGTGGATGAGGCTGGATCTTTTCTTCTTTTGATTTTAGGCAGCCTCTCTGCTAATGGGTGGGGTGGTGCTCCTGTCTTGTTAGTTGTTTGGCCTAGGGCATCCAGCACTATAGCTTGTTGGTTGTTGAGTGGTGCTGGGTCTTAGCATTGAGATGGAGGTCTCTGGGAGAGCTTTCACCATTTGATATTATGTGGAGCTGGGAGTTCACTGGTGGACCAATTTCCTGAACTCTGCTTTCCTACCTCAGAGGCAGAGAACTGGCATCAGGCCAGAACACCGAGACCCTGTCAGCCACATGGCACAGAAGAAAAGGGAGCAAAAAAGGAAGGAAAAAAAAATATAAAGTAAAGTTTTTAAAATAAAAAATTATAATTGTTAAAAATAAAAAAAAATAGGGGCTTCCCTGGTGGCACAGTGGTTGGGCGTCTGCCTGATGATGCAGGGGGCATGGGCTCATGCCCTGGTCTGGGAAGATCCCCCATGCCTCAGAGCAGCTGGGCCTGTGGGCCATGGCTGCTGAGCCTGTGTGTCTGGAGCCTGTGCTCCACAACAGTAGAGACCACAACAGTGAGAGGCCCGTGTTCCGCAAAAAAATAAAATAAGTAAAATAAAATAATAAAAAGTAGTAACAAAATAAAATAAAGAAAGAAGAGATCAACTGAAGCAAAAAACAAACCCTCCAGCGATAACAAGAGTTAAAACTATACTAAAAATAAAAACAAAAAAACAGAGAAACAAAAAAAAACAAAAATGGACAGACAGAACCCTAGGACAAATGATAAAAGCAAAGTTATACAGACAAAATCACACAAAGATGCATACACATACACACTCACACAAAAAGTAAAAGGAAAAAATATATATACCTATATATAAAACAAAAAGGAAGAGGAACACAACCAAATCAATAAACAAATCTACCAATTATAATAAAATCTAAACTAGATAAACATAAAACCAGAAACAAATTAGATGCAGAAAGGAAACCCCAAAACTACAGTTGCTCCCAAAGTGCAGTACCTCAATTTTGGGATTATTCGTTGTCTATTCAAGTATTCCACAAATGCAGGGTACATCAAGTTGATTGTGGAGATTTAATCTGCTGTTCCTGAGGCTGCTGGGAGAAATTTCCCTTTCTCTTCTTTGTTTGCACAGCTCCTGGGGTTCAGTTTTGTATTTGGCCCCACCTCTGCGAGTAGGTCGCCTGAGGGCATGTGTTCCTGCCCAGAAAGGACTGGGTTAAAGTAGCAGCTGATTAGCTGGGTCTGGCTCACTCAGGCTGGGGATAGAGAGGGGTACGGAATGCAGGGCGAGCATATAGTGGCAGAGGCTGGTGTGACATTGCAACAGCTTGAGGCACGCCATGTGTTCTCCCCAGGAAGTTGTCTCTGGATCGTGGACCCTGGCAGTGACAGGCTGTACAGGCTCCCAGGAGGGAAGGTATGGATAGTGACCTGTGCTTGCACACAGACTTCTTGGTGGCTGCAGCAGCAGCCTTAGCATTTTGTGCCCATCTCTGGTGTCTGTGCTGATAGCTTGTTTAGGCTGTGCTCTGAATCCTCTCTCTTCGCACACCCTGAAACAATGGTCTCTTGCCTCTTAGGCAGGTCCAGACGTTTTCCTGGAGTCCCTCCCTGCTAGCTGTGGCACACTAGCCCCCTCAGACTGTGTTCACGCAGCCAACCCCAGTCCTCTCCCTGAAATTTGACATCCGAAGCCCGAGCCTCAGCTCCCAACCCCCACCCTTCCTGGCGGGTGAGCAGACAAGCCTCTCAGGATGGTGAGTGCTGGTCGGCACCAATCCTCTGTGCAGGAATCTCTCCGCTTTGCCCTCTGCACCCCTGTTGCTGCTCTTTCCTCCATGGCTCCGAAGCTTCCCTGCTGCCCACCCCTGTCTCCACCAGTGAAGGGGCTTCTTAGCATGTGGAAGCTTTTCCTTCTTCACAGCTCCCTCCCAGAGGGGCAGGTCCTATCCCTATTCTTTTGTCTGTGTTTTTTCTTTTGCCCTACCCCGGTACGTGGGGAGTGTTTTGCCTCTTGGGAAGTCTGAGGTCTTCTGCCAGCATTCAGTAGGTGTTCTGTAGGAGTTGTTCCACATGTAGATGTATTTCTGATGTATTTGTGGGGAGGAAGGTGATCTCCACGTCTTACTCCTCCGTCATATTGAAGGTTTCCTGTACATTTTCCCATGATTATTGTGTATTACTCTTTGTGATAAAAGAGTAAAAATTAGATATATTTAAAGAATATTTATATATGCTTGAAAAAATTCAATTTTATATATATATATATGTACACATATATATTTTTAATTGTCTTTTTCTTATTTTACTGTGTGTCAAATATGTTATGGGGCCCACACATGAAAAATTTGCCAGTAAGGAACATTGTGATATTACATGAGAAATACTAAATGTATTTCTAAATATGTAGTCAATATCATTAGATAGCAAGCCAAATATTTTTATTAGCAGATTTTTTTTTAACCATCATCTGTGAAAGAGTGGATTGCACAAGATGGCCTTTAAGATTGTTTCCCTAACTCTAACTTTGCTGTGTTTTAGGTGTTTTTAAATTACTTACAATGAGTTAATCGCTGTAAATTGTCCTTTAGATGAGGTAAAAAATAAGATGGTATCCTTGATTATAAAGCAATTAAAATTGAGACCATCATGTAAACATGATTTTTTCCTCCTCTGTGTGTACGTATGAATATTATTTACAGTTGTTTGGGTGACCTTTGATGAGATTCTAATGTTGCTGAACCCAAGTTCCTGTGCCCAATGCACAGTGAAGCCGAACAGAGGTGTCAGAGTTTGGAGCAGAGAAAGATTTACTGCAAGGGTCATGCAAGGAGAATGGGAAGGCTCATGCTCAAAAATCCAACCTCCCCAATGGGTTTAAAAGAAGAAGTTTTTATAGACAAAAGTTGAGGGAAGGGCTGCAGGGTATGTAACCCTCCTCCGATTGGTTGGTGATGATGTAACAGTGTGGTGTTCTAGGAATCTCAGTCATCAGCCTCTGGTTCCAACCAGTCTGGGGTCCACAAACTTGTGCTCAACCTGAAGTTTCCATCCTGCATCTGGGTGGGGACCTTAGATCCTCTACAAGAACTCAGAGATATATGTCAGATTGTTATGTACATTCCCTCAGGAGGAACCAGGCCCAGGCCCCAACCCTGCACTCTTTCTTTCTACATTCTCTCACTCTCCTAATTAGTAACTATTTAAATCTGCCTTTTGAAGCTCAGGGAAGGTCTAGGAGGCTGAAAGCCTTTTTTCTACAAAGAAGAAATGGGAACACAGAAAGTCTTTCATGCCCGGGAAGGCCCCACATGGTACTGCTCAATTTCACTAACACAATCATTTTTGTCATAATTTGGCTGGAAAATGATTTTACCAGAATGTTTAATTATTTCTTCATACTTATGTCATATCAATAATGATGAAGGTATCATGTCCAAAGAAGTGACATCTGGTAGCTTCAAGTGAGTGTTGTGGTTACTATATTTAAATTTTAATACAAATAAGACATAGTGGTAAGGCAATGATCCATGATGACAAATATGCTTGAAGTTACTTCTTTTAGAAATATTATATTAATTATAATATAATATGCTATGTTATCATTTTAACATATTATTTTCATTTTGGAAAAATATTAACATTTGAACATATATATGATTTGATTTTCATAATTACATATAAATCTAACTATGATAAAACAAAAACTTTGATCCTGTATTAATTTTTCTCTTGCTATAGGACTGGATGAAACATACCATAATTTTCATAAGATTACTTTTTTATATTATCTACTCCTAATGAGACAATTTTTATTTAAAAGAAAAAAAATGCTCTTTATCTTAAAATGTCCTGTCATATTCCTTGACTCTATGAGAAATAAGGTATAAATAATAAGAAAAGCAAAGCTATTTCTCCCTGTTAGGCTTTTTTAAGGTTATGTTTTTATCAAGACATTTATTTTGGGAACTATTTTCCTTTTCTTGCATCTAAAAACATCAAATAACTGAAACAGCATTATGATCTTGTCTGAACAACTATAACTTCTCTCATCTCTACCATTTCAACTCTCTAGTAGATTGAATATTTTAACTGGAAAACACGTTAAGGTTATAAAGCATCTTTGATTTCTCTGAAGTTTTTCTTGTAACATGTACAGTACTAAGAACAAAGTTATGTGTTCAATAAATTCTTGCTGAAACCAGATTCATCCTGAATCTTCCTTATTACCATTGCAATAATTTCCCTCTCCACTCCAAAGTATCCCCTAGTTAATATAACTTTCTTCTGTCTAAGGGTAAACTTTCTGCCTATTCTCTTGACCCCACCTCTTGTTACCTCCTCAGGGAAATTGCTGTATCAATTACACATCTTTTTCCAGACTTTTCAATCATTTGCCTTTCTTTGACTTCTTCCTTTCTGCTTTCAAAGTGTTTCTTCTAAAGTTGAAAACAGTTCAAACCAGCAACCAAACAAGCAATCAACAAGCAACAAGAAGTAACTCTTTATTTCACCCTGTAGTTGTCTTTATTTTCTTTAATGGCCCAAATTCTAGAAAACTGTTGACTTTCTGCTATGTGTTTTGTATACTTTCATTCACAGCTAGTTTAATAGTCAGCTTCCAGAACTTTGTAAAATAATTTTATTTTTATTTTTTTGAATTTTCTTATCTCTGAAAATGTGTTTGGTCCTGGAGGACTTATGCTGAAAAACCCACATTTTTCTCCCTAAACCAGCTGCATCTGATATCTAAAAATGGAACTATGTATATTAAGCATTTCTGTGTCCTTCTGTTTTGAGCATTCTGGAGGTAATGTTTTATTTTTAACCAAATCCCTGTCTCATCAGTTTGACAATATATGATAACCTCAAGAGAACCTCTGCCTGCCTGGTTTCTTCATTGATAAATGGGAATAAATAATAGATCATTTCCTCATAAGGGTGCTGTGAAGATTAAGTGAGCTAATACAAATAAAAGCACTTAAAACAGTGCCCTGCACTTAGCAAATGTTCAATAAATATTAACCATTATGATTATAATGTAAACAGTTATTTGTTTCCTCAGTGGCTCCCTGAGTGCCAGTACCCTCCCTTCTTGTTTTGAACTTTTACCTAGTTATTGTACATTTCTGGGAACCTATCCCCAACATGTGTGTTTAAACAATAAGCTTCATGATGACTTCTTCATTTTACTCCTCCCTCCCTTCCATGTTGACCCAGTTACATTGAAGTTACCCAACAAGAATGATTCCCATGTACCACAAGCTACAACACACATGACATTCCATAAAGGCACTTGCCCATGGTCCTTGCTCTATTCTCTTTCTGCCTGCTCTGACCAAAATTCAGGCTTTTGGATGACTTTGTGTGGCCCTCTGGGCATGCCATACCCCTCTTTCTAGGACCTGTGAGTATATTTAATCTTTTCATATGTCTCTCCTGGTGTAATTTTCACAACTGTGTTGGAGCGGTCCTTAGAGACCCTGAGAAGGGTATTTACTCTCTCATTTAGAACACAATAATTAATAGTATTCTTATTATTCCTTATATTAAAACCAATCAGATCCCCTCCACAATATTTCCAAGGATTAATGAAGGAGAATCTCAGAGCAGTGAATTCCTGCTCTGAGACAATTTAAGATCTTGCTCAATTCTGTCTCATCTTTACTCCTGAAGCTGCTGTCTTGTCTTCAGACTTCACTCACTGTACTTGAGTACAGCTCTCCCTTTATTCTGCTGTCAGACACATTTTCTAGGTTCTTGCATATGCATTATGCCTAGGAAACTGACTTTAATGAGATTTTCAGACATACTGAAGCAAGAATACAGCACAGCACATAAGATGATATGACTTCAAACTGGTCCCATGACATCAACATTCTTAAAGTTCTTTGGCTGTCTGAATCACAATACATTCCTCCTTTGCCTTCATTCATTTTGGGTTCCTACCTGCAAATACTTTGTGCAGACTCATCTCTGTCCTGTTACTCATCATTCATATTTTCCTCAAATTCAGGAGCACCCTTCCAAATAAATACTAAAGTCAGTTCACAGAAGCTAATAAGAAAATTTATTTTACATTATTAAAGTTAGTTTCAAATTTAATTGAAATCTCTTTTATATAGATCAACTTGCAGATTCCTTTTACAAAACAAAAAGATTTTAAATCATTTGTGTAAAACAACCAACAACTGCTGAAATGAATTCTTTTGCCCTACCACATCTCTATATTGTAAAAGTGAATGCATTAAAATTTGTTTAAATAACATTGTCTTATTTTCTGCTCTATATAGATTATATCAGATAGTTCTTATAGTCTAACATCTTCCCTATTATTTAACCTAGTATCTTTCTTATTCCAGTTCACTTCCAACAAGTTGTCTTTTTATTATTTTAGGCTTAACATGAGTAAAGACAAATTTCTATTTTATTTCAAATTGTCTGCTGTGTCTGACTTTTTTCCCAGTTTTATAGATCTGTAAACAAAAACTTTTCATTTCTTGCTAACATAAATTTCCTTCATGAAGACAGTTCTTCAGAGATATGGTTTCTGTGTACATAAATAGATTGACTTGATTTTTCACTTAAAGACTCATTTGTGGACTTGATGATGAAAGACTGGTACCCATCACATTTAATACGGAATGATGATGTGGTCATTTTTTATTAGATAGAGAGTTATGTACAGTAAATTTTTTGTAGTGAATATTCTCCAATTTCTTATATTTTCATACTGTATGTTCACAGGCATGTGTATATAAACAGTATGTTTACACACTTGCCTACTTTTGATATGCCCCATTGTATACATTTTCTTCACCTGTACATCAGACACTTGAGGTAATTATATCTTGAATCCAACTTATTTAAGTACTTTAATCATCAGTGCTCTCTTTCTTCAGCACTTTATAAATACAACCAAATAATTTTATATAAAATGATTAAAATGCATAATATATTGTAATACATACATAACATATATGTAAAATTTATGTACAGATCTAATTGCCACAATGTCAGCACAAGGTATAAAAATATCTTGTAATTGATTCTGGTTTGAATCCTCTTATTTTATTATTTTAGATATAAATGATCTATTAACTTTGGAAAGTTCACATTGGCCTATGTCAGATGCTTAACCTTCTGTATCAGATCTGATAAATTAATTGCAGTGTGTCATTCTTTTTCTTTCAAGTGAAAATTAACAGCAAAAATTTATTGATAAAATTGCTGTTTCCTATAGACAATATTGTAACTGACATTCTTGCAAATGTGCATGGCATTTGCAAGTTTCAACAACATGTTAAACTGAAGCAAGAACAGGTAGCCTTCTCTTCTAGAGGTGGCTCTCCTGGAGATCCTGTATTAAGACCAAGCACAGCCTTACAGGCATGAGTCTTTTTTTTAATTTTTATTGGGGTATAGTTGATTTACAATGTTTTCTTAGTTTCAGGTGTACAGCAAAGTGAATCTGTTACACATATATTATACATATATCCACTCTCTTTTAGATTCTTTTCCCATAAAGGCCATTACAGAGTACTGAGTAGAGTTCCCTGTGCTATACAGTAGGTCCTTATTAGTTATCTATTTAATATTTAGTAGTGTGTATATGTCAATCCCAATCTTCCAATTTATCCCTCCCCCACTAACCTCCTGGTAACCATAATTATACTTTCTACACCTGCAACTCAATTTCTGTTTTGTAGATAAGTTCATTTGTAGCCTTTTTTTAGATTCCACATATAAGTGATATCATATGATATTTGCCTTTCTCTGTCTGACTTACTTCACTCAGTATGACAATCTCTAGGTCCATCCATGTTGTTGCAAATGACATTATTTCATTTCTTTTTTATGGCTGGGTAATATTCTATTGTATATATGTACCACATCTTCTTTATCCATGCCTCTGCTGACGAACATTTAAGTTGCTTCCATGTCCTGTCTATTGTAATTAGTGCTGCAATGAACGGTGGGATGCATGTATCTTTTTGAATAATGAAAACCTCTCTGGGTATATGCCCAGGAGTCAGATTGCTGCATCATACGGTAGCTCTATTTTTAGTTTTTTAGGGAACCTACATACTGTTCTCCATAGTGGCTATACCCACCAACAGTGTAGGAGGGTTCCCTTTTGTCCACACCCTCTCCAGCATTTATTGTTTGTAGATTTTTTGGTGATGGTCATTCTAATCTGTGTGAGGTGATACCTCACTGTAGTTTTGGTTTGCATTTCTCTAATAATCAGTGATGTTGAGCATCTTTTCATGTGCTTTTTAACCAGCTGTATATCTTCTTTGGAAAGATACCTATTTAAATATTCCACTTTTTTTTTTTCCTTTGAGTGGATTGTTTGTTTTTTTGATATTGAGCTGTATGAGCTGTTTGTATATTTTGGAGATTAATCCTTTGTCGATTGCTTCATTTGCAAATATTGTCTCCCATTCTTAGGGCTGTCTTTTCATTTTGTTTATGGTTTCCTTTGCTGTGCAAAAGAGTCTGTCATTCTGCATTTGCTTATGTTTCAAAAGTTAAATGAAGCATTATAATTTGCTTTTATATCTTCATTCCCAAATATTGTTATTATCTACCTTACAGGTTTATGTACTTTGAAACACCAAGATTGTTTATTGTTTCCAAGAGTGCTCTTAAGAAAAACAAAAAAAACCCAAACTATTGTTACCAAATTTCTAACCTCCAGAGAGATTAACATATTTAACAGTGTTGTGATATAATGGAAGATTAGACAGATAAGAGATACTAAGTTGAGGTCTGCATGATAAAATTCTCTGTAGCTCTGTGTCAACTCGCTTTGTACAACTTAAGACCCCCAACTATGACAGCTTTAGATTTTGCATTTAAACATTTAGTAATAATTTAAATATACACTGTACAGGTATTCGTGATTTTGAAAGAAAATGCAAATTCAAACTTATCAGTAGAAAAATATAAAATGGTATTGCGAATATTAAGGGTGAGAAAGTTGTTTCAGTTTAGGAGGTGTGTTCATAGAAGTGATTTTTAATGGAGATCCTAAAGGCTGATATAGGCCTATCTTTAATGAGAAGGGTAGTCTTATTTTCTCCATGGTACTTGCAATATTGTGTTTAGGAAAAACAATCCAATCCCCTTTTCTGTTCAAATTCAATATAGTTTGCCTGTAATTTCCTGTGGAAATATATACCTCTAGCTTTAAAAAAACAAAAACAAACAAACAAAAAACCCCATATTTTTCGTATAAGATACTTCTCATTCTAGGTTGTAAAGAATTTTAGGTTAGAGACTGTAAACTTCTTAGGAAGTATCAATTAATACTAGGACAGACTTGAGTCAGACAGTCTTATGTTCAAATCCATGTTTAGATAAATTAAACCAGAGGGTCACAGGCAGAGCCATCCTGAACATGAGCGAATGAAACCAAATCCCCCTAAATCTGAGTTGCTCTCCCAAGTTTATGATTAACCTCTGGTCCCTTTCTTGTCCTGTTATAACAGACCCCAAAAAGTCTTGTTTTCCTTCCTTCTTAACTTGCTTACTAGCCCTTAAGTTTTCCTGCCTGCCCTAAGCCCAGCATAATCTTTTACATGATTATTATCTTAAACCAGTACCTTGATTCATAACCCCAAACTACTGAGATAATGTCCTATGGCTTCAACCAGCTGGCCCTGAATAGGCTTAATAGTCAATGACACCTGGAGTATCAGTTGAGAACTGAAACACTGGAACCATCATTCAGTCCCTAAAAAAATTATAAAATGCCTCAACTATTGCTTCTGCTCTAGAAGTTAAAGGATCACCAGCCCTTAGTAAGCCTGTTTTTTAGGGACATATAGCATAATCATGACCATCAGGGACAAAATAACTCACAAGATAGTGACAAAAAGTCTGCAGCTGAGATCCTATGGGGAAGCTGGGCTCACAGAGACAACTAACTCCCTCCTACCCCCTTCTTTGCTCCTTGGCCTTTAAAAATCTTACACCCTGACCAGCCAACAAGATGGATTTCAGAAAAGTCTAGATCTCACATCATCTGGGTTGGTGCCTCCTTGACTAATAAACTTTGCTCAAAATTCTAACATTTAGGATTTTTTGGCCTCACTGTGCATCCAGCAAATGAACTTGTGTTTGACAACAAGATTAGGGGAAATATGCACATTAAATGATGGCATTCATGTGATTAAATAGTTAATCCTACTAGAGGATTGTAAGTAGAGAAAAGTATGGGAGACCCCTGTAGGTTAATGATCACTCAAGAAAAGAGGCTTGCTTAACAGCTAAACCAAGCAAGCTTGCGTAGCAACAAAACCATACAACAGAAGTATGAGACATACCACAAAACAATAAAACAATGGTGAAAGACCCATACCTGCCCAGTGAGGTCAGTAAGTTAATGATTCCTAGGACACGCTCCTCTGCACGCACTAAAAACAAAAATATAAGGAAAAGGTGGCATTATACTGAAACCTGAGATCATTTACCATATTTTAGTGTATGTTACTGCTTTTTTGCTCATTTCCATTGTGCCATGACAGTCCCAGTTTGACCATGTAGGGATAAGAAAATTCCTCCACCCAATGTGGAGGAGAAACTGATGATAGAAGCTTGATGTATACTCAAGAATGAGAAAGAAGTTGGTCTTCTCTCCCTCCCCATTTTTTCTTTGATTATAAAGCTGTAGCCCACTAAGTTCTCAGGGTGGCACCCTCTTGCCCAGCTGCTTGTAATCCTCTCAAGCATGCTGTTCTAATAAATCACTTCTTATCTATCACTTTACCTCTTGCTGACTTCTTTCTGTGCTGAGACATAAAGAACCAGAGCTCCTCAGAACCCCCAGAGATGCATTTTTGCAGTTTCATCTCCACTATATAAAAACTTTGGGCAAACCTTTTATCTTCTGAGGAAAAGATGAAAGGTTTCTTTCTGAGAAGGCCAATAAGTCTAAGATGAAAAGACCACCAGATACTAACAAGTGGGTTCACCCAGTGTTATGGCTCAGCCAGTTTTGGGAGAAGGCCCACCATTGAGCAAGACTCTCCATACAATCAAACTAACAGTCAGCATTCTTATGTATGAATGGGCCATTGAATCCCAGACTTTTGAGTAAAAGCAACAGGAGACAGAGACCAAAATCAAAGAGAATAAAAGGAAATCAAGAAGAAACAATGCAATGAGTAGAAGAAAACATATTAAACATAACATAATGTCCTCAAAAGACAAGAGAAGATATTTCATCCATGAAATATGAATAGGTGTTATAAAGAAGGAACATTCATAAAACCATGAAAATCTCTAGAAATTAAAAAAAAAATGTGTTGCAGGAATGAAGAACTCTCCAGAGGTTTTGGTGGAAATAATTTTGAAAAAATTCTCACAAAATAAAACTTTAGTAACAAAATATAGAGATGAGTTATAAGAAAGAACAGGTTAGGAAACTGGAGCATTTGTCCTAGGAATTCAATATCTTAACAATAGGGATCCCAAGCAGAAAGAACAGAGGAAAGGGGAGGAAATTACCAAATAAAGTATTCAGGAAATTTTCCCAGAATTGAAGGATATTCATTTTCATTTGAGCTTACCAAGTGCCAAGCAAAATAGAGAGGGAAAAAAAAAATGCAAAGAAGCACATCACTGTGAAATGTCACTGGAGAAAAAAAGAGAACCTAGAAGCTTACAGAGGGAGACAGGTATCAGTAATCATTATCCTATTTTGAACCAAATGAAGATAACCAAATCAAGCTAACTATTCATATAACTTGACATATGTTTCCTGGAATGGTTAGGCACAGGCACTATTTCCTAGAAAAATCTGAAGATGTGAAGCCATTTTTAGTTCTGGAGTAAAAGTGAGGGCCATAATATGTGCAGACTCTACTCACAGGATTGGGGAGGGGGAAATTTGACACTTTCTTCTGGAAGAAGCACCATGAAAGGTAGCAGGGAGAAATAATTAAATTGAAAATATCTTACCCAAGAAGTGTAGGTAAGGTCACCCTAGTGAAGCAGGATGAGTGGGGTATGGACAGCTCCATGAAAAATTATGCTAGAAATCAACCTAAAAGAGAAGAGTCACTTCAAGTGATCCCCAAAATGGTGCTACTCCATGAAGGACAAAATCTTCTATTCCATGAAAACCCATTCTAAGGACACATATGGTTCAAGAAGCAATGATTACCTTATCCATGGCTTTGATTTTACTTGCCATTTTCAGCTTCCACTGCTTACATCTTTCTTTAGGTAAATATTTATTGAACTCTTGCACGTGCCGAGATGTGTTCTGGCAGTGATGATACATCTGTGTAAATAGATACAAATCCTTGTTTCAGGGAGGTTAAAATCTAATATCAATATTTAGGTGGCTATGAAAGTAAGAAATAAGAATTTAATCAGACCAGCTTCCAACCACCACCTTCATCCCAAGAGCACTCTCAGTACCTCTCCTGGACCCATGCTTGAAATGATCATATCAGAATTGGGTGTGGGTGTGGTTCTAAATCAATAGTGTTTAAATTACTATGCATAAGTAAACATTGTTCACCGTTGTGGCCTCTTATGAACTTTTGTTTTGTACTCGAATTTATCTCAGTTGGTTTTGTTCCCTACGTATAAAATAGTGATTAGAATAACATGCAGCCAGCAATATGGTGCAGTGGTTTTAGCTCAATTTTCCCACAATCTAAATGTAGACCTCATCTCTTTCCCTTGCTGTGTCTTTAGACAATTTCTCTTAAACTTTATGTGTCTCAGTTTTATTTTCTTTAGTGAAGTTTTGCAAATGTTTACTTATAGTTCTCTTTTAGTGTTATTTGTAATTATTTTATTTCTACATGCTATTGTGAAGAATTTTTTTAGTGTTATAATTTCTGAGATAGAAACAAGAAATATTCTAGCATTCATGGAAGAAACAATATGACCTGCTGATGTCAAATAGTTATTATATATATATATATATATATATATCCTTATTTTTCAACTATTTTTTTGGAGGTTTTTTTTTAATTCATAAATTTGTGTTGCTTTTTGTTTCTTCATATGCACATGTGGACGTGATTATCTTTGAATTGTGTAACTTCAAGCTTATATTAGCTTGATAAAATGAATTGGAGCAATTTCATACATTTTTATGTCATGGAACAATGTGAAATGCAAAACAAATATATGCTTTCATTAGCCTAATATAGGTCACATTTAAAATTTTTGAGGCCTACTATTATTTAGTTTTTCTCGTGTTAATTTTTAAATTTCCTAAGTATTGTTTTCTTTGTATTTCTAAATATGGTACATTTTTCTTGAAAACAAAATCTTTCCAATTTCTTCTTTAAGACTGATATTGTCATTTTAAATGTGTGTATAAAGATTCCCCCTGTCTCTCAACTCTGGAATTTCTTGAATAAAGAAAGCTTAAAACAGAAGCTACTGCTAGCATTTTCTATAGGAAGCATTGTTAATTACTAGCTTTTGGAATGAGTGCCAAGTACTATGACTTAAAATTTTAAATTGCTGAGTTGAAGTAATATTAAGAGACCAACTTTTGCCTCCTCATTTCCATTGCTGTTTTCTCTGTACATGCTCTACATTGGGAGAGGACTCTAGGTTTCTCTGCCTTGTTAACTAAACAGAAAGACAAGTAAACGAACGGAAAAGGGAGACAATGCAGACTCCAACGTTTTTTCTCATTGCCAAGTGTGATTGTACCACATATGTGGCTTTCTTGCTCCAGCTGTAAGTGCATCTGCTAGTGCTTTTCTTGGCATTGTAGTAGCTATCCCACTAGGATTTCTCCAAAATAGCAATCTGTCAGTGCAAATGTTTACAAGTGCCATTTTCTGGAAGATATCTTATTCCCCCCCATATGTATAACAAAACATTTATACAAGTAAACATTTTTATTGAAACAAAAATTCTTTATTGTGAAATATTTCAAATGATGTAGAAAAGATTAAAGAATAACATAACAAATACTCCTGTACACTCTTGGTTCTACCAGCACTAGTTATTATGCCATATTTATTTCACATCTTCCAAGAATTAAAAGGTGACAGAGATAGGTAAGGTCTATATGTTCTTCTACCTAATCTCACTTCCTTTTTCTCACCTGAGTGGTAACTTTTACCATGAATTCAAAGTTTATGATTTTGGTGTATATTTTGCTAAATACTTACTTAATCATAAATAGTCTATTATCATTTTTCATATAGACTATTATTTATATATCTGGAATCTAATGCATGTATCTGTATACATGCATAATCCTGCAACTTGAATTTTCTGTTCTTTATTTTTGACATATATACAACTTACTCTTTGTCTTCTACACAATATTTTACACAGTATATGAATATATCAAAATATCTTTATCTGTTCTGGTGATTGACACATGTTGTTTTCAACTATTTTCCTATTGTGAAATATGGAAGTTAATATATCTGTAACTATCTGTGCACATATGTGTGATTTTGTAAGAAGTGATAAAGGGAATTCCTGAATAACAGGGTTTGATCATCTTAAATTGTATTGCATATTGTCAAATATCTCTCGAAAATGCATGAGTGTTCCTTGTTCACCACATCTTTTCTGAAAATTATTTGTCAGACTTTTCAATGTTTGCCAATTCAATGGATGTAAAGTGATGCCTATTATAACAATAATTTATTGTTCTTAAACAATTAGTAAAATTGAACATTTTCACCTAATTGGTCTTTTGGATTTTCTCTTCTGTTACTTCTTTATTAAATTTCTCTCTTTTAGCTTGACCATTCTCTGTAGATCATGGGAAACCTGCAGAAAAACACAGTGGTTATAGAAGTTAAAGAAGCTAAAGTTAAAGAAGTTCCCTTCTAAAATTACTTTGCTGAATTTCCTCTTTAAATTAAATAGTGAATTTTAGATATTTTCCAGTGCTTTTTCTTCATACATTGTGGTATATAAGTATTGTATTGTCTGTGAATCTTATATTTTTTTTTCTGATATTGAACTCTAATTTATGTCTACTGGTAATTTATATACAATTTTTTTTATATTTTATGTGGATATTGGGAGATAATTTTCTTTTTCTTGTACTCTTCTACACTAAAGAAGATTTTTTACCAAAGTTTCAGTGTCCTCTTAAAGGAGAGACATAGCTAATTCTCTTTTTCTATTTTCTAAAACAGTAAATACATACTTAAATTGATCCAGAAAATTTGACAACCCTACGGCAGCATCGACCTCTTTTTGTACATGCTTAGTATTTGAATTTTCTGGAATTCCCATATAAAGACACATAAAGCAAGTAGATAGCAACATCAAAACCCAAAAATACCATTTACATCAAATTAGGTAAAAAGATATCCTCCTGAACACCTAGGTGTAAGTGAGTGGGTACACCATCAGCATCTGCAAAAGAGAAAGATGGACATAACAGAAGGAAGCAAAACCTGAAAACAAGAGAAGCCCTAAATGTCCTCCATTCCAGTATTCAAAATGTACAGCACAGAATGCACAGAGCAGTAATTTAAGAATGGCAGCTGGAACTATTAGGAGTTTTGCCCAATCAAATCATGGTTTAATGCAAGGGGCCAGCAGCAAGTTCTAAGAGGCTTGAACCATATGGACTCATGTGTGTTTGAAACGGCTGTGTAAAAACAACAGATGAGGTGGCTCTGAGAAGTTTGAAAGACTATATAGACAAAGAAGATCCATCACATAGATCAGAATAGTTACTAAAGAACAAGACCAAACCAGAGGAACAAAATATTTGTTAAAACTTTTATTTCAAAAATACTTTTCTAGAAAAAAAAAAAAAACTTTTCTGGGGACTTCCCTGGCAGTCCAGTGGTTAAGACTCTGTGCTTCCAATGCAGGGGGCACAGGTTTGATCCCTGTCAGGGAACTAGGATCCCACATGCCGTGCAGCTAAAAAAAAAAAAAAAACTTATCTGAAATTTGAAAAAGAAAATACATGAACTATATATTGAAAAAGCAAAAATCATATCCAGAATGACTAACAACAACACATAATCTAGGAAAACTGCTGGACTTCAGAAAATATTTGGGGGCATCTTGGAAGAAGGAGGCTGTAACTTATATAAGGAGGAAGAAAATAAGATTATCCATCAACAGCAATGCTTTGGCTAGAAGTAAATAGAGTAACAAAACTAAAATACTCAAAGAAAGTGTGAGACAATGATTTCACAATCCAGCAAAACTAACTTTCAAATATAAATGGTGCAAACCTTATCACTGTGCAAGAATTCTGGAAAGGTTGTTTTCATGAATCCCTCTTCAGGAATGTTTTTACGGAAATGTTCTAAATAATCAAAACTGGAGATGAGGGGCTTCCCTGGTGGCACAGTGGTTGAGAGTCCGCCTGCTGATGCAGGGGACACGGGTTCATGCACCGGTCCGGGAAGATCCCACATGCCGTGGAGCGGCTGGGCCCATGAGCCATGGCCGCTGAGCCTGCGCGTCCGGAGCCTGTGCTCCGCAATGGGAGAGGCCACAACAATGAGAGGCCCGCGTACCGCAAAAAACAAACAAACAAACAAACAAAAAACTGCAGATGAGCATTAAATGCGTAGTTATTTATAAAAGTGAAAACTAATGAGATTTAAAGGGAGAAAATATAGAATACAATAGGTATTGTATGCTGGCAGTGTAGATACAGTACAACTATTTCAAAAGTGGAAGAATAAGAAAAATACATGCAGAAATGTTTTCACTGTTTTCAATAGGCTTACTGGTGGTGGTAGTATCATTATTCTGAAGCTGTGCAATGCTTAATATAGGATCAAGCAAATTGGTAATTATGGGATATTCTAATTCTGTCACCTCCTATGTCTTTGAAAGTCATGATCCACAGTGTGATATGTAATAAAGAAGGGGTATAGCAAGAACTCTTAGTCCTAACTTTGAGTTGGAAGTTCAGTGTGAATTCATTAGGGTTACTTTATCTTTAAACATCCTAATTCTGTTCAGTAAAAAGTCCTAAAAAATGATCAGCCTTGCAGCAATTAGCCTCCCCAGCACCCAGATTGTGAGATTGAATTATCATTCCTCTGAAAAAAGAACGAGGTATTTTTGGATAAATGGTTGATTTTAGGTCTTGACCAAGAAACTTACAAGATAAGTCTGCACCAGCCTTGATGTAGCAAATAATATGGAAACCAGCAAGACTACTATGGTTCTGCCAAAAGATCCCAGGAGACAATTTACAGAAACCCACACTGGACAATAAGGGATAATTTAAGACTCAATGAAGATAATAATTGCAATGAAATAAAGCCCACCAAGATATTAAAATCCATAAGTTAATAATAATATTTTTAAAACTTTGCCACCACTTATGCAGCTTTCCTAAATAAGCTGTATTACTGCTTATCCAAATCAAATCTGATGGCAAGCATCTATATATAAAAGTATTGAAGGTAATAAATAAAATAATATGACAGAATTAGGCTATTGGCATTTTTAAATATCCAAGGATTCATAGATCTGTACACTGCATCTCAATGGCTGCTAAAACCACAAAGAGACAACAAGCTACTATGAACCTCCTAATGCAAGAATACACCATACATTATAATACATTGAAAAAGAGAATTAACCTGAACTGGAACTCCTGGGTCCAACAGATAATTTGCAGGAAATAGAGAGGATCAAGAACTTGTTGAACTGAGCCATGAATATTTAATCATCCCAAACCCCAATTGTGGGAAACTCACAGCTCAAGGAGCCTGAGTTCTTTAATAGTTATTTGTAAGAAAGATAAAAGGATTCAGGGGGTACCTGTAGATTAAAATTAAATCAAATTGACTTCTGTTTTCAGTTTGAACTTAGATACAGCTTGGAAGTCTCACTCTCACCCTGACAACAACAACAAAAAGCTTGAAAATCTGAATCAATGACCTTTTATGTATTCATCAAGTGATTTAATTCTCACGGAAAATCACTACTTAGAAATCTGGACAGACAGATTCAGAGAACCACAACTGTGTTTAATTTACCTGAAGCAGAAGTCAGAGAAGCCATAAGCTGATAGACATACATAAGTGGTAATCTTGATGAATCACTGAAAGCTGGCTGTGGACTATGAAGTGAGAAATTCCTCAGGGCTGCAGTCTTAGAGGGGCACCATACTTATATGGGTTTTACTTCAAAGAATGCCACTAGGTTTTCACATTAAGAGCCAAGAAAAATCCCTTTTTGTTTCTGACAGGAAGAAGGGAAAAGTAAGCATTTTGAAGCTTGCACAGAGTATTTGCCATAACAAAGGACTATTCTACAGTAGAAGAGATTTTACCAGAGCTTTACCCCACTTGGAGAAAGAATGTTTACTTGATTCCAATGTCTTCTATCTTTCTTGTCTCATTTAAGAGCAGACAGTGTAAGGGGGTGGAAGGGGGAGCTAAGACACAGTTCTGAAGGTCACAGCACATGGGCACACACCTATTAATAGATGGAGATTTAATCACAGGAACACTTCTCCTGTCCCACAATTTACGACCAGACCAGAAGAGCTACAGTAAAACAATAGTGGATTATAGCTAAAAGAGCTGTAAGGTTCAGATTCTAACTAAAGGGTCTTTACCATGAAAAGTCAAAAAAAATCCACTTCTGTTTCTGGAAGGAGGATAGAAAAAGTAACCATTTTGAAATACTCCAAGAGCATTTTCCTTACCAAAAGACTACTTTTTCTGATGAAGAGACTTTACCAGAGCCTTATTCTTCCTGAAGAAGAGCAAAATTGTCCAACTGTAGTCCTCCTTAGCCTCCCTATTTTACATAAGGATGAGAAGAAGCTAATGCTTATGAAGAACACAGCCCATAGACACAGGCCCACTAAAAGTCTATGATTAAATTATAAGATTATGATTCCTGTCTCCCACACCTTACATCACAGCAATAGGACTCCAGTATAACAGTGGCTTAAAGCTGAAAGAACAAGGTTCAGACTCTATTGAAGAAAGATTCTTAGCAGAACTCAAAGACAATACAAGAGGCAGAAACAAGAACACTAAAGGAATTTGAAGCCTCTGGGAACTACAGCTATAGTAAACTCTAAATACAGCCCAATTCCTAGTCAGATTAAACTAAAACCACACAATAAGAGTCTATTTATATCATTTCCTATTACTCTATACATGAGGCCTGGCTTTCAACAAAAATTACATGGCACGCTAATGGCATACACACAGTTTTGGAGGCAAAGCATTACAACCAGACAGTGATATGACACAAATTTTGTGATTACCAGAGAGAGAACTTAGACAAACTAAAGGAATGCTAGCAATCAATATCATTGTAACAAAAATAATGAATACCTTTAATGGGCTCATTAATAGACTACGTACAGCTGAGGAAAGAATCAGTAAGTAAGCTTGAAGATATGTCAATACAAACATCATGAACTAAAATGCAAAGAGAAAAGTTAATTTAAAAATAAGGATGGGGCTTCCCTGGTGGCGCAGTGGTTGAGAGTCTGCCTGCCAATGCAGGGGACATGGGTTTGTGCCTCGGTCTGGGAAGATCCCACATGCCACGGAGCGGCTGGGCCCGTGAGCCATGGCCACTGAGCCTGCGCGTCCGGAGCCTGTGCTCCACAACGGGAGAGGCCACAACAGTGAGAGGCCCATATACTGCAAAAAAAAAAAAAAAAAAAGGATGGAATATCCAAGAAATGTGGTGTAATTTGAAAAGATGTAACATACTCTTAACAGCAGTTCCAAAGAAGAAGAAAGAGAGAACAGAGCAAAGGAAATATTTGAAGTGATAGTAGCAGATATTTTTTTCCCAAAATTACAGATACCAAACCTGAGATCCAGGAAACTCAGAGAATACCAAGTAGGATAAAGACAAAAAAGAAAAAAACAAAAAAAGAAGAAAGAAAAAAAAAACCCTACAACTAGGCATATCTTATTGAACCAGCAAAAAACTGAAGATAGAGACAAAATCTTGAAAGAAGACAGGGGAAAAAACAACACCTTACCTATAGAGAAACAAACATAATAATAACATCAGCCTTCTCTTCAGAAATCAGTCAAAGAAGAGGAAACCAGAGGAAAAATTAAAAATATTAAAAGAAAAGAAAAAAAAAAAAAACTAACCTAGAGTTCCATATCCAGAGAAATTTTATTGTACTTTAAAAGTAAAGGATATATGAAGACTTCCTCACACACTGAAAACTGAGGAAATTATTGCCAGTAGACTTCCTCTGCAATATTCAAAGATGTTCTTTAGAAAAAAGGAAGATAATACATGTCAGATATAGGATCTAAAGAAAGGAAAGAAGGAAGTGCATACAAGAAGGAAAACAAGGTAAAACAAAACTTTGTTAAGGTAAAACATAATATATTATTTTTCTTATTGTCAACTTATCTAACAGATAACTATTTGTTCAAAGAACAATGGTATTGAATGATTTTAGTATATGGATAAATGAAATGAATGACAGTAATGTAATAAAGGAGGGGAGGAGGAATTTGGAATACTCTGTTATAATGTACCTGCAGCACCTTGGAAGTGCTACATGGTATTTTGAAAGGAAATTTTGATTAGTTGTAAATGTATGTTGCAAAATCCTGGGTAACCACTTTAAAAATAAGAATACAATTTATATGCTAGGAAAAGAGAGAAAATTAATTTTCTGAAATTAATAAATTATTAATTTCAGACAAAGCTGACTTCAAAGCAAGGAAAATTATCAGGAATTAAAAACAGGCATTACATAATGACAAACTGGTCAATTATCCAAAAGTATAATAATAATAAAATCCTATGAACCTAACAACAGAGTGTCAAAAAATATGTGTGGTGAAAACTAATAGAACTGAATGCAGGAAAAGGAAGTCCACTTACTATTACAGTTGGATACTTCAACACCCCTCTTGAGGTAATTGATAGATTAAGTAAGCAAAAAATCTACAAGTATATAATTAACCAGAGTAGCACCATTATTAACTTGACATAATTGATATTTATAAAATATTTCACCAGAAAACCACATAATACTGATTATTTTCAAAAACACATAGAATATTTATGATAATAAACCACATTCAGATTCATAGAAAATACTTTAAAAATTTAAAAGAATCAAAACATATCAAATACACTCTCAGACCACAATGGAATTTAACTAGAAATTAACAGGAAGATAGCTGAAAAATTCCAAAGTATGTAAAGATTAAACAATATAATTTCAGATGACACATGGATGAAAAAAACAATTCTCAAGAGAAAAATGTTCAGTTGAACAAGAAAACAAAAATATAATCTATAAAAATGAGTAGGAATCAGTAGAAGCAGTACATAAAAGAAAATTTTTAGCAGTCAGTATATATATGTGCATACATAGAAAAGAAGAAATATATCAAATCAATAATTTAAGCTTGTAGCTTTGGAAACAAATGAAAGAAGAACAATTTAAGCCTAAAGGAAGCAGAAGAAAAAGAAATACCAAAAATAAAACAGAAATCTGTGAAACTGAACAACGATAGAGTAAAATCAATGAAACTGAAATTTCTTTTATTATAAGGCTAATAAATAAATATTTAATCAGATTAACCAAGAAAAAAATATATTGTGAGGTTTCTAGCTGTTTATAGAGGGAGGGCGAGGTTGATACCATTTACACTAATTTGTTCCTCCCAAATGCTAGAAGGTTCTTATGATATCATTGTGTTTTCACCACAATACAAACCCACAAATGGAGTATTGACATCGTTTTTTAAATATTCCTTTCTTGTTACTTGCTCTCTGCTGGTTTGGAAGCTTTAGTTTACCGATTGCCTTCATATATTTAAGATACAAAGTTTTTTTCTAAGAAAATCCATTCATTAAATGCTTTTATCCTTCCCTCTTTATGGCAACCTTATCACAAATCAATCCTCATATGAAGAACCTTCTTCCATCTTGTTAGCATTTAAATATTCAAATTTTAAAAATAAAAATGTTAAAATAGTTAAGTAAATTTATTGCTACATTATATCAATTATGTTCTCATTAGTTTTTTATATCTTATACTTTCTGTCAGTATTTTATTTTTCTTTAATAATCCTTTAGTCAGGTTCTGTGGGTGATCAAATTTCCTGTTATTCTGTGTGTCTGTAGCTGAAATACATCTTTATTGTGCTCACTCTTGAAAAATATTAGGCTTGGATATAAAATTGTATGTTTGAGTTATATTCTTTCAGCAGTGTGAAGATATTACCCAGCTTTCTTTTGGCATCTATTGTTGTAAATGAAATATCCATTGTCAGTTGGTCACTCCTTTATTGTTAAAATGCCTTTTTGCTAGGAGTTTTTATGACTTATTTTACCCTTAATGTATGGCATTTTTCACTGTAATGTATCTAGGTATAGGTTTATTTATTTTTCTCTTTATTATTAAAAATGCCCATTTTATCAGGGGTCACATATTGTCCCCTCCCAATTTTTGAAACATCAAAATTGTTTATTCTAATGCAGTTTCTCCTCTATTTTACTATCTTCTCTAATTAAAAAAATTAAAAAAATAAAAAAACTCATTATATGAATGTTAGGGGTTTTCAGTGTATCCTCCGTGGTTCTTAAGAGTTTTTCACATTGTATGTCTAAATTTTTCTGCATATGTGCTGGTAGAATTTCTCTTACTATCTTCAGTTTACCAGTTTTCTCTTTGACTTCATCCAGTCTGGAGATTAGCAAAGCATTTTTTGAAAAATATTTTGCTATCAGTGAAATATATTTCATGTCATGATTTCCAAACCCTTTTCGTAGTAATGGGATATTATTTCCTTTCGTAACTTCATGCTACCTTTAAATGTAGTTTGATAGATCACTTATATAATTGAAATTTTTAATATAGTTTTTAAAAGTATTTGTTGGAATGTTTCATAAAATTAATTTAATTGATGTACATTGTTTTTTGGTAGTTTTTTTCTCTTTTTGATATAAAATTAATATTCTACTTTGGCAGTTACTGTATTATGGTAATCTGGATAATTTTATCTAGTCACTAAGCCAGCATGGAATGCCTTCTACCTACCATCCCTCAACTTGGCACTTGCAATTGCTGTAGGTCGCATTTGGCAGTTTTTCAACTTCCATTCTTTAGCATAGGGGGCCTAAATCTAGCCCCTGGTTGTAATCTGTGAGTCTGATCCAAGTACTTCACCTTGAAATGGGGGCCTTTCAAATGCTTCTTTTCTACAGAAGCAAAATTCCTGACTGGTGCCACCCACTTTTGTGTATATCAGAGCTCAGTGAGCCGACTTATGGAATGAACACATTTGCCATTTTGTATTTATGTTCTGTCTCTTGTTCTAAATATGTTTGTCTTATATCTGATCTTTGATTTATATATTTTCATATTGTATATATTATAATTACTTTGGCTTACAAGTAGTAATTGAAACATGAACTCACTTTACCATGCCAAATTTTAACTTTGAAGGTAAAAATATACTCATGTGGGATGAATCAACATTGTGTGTTTCTACTCAGAATTTTAAAACTGTTTAGGAGTGATTTTTTTCTAACTGCAGGGGTTTTTTTATAGTGTTTAGAAAGAAAAATGTCTCCATTTTGCACATGCTTAAAAAGAAGTTAATTTTCCAAGAAAACATAATTGTTTACTGTGTATAAGATTCATCCAATTAGACTCAATTAGTTCTCAATCATTGAGAATATATATATATATATATATAAATTAAATGTATATGTAAATTAAATTTGAATTTAAGTCATATGAGATAAATCATAGTGTAGTCATGTTGTGTTTGGGCTGTACAGACAAACACTCTGGGTCTATATGCTGGTTCTGGCATTTTCTAGCTATGTGATATTAATCAAGATTTCTATATCCTGTGTTTTTTAACATTTTGATATATAAAAACAGATATATATGTATATATATATATATATATAGAGAGAGAGAGAGAGAGAGAGAATGTGTGCTGTGTGTAGTAGTATCTAAATTCTCATAGATTTATTCAAAAATTAAAGAAGTATATGAAAAATACTTAGAACAGTGCTTCACAAAGTTCCTTTGATTATGAAATTACAAAAAAATGGGTATCATAAACACTGGGAAAAATAGTGTTCAAAAATTACTTCAACTGAATCTAATGTTTTCTTCTATTAACTGTATTGGGCAATAAAGGCAAAAAAAAACAAAAAAAACAAAAAAAAGTACTGCAAGAACAAGAAAAATGTCTAAATATATTTAATGATTTCTAAAGCATAATGTTATAAGGCTTCCAGAAATAATTTGGACCCTGGGATGATGTAAATAACTTTTTTTAGCAAAAAAATGTGTTTATACTACTAAATTAAATGAGGCAAAGCAATTATTCAGAGTTTTACTATGTGTAACACATATTCCTCCCCCTCAAAAAAATAATACTCAAAAATACCTTTCAATGGCTCTGCTGTTCATTTAAGATGAAATAATAGATCCTAAGTAAAGTGATTGGAGTAACCTAACAGATCTTTAAGTATCTATGGATGAATTAGCTGACTTCAGAAAATAGAAGAGTAGAGTATATTTTCCAAGATGTCAAATTCCTGGTTAACTCTCTTCTGGAAGGGCTGAAGAGATAACACAAACAATAACTACAGCAACAATAAAAACAAAACTAATGAACAAGTAGGCAAAACACTACTGCAGCCAGGATTCATGAGTTTATTTTCTGATTCTGATCTTTTTCTGACTGTGTGATCTATTTGGTTGAACTTAAATACATTTAAAAATGTGTTCTTGGAAAATTATACATGTGCAAAATTATACATGTAGATAATATATTCTTCTAATACACTATGATGTTTCTTCAACAAATGATAATGGAAAAACTGGATATCTTCATGTAAAGAATGAAGTTGGACTCTTACTTTAAACCATATGTCAAAATTAACTCAAAATGGATCAAAGACTTAAATGTAAGACCTAAAACTATACAACTCTTAAACAAAAAAAGAAGGAGAAAAGCTTTATGACATTGGATTTGCCAGTGATTTTATGGATGTAATATCAAAAGTATAGACAACAAAAGTAAAAATAATTAGATTACATCAAAATTAAAACATCTGTGTATCAAAGGTCACAATCAGTAGAGTTCAAAGGCAACTCATGGAATAGGAGAAAATTCTATTTGCAAATCATGTATCTAATAAGGGGCTAATATCCAGAATATATACAGAATTCTTACAATTCAACAATAATAAAATAAATGACACAAATAACTCAGTTGCCAAAAACTGGGCAAAGGGATTAAATAGACATGTCTCCAAAGAAGATATATAAGTGACCAACAAGCATATGAAAATGTTCTCAACAGCACTAATCATTAGGGAAATATAAATCAAAATCACAATAAAATGTCACTTCATACCCATTAGGATAGCTAATATTTCAAAAGCAATAATAACAAGTGTTGGCAACAGCATGGAGAAATTGTAACACTTGTACACTCTTGTTGGAAATGTATAATGATACAATTGCTATAAAAACAATATGGAAGTTTCTAAAAATTTTTAAAATACATTTTTTCATATGATCCAGCAATTCTACTTCTTATACACATCCAACAGAACTGAAATCAGAATCTCAAAGAGATAATTGCACACCCATATTATAGCAACATTACTATAAACAAAAGGTGGAAGCAACCCAAGTGTCTATGGATATATGAATGCATAAACAAAATGTGGTATATTCATACAATGGAATATTATTCAGACTTAAAAAGGAAAGAAATTTTGATTCATGTTACACCATGGATGGACCTTCAGGACACTATGCTAAGTGAAATGAGCCAGCCATAAAAAGAAACACTGTATGATTTCACTTCTTTGATGTACCTAGAGTAATCAGATTCATAGAAACAGAAGGTAGAATGGTGATTGCCAGGGGCTATGTGGAGGGCAAACACAGAGTTGTTGTTTAATAGTATGAAACTGTAATTTATAATAACAAAATATATTTGGTGTTTGTCCCATTTCTGGCATACAGTTCCAAAATTCCTCATTTCCTAAGTGATAGTAAAGATGAAAGGAACATCTTTTGTTATTCATAACAAGCCCCTTTCAACCAGTTTATGTTAATGAGGTGACTGTTAGAAAGCTCCTCAGAATGAGAGGCTAGTTGCCAGGGGCACTAACAAGTGATTAGAGGGTTGGAACATTCAGCTCCACCCCTTGACTACCAGGTAAAAATGAGGGCCTGGAGATTGGGTTCAATCACCAATGGCCAATGACTTAATCAGTCACACCCCTGTAATGAAGACTCAAAAAAAAAAAATTCCTAAAGTAAGCAGTTCAGAGGTTCAGAGAGCTTCTGTTTTGGTGAACATGTGGAAGAGCTGGGAGAGTGGCACACCAGGAGGGTATGACACTGTGTGCCCCTTCATTCACACCTTTCCCTAGCCATCTTTCATCTGGATTTTCCTAAATTGTATCCATTTATAATAAACTGGTAATCTAGTAGTAAACTCTTTTCCTGTGTTTTGTGAGCTGCTTTAGCAAATTAGTGAACCTGAGGAAAGGGTTGTGGGAATCTCTGATTTACACCCAGTTCATTGTCACCTGGACTTCTGGTAGATGTATGAATGGGGGCGGGGGTTTTGGTCTTCTGACACAGGCCTTAACCTGTGGGATCTGATGCTAACTCCAGATACTGCCAGAACCGAATTGAATGGTAGTATACTCATTTAGTGTCTGCAGAGAATTAGAGAATTGCTAATTGTGGGAAAAACTCTACTTATCTGGTATCAGAAGTAGTGTTTTGAGAGTGTTGAGGAGAAGCAGGTTTTTCCTTTGCAAATGGGTGTAGGTTCAATCTTGCAAAATGAAAAAAATTCTGGAGATTAGTTGCATAACAATGTGAATGTACTTAACACTACAGAACTGTACACTTAAAAAGTCGAACATGGTAAATTTTACATAACATGATTTTCCCACAATTGAAAAAAATTCTATGACACTAGCTAAAAGGGTAAAACAGTATCAAAATAAATAATGACAAAATCTTCTTTGAAACCTTGAAACCAAAAAGTTTAAAATTAAAATGGTACAAATTGTCACATTGACAGCTATATTATCAAAATGGTTCCTTTCCTTAGCCTTTAAGAGATATAAAATTTTGGCTTAAATACCCAGTTTAAAAAAGCCAACAGGGGGCTTCTCTGGTGGCTCAGTGGTTGAGAGTCTGCCTGCCAACGCAGGGGACACAGGTTCGTACCCTGGTCCGGGAAGATCCCACATGACACAAAGCAGCTAGGCCTGTGAGCCGTGGCCACTGAGCCTGTGCATCCGGAGCCTCTGCTCCGCAACGAGAGAGGACACAACAGTGAGAGGCCCGCGTACTGAAAAAAAAACAAAAAAAAACCAACAAAAAAAAAATCTCAACAAATAGAAGTTAATGCATTATATGCTATTTTATTCTAAAAACTAGTTTTCTTTAAATTATCTAACTTCTATAATACAATTTACCTGAATTGACAATCCTCCTATATAAAAGAAAACATAGCTTACTGAAATGATATTTTTCAACTTTTAAGTGAAACAAGTATTTGAATCATCTTATTTAAGTTACTGGCTCTATTGCTTTCAATAGTAAGCATTACTAAGGTCACCATTTTGTCTAAAACAATAGGGGTACTAAGGGATTCATATTAATATAGCATATTCCCATAAAACTAGCTGAAATTTGAAGCTGAGATGATTCAAAAAAAGGTGTGGGGTGTGATTAAGTCATTCTGATTCCCATGTTTGGATATTTTTGCATTTTGGAAACTATGATTACCTTATGGTAATAAAAATCCTAGTTTCATAAAACAGACATATTTTATATACATAGTAAATGCAGCATAATAAGCCCCCACAAATTATCTAAATATAAAATAAAGTTTTATTTTTGTCTTGAACTGTATATGAACTATACCATAAAAGAAAGAAAAATGCATCGTTAAGTTTTTCTAGTCTTAGTCCATTAGGTTTTGTCTATGATTTGTTTTAAACTCATTACATAGTATATGTTGAGATTTGTTTTCAAAATCTCTTCCATATATAGAGGGAGGAGATCAAAGTGTCTTGAGATGCAATAAAACCTACATCTTATTTGTTGTGCACTATTCAACTATTAAAACAAAATTTCTTTTTTTCTATTTTAACTTACCCAGTTACTGTATTAATATCTAAGTTGTATTTATAACAAGAAATATTATTACAAGAAATGTTAGCAAAAAGGTTTCCTTTTCAACCTTTAAGTCACAGCTATGTAATATTTTAGAGGTTGCAAAAATGTAGCACACACATTTTTTATTTTGCTTTGGTAGATCATTATTTCATGTTACTACAAAGTTTTCATAACTGTGGTTTGTAATAACAGCAAAATATTTAATAATGTAATTACTGCTCAAATACTTGAGCAGATGTGAATTATTTAACCACCCAGTACTTTAATACTAGTAGTTACATCTTCTGATTGTTGATAATAATGTGTATTTAAGTAAGCATATCCTTTTGTATTTTACTTGACATTGGTGTAAATTCAACCCAGTCATTATTTGTGGCTCTATGCGAAGGGTTGCCTAATACACCAGGATGTATCTCATCTTTGCAATCTTTGTTGAAATGGGGGTTTTTCTTTCCCAAAATGTTCTTCATAATTTTCAATAACTCTAATCACTTTAATCTATTATCTTTCCTTTTTCCTGGGGTAAATATCTTACATTTGTCCTGTCTGTCACAGAGATGGTTTTTCTGAGGTTTCTGTTCTGCATTTTTCTGCTTCAAAAGTAACATAAATTTTATTATTGCATAGCTGGTTTCATTATAGTCTTATTTCATTACTCTGACATTTATTTCCTCTCTATTGTGTAGCTTAATTTCACATCTATGTGTCTTTAATAAACTTTTATTTTATGATGGCTTTAGATTTATGGAAAAGTTGTGAAGATGGTACCTAGAGTCCCCATGTAACTGTGCCCAGTTTCCCCTGTTATTAACATCTTACATCAGTATGATTCTTTTGTCACAGTTAGTGAACCAATATTAAAACATGACAGTTAACTGAACTTCATGCTTTATTCAAATTTCCTTATTTTTACTTATTATCCTCTTTTTGTGTGTACTAGAATCCTATCCAGGATGACACATTATATTTAGTCGTACTGTCTCCTTAGGCTCCTCTTGGTTGTGACAGTTTCTCAGACGTTCCTTGTTTATGATGACCTTGACAGTTTTGAGGAGAACCGGTCAGATATTTTACAGAATGTCCCTCGAATAGTTTTGTCTGATGCTTTCCTTATGATTAGACTTGGGTTAGGTGTTTTTTGGAAGAAGCCTGCAGACATATACTGCAAATTTCATCACATTATATATATGGCACATACTATCATATGAGTTACTATCATTGATATTAACTGTGATCTTATGATGATGTAGTGTTTGACAGTTTTTCCCACTCTAATGTTCCCCCTCCCACTCCTTTACATACTGTACTCTTCAGATGAAAATCGCTTTGCACAGCCCACATTTAAGGAAGGCGGAAGTTGTGTTTGTTCTGCCTTCTTAAGGGTGGAGTATCTACACTTATTAAATGGAATTATTCAACACTGAACAATCTGCCTCTTCTCCCTCATATATTTATTCAATAATTTACTTATAACTGTATGGATACTTATTTTATACCTTGAGTATGTATGTGTTTTATATGAATGTTATTATATTTTGTTGTAACTTTTCTTTTCACTAATAATATATATTTTTCCATGTCAGTTATCTAGATTATCCTTTCATTTTGTTTGTTGAATTTTATTTAATACTAGATTTTACTGACTATAAGATGCATTTTTCAATGTTTTACAATTTCTGAAGTAGAGATGCTTTAAAATTGATAGTATCTTATACTCACCATAAGCCTGGGGAATTTGTTTCATATTTGCCACTGCCTATGCCCATAAATACTTGGTGAAAGACATTCATATTTTTATCACTTCACTTGAATTTTGCCATGATTGGTACAACCTGTGCTGAGTTTAACATTCCATAGACTTCAAAATGCTTATGCTGTGATTTGGCATTAATTTAAATGTTATTTTCTATGTAGAAAGGCATGGACACAGACAGCAAAATGTAATAAAATAACTATTCATCATTGTAAATAATATTTCACATTCTTTTTAAAAAAACACAACAAAATTCTCTTTAGGAGCTAAGAAGAGGAGACACCTACAGTAGATAATATCAACTGTGTTACTGAGAAATTAGTACAAGTTTGACTTTCACATTTCACGTATTGCAAATTTATATATATATATATATAAATAGATGATAGGTTATCCCTTATAATTGTTGAAATAAATTTCAAAGTAAATAGAATGTAACTGACATTGTTACATTAATTGTTACATCACCCTGGACATGTTCAAGGGTCATAAAGAACTATATTAAAGGCATTTTCACATTTTAATTGAATATGTTTTAAATTTTTTTAAAAATTTAACTAATTTTTAATTCAATTTAACTTAATTTTTTGATTGCACATAATATAATGATTTAATATAATAAGGAAATTAATCTATAATGATATTTTTAACCATTTATGTCTTTTACATTTTGATTATTTGGTTATTATGCCTCATTCTTCATTGAACACCTTTCCACATGCCTCCTTGTTCATTTGTTCATGTACTTCTCCTGGATAGATATCAAGGGATAGAACTGATGGTCATAGGATACACACACTTAAAAATTAGTGCTGTTATATTTTTCTCGAAAGTGCTCATAAAAATATTTTAGTTTTATCAGGAGTGTATGGAACTATAATTTCTCTATTCCCTTGAAAACATATATTATAAAAAGTTTAAATTTTCCAATTTTAAACACAATAAGTGGTATGTCAACATAGTTTTAACTTGTAGTTAATTTGCATTTTCAGTTACTATTCTTTTACTGTTTGCATTAGATGTTTCCATCCTCAAAAGCATGATGATGGGGAAGAGAGAAAGTGACAAAAATTAGGCACCATTTGATGAGCACTGGGTTTCATTTCTCTTGGTTTTCAGAATTCTGATGTAGTAAATAGTGTAAATGTCTGACATTCTGGGATGGTTCCAGACTAGGGCCATTCCCAAGTGACCAAGGCATTTGTGTTATGGGGAAACAAGATAAGAGATAATCTTGGAAATGTAAATCAGTACTGAATTGTGAAGTGCGTTTTAAATTCTACCAGGAAAATTGTATTTTATTTTTAAGGAGCAAAAGATATTTAAGCCTTTAAGCACGTAAGTGGCATGATCTGAATGGCAGCATGAAAGATAACACTGGCCATACTATGGACATGGGTGATAATAAATAAAGTTAGGGATATGTAAATAGTCACATAGGAATGTATTTATGAAGAAGCTATAGTTATGGAGAGGTTTTTGTAGATTTACAAATTGAAGGTTACTGCCCAGATAAATGTGTGAAGAGAAAGGAGAAGGAAAAGAGTCAGGTATGACTGAAAATACCCTTGCGTGGGCAACTGATGGATAAGTTAGTTTTATTCAAAATCAAATGTTAAAGACATACATAGGACATAGCATTACAGAAGTCATAACAGAGAAAATATCCACTGACTGACAGCCAATACTAGATTTAATTTACCTATTTGAATTATCCAGGAGACTATCTGTCATTAAATTTTTTTTAAGGACCAGATTTGATTATATAGTCACAATAAGAGAGTGGGTTCATCTTGTACTCTTACCAGAGTACAGATAGCAGTGCCTTATGTCAGTGGAATCAATTGTGGACAGAGATGAGCTCCAAGTTTATCATGAATTAATGCAGTAGATGTGACAGTCATAATATAAAGTCATTCTATTGGACTTGTCTTGGGGGGTCATTTCTCAATCATGACCAGATTTAGCAGGGTTCTTCCTGGGTCCCTGATGAGCTAAATCTATAACTCCCAATCCCCTAACTATTTGCATCTAGGCTATTATTTCTTTAGCTTTGCTACATGAAATGCATTTTCTTTACCAAATGGTCCTTATCCGTCTTCTGAATCCCTAATCATGCTTCTCCCTGTGCTTCCCTCCTAATGGTTGAAGAGCCTGGACTAGGAGCTTGTTAATCACACTGCCCTTAAAGCTATACTTGGTAGCTTTAAAAAGCCATCCCAGAGTCTCTGCCCTATTCCAGCTTTAGAAGTCTGAAGTAAAGAAAAGAGTAATCCCATCCTACTGTTGACAATTATCCCTCTGAGTTGGTTCAGGCTAGCAACTTTGTTCTCCCCAACATTTCCTCTCTCCCAACATCAAACTTCAGCCCTCCTTCTTTAAATAAGTCCTGTCTGTAGAACAAACAGTGGGGGAAAAAAATCACCATAACACCAACTTATTAATTATAATGAGAAATACAACTGTCAAGTGGACCAAAATGCTTGATGTGGAAGAACTGCTGAATTAAAAGTTAATTATAATGTGAGGGCCAGCTTATTATTCTATTCTAGGGAGAAAACTTCCAAAGTCAACAGGTACATTATTAAGGCAGCACATTCCCTTCTTGTGGACATATTATTTGTAAAGCCAAATAATAATTTTTGTGATGATAATTTCGTAATAAAGGAACAAGATGTATGATTTGAATTTTAAGTGGCTTCTCCTAAAGGTAAAGTTTATACCATTGCAGACTGCAGCAAGGCTGTTTAGGCCTTATCCTTGAATCCCAGCACTCACTTCCCAGGACAGTGCTAGGGGGACATCATCACCCTTTGTCTCTTTTGGTTTACCTTATATGTAACAAAATAAGATATTATGTATAGTCAGCATAGAGTTGGTAGACAAAGACAAGAATAAAATATCTCAGAAAGACATTAGAAGGAAATTAAAGGAACATAAGTGTAAGGAATAGAACACTGAGGCAAAAGTATCATGAATTGACAGACTATGGGTTCATATTAACTATAAAAAGATTAAATTAAACTTTTGAAAGGAAATGAGCTATACATTTTGTAGCTATTCTTAGCAATGATTGCATATTTATGACTTCAAAGATGACAAAGTAGTTTTAGAAGTTAAAAAGCTTTAGGTGTGGCCATCGTGAAATGAAACAATCTGGCCAGGATCTACTGCCCAGCGCATCCATTTCTCACGCCAAGAAATCCTGTAGAAAATCAATGAGTGGGAATACAAAAGCAGTGGATTCCTTTGGAGAATCAAGCCACTTTGGATTTAATCAGATGTCACAACTAACCTAAGTCAGTTTTCATACAGATGGGAATGATTAGTCCAAACACATGTTATAAGGTCACAGAACATCAGAGATGACAAACATGTGGTTTCATCAAAAGTGTAATAAGATAGAGAATTTAGGAAATTATTGCCTTAAAATGTAGGCAATCATGAATAATATCTTAATTTTCTCATCATACAAATATGTGTATATAATGAGAATAACACCCAATGAAACATGAAAAAAACACATTGAAAACAGCTTCTTTCAGAAAGGCTTGCTAATAAATGTATATAAACTATCAACATGAAAAAGGCAATAGACCTCCACTCATTATTCATTTTACTACTAAAATATCCTAAGACTTTTTTGATGTTCCTTGTTATGCCAGACTTAGTAAAGGATACACAATTAGCAAATGATTCTCAAGTAATTTACCTAAAATCTTGCCTTTTCTTTTGTTACTTAGAGCATTTGAAATAATTCATTTAGAAAGCAAATGCTAATTCCACAATACAGATTGGAGATCTGAGCTGAAGAATTAGACAAAATAAAAATACTTTACGTATTTACTACATGTTTATTTTAAAATGTGTGATAATTTTTACAAAAAAAGAGTCCGAGAGACATAATAAATATTACTTGTGATATATTCTACCACATGCAAGATGAGTACTTGTTGCATAAAGTTTACATTAGACTTTATGTGCCTGGTTGGGTCATTGCACTTCCAACAGGGAATAAATATTTTTTGAATGTTTGGAGAGGATAGAGAAGTTATCTCTGTTGTGCTGTGGCAGTCTGGTTAATGCAATTTGATATTTGTATCAGTTATTCGTCACAGAATTCCTATTGGGGTACAAAGATGGGGATTTGAGGCAACATTTAAGTCCTTATTTTGCAGCTTTGATTAGTCCTGAAGAGAGCGATTATATCATAGGGGAGGATGGAGGCCATTCTCCATTCCTCTAGCGGGGTTGGTAAGGTACATGAGCTTAATCTTATAATCCATGCCTTAAATCTCACTAGGAGAAAATACATTTCTCTCTCCAAATACACTCGTCCTGCTGATTATTTCTATTTGGAAGGCAGCTGCTTAGAATATAGTCCCTTTTTATGTTTCATAATAACTGAAGTCATTGAAGCCAACAAGGCTAATCTGATTTGTAAAAATAATTGAGGTCAATATGTTCAGGCTAGAGAGTGGAAAGCTTACTATTAAATACAAATGAAATTATAATCTTCTCTATCTGAATGATAAGTACAGAGAAAGTCAGGAAAAACTCAAGTAAAGTTCAGCCTAAATAATTATAAGAATTGAAAAATGAAATGCTGGGGTTATAATGTCTACCTGAGATTTCATGGTAGACTGAGCAGATGAAAAACATCATTACAGCATAAAATAAGCTATCATATCTAAATTACTAATCACTGAACATAATTAAAATCTTAATAATTTAACTGCACACCATCATAGTACATACAGAAGAAATGAACACATTCCTTAGCAAAATATCACCTGAATCTCTATTTGTAGTGGGTTCACATTCAAGGAAACACTGGTTTAATGAAGTTAAAAACAATAGAAATGTAATTCACCATTAAAGATATGTAAATCATTTTTGAATAGCCACCAATGAAAGTCAGTGAAATAAATTTTTCTGATTATAAGCATACATATCATCAAATCTATAAGGGCATGAAACTTCACTCATCTATTTTTCCATTCAACAGTCATTTATTGGACATTTTAATATGCTCAGTATGGTGCCTGGCACAATGTGGGCTCATAATAATTTTGGTGTAATAAGTATGAATAAATATAAATGATATAAAGCTGTATTGAACTCATGTACTTATAACATTTTAAAACATTTCTTTATTAGGATCATTTGGATAAGTAAAATAAAATATATAATACAAATAAAGTTGGTAGGTTCCAAGAGTAGAAACATATTTATTGCTAAATATTGCTCCAAAAGTACTTTAGAAAACTAAAATTCAAAACAAGAAAACAAGGATAATAACAACCATATTTTTAAATTTACCAGTTTAGCATATTCAAATTAAGGGGAGCATTGCTAAATACTATGTTGACAATAACTGAAGGTATCATGGGCTCATCTGTAGAAATGGCAATTGCATTATGGCTCCTCCTTGCTGCGCCTTTCCACTCTCCTTTTTGCTACCACTCTTCATGAGAACAGGTATGAGCTTTCTTTGGAAGTGAGATTACAACTGAGAAGTCACAGTCTCAATCAGAATAATAAAGCTATTATACCTAACAATGCTCAGGAAATACTATCCCAGCTGGATACCCGATTGGAAGAGTCCAGTTGTCAGCTTTATAAAGGTCTTAAGTTGAAATTAATTGAAACTGTATAGGAAAATTTCCTCATGGTGACACAAGGCTAAGAAGATTTGAATGAAAAAATGTACACTAATTTACTTCTCTGGCTCAGGCAATTCAGTTTCCTTAGCTATAATTTGCTGTGCAGATTCTGCTCCAAGATGAACGTATAGTCTACCTTGGGTGGACTGAGCTCCTATTTCCCACAAAGCCAACAGAAGGGGAGAAATGCTCCACAGAAAACTGATGTGAAATGAAAGAAGTTCTTATAAGTCCACAATTTCTGATATAAAAAAATGAAAAAGATAGTATGTTAAACATAGAAGTTACTAATGGCTTTCAATTTAAACATTTGTTTTACTCATTCAAAGAGAACTGACCATTTGAAAAGAAAACAAAATAGTTGTACTGTTTATATTTTATGTTTTACCCTTTACTGAGGCATAAAAATCAACTGCACATATTTTAAATATACTATTTGATAAGTTTTCTTGTATTCACACCTGTGAAAACATCACAACCATAAAGGGAGTGAACATATCCTTTACCTGTAAAAGTTTCCTTGTGTACTTTACAGCTTCACTGTGCCCCCTCTTTGCCCATCCCTAGGTAAATACTAATCTGATTTTTTCCATATAGATTAGTTATATTAATATAATTTTATATACATACAATCACAGAGAATGTACTCTTTCTTGCATGAGTCCTTCACTTAGAGTAATTTTTTTTTACAATTACTGCTGAGAAGTATTCCAATCTATGAATAAAGCACAATTTGTTCATCCATTTATGGTGAATATTTGGGTTGTTTCAAGTTTTGGGATATGACAGATATATCTGCTATAGAAATCTGTGTACATGTCTTTCTATCAACATATAGGACAGCCATATTATCCTGTTCATATCTGTAAAATCTACAGTAATGTTACCTCTCTCATTCCTGCTGTTGGAATGTTTGTGTCTTCCCTCCTTTTTTCTGTGATTGAGCTGACTAGAGGTTTACCATTTTTTCCCTGAAGAACAAGCTTTTGAATTCATTGATTTTTCTCTATGCCTCCCTTTTTAATTTATTTTTGGTATGATCTTTATTTTTTCCTTCTCCTTACTTTGTGTTTACTTAGTGACACTTCTCTAGTTTCTTATGAGAGAGATGAAGTCATTGGCTAGAGACGTTTCTTCTTTCCTACTATAGGCATTTGGTATTATAAATGCCACTTAATACTATTTTAGCAGTTTTACTATTTGGATATGTTGTATTTTAGTTTTTGTTGACTTCAAAATACATGTTTATTTTCACTTTTTATAGCTTTTTGATCTATTTGTAATTGAGAAGTCTGTTATTTAGTTTCCAAATATTTGGCAATTTCTGAGAGATCTTTCTGTTTTTGAGTATTTATTTAATTCATTGTGAACAGAGAAAGTTATACATTTTATGACTTCTTTTAAATTTATTGAAACTTGTTTTATGATCTATCTTGTTAAATGTTTCATGCACACTTGAAAAGAGCTTGTATTCTGCTGGCTTTGTGATGAGAAGCCTATAAATGTCAATTAGATAAAATTGAATGATGGCATCTTTCTATATCCTTACTGCTTTTCTGTCTACTTATTCTCTCAATTATTGAGAGTGGTATTGAAGTCTTCAACTATACTTGCGAATTTGTCTAGTTCCCCTTACGTTCTATCAGTTATTGCTTTGTGTGTTTTGAAGCTCTGTTATTAAGGGAATAACATTTAAGATTAGGTCGACTTGATGTCTTAACCCCTTCAACAATATCAAATGGCCTTCTTTACCCCTAGGAATATTTTTTGCTTTGATAACTTCAAGATTAATATAGCCAGTAAAGCTTTCCTTCTTCTCCTCCTCTTCCTTTTTTCTTTCATTTGTTTTTTCATGGTTGTGTAAGACAGGGATCTTGGTAGGCTTAACTAAGTTCTCTGCTTAGGGCCAAAAAGGCTGAAATCAAGATGTTGGTTACATTAGGAAGTCATCAGAAGACTTATGGGAAGAATTATATTCTAAGCCCTTTCAGGTGGCTGGAAAAATCTAGTTCCTTGTGGTTTTAGGATGAAGTTCCCTGTGTCCTTGTTAGTTTTCACTGAGGATGGTTGTCAGTTCTCAGAGACCACTCTCAAATTCTTGTGCTTTGTCCCTTCCATAACCAAGCCAGCACCAGTGCATCAAAGTCAGCAAAGTGAATCTAGTTCTTCTCATTCTTTGAATCTATCTCTATGACTTTGTTTTCTGTAACCACAGAAAATTGTGCTTTTAAGAGCTCATGTGATTAGACTAACACCACCCCAAACTTCATTTAATTAACTTAAACTCAACTACTGAAAACTTTAATTAAATCTTTGATATCAATTACCATGAAACATAACAGAAATAAGGCATAAGTGCTCATTATATTCATATTCTGAGGGAATAAGGAAGGAAATTGGGCATGGAGGTGAAGGCAATTTAGGAGTCTATCATACACTTCCAGACTCCAACCTGGTCTTTTCTCTTAGAAATCTCCTATGAATGCTACACTAGTGTTCAAAATATAGCTCATTTCAATGTTTCCTGGCTCTACTATTATCATCATTTGTCTAAGCTATATAGGTTCACAGTTTAGTCATGTTTAGCCTTTCCTTCCCTATGACTTTTGCCCATTTAATTAGCCATCAGATTTGATCCATACTGCCACTGAAATGATGCTCACATCATCTCTAATATTACTGTCATTAGTTCTGACCTTCTTTCTTTTTTTTACTTGTACTGTACAATAGCCTCTAAACTGGTAGAGAAATATTGCCAGTCTCTCCCATCTATTATTGCATTTATATGACACTATATAACTGTTAAAATATCTTCACACATATTATTTAATTCTTGTGGTAATTCTGTTCACTAAGCCTTATTGCTTTGGTGTGCAGTTAGGGTCAGTCTGCAAAAGTTAAACAATTACACAGTTTCCCACAGCTAATAATTTATTTATCATCAAATTATGCTTTACCCATCTCTTTTTTTTTTCAAGAGAACTTCAGCTTTCATTTCTTTTATTGAAGTATAATAATATATTAGTTTCAAGTATACAACATAGTGATTTCATATATTTGTAGATTGTACTTCATTTCAAGTTACTACAAAATAATGGCTATATTTCCCAGTGCTGTACAATATATCCTTTTTGCTTATCTATTTTGTACATAGAAGTTTGTATCACTTGGTATCATAACCCTATCTTGGCCTCCATTCTTCCCTCTCCCCACTGGTAACAACTAGTTTTTTTGTCTATATCTGAGAGTCTGTTACTGTTTTGTTATAGATATTTGTTTGTTTTATTTTTTTTAGATTCTACACATAGGTGATAACACAGAGTAATAGTCTTTCTCTGTCTGACTTATTTCCCTAAGAATAATGCTCTATAGGACCATGCACATGGTTGCAAATTGCAGAATTTCATTCTTTTTAATGGCTGAGAAACCACTGTACACATATACCACATCCTCTTTTTCCTTGCATCTGTTGATGGACACTTAGGTTGCTTCCATATCTTGGCTATTGGAAGTAATCAGCTAGGAACACTGGGAATCATATATCTTTTCAAATTAGTGTTTTGTGTTTTCCTTGCATACATACTCAGAAGTGGAATGCTGGATCATATGCTAGTTCTATTTTTAGTTTTTTGAGGAAACTCCATGTTTTCCATAGCTGCAACACCAGTTTACATTCCCACCGACTGTGGTACAAGGGTTCCCTTTGCTCCACATCCTTGCCAACATTTGTTCCTTGGGGTCTTTTTGATGAAAGCCATACTAACTTGTGCGAGGTGATAACTCAGTGTGGTTTTGTTGTTGCTGTTGTTGTTGTTGTTGCAGAATTGATTATTTTATTTCCTCAACAAAAGGGAGGTGGGGCTCCAGATGAACACCATGTGGACTGCTCCCCTCCCCCTGTGCCCTTGATGTGGTTATGATTTACATTATTCTGATGATTAGTGATGTTTAGCATCTTTTCATGTGCCTGTGGGTCATCTTTATGTCTTCTTTGGAAAAATGTCTACTTAGGCCTTCTGCCCATTTTTAATCAGTTGTTTGTTTTTATGTCAGTTTGTAAGAGCTTTTTTATATTTTGGATATCATTTTATATTTTGGATACTCATATCACTTGCAAATGTTTTCTCCATTCAGTAGGTTATCTTTTCATTTTGTTGATGTTTTTATTTGTTGTGCAAAAGCTTTTAAGTTTAATTAGGTCCCATTTGTTTATTTTTTTATTTTGTTTCTTTTGCCTTAGGAGACAGATCCACAAAAGTAGTGCTATGATTTATGTCAAAGAGTGTTCTGCTTATGATCCCTTCTAGGAGTTTTATGGTTTCAGGTATTACATAGATGTCTTTAACCCATTTTGAGTTTATTCTTGTATATGGTGTGAGGAAATGCTCTAATCTCATTGTTTTACATGGAGCTCTTCAGTTTCTCCAGCACCACTATTGACAAGGCTATCTTTTCTCCATTGCATATTCTTGCCTCCTTGTTTCTGGGTTCTCTGTTCTGTTCCATTGATCTATGTGACTGGTTTTGTGCCATTGCCCTGCTGTTGTGATTATTGCAGCTTTGTAGTATAGTCTAAAGTCAGGGAGCATGATACCTCCAGTTTTCTTCTTTTTTCTCAGTGTTGCTATGACAATTCAGAGTCTTTTGTTGTCTATTTGACTTTTAGGATTATTTGCTCTATTTCCATAAAAAAAATGATGTGGGTATTTTTTTAAGGATTGTATTACATCTGTAGATTGCTTTGGGTAGTATGGACATTTTAACAACATTAATTCTTCTAATCCAAGAACACAGAAAATCCTTCCAATTCTTTGTATCATTTTCACATTTCTTCATCAATGTTTTATAGTTTTCAAAGTATAGGTATTTCAACTCTTTAGTAAGTTCATTCCTATGCATTTTATTTTATTTTTTAGTGCTATTTTAAACAGGATTTTTCTATTGCTTCTCTTTCTGATAGTTCATTAGCACATAGATAAACAACAGATTTCTGTATATTAATTTCATATCCTGTAACTTCACTGAATTAATTTTAGCTCTAATAACTTTTTGATGGAAACTTTAGGGTTTTCGGGTTTTCTATATATAGAAACCATTTCATCTGCAAATAATGACAGTGTTATTTCTTCCCTTCCAATTTGGATGCCTTTTATTTATTTTCCTTTCTGATTGCTGTGGCTAGGAATGTCAATACTGTGTTAAATAGAATTGGTAAGAGTGGACATCCTTGCCTTGTTTCTGATTTTAGAAAAAAGATTTTTGGTATTTTACCATTGGGTAAGATATTAGCTGTGGGTTTGCCATTAATGGTCTTTATTACATTAAGATATGTTCCCTTTATTCCAACTTTTATGAGAGCTTTTATCATGAATGGATGTTGAATTTTATCAAGTGCATTTTCTGCATCTATTGAGATGATCATGTGATTCTTATTCTTCCTTTTGTTAATGTGGTATATCACATCGATTTGTGAATACTGAATCGTTCTTGCATCGCTGGAATAAATTCCATTGATCATGGTGTAGGATTCATTTTATATATTGATGATTTTGTTTACTAGTATTTTGTTGAGAATTTTTGCATATATATTTATCAGAGATATATGTCTATATATTTCTTTTTTTGTAGTGTATTTGTGTGGTTTCTGTATCAGGGTAGTGGTGGTCCCATAGGTTGTATTTGGGAGTGCTCAATCCTCTTTAATTTTTTGGAATAGTTTAAGAAGGATAAGTATTGGCTCTTCTTTATATTTGACAGAATTCCTCTATGAAGCTGTCCAGTCCTGTGCTTTTGTTTGCTGGGAGGTATTTTTTGTTTGTTTGTTTGTTTTACAAATTCAGTTACACTATTGATTGGTCTGTTCAAATTATCTGTTTCTTTTTGATTCAGTCTTGGCAGGCTGTATATTTCTAGAAATTTGTCTATTTCTTCTAGGTCGTCCAATTTGTTGGCATATAGCTGTTTTGTAGTATTCTCTTGTGAATTTTTATATCTCTGTGGTATTTGTTGTTATTTCTCCTCTTTTATTTCTTATTATGTTTATTTGGGTCCTTTCTCTTCTTCTTGATGAGTTTTCCTAAAAGTTTATCAATCTTGTTTATTTTTTCAAAAAACCAGCTATTGGTTTCATTGTTTCTTTCCAGTGTTTTGTTTTATTTTTCTGATCTCTATTTTATTTATTTCCTCTTTGATCTTTATTATTTCCTTCCTTCTGCTGACTTTGGGTTTTGTTTGTTCCTCTTTTGCTAATTCCTTTAGATGGTAGGTTAGTTTTTTTACTTGAGATGTTTCTTGAGGTAGGCCTGTATTGCTATAAACTTCTCCCTTAGAACTACTTTTGCTGCATCTCATAGATTTTAGAAAGTTGTGTTTCCATCTTCATTGTTTTGAGGTATTTTCTGATTTCCTCTTTGATTTCTTCATTGACCCATTGGTTTTTTTAGTAGCATGTTGTTTAGTCTCCACATGTTTGCACTTTTCATTTTTCTTCCTTATAATTAATTTCTTGTTTGATAATATATGGTCAGAAGAAATGCTTGATTTAATTTATATCATCTTAAAATTTTTGTGACTTGTTTTTTGGCCTAGCCTGTGATCTATCATGGAGAACATTCCATATGCCCTTGAAGAGAATGTGTATTCTGTTATTTTTTTAGCTAGAATGTCCTGTAGATATCTATTAAGTCTAACTGGTCTACTGTGTCATTTAAGACCAATGTTTCATTATTGATTTTCTATCTCAGTTATCTGTTCATTGATGTAAGTGGGGGTGTTAAAGTCCCCTACCATCATTGTATTATTGTTACATATATATATGTAATATTGTTATATATATGTGATATCTTCTTATATCTATTCTTTTATCATTATATAATGTCTTTCTTCATCTTTTGTTATAGACTATGTTTTAAAATCTATTTTGCCTGTTATGAGTATTGCTTCTCCCATTTTCTTGTCATTTCCATTTGTAATAAAGATCATTTCCCATCCCCTAACTTTTAGTCACTGTGTGTCCTTAGCTCTGAAGTGAGTCTTTTATTAGCAGCGTGCAGATGGGTCTTATGTTTATGCCCAATCAGCCACCTTATGTCTTTTAATTGTAGTCCATTGATATTTAAGGTAATTATTGATATGTCTGTACTTATTGCATTTTTATGATGTGTTTTACAATTGTTTTGTAGTTCTACTCTGTTCTTTTCTTCTTTTTTTTGTTTCTCCCCTTATGGTTTGATGATTTTATTTAGTAGTATGCTTGTGTTCATTTCTCTCTATTTTTTGTATCTCTGTAGATTTTTGATTTGTGGTTACCATAGGATTCATATATACTGACCTATAACTAACTCCTTGTTTTAAACAGGCATTCCTTTAAATTCAAAAAATGTTAAAAGTCTACAGTTTTTACTCCCTTCTACCACATTTTTGGTTTTTGATGTCAAATTTTATGCCTTCATGTTTATCCCTTTACTGATTACTGTAGTTTTAATTGATTTTACTGGCTTGTTTAAGTGTTTGATTCTCAGCCTTTACAATACATTGACTTTACTAGAGTGATTTTTCATTTCCTATAGATTCTCACTTCTTGCTATAATCTTTTCTTTTCCACTTAAGAGATAACCCTGTAACATTTATTTTAGGATAGCTGTAGTATTGATGAACTCTTTTAGTTTTTGCTTGTCTGTACTTCTGAGAAGTCATTTATTTTTCCTTCATTCCAAATAATAATTTTGCTGAGTAGAGTATTCTAGGTTGCAGGGTTTCTTTTTCAGCACTTTGAACATATCATGTTACTCTCTTCTGTCCTGCAAAATTTCTGCAGAAAAATCAGCTGATTGTCTGTTGGGGTTCCCTTGCATGTAACTTTTTGCTTTTCTCTTTCTGACTTTAGAATTCTCTCTTTATCTTTAACTTTTGCCATTTTCATTATGTTAAGTCTTAGTGTGGTTTGTTTGGCTTCTTCTTATTTGGGATCCTCCTTGTTTCCTATACCTGGATATCTCTTTCCTTCTTCATGTTTGGGAAATTTTCAGTAATAAGTTAATTAAATACATTTTTGACCACCTTCTCTCTCTCTTCTCCTCTTGGGACCCCTATAACATGAATATTGGTATGCTTGAACTTGTACCTGCATGCTTGAAGTTGTACCTGTAACTGTTTTTATTTTTTAAATTTGTTTTTCTTTTTGCTCTTCTGATTGGGTAATTTTCATTATTCTATCTTCCAGATAACTTATGCATTATTCTGTATCACCTCATCTGCTATAAATCCCTTCTAGTGTGTTTTTCATTTCAGTTATTATTTTCTTCAGATCTGACAGGTTCTTTTTTATATTTTCTAGTTCCTTATTAAAATTCCCACTGTGTTCATATATTCCTTTCCCTAATTAAGTTAGCAGTCTTATTACTAATGCTTTGAATTCTTTATCTGGTAAATTATTTAGTTCTAGTTCATTTGTTGTTTTCTTCAAGGGTTTTTATTTTGTTCTTTCAGTTGAGACAAATTCTTCTGTCTTTTAATTTTGCTTAACTTTCTCTGTGTCTATGAAATTAGGTGATACAGTTACCTATTGCAGTCTTGAAGGGGTGTCCTTGTGTGAGATTATCCTTATGCAGTATGCAAGTGCCTGGTGTCTTTGATGGGAGATCTGAATTTGATGTGAAAAAAGTCATGTCTTTCCTCAGTGTGTGTTGGCAACTATCAACTTGGTAGGAACTGAGGCTGGATATGGAGTGGTTAGAGCCAGAGACAAGTGTAAGCTGGGGCTTCTCCTGTGCTCATTTGTTGTCATGTCATTGCCCTATTGGGGTGGGGGTGGGTACCAGGTTGCTTCAACAGAATTGCTGAGGTTTAGGTCTGAGCTGGTACATTTTCCTTTAAGTGTGTGCTCTCCCCCTACCAACACTAGCACCTTTGCCCCAGAAGGGAGCACTGCTGGAGCAAGAGGGGCTGGTGTGGGCATTTGCCATACATCATGGCACTGCTGTGGTAATCTGCCTGGGTTCTGAGACCCAGACTCCTTCTGATGTGCTGCCCATGTAAATATCAGTAATGGTTGCCCATGCCCTGTTCAGATGCTGCTTTGGATCTGAGCTGCCTCTGTGTCTCACAGCTGGACCCTCACCCTAGTGTGGAGTTGCTTTGTGAAAAAAATGGGGTTGGAGGGTTTGCTCAGCTCAGGCTGGGACATGCACTGGGGAAGTCATGAGCAGCCAGCCAGCCACTGGAACAGTTTTCAATCCACCCTCTCTGCCCTGCTTTTGGAGCAAATAAGTGTGTACATGCTTTTCATGAGTAGAGTCCAGGTTTCCCACATCCCTCTTGTTAGTCCCACTGGCCCTCCAACCAGTCAAATGAGCTCATCTTCCCTGTGTCAGACTCCAGGGGTGGGCACCCAATATGTGGCTTGACTTGCTCATTCCAAAGATAGGATTGTAGTCCATGTAATAACCTCTTCTGAGGGGCACAGGTTCAGACTTGATTGCTTCTCTTCCCTTCCTATTCAATTCCATGTAGATTTTTCTTATAGGCTTGGTTGTAGAGGGGTCTTTCTGTCAGTCTCTAGTTAGTTTTCAGTGAGAATTATTCCACACATAGATGTATTTTTAATGTGCTCATAAGGGGTGATGAATTCCATGTCCTCCAACTCTGCCATCTTGATCTCCCTCCCTCAGATTTTTTTATTTAGTATTTGCAAGTATTTCTTTTTTGCTTTCTTTAAATTTTAACCTTTATATTGAATATAGTTTAAAGCCTGTATATTGTAACCTGTTACATAATTGTTAACCTGTATATTATATCTGTATATTGAATATTTGTTTCCTATAGGCAGCATATCTTTGGTTTTGAATTTTAATTCAGTATGATATTTAATTAGAATGGTTAAATCATTTATATGAAATTATTACCATGTTTAGTTTAAATCTATTAACTTATTATTATTTTCTTTCTATGTAACTCATTTGTTCTTTGCTATAATTTTCCCTTATTCTGCTTTATTTCAGATTGAATTTTTTTTTATGATTCCATTTTATATCCTTTGCTGGTTGATTAGCCATTTTAGTGGTTACTTTAGAGTATATAGTATATTATATACCTTTAACTTACCATAGGCCATTACATTTGGCTCAAGAAACTAAAACAAAGGAAGGTAGAAGCAGAAATACAGTTAAGTTGACTATCAGTTCCTAGAAGACAGGAAACTGACCTGAACAATCCTTAGATTAGTACCCTCAGGTAATTCCCCTTCTTCTTACCTCCTAATCTGAGGGAAAATAAAGATATTTATGTGGTCATGAACTCATTTTAGGTGCATGTCCATTGAAGAATTCATGGATATAAACAAGTGGAGTACTGTGTAATCATTGTATTATGTTTTAAAAATGCCATAAGGGACTCTCTGAACTTTACTATTGAAAATATGTTTTATAATATAATATTTCTGTAGAAATATGTGATTATTACGCAATTATTTAACAAACTTTCCTAAATTTTCTTGGTCCTCTAGAAATATGTATTCATTCAATGAACTTGGAAACATTTTAAAGAAATACTTATTATCCAGTTTGGCTGGTGCTTGTAATGTAAATTGTGTTTATATTGTTGGAGGATCTTGATGCTTTTACATAGGTCTTATACAATAGGAAAAGTTAAAGTCTTTGATCAGAGAATATATATGATGACAATTATGTTCAGGAAGAATAATCAAGCAGGATGATATATAATTTGAGCAGGGATGAGATGAAAGGAGAGAAATGAACTGAAGTCTTATCAGAGGAACCAAGGAGCAATGCCCGATTAAAGGAAATAGGGCATCTTCTATTCCAATGTGACATTCAAATTCCAATGGGATAATCCAGTTAATTCAGCTTTCCATGTATAAATCCTTATGTGGGTGCAAAAAAATCTTTGGATTTGATACCTTTTTGTATACAGAATGTATTTTTCTATTAAACATAAAATCAGAAATTGAAGTTGTTATTTGTCTTATTACACTAAGATCAATCTTTATCATAAAGAACCTCTGGTTTGCTGAGTAACAAGAATCTTTTCATTCACATTATAGTGACCTATCATATACTTGAACAATTTAGTGACTTAGTAATTTTTGGAATATTTAAACTTCGAGATAGAACTTGCGCTAGAATCACACTGATCTAAATAGGCAGGGCCAGCTGTCACACGGGATCCTAAGCTCAGAAAGGCTCCACTCTTGATTTAATGCTATGTGATTTTCCTCTTGAAATTATTAATTGTTTTATCTCTGAAATTGTGTCTTATGATTGACATCTAATGGAAGAAGGAAATGTGCCAGAGACTAACAGCTTAGACTTCAGTGCAATCTTACTTCTCACTTTTTTCCTTCCTCCATAGAACAGGTTTGCAGTTACCCATTCCTCTGCTCCTGTCCACCTACTGCGAGGGGTGTGAGAGGAAGTGGTTTTGGCTTGTGGCCCAGGTACCAGATAGTGGGGTGGATAGAGTGCCTGTGAGTCTTTGAGGGGCTGCACTGGCCCTGCCTATTGGCAGTGCATTATTCCACAGCAAATAGGGAAACTCTATGACAGGACTAGAGAGAAATAAGGAAAGTAGGAGAAGCCTATTTTCTGAATTGTGAACAAGAGTCCACATTTTCATTCTGCACTGGATCTGGCAAATTATGCAGTTGGCCCTGTGTTTAGGACTGAAACAATATGGAAAGGACCTGAGCAAGGGTAAAAGAGAAATGTAGCTGAATGGGGAGGTAAAAGTTGAAAATATTGAGGGCTACAGGTGAAAAAAGAATAGACTTCTATAAGATGAAGGAGAAGAATGTATAATAAGTACTCCTTTGGTGAAATGTTGTATATTGTCCCAAATAAACATTTATTATCAAAATCTTCTATAAAATTTGTATTTCTGAAAATTCTAGTTGTAGGAATCCAATATGTTTCATGGTGAAAATAGTGAAGATATAAATAATCCAAAAATAAGTAAAGGACATATAATAATAATTATTAGAAAATTGGTTGTTCTCCCTCTTTCTATGACATAAACATTTAAAAGACATTTAAATATTATTTATAAAGTAATTTTAAGATATTTTCTTTTCCTAAGAATACATCATGATTCAGGAGAGATATAATAAGAATCTGAATTATTGAAAAGACATCAGAGATCAAATGAATAAGGAAGCTATAAAAGACAAGTAAGACATAGAATCAAAAAAGTGTGACACATGAGTGTATATGAGAATCAAAGAGGATGAGAGACAAAAGGACTCTTCACATTTTGAACCTAGGTAATGCTATTAACAGAAATAAGCAGTTGGATATGTTAGTGTACTTTTTTTTTTTCAATTCAGGTATCTTGCTATTTTATTTTTAACTAGTTTTTTTTTTCAACATGTTTATTGAAGTACAATTGCTTTACAATGGTGTGTTAGTTTCTATTTATAACAAAGTGAATCAGTTATACATATACATATGTTCCCATACCTCTTCCCTCTTGTGTTTCCCTCCCTCCCACCCTCCCTATCCCACCCCTTTAGGTGGTCACAAAGCACCGAGCTGATCTCCCTGTGCTATGTGGCTGCTTTCCACTAGCTATCTATTTTACATTTGGTAGTGTATATATGTCCATGCCACTCTCTCACTTTGTCACAGCTTACCCATCCCCCTCCCCATATCCTCAAGTCAGTTCTTTAGTAGGTCTGTGTCTTTATTTCCGTCTTACCCCTAGGTTCTTCGTGAACGTTATTTTTTTCCTTAGATTCCATATATATGTGTTAGCATATGGTATTTGTTGTTCTCTTTCTGACATACTTCACTCTATATGACAGACTCTAGGTCCATCCACCTCACTACAAATAACTCAATTTCATTTCTTTTTAAGGCTGAGTAATATTCCATTGTATATATGTGCCACTCTTCTTTATCCATTAATCTGATGATGGACACTTAGGTTGATACCATCTCCTGGCTATTGTAAATAGAGCTTCAATGAACATTTTGGTGCATGACTCTTTTTGAATCATGGTTTTCTCAGGGTATACGCCCAGTAGTGGGATTGCTGGGTCATATGGTAGTTCTATGTGTAGATTTTAGAGGAACTTCCACACTGTTCTCTATAGTGGCTGTACCAGTTTATAACCTACCAGCAGTGCAAGAGTGTTCCCCTTTCTCCACACCTTCTCCAGCATTTATTGTTTCTAGATTTTTTGATGATGGCCATTCTGACAGGAGTGAGATGATATCTCATTGTAGTTTTGACTTGCATTTCTCTAATGATTAATGATGTTGAGCATTCTTTCATGTGTTTTGTTGGCAATCTGTATATCTTCTTTGGAGAAATGTCTGTTTAGGTCTTCTGCCCATTTTTGGATTGGATTGTTTGTTTTTTTTGTTATTGAGCTGCATGAGCTGCTTGTAAATTCTGGAGATTAATTCTTTGTCAGTTGCTTCATTTGCAAATATTTTCTCCCATTCTGAGGGTTGTCTTTTGTTCCTGCTTATGGTTTCCTTCCTGCTTATGGTTTCCTTTGTTGTGCAAAAGCTTTGAAGTTTCATTAGGTCACATTTATTTACTTTTGTTTTTATTTCCATTTCACTAGGAGGTGGGTCAAAAAGGATCTTGCTGTGATTTATGTCATAGAGTGTTCTGCCTATGTTTTCCTCTAAGAGTTTGATAGTTTCTGGCCTTACATTTGGGTCTTTAATCCATTTTTAGCTTATTTTTGTGTATGGTGTTAGGGAGTGTTCTAATCTCATACTTTTACATCTACCTGTCCAGTTTTCCCAGCACCACTTATTGAAGATGCTGTCTTTCCTCAACTGTATATTCTTGCCTCCTTTATCAAATATAAGGTGACCAGGGCTTCCCTGGTGGTGCAGTCATTAAGAGTCTGCCTGCTGATGCAGGGAACGTGGGTTTGTGCACCGGTCCAGGAGGATCCCAAATTTGCGGAGCAGCTGGGCCCATGAGCCATGGCCGCTGAGCCTGTGCTATGCAACGGGAGAGGCCACAACAGTGAGATGCCCACATACCACAAAAAAAAAAAAAAAAAAAAGAAGATAAAGTGACCATATGTGCATGGGTTTATCTCTGGGCTTTCTATCCTGTTCCATTGATCTATATTTCTGTTTTTGTGCCAGTACCATACTGTCTTCATTACTGTACCTTTGTAGTATAGTCTGATGTCAGGGAGCCTGATTCCTCCAGCTCCATTTTTCATTCTCAAGATTGCTTTGGCTATTCGGGGTCTTTTGTGTTTCCATACAAATTGTGATTTTTTTTTTTGTTCTAGTTCTATGAAAAATGCCAGTGGTAGTTTGATAGGGATTGCATTGAATCTGTAGATTGCTTTGGGTAGTAGAGTCATTTTCACAATGTTGATTCTTCCAATACAAGAACATGGTATATCTCTCCATATGTTTGTATCAACTTTAATTTCTTTCATCAGTGTCTTATAGTTTTCTGCATATAGGTATTTTGTCTCCTTAGATGGATTTATTCCCAGATATTTTTTTTTCTTTTTGTTGCAATGGTAAATGGGAGTGTTTTCTTAAATTCACTTTCAGATTTTTATCATTAGTGTATAGGAATACCAGAGATTTTTGTGCATTAATTTTGTATCCTGCTACTTTACCAAATTCATTGATTACCTCTAGTAGTTTTCTGGTAGGATCTTTGGGATTCTCTATGTATAGTATCATGTCATCTGCAAACAGTGACAGCTTTACTTCTTCTTTTCCGATTTGTATTCTTTTATTTCTTTTTCTTCTCTCATTGCTGTGGCTAAAACTTTCAAAACTATTTTGAATAATAGTGGTGAGAGTTGCCAGCCTTGTTTTGTTCCTGATCTTAGTGAAAATGGTTTCAGTTTTTCACGACTGAGGACAATGTTGGCTGTTGGTTTGTCATATATGGTCTATATTATGTTGAGGAAAGTTCCTTCTATGCCTACTTTCTGCAGGGTTTTTATCATAAATGGGTGTTGAATTTGTCAAAAGCTTTCTCTGCATCTATTGAGACGATCATATGGTTTTTCTACTTCAATTTTTTAATATGGTGTATCATGTGGATTGATTTGCGTATATTGAAGAATCCTAGCATTCCTGGAATAAACCCCACGTGATCATGGTGTATGATCCTTTTAATGTGCTGTTGGATTCGGTTTGCTAGTATTTTGTTGAGGAATTTTGCATCTATGTTCATCAGTGATATTGACCTGTGGTTTTCTTTCTTTGTGACATCTTTGTCTGGTTTTGGTATCAGGGTGATGGTGGCCTCGTAGAATGAGTTTGGGAGTGTTCCTCCCTCTGCTATATTTTGGAAGAGTTTGAGAAGGATAGGTGTTAGCTCTTCTCTAAATATTTGATAGAATTCACCTGTGAAGCCATCTGGTCCTGGGCTGTTGTTTGTTGGAAGATATTTAATCACAGTTTCAATTTCAGTGCTTGTGATTGGTCTGTTCATATTTTCTATTTCTTCCTGGTTCAGTCTTGGCAGGTTGTGCATTTCTAGGAATTTGTCAATTTCTTCCAGGTTGTCCATTTTATTGGCATAGAGTTGCTTGTAGTAATCTCTCATGACCTTTTTTATTTCTGCAGTGTCAGTTGTTACTTCTCCTTTTTCATTTCTAATTCTATTGATTTGAGTCTTCTCCCTTTTTTTTTTTTTTGATGAGTCTGGCTAATGGTTTATCTATTTTGTTTATCTTCTCAAAGAACCAGCTTTTAGTTTTATTGATCTTTGCTATTGTTTCCTTCATTTCTTTTTCATTTATTTCTGATCTGATTTTTATGATTTCTTTCGTTCTGCTAACTTTGGGGTTTTTTTTGTTCTTTCTCTAATTGCTTTAGGTGCAAGGTTAGGTTATTTATTCGAGATGTTTCCTGCTTCTTAAGGTGGGCTTGTATTGCTATAAACTTCCCTCTTAGAACTGCTTTTGCTGCATCCCATTGGTTCTGGTTTGTTGTGTCTCCATTGTCATTCGTTTCTAGGTACTTTTTTAATTTCCTCTTTGATTTCTTCAGTGATTACTTCGTTATTAAGTAGTGTATTGTTTAGCCTCCATGTGTTTGTATTTTTAACAGATCTTTTCCTGTAATTGATATCTAGTCTCAGAGCATTGTGGCTGGAAAACATACTTGATACAAATTCAGTTTTCTTAAATTCATCAATGCTTGATTTGTGACCCATGATATGATCTATCCTGGAGAATGTTCCATGAGCACTTGAGAAAAATGTGTATTCTGTTGGTTTTGGATGGAATGTGCTATAAATATCAGTTAAGTCCCTCTTGTTTAATGTATCATTTAAAGCTTGTGTTTCCTTATTTATTTTCATTTTTGGTGATCTGTCCATTGGTGAAACCGGGGTGTTAAAGTCCCCTACTATGAATGTGTTACTGTCGATTTCACCTTTTATAGCTGATAATATTTGCCTTATGTATTGAGGTGCTCCTATGTTGGGTGCATAAATATTTACAATTGTTATATCTCTTCTTGGATCAATCCCTTGATCATTATGTAGTGTCCCTCTTTGTCTCTTCTAATAGTCTTTATTTTAAAGTCAATTTTGTCTAATATGAGAATTGTTACTCCAGCTTTCTTTGATTTTCATTTGCATTGAAAATCATTTTCCACCCCCTCACTTTCAGTCTCTATATGTCCCTAGGTCTGAAGTGGGTCTCTGTAGATGGCACATATATGGGTCTTGTCTTTGTGTCCATTCAGCCAGTCTTTGTCTTTTGGTGGGAGCATTTCCTCCATTTACATTTAAGGTAATTATCGATATGTATGTTCCTATTCCCATTTTCTTAATTGCTTTTTTTTTTTTTTTTTTTCTGTAGGTCTTTTCCTTCTCTTGATTTTCTTGCCTAGAGAAGTTCCTTTAGCATTTGTTGTAAAGCTGGTCTGGTGGTGCTGAACTCTCTCAGCTTTTGCTTGTCTGTAAAGGTTTTAATTTCTCCATGAAATCTGAATGAGATCCTTGATGGGTAGAGTAGTCTTGGTTGTAGGTTTTTCTCCTTCATCACTTTAAATATATCCTGCCACTCCCTTCTGGCTTGCAGAGTTTCTGATGAAAGATCAGCTGTTAAGCTTATGGGAATTCCCTTGTGTGTTATTTGTTGCTTTTCCCTTGCTGCTTTTAGTATGTTTTCTTTGTATTTAATTTTTGACAGTTTGATTAATATGTGTCTTGGCATGTTTCTCCTTGGATTTATCCTGTATGGGACTCTTTGTGCTTCCTGGACTTGATTAACTATTTCCTTTCCCATATTAGGGAAGTTTTCAACTATAATCTCTTCAAATATTTCTCAGTCCCTTTCTTTTTATATTCTTCTTTTGGGACCCCTATAATTCAAATGTTGGTGTGTTTAATGTTGTCCCAGTGGTCTCTGAGACTGTTCTCAGTTCTTTTCATTCTTTTTTCTTAATTCTGCTCTGCAGTAGTTATTTCCACTATTTTATCTTCCAGGTCACTTATCCGTTCTTCTGCCTCAGTTATTCTGCTATTGATCCCTTCTAGAATATTTTTAATATCATTTATTGTGTTGTTCATCATTGCTTCTTTCCTCTTTAGTTCTTCTAGGTCCTTGTTAAATGTTTCTTGCATTTTCTCTATTCTATTTCCAAGATTTGGGATTATCTTTACTATCATTACTCTGAATTCTTTTTCAGGTAGATTTCCTATTTCCTCTTCATTTGTTAGGTCTGGTCAGTTTTTACCTTGTTCCTTCATCTGCTGTCTCTATTTCTGTCTTCTCATTTTGCTTTTCTTACTGTGTTTGGGGTCTCTTTTTGCAGGCTGCAGGTTCGTAGTTCCCGTTGTTTTTGGTGTCTGTCCCCAGCGGCTAAAGTTGTTTCAGTGGGTTGTGTAGGCTTCCTGGTGGAGGGGACTATTGCCTGTGTTCTGGTTGATGAGGCTGGATCTTGTCTTTCTGGTGGCAGCTCCACGTCTTGTGCTGTGTTTTGGTGTGTCTGTGGCCTTATTATGATTTTAGGCAGCCTCTGTGCTAATGGCTATGGTTGTGCTCCTGTCTTGCTAGTTGTTTGCCATAGGGTGTCCAGCACTGTAGCTTGCTGCTCATTGAGTGAAGCTGGGTCTTGGTGTTGAGATGGAGATCTCTGGGAGATTTTCTCCATTTGATATTACATGGATCTGGAGGTCTCTTTTGGTCCAGTGTCCTGAAGTTTGCTCTCCCACCTCAGAGGCACAGCCCTGATGCCTTGCTGGAGCACCAAGAGCATTTCATCCACATGGCTCAGAATAAAAGGGAGAAAAAGTAGAAAGAAAGAGGATAAAATAAAATAAAGTTATTAAAATAAAAAAATAATTATTAAGGTTAAAAAAAATTAAAGTAAAAAAAAAACAAAAAACAGAAACAGACGGACAGAACCCTAGGACAAATGGTGAAAGCAAGGCTATACAGACAAAATCTCACACAGAAGCATACACATACACACACACAAATAGAGGAAAAGGGGAAAAAATAATAAATCTTGCTCTCAAAGTCCACCTCCTCAATTTGGGATAATTCGTTGTCTATTCAGGTATTCCACAGATGCAGGGTACATGAAGTTAATTGTGGAGATTTAATCCACTGCTCCTGAGGCTGCTGGGAGAAATTTCCCTTTCTCTTGTTTGTTCGCACAGCTCCTGTTGTTCAGCTTTGGAATTGGCCCCACATCTGCATTTAGGTCCCCTGAGGGTGTTCTTCGCTCAGACAGGACGGGGTTAAAGGAGCAGCTATTCGAGGGCTCTGGCTCCCTCAGCCTGGGGGGCAGGGAGGGACACGGAGTGCGGGGCGAGTCTGTGGCGGCAGAGGGCTACGTGACATTGCACCAGCCTGAGGCATGCCGTGCGTTCTCCCGTGAAAGTTGTCCCTGGATCACGGGAACCTGGCAGTGGCAGGCTGCACAGTCTCCCGGGAAGGGAGGTGAGGATAGTGACCTGTGCTCACACACAGCTTTCTTGGTGGTGGCAGCAGCAGCCTTAGTACCTCATGCCCATCACTGGGGTCCACGCTGATAGCCGTGGCTCGCGCCCGTCTCTGGAGCTCCTCTAAGCGGTGCTCTTAATGCCCTCTCCTCGCACACCAGGAAACAAAGAGGGAAGAAAAAGTCTCTTGCCTCTTCGGCAGCTCCAGGCTTTTCTCCGGACTCCCTCCTGGCTAGTCGTGGTGCACTAACCCCTTCAAGCTGTGTTCAAGCCGCTAACCCCAGTCCTCTCCCTGGGATCTAAGCTCTGAAGCCTGAGCCTCAGCTCCCAGGCCCCGCCCATCCTGGCGGGTGAGCAGACAAGCTTCTCAGGCTGGTGAATGCTGGTCGGACTGGTGAGTGTTGATCGGCACCGATCCTCTGTGCGGGGGTCTCTCTGCTTTGCCCCCGCACCCCTGTTCTGTGCTCTCCTCCCCGGCTCTGAAGCTTCCCCCCTCTGCCACCCACAGTCTACGCCTGTGAAGGGGCTTCTACTGTGTGGAAACATTTCCTCCTTCACAGCTCCCTCCCACTGGTGCAGGTCCCATCCCTATTCTTTTGTCTCTGTTTTTTCTTTGTTTTATTTTGCCCTACCCTGGTACGTGGGGAGTTTCTTGCCTTTTGGGAGGTCTGAGGTCTTCTGTCAGCGTTCAGTAGGTGTTCTGTAGTAATTGTTTCATGTGTAGACGTATTTCTGATGTATCTGTGTGGAGGAAGGTGATCTCCCTGTCTTACTCTTCCGCCATCTTCCTAGAGTACTCTGTTAGTGTATTTTAATTGAAAGAAATTGAATAGTTAAAAAAGTTAATGTGAAAAATAATTATAAGTTACATAAATTTGATGTATAATAAATAAATAATCCAAGACAAGAATAGATAAAAATGGAGCATTACTTTAGTACAATGACGATGTAAACTCATGTAAGTTCTCTCTAAAAAGGAGATTTTTGTACTGATAATTAAGAGAAGGAATAAGCCATTTTAAGTGAATAAAGAAGAGCTTTCCTCAAGGAAGGAGCAATATTCTCAAGTTGGGAAAGAGCCTGTAATGTTTAAAGAATAAAAAGAACATTATGGAGGCTGGAGGACACAGAACAGAGGGAAGAGTTGTAAGTGGTCAGGGACTTAGAGATCATGTGAGAAGACTGGGTTTTACTTCTGTTGTAATGGGTAGGTACTTTGAGCTTAAGATTTGTACCTGGATAGTAATAAGATCATATTCTGTATTAAGAAAAACAAATGTATTTAATTAAAAAATTCTCTTTCCCATGTAAAAGATGAGTTGCAGTGACACAAATATTGAGGTATTAAAGATTGAGTCAGAAGATTTCATAACTGTGCAGGAGTAAACTGTTGAGGAGTGGACCATAGAGATGCTCAACATCTCTAAGCATCAGGGAGGTGCAACTCAAAAACCATAGTGAGACATCATCTCATACCTATTAGAATGGCTGTTATCAAAAAGCCAAGAGAAGATAAATGGGAATGATGTGGAGAGAAAGAAACTCTTTTGCGCTATTGATAGAAATGTAAATTGGGTCAGCCACTGTGGGAAGCAGTATGTAGTTTCCTAAAAACAAATAAAAATAGAACTACCAAATGATCCAGGAATCCTACTTCTGGGTATACATCCAAAGGAAATGAAATCACTATCTCTCACTATCACTATTGGTATCTTAAGATATTTGAGAAAAGACATTACATCCACAAAATGGCATGGAATGACCTAACTGTATTTGGTAATGCAAATATTATTACCAAACTATATTAAAGCAGTATTAGATACATTTAACAAGTTTAACAATAAAACATCCAGAGTTAAGAATCAAAAGTCTCTGATTCATTGGTCCTCAATCCTTTCTGAATAAATGTAAACACCTAGTTTTTAGATAATCCTAAGACTTGGCCATTGGCCTCCCTTCTGCGCTCCTGAAATTGGGATTTAATTGGTTCAGCATTTTTTAGAGTTCACCACAGTATTTCATACTATGCACCCAGGTTTGAGAGCAACTGCCTTCAGACACTGTTCCACAACCCTGAATTGTGTTATTTCCCCACAATATTTTATCCTCTGTCAAATTTGATCTGAGCTTCTATGCCAGGTTAGAGATAATTTTCATAGAAATTCTTCACACTTTGCTACAACACTATGTTCCTTATATGAATCTGTCTCTAGGATTCATGTATGTATATGGTACATAAAATAGATGAACAGAAATACTCCCTAATTTCTATGGGAATTTACAGATTCTAAAATGTATCATTTTTAACTTATTATAGTGTATTATATTAAGAATGCCCTCAACTTAAAAATATTCGTGATTTGTGATTCTGTTGGACTTCATTTATTTTCCAAATGGTTAGCTGTTCTTTTCCATGATTCATATATGACTTCAAAACTTGCTTTAGGGGAAGAAAATGCATAGGTGCTGTGTTTTATTGTAGTACCAAAGCCATTCAATAGAGAGATTGCCTTTCCCTATTACTTATTATTATATACTACAATATATATGAATTTTCTGCTATCGAATAACAAAACATTTCTCTTTTGTTGTGTGTTCCCACATATCATGTATCCCAATATTAATAAATCTATGTTCCTTCAACATTCCTCTGTAAATTGATTTAGTTTAATGTAGCAGGACATTTAAACAGTGTTGTCAATTCAGATAGCATGTATCATTAAAACTGTAATTGAAGGAACAAATCCATGAGACCCCTCAAGATTTCAAGACCATAGTTACAGGATACAGAGTTATCAAATTAGGACTGTTAATTTTTCTTCCTTTTTCCGGGGGTTCCTCTTTGCAAAAGTAAAATTTTATGTCAGTATTCAAACATATTGGTATTCATAAAAGTGGAAAAGCTCATTGCTTTCCATTAACTATTGTACTTATATTCATAAAGTTGTAAACAATTATTTATGTGACACATCCATGTGAATAGTCAAGTGTAATAACCTTTCCAAAACTGGGGTTTGAAATTGCCAGTAGTTCCCTAAAATGGCAAAGTGCTTTTAAACTCTTAAGTAAACACAACTATTCAATGAGGAGACTTTTGTATAAACTAGTCAGATATAATAACTGTCATATGTAAATTATGGTCAATTATGGGTTAGACAAAAGTTGAGAAAGGTGCACAAATAATGTATGTTTTCAGAAAATTAAAACAGCCCCTGAAAGTAAAATTTAGGAAGCATCTTCTAAGCAATGAGATATATAAATCTGTCTTTCAGGTAATATGGCTATTATAGATGGGCTCTGAGTCAATTCATCAGGTCCCTTTTAAAATGATATTTCTATTTTAGCTATATTTCTACAATTCATTTCATAAATGGTAGGAGACAATTTTCCATAAGTAGTTCATATTTCTGCGTGTCTTGCAAATGAAGGCATTGACAGTCTATGATACTGTACTATCACAAAGAGCTTTGGGAAATAGAGATCAAGTCTCCTAGAGGGCAGATTTGTTTGCTGTACAAGAGAATATAGTAGCTTCCTCTGGGGCAATAGTTGGGCATGTTTGCTTACAGCCCATTGTAAAGGATTAAGGCTTTAAGCCCAAGTTTCTTCAGCTTGGAAAAATCTGAATGGTTTCTAGGCAGCATCTACTTAGGCCCACCTGCTTCTCTTTCTCTGGAGATAAAAAACTCTTTCCTGGAAGCCCCTCAGTGGAGAGCCCTCACACTGAACAAGCCAGGATGGTTGAACTTGTTACATTATTATTGACCTCCTAGAATCTAGGAAGAGATGACGACCTGAAAAAAATGTTAGGTTCTATAAGGAATAAAAAGTGGAGGATGAACTCTATGTAAGAAACCAAACTGGTCATTATCTGTGAAAAATTCCTAAATTATTTTAAAAGGATAGTTTGTATCTAAGTCTGATATTGATATTATTATATATCATCTGGTCACTCTAGGATAATTTATTATTTTGAATAGTTTCTTAATTTATCTTTTGGACTTTTCCAGGTATAGAGTTTTGTCATCTACAAAGAGTGATAATATTTGGAAGGAGGAAGAAAATATATATCTGCCTTTGTTTTCTCTTTTAAGCTAGAAAACCCAAAACAATATTACACAATAGTGATTAAAATAACCATTCCTGATTAATTCCTCTTAAAAATAACATTTTTTCCTGAGTCAATCTATTAAAAGTGACTTCAATTCAAGTAGCAAAAGAATTTTGGGAGCTTGATGAATGCAATAAAATGTATCTGGAAGAAATATTAAGAATAACCATGAAATAATAATGCTCATTGAATAAGAATTTCCATACTAGGTATGAAGACACATTATAAAACCATTGTAATTAAGTTAGTTTGATAGTGACATAGGATTAGAAATGCTCTTTTTAAGCATCATATTTTGTGGTAATTTTTATGGCAGAAATAGAAAACTAATATAAGACTTACTCATCTATGTAATACTTTAAGATCAATTTGCCAACACTAAGAAAACTCAAAATTAATTACACTTTGACCTAAATATCTGATTTCCATCAACTTATCTTTCAACAATTCTCACATGGGCACAGAAAAAAAATATATAAAGATCTTAATTTGGGGGACTTCTCTGGCAGTCCAGTGGTTAAGCCTTCACCTTCCAATGCAAGGGGTGTAGTTTTGAACCCTGGTCCAGGAGCTAAGATCTCACATGCCTTGTAGACAAAAAAACAATTCATAAAACAGAAGCAATATTGTAACAAAAATTCAGTAAAAACTTTAAAACTCGTCCACATCAAAACAAAAAAAAAGATGTTAATTTTCAGCGTTGTTTGCAATAGCAAAACAGATAGGAAGGGGATAGGGCACAACCTTTAAAAGAATGACAACCTTTGAGGACACAACATAAACTGGTTAGAACCAACTAGGTACAATATGGTGGACGAGTCGACTTCCATTAGACCTTGAGCCTCATTTTACATTCACTGTAATACATCAGCATGCTAAATGACACAACCACAAGCACCATGACAGTTCCAAGGTCAACCACAAAAGGTCAAAATGTGAGTGGTGGCACAACTTCTGGAAATCCCTGCCCTTTCCCCAAAATAGTTGGAATAATCCTCCCACTCATTAGCCTATGAAATTATCCAACCCACAAAAACTAACTCCCCATATTTCCAGGCCTCTTCCCTTCTGAGATGGCCCATACTCTATGGAGCATGTATCTCACTGAATAAATCTCCTTTCATTTTACTATGGTTCACTCTTGAATTCTTTCCTGCATGAAGCGAAGATCCACACTTGGTGGCCAACCCAGGGACTCACCTGAGACCTGGGATGTGACAATTCTCTTGTACCCCAGTTTCTATCCTGCAACAAAGCCAAAACAAGTAACTGAAAATTACCTAAATAATCATGAATAATTTCATTTCTGTAATACTGTGATATAATAAAATAGTCTGTAATTATCTTAAAATAATGATATTGACCTCTATCTGCTGATATGGAAATACCACCAAGATAAAAAGTTTGCAGCCCTTTAAAAAAGTTAGAAAAACTTGTCTGTGACATGGAACATGATGATATATTATTTGACTGAAAAGAAATGGAATATATTTCTGCATATAAAATTCTCTCTTCATACAAATAAGGAAATATCCAATATTAAAATGTGCATACATTTTTCAGTAATTTTGTTTGTTAATAGGAATAAAATAATCAAAAGGGATTTTATTTTCATTTTCACTCTTTTACACTGTCTCTTCACATGCTTGCAATGTTTTAATAATAGTAAAAGAACAACTATTTTACACATATAGTATGTTTTTTGTTTCAAGGAAGTAGATAATACATGCATGTGTATCTAATATCACATGGGTTCCATGACCTGATATAAAGGATTTTCATTTAAAAGACATAATAATGAGGATTTGGCTTGTTCAATACTGAAAACTAGAGTAAGTAGCTATCCAGTTCTGTAACCAGCAGGACACTATGGGGCCTTCCCAGGACAGACCCCTTCCCCCAGGTCCTCTCCTTTAGTTCCTCTCTGAAGTACCTAGATAACAGTACCTGATGCATATCTCCTGAGTTGCTTTATAGATGCTAAACCCCCCACCAAATGGAAGAAGTTAACTACTAGATGACCATGAGCACCAGACCTACTGGACCTTGAGGACTGATAATGTTAAACCCTGTGACACTGCCCTATTACCTAATCATCAAACATTCAGAGAATTGTGCTCTAGCTGATCACATACTCTGTGACTCTCCTCCCTCACCTGGCCTTTAAAAATGCCTCCCTGAAACCCATTAGGGAGTTCAGAGTTTTTGAGCACTAGCTATCCCAAACTTCTTGTCTGGTGTCTTAAAATAAATGCTGTACTTTCCTTTACCACTTCCTGGTGTCAGAGGATTGGCTTTACTGCATGAAGGCGAGTGGACCCCCAAGTGTGGTTTGCTAACATTTCCAAGAATATTAAAAAAAAAAAAAAAAAGCTGTTCTGGAGAACATGGGTCAGATTACAGACTATGCTAAGGACCTCCACATACACAGTTTTTTTTTTTTTACCTGAGAAGCAACAGCATCCTTGGACAAGAGGAGGAGATATCTTCAGAAATCCTCTCACATTTCCAGATTTGTAGGTGAGGATTGGAGACAAGCATTGACCATAGTTTACAGAAGCAGCAGGCCACACAGACTTCCCTTAAAATGTCATCAACTACTTTGACAGAATAACTTGTAGGTCATAGACACAGCATGTGGAATTAGCTGGTAGGGGATGTAAAGACAGCCCCTGATAGAGCAAGCAACAGGAAGGAGAGAGGAGCTAATCCAGCCAGTAGCTGGCAGAGTGAGTAGCCTAAGGAAAAAGCTGTGTACAGAAAGCAGCAGTTTCATCAAACACAAAGGGAAAAAATACAGAGATAAATTTCTCTTGGGCTGCCAATGGCTCTGGCATCCCTCCCAATTAATCTAATTCATTGCTCAACTAGTGACATAAATTTACATCAACCAGACCTGCAGCTTAAGCTCTAAAGGGACCCTGTAACAGAATGCAATTTGACTGTTATTGGGATCAAGGAGAGGTCACACATGGGGGCTTTTAAGAGAATGCAAAAGTGTCTAGACGTCATTTATGCCATTTAGCAAGAAAAAAATAAGAAAAATAAGTTCAAATATTAAAGCTAATTTTGCAGCTTAAAAGAAAAAAATTAAGAGAGAAAAATAAATATTTTCGATAAATATAAATAATAGAAAAGCAAAATTCTTAAAGTATTAGCATTGTAATTTCCAAACAAAAAATTGTTTTTAAAAAACAGAATGGTACTAGTCGGTATTGTTATCAAACCACACTTGGGTCCACTTGCCCGCTGTAAAGCCAATCAACTGACACTGGGTTATGGTGAAGGAAAGTGCAGCCTTTATTGCAGGCACCAAGCAAGGAGTCCAGGGCAACTAGTGCTCAAAAACACCTGAAATCCCTGATGGTTTTCAGTAAAGCATTTTTAAAGACCAGGTTTTTTTTTTTTGGGGGGGGGGGCATGTTCACAGGGTAAGTGATCAGTTTGTGCACAATTCTCTTATTGTTTGATGGTGAGGTAATCGGGTGGTGTCACAGGGGTTAACATTATCAATCCTCAGGTGCCAGTAGGCCTGGGGGCTATGTGCTAACAGTCATCTAGTAGTTAACTTCTTCCATTTGGTGGGGGTTTTAGCATCCGTAAAACAGCTCAGTAAATGTGCATCAGATACTGCCATCTAGGTACTTCAGAGAGGAGCTAAAACAGACGATATGGGGGAGGGGATCTGTCCCAGGAAAAGCCCCATAAAGTTTTGCTAGGTTACAGTATATATTAAACTTTTATGAAATGGACAAACTACTGCTTGGAGAAAAATACAGAGACTAAAATATTTTTATTTTCAGTCAAGAAAGAATAAAAGTAAAGAAATTATGCATTCATTGTGATGCCCAAAACTCAGCCTCTATGCACAGGTGCTGAATCAGATTTCAGAGACAGAGTTTTGGGTGAAGTAGAAAAAGATAGCTTTATTGCTTTGCCAGGCAAAGGGGAACACAGCTGGCTCATGCCCTTCAAAACTGTTTGTCCCCATGGGGTGGGGGTGGTGGTGGTGCGAGTGGGATTTGGTGAGGAGTTTTATAGCAATGGTTCAAGGGCAGGGTTGCTGATATGGATCAAGGTACATGCAGGGCTTGCATTCCTTTAATCAGACCTCAGGTGATCTCCTGATGAGCTTCTGTTGTTCGTTTAATCTGGCCTCAGGTGGTCTCCTGATCTTCTCTTTGGAATGAAGAATACTTCATCAAGTAGTTAACATCTTTCATTTGTTGAGGGTTTTAGTTATGGAGAAGAACTCAAAGATATTGTTATGTATATGCTTTGAGGAAAAACCAGGGTCCTGTCTCAAGGCTGCACTATTGTTTCTTGACTGCTTCCCCCTTGTGTCTGCATCCCCTCCCTTCCCTGATTAGCAACTGTTTGAACCTGCCCTTTGGAACTCAGTGTAGGTCATTGAGGCTGAAGCCTATTCCCTACAAACAAAAAGCAAGGGGCTCCCTGGTGGCGCAGTGGTTGAGAGTCTTCCTGCTGGTGCAGGGGACATGGGTTCGTGCCCCATTCCTGTTCCCGGAAGATGCCGCGGAGCGGCTGGGCCCGTGAGCCATAGCTGCTGAGCCTGCGCGTCTGGAGCCTGTGCTCTGCAATGGGAGAGGCCACAACAGTGAGAGGCCCGCATACCACACACACACACACACACACACACACAAAACAGGGTATGCAGGAAGACTTCTGTGCCCAGGAGCCCCACAGGTCCTGCTCAGTTTCAAATGTAAGATAGTTAAGAAAGATACATAGGAGAAATGAATTCATAAAACAGAATATGAAAAATTTGGGAATCTAAAAACAAAAGCACAACAAAAAAGATGAAAAATAAATCTAAAAACTAGTTCTTTGAAAAAATTAGTAAAATTAATTTAAAAAATAACAAAGTTTGTCCAACAAAAATATCAATTTTTGACTGAAAGGAAAAACACAACATAAGAGTTGTGAGTTTCAGTTTTATTCCAGTACCTTACTGAGGAATACAATACAGAAAATAGTCTCTTAGATAGCTTTAAGGAACCGCTCTGAAGAGATAGGTGGAGAACCAGTATATATGATTTTAGCTAGAGAATAGAGCAGTCAGGCCTACATCTTAGTAGAAAATTACTGCTAGTCATGAGGCTCAGATATCTCAGTTAATGATTTTAGTGCTTTTCTATTTATAGGAAGTTGCAAGAATCTGGGTTCATTAAAATGTTTCCTGAGATATATACAACTATCTAAGGGCCTGTTTTTCCAAAGCAGAGTGCCTAATCCTGTTTTTTTGTACTGACTTCCTTTCAAGGTGTACTGTAGGTCAGTGACTGCAGTGCCCAATGATTTAATTCTTTTAGAAACTGAGGGTGAGCAACAGTCTTTGTTTTACATAAGAATATTGAATAAAAGTAGGAAAAATACATGTAAAATGTGATCTATAATATAAGATACTTTAATATAGAGAGTGTAATGTGTATGAGAATGTTGGGGTGGGAGGATTCAATCTATAAGCTAGTTTTTTATTTGCTTTAATTGAGGTATAACATATTGAGATATAGTAACTGAGATATATGAATATTCATGAGATGGTTAGTTATAATTTGATAAAAACAATTTTAATGGAGAAGTAGCTATCATAAAGGATTTAGCTTCCTTTAATTCCAGTCATCATCATTGTAAGCTTTCTTAATTAGCTAAATGATTGTTAGAAGATTTTTTTTTTTAATTGGTGAAAATAGTGGCAAACTAGATATATGGATTGGCTGGAAATATAATATGGACACATTCTACTGTTTAATAAACTGTGCATAAGAATCTAGTGAACCCAATAGTCTGTATACTTTGAAAAATAAATACAAGGCTGTGTATAAGGGCCAGTAACTACACTGGAGTATTCCAGAAGCCTTGTGTTTGTTGTAAGATTAGCTGAATCCTGCCTTTAGACATTGCCACAGCTGCTTCTCGTGAAGCAAACTGTGTCACTTAGAGAACCAGAAGGACAATGGCTGAAACTTTATTGATTTTATAAATCAAGTTCATCTTCTGTGTCTCTATGGAAGAATTTAGTCTTAAACATCCAATTATCATCTTTTTATAACTGTTGGAAGTTACAGAGACCAGAAGAGAAACTTGTACAAATTAGTTTAGTTAAATTTGCAATGCACATATACAAAATATATAGAATAAAAAAGAAGTCACTATGTTATATGTCACAGTTATAAACAATTCATAAAATAACTGCACGTCAATTTAAATCTAAGAAATAAGAAAACCTCCATAAATTAGACAATTTCCTAAGAAGAAATCTTCAAAGGAAAGTAAACATAATTTTTAAAAATTATCTTAGATTTAAAAGTATCAAACTGTTTCCAAGTAACTTAACTGTTTCCTAGAACAAGGATCAAGATTATATATAAATTATAAAAGTATCCAGAGCTCAATAAATGAAAATTTGCATTGTCTAGTACAGTGTAAGCCCTGACATTCAGCTTTTATTTTTGTAATGAAAGTGCCTGATTTGAGCTTTGATTGTGGAGGTAGCCACTTCAGATAGGCCTCCACTTCAAAGATGGCTATCTGTAATAAACACATTGCAAGCCACAGGCCTGCCCCTGCCCTTCCCCCAGCCTTTTTGTCTCCCTCTCTCTCTCCCCAGGACTTCATAGTGTGGCCCCAGGTGTGCCATGCAATTTCCAAGACTCATAAATAATCAGTAATAACCTTTTTTTGGTTTTTAAAAGTTGTTATTGCTGACTGTTATTGCTGAGGGCATCTTGCAATGAACAATAAGAACCACAAGGGCCAGTCTTGTCATAACACTGGTTATTGATAGGCTGAGACCACCAGACAACTTCTGGTTTCCAAGAAAAAAATTATCAGGCATGTGATGAATCAGGAAAATATGGCTCATAATGAAGATAAAAATAAATTAATCAAAAACCACACAGAACTGACACAAGTATTAGAATGAGCAGACACAGATATCAAAACAATTAGTATGACTGTTTTCCGCATGTTGAACCAGTTTGGAAAATAGTTCTTTCATTTCTTAAAAATTAGATGTATACCTATCATAAGATCCAGGCATTTCATACCCAAGAAAAATAAAAGCATATATCTATAAAAATATTTGTAAGTAAATGTTCAAAACAGCTTATTTTAATATCCCAAACCTGAAAATAGCTGTCTACCAAAAAATTAATCAATCAGTCTAAGAAAGAAATGGAAAATTTTATTTGAGACAAATTGAGGATTATAACCTGGGACCAGCCTCTCAGAAAGCTCTGAGAACTATTATGCCCATTAAAGGTCAAGGCACAATTATATAAGTTTTTGAGACAGAAGGCTGAACGTTAAATGACTTATTACTGACCATTAACAGAAACCAGATCTAAGCTCACAAAGTAGTGGGTCATCATGCCCCCTTACAAGATTAAGAAGGAAGGTCATCTCCTAAGGAACTGTAATTCTTAATGAGATTAAAAAGCAATACTATCTCCTAAGGAGGTCTGATTAATGCATATGCATGTAATACACACTAAGAGGGAGGGAGGAGGCCCAAAGGGCCAAAGAAAAATTTTATGTTTAAATATTTCTTATCTTGCCATAAAATATGAATTTTACTTAATCACATCTCAAATGTCCAGTCACAAGTTAAGGGGTAAACAAATCATTGTATATCCATATAATGGAATGTTACTCAGTGATGTAAAAGAATGATCTATTGATGCATACAACAATAAGAATAAATTGCAGTATAATTATGCCAAGTGAAAGAAACCAGGTGAAAAGAGTACATACTGAATGATTCATAAATACAAAACTCTAGAAAATGCAAACTAATCTATAGTGACAAAAAGAAGATCAATTATTACCTTAGGACTGAGATAAGAAGAGCTGGTGGTAGGATGGAAGGATTTTATAAAGGCACAAGGAACCTTTGGAGAGTGACGGACATTTTCTTTATCTTTGTGGTGATTATTATTTATGTAATACATATACACACAGATAAATATATACACATGTATGCATGTGTTGTTAACATTTATCAAATACTAATGCGTATAATAGCCCAAATCTGAAAACGACCCATGTCCATCCACAGGTTTAATAGATAAACACAGCTGCTTATTATATGTCAATTTATAACTCAAAAATCTATTTAAAAATCCAAGGAAATGCTGTTTTTATTAGCCCTAACTACCAATTTTCCAAAGTATATATAATACCTGTACCACTTTAAATGTATTCCAGCATAGAAAATGACATTTTCCCCAAGCATATTTACCAAACGATTCTTACTTTGTAAATAGCACAAAACATGTAAAGAGTAGTTTCACATTTAGAAATTCTAAGTAAAAACATTTTTGAACAAGCTCAGAAATAACTCCTATAAAATCAGGAAAGCAATCACAATTGCTTTTAAATACATAGTATGTAATATAATTCTACATTAATTATTAAATAATTAAACTATCTAACTAATTATCTAATAATTAAATTATCTAAATTATCAAATAGAATAATACATGAAGAAAATAACTCACTATTTTCAAATGACTGTTTCTGGAAAAACATTGAAATACTTAGAAAAGCTATATAAAAATGGATCATTTATCAAGACATCTGGTTGAAAAGTTAATATATATATTACTATATTTCTACAATTATCAGTTAAAAAAATGACAATAATAAAATTTTCATTTCCCAAAGCTGAAGAATATAAAATATCTAGGAATAAATTTAACATAAAATAAGTTATTCTTGTATAAAGAAAATATTAAGACTTCACTGAAAGTTGTAATAAAGTGCATAAATATATGGAAAAACATTTCTTACTTTGTGATAGGATAATTCAGCCCTATAAGATACAAATGGTCTCTTTATATCTTTAAAAACTTGAAAATATCTATATTTATATTTGAAAGTTGTCCTTTTAACTCAGTTTTTCAAATTTCATTTGTGAACTTTAACATCATTGTGTTACTTTGAAAACAATTGCTGTTTATACAGTAAGTTTCTATTTTCATTAATTTATTAATTTAGTTTTATGTAAGAGAAGAAAAATGAAGAGGGATTATGTTTGTTTCTTTTTAGGAATTCATTCCATTATAAAGGATACTCATGACAATATAGAAGTACTTGACTTTTGAAGGACTCCTGTGGAAAAATAACCTGTGCAAATTTACCCAGATTTTTCTGTAGGATATTTCATAATGTCCTAGGAAGATCCTTGTGTTGAATTTATTTTGAGTCCAGATCCTTAACAGCTTCTAGGTCTCCTTCTTATAACTTAAGTTGCAATGTCCTAGAATATTAAATAATGTATGCTAAGAATGGCTTTTATTTCTTATCACCAGCTTCCAGCATTATATGTCCTGTTCATCAGCATATCTGTGTTTTCTCTACTTCTTCCAGTCAAATATTTTAGAAGTCGATATTAGACATTATAGCATATTCCATAAAAAAAGTTTTAAAACCTTATTTATTAGCAATTTCTGGGTCACTGTATTTGAGCAAGAGTACCCAGCATTAAATAACTACAGTTCAATCTAGGATCCTGATGTTTTGAATCACCCTTTAGATTCATATTTATTGCTTCTAGTTTTGTTAAGTGTTTTCCTATGGTTCTGTCATGGAGAGTTCATTATTTTCCTTCAGAAATATCAGGTCTTCAAAGGGAAAAAATGGTACAAATTCATATTCTGCATGAATGTCTCCCATAGTGCTCTGGGATATATGAAATCATGCCCTTTAACCGTACATGGGTGATCCTGATAAATCACAAAAGTATTTAAATTATAAATCAGCAGCAGATAATGCATTATAAAACTATCTCAAAAGAATTTGTGCTTAGTACAGTTCTACCCCTGGAGAATTCTCTGAAATAATTCAATTTAACAATTATTTATTGAGCACCCACTACATATATACTATTGGTTGTGTGTCTTAGAAGATAGAAAGAGTCAGAAACAAATCTTTTGTTTATGCTGCTACTATTAAACTTAGGGGTTGGACAAAAGAGCACATTTTTATAAAATGAAGTGTAGTAAGGTATTTTTTGTATAAGAAGAACAATAAAAATTATTTGTTGGAGTGTGGGGTTTGGTGACTCAGAAAAGAAACTATTCACAGCCTAAAAAAAGAGAGAGAGAGAGAAAAGGAAAAAGAAAAGATCAGGAAGTCTAAACTAAAAAGGCTACACTTGAAATGAAGGGCAAGGTGAATTCCACCCTCTCTATATTTATATTGAGAGGGCAGAGTTTAGTTGCCCTGACCTCAGCATTCCTAAATTGGATTACTAATTCCACCATTGGTGTAATGAACTGAACAAGTAGTATAATCTTTCTACGCCTCCATAGTATGTTGTATATGATAGAGACAGTAGCACGTTAACACAGATGATGTGAAGCTTAAATGAGAAAACATTTATAAAGCATGCAGCACAGCCCTTAGTATATAGTACATGTTCAAAGTTTAGTTCTTATTAGTAGTTATAATAATAATTATAATTACTACATGTACTAGTGGGGAAGGTACAACAGTAGTAAAACAAATATGAGCAAAACCCAGAAACAACAGCATGAACATTTTTGAGAAACAGTAGAAGATAGTTTAGATTGGAGCATATGTTTCATTTAGAGAACAGTGACAGGGTGGCAATGCTGGAAAAGTTGATTGGGGATTTATGGAGGGGCTTAAGTTCCGGGTTAATAAATTTATAATTAATTTGGCATACAATAATGAGTCACAGAAGTTAATTGAGCATGGAAGTGATACAATTTGACCTGTTCTTTAAGAAGATTTGTCATGGACTTCAGTGGAAAAATAAAAGAGGCAAGAAGGCCAGTTTGAAACCTATTAAAGTAGTCATTGCAAAGGGAATAATATCCTTTATAATAATAATAGCTATATTAGTGGAAATAAGTATTACAGAAGGATTACTGAAGAAAACGCTGCATACTGACTTTGGGGAGAATGTAGAAGGTAAAAAGGTTAAGTTGACTAACACTGCTCTCAACAACTGGAAGTCGAGTAGGAACTATAAATAAAAACTGGGAAGCAAGGATTGGGGGAAATTCATTCTGTGGAAAACATGGCATTTTTTGATTGGTACATAATAAGCTTGATGAGTCAATGAGATGTACAGTGTAAGGAAACAAAGGCAGTCAAAATCCAGGCTGAGCCTGAAGAGAGAGCTCAGGGCTATAAGCAGATATTTTGGAGCTATTCATATTGAGTGTCGGTTTAAGACATCAGAGAAGTTAAACCTTAAAGAATAATGATTTAAGAAAGAAAATAAGAAGACTGAGAGGAGACCCCTAGTTCTTTTCCTTTAGCTCTTCTAAAAAGTTCTAATACAACTGGGTCAGGTAGGGAAAACAATCTAAATTGTAGACTTCTACAACTAATTACTCCAAACCTTAGCATACACACATCATACAGATCAATAAGACATCATATGCCTGCTCATTCCCAGCTCATGTTTGTTTATAAAAACTATGCAGTCTTAGAGAAGTAACCAATGTGAGCAGCTACATGATCTACTATCTACACTGAGTGATGAAGTAATAAATTGGTGCCTTACCCAGGAATTCTTCGACAGTTTCAGAATTAACTCCTTTCCTCTCATGATTTCTTCAGTATATAGTGTTGAAACCCCTTCTTGATTTCATCCCTAGATTATCCCTTGAGGTAGAACTAGTCTGTCCAAGAGATTTGAATTTAGTTTTCACTTTAGTTTTTCAATTGCACTCATATTTATAACACCATTAGTTTAAGTCACCTTTTATGCTCCCCAGTTGTAGCTCTGCTCCTTTGGGACAAACTGCTCTTGACTCATTCCAGCTTTAAGATCACATTCTTTCAAATATTCGAAAGTTCAATCAAACATGCATGTCCTCTGAGTTCACTGAACTTAACATTTTATTTGTGATTATATTGCTTGTGTCAGCAATACAATAAATAATCCCTTCATCAATATTTTCCAATTAATACCGATAACAGAAACATGAGGAACTCCTATTTTTCACTGGACATACAAAAAGAAAGAAAACGTAGAACTTTCAGAAAAGGAGAAAAAGGAAATTTCACAGCATGAAAAATTCCATAGAGGAAAAAGTTTTAATTAAATGTAGTTGTCAAAATATACAATAGTATAAATAATTTAATATTTAGTATAAATAATAGTATAAATAGTATAAATAATATTAATAGTATAGTATAAATAATTTGTAAGAGGCATTTGGTAATTTAAAAGTTTTTGTTAACACCTGAAGGATGCATTACTAAACACTATTAATAGAGAAAATCATATGACAAGCTAGAGAAAATAGAGTCAGTAAATGTAGACAGTTCTTTCAGGACTTAGGTATTTCTGGGAGAAGATTGGGATTTTCAGATAAATATAACTACCCTATCAATGGGGTTAATCATTATTGGTCTTGATTATAATATTGTGGGCAGGACAAGGAAAAAGGGAAAATAAATGATAGGATGGTAAAATACTATTTTAAAATACTTTAAAATAGTATTTATAGTATATTCATATTAGTAAATACTACTAATAATACATGGTTCTAATGTCTTTAAATTGAATTCTTTGCTACAAACATTGAACCTAAAAACAAACAAATCAATATTTATAGTCTTGGCATTTTACTCATGTTTCGGGATCCTATTTCCAAATAACAGCTCCAATCCCACATCTCTCATCTCAATGTGGCAACAAAAAAGTTGATTCTTTAAAACATTTCCTATAATTATTATTTACTGTCATTTTTATTTCTGAAACTGTATTTCTTTTCTTTATCTCACTAGGCCTGGAAAGAATTGCCACAGATTTCTAAGAGACCATTCTTGACAGCCTTTTTTATTTCATTTCATTTTATAGACAGTTAAGATTATTAATCCCAAAACTTTCAATATTAACATTTTGTCTACAGGGCAATCTCTACCATTCAGGAAAACATAAATTGAAGTGCTCAGCATTTGTTAACATTCCCAGGTGTTATGCTGTGGTCATTCTAGACTTTATATTCCTCTTGTCTAGATGGACCATGACTATGAAATCCTAATTTTTAATTTGCTGTGATCTTCTATTTTTCTTGAATTTTCTAAATCTTTCTGTAACTAACACACCTATTCACAATTTATAGAAGTTTACCTTATATTTTACCAAATGCTTTCATATGTATGTCATATGCTATAATCAATATTACTGTTATCTCTTAATCTCTCCTGTCCTGGGTATTGAAGCTGGTCAATTCCCTACAGATAGAACAAAACAACATATTACTATGTCTCTAAATCCATCCATAGATAAGTACTTCCATACATGTTATATCTTATTCTCATTTTGTACCTGAGAAAAAGCATGTTCAGAGAGGCTAACTGATTTGTCCACATAATGCAGTGAGTATGTTGTAGGGGAAATCTCCAAATTCTGAGCCTAGGCCATTTCTCCTACTACAAACACACTATTTTCTTTCATTTCCAATTACTTTCTCCACATAAATATAAAAACCCAACACTACAACAGAAAGTGATATTATAGAGATTAGCATTTTTATTTTCTATTTCTTCAAGGAGCTGAAGTGTTGGCATTAAATAAGAACTTTGTGTTTGACTTTGCTTTGGATAATACACCAGTTAAGAGATTTAAGCTTCAATCATATAGGATAATAGATGATCTGCTGAAGAAAGAAATTGATTTTGAAGTTGTAATTTACTTGAAGTGTTTTGATGATCTCATAAAATACAGGCACAAAATTGAAGTTATTTAGGATTTCATGGCTCTCTTAAAGCTTGAATCACTACTTTAGTGCCAAAGTCCCCAGGAAAGAACCACAGGTTCCTGTATTACAGACTATATATTTATTGCACTGTGAACATATTTCCTGTTATAAGAAAGAAGCTTTTTCTTCACCCTCTTCAGCTATTATTCATTACCTCTCTCTCTCTCCCTCTCTCAATTTCTCTCTCTCATTTTTTCCCTCTTTCCTTCTCATTCTCTCTCTCTGTCTCTTTACCTGGCAAGTGTCCCACTCCCATGTTGTTTGTGTGTCTGGCCCATGGCTGACAGTTCTATTAAAAAATGGTTTTATTTAGGCTAGTGGAAATAACCCTGTATGTATCATCTCTTTAGCTCTCAGCCATTTCTCTTGAAGACAATTCTAGTATTGTATCAGTATATGGGAAGTTTTCATTTACCTTTACCTTTTATCATTTGATATATTTAAGCAAGGATAATAACATCCAGAAAGAGGGCATAAAAAAACAGTCTTCCCTGCCTAGTCCCTTCTAAGGGAGGAGGGTAGAAATGGTAGCTTGAGAAGCTTGAAGGGTTGCTCTTCTGCAGTGGTCTTCAATCCTGGAGGCAGAATAGAACCACCTGGAGAGCTTTGGAAACCACCCAACCAGATAAATCAGAATCTCTGGAGGACATAGATTTTTAAGCTCCCCAGATGATTTCAATGTGTAGCAAAGTATACTAAACATAACTCTAGTGGAAGTCCCTTTATCAGAAACATGACAGCATTGGAAAGCATTATCCTCTGATAATGTGTTAGTGTGTGTATATATAAGTAGTTATGCAGGTAGACAGAGAAATAGAAATAGAAATCAAATAAGAATATAAATTATACTTCTCAATTGGTTCAAAACCTAGAAAAATAAAAGCAAGTATTTTGATTAATTATCATTGACACAATTCTTACTTCAGTTGATAGGCTGTCTGAAACACACTTGATCAACATTTTTCAAAATGTGGTACATAAACTCATTTATGATGAATACAATCATTTAGGTGGCAAAAGATGAATTTGCTTTATTTTAATAATTTTCACATATTTTAAAGTGTAATAGAAACTTACATGTATCCTATAAAAATACAAGATTTTACTGACTTCTTTGTTTAAAATGAAGCTCACATAGAAATCATTGCAATTATCCATTTTATACAGACTACATAATTTACAGATGACATTTAGTCTTACCAGTGAAGGTTCTAAACTATTCTTTTCTGTGTCTTTGTCAGTTGTTGGAAATATAGATTATATAGATGCTATGGATCATGTGTGTGGATTTTTGAAAATTGAATTTCAAAAAACTTCCTGCATTCTTTTACAGTGATAAGTCTAAAATTACCTTTAAAAGTGAATGATTATTTATTTAATCAAGTGTGTATAAGCACATATAATAACTCAAACTGGGACTACATTTTCATGGCTGTTGTGATGATAGTTATGTTTCTTGAGACACCACTAAGCCATGTTTAAAATTGGAATTTTTAAAGTGTAATGGTGCAGATTTTAATTACTCATGGTGACTATAATAAAATATTCATATGATCTTTGTATAGATATGAACACCAATTTAATGAATCAATTAAGAAATATTTTGGTATTGCTTAACTACCAACTGCAAAATAGTTCATGCAAAAATTATAAATTTGATTTTTGAGTGACAAAGAGAGTAGTTCTATTTAGTTTTCTCTCATCTGTAAAGAAACATTCATAAATTCTGATATTAAATATTAACATTTGCAATATTTTGAAACCAAAAAAAAGAGAAAAGCTACTATATAAAAATATATAATTTTGTTAAAAAAGAATAAAATATTCAAGTACCATAAGAGAAAAATATGCAGTGTGACTTGGAATAATGATGGAAAAACAGCAACAGCTAGATGTCATTTATAGTGTTGTATTAAATTACAAACACTGGAGCCACAAAAGTAATTGTGAATCACTTTTTTTTTTTTTTTTTTGGTACGCGGGCCTCTCACTGTCATAGCCTCTCCCGTTGCGGGGCACAGGCTCCAGACGCGCAGGCTCAGTGACCATGGCTCACGGGCCCAGCCACTCCGCGGCATGGGGGATCTTCCCGGACCGGGGCATGAACCCGTGTCCCCTGCATCGGCAGGTGGACTCTCAACCACTGCGCCACCAGGGAAACCCCTGAGAGTCACTTTTAAAAACATTTTTTTTTGATGGTAGAAGTACAAAAAGTAGCAAAGCATGAATAATGTTTAATTAGTTCCCTCTGTTAAATACCATAATTCATTACAGAATTATAGATATGACTGGAATCTTGATTTATCAATGACTACACCTAGAATGAAAAGCTAATAGTCTTCACTGAAGACTGTTTATACTACAAATACTTTGAACTCAACTAATTATTTGGTATTTATCAGACAATAGCTGTATAAGAAATTCCAAGTTTTGAACAATATATTTTGTAAATTTTTCCCACATCTAAAAATTAAAAAGATAATTTTCAAAATAATTGATAACTTACTAATGTGAAGACAAACAAAATACAGCCTAGAAACTACATATTGGAACATGCACTGAGGATGCTAAAGCCATAATTGGTCTCTTAAGAATATTGTTCCTCAAATAAAGTTAGACATTACTTCAATTTTGCTACTTTGGGTGCAGAATAGACTCAGATATACACACATGGGAGCACACCTCACCAGGTGCACTGCATGAAGAAACGTATTATTCATATTAAGGTCAGGTTACCAGATTTTAATTTTTTCTCTCTCTCTTTGTCTCTTTCTCTGTCTCTCCCTCTGTCTCGCTGTCTCTCTGTCTTTGTCTTTCTCTCTCTCTTTGAGACCATAAACAACTCTTATTTTCTAGTGATGCTTGCTTGCTGGCCTTTCATGCATAATAGTACTCTGCCCATATTGAGAAAAGAATATAATGTTCTCCAAGTAAGACTTCATTTCAGAGACAATGCATACATGTTTTGTTTAGCTTTGCATTTTAGCAGATGTAATTTCACTTGTCTTTAGAGGCATGGTTATAAAGGAAAAATTAAACTTGATGATTACAAAAAATTGGAGAGACATGCCTAGGTTTATATAATTGGTTTCGTATTATCATCTAAAAACCCACTAACAATATTCTGAATGTTATGAAGACATTTTTTAATGGCTTACCCTTATTTTCCCAAGTGAATTAATGTTGGTATGTGGATGAGAAACTTTGTCATTACTTTGTGAGCATTACCAGATAATGTGAACTAATCAGAAGAAAAATAGTATCTGGAGCTTGTTCAGAAAATGTTTTGAGGTGAATTGGTTGGACAAAATTTCTGCTGTTTTTTTTTTTAAGAAATTAATGTACAATAACATAGCTCATCAGAGAACACGGCAGCTTTGGGCCTTTTATGATTGTACATCTATGAGTTGAACATCTCAGGGACAAGTAGAAATAAAACTATAGAACAGAATTGAATTCTTGTGTTAGAATTACTTATTTTTAAATGAGTGACATCAAGTAAAGTATCCATTTTATTGACTGATCAGAGTCAGCCTCATTCTTTTCTTTAGAATGATTTTCAGGTATATATTTTTGTAAATTGGGTCAAGTCTTTCTTTTGTAATTAGTGTCACTTTAATCTGTTTTTATGTTAATTATATGTTTTTCTTCTTTTTAATTGCATGTTGTGATTTTTTAATTGAATTAATTTGTTACGGTGCTTCTAATTTGCAAGTGATATTTCCCTTTAAAGTGATATTTCCCTTTAAAGAAAATGGAATAAAATAAAATTCGTAAATAAGTCATTTAAATTTAAGATATAAGTTGATTTAAATAAGTAATAATTATAATGACAGGCAGATACACTCAAATAGCTAAGATAGTATACAGATGACTGAAGCTGCTAAATATTCCACATATTTCATCTCCCACCTGTTTTAATCAACTTATTTCCTCAAAATATTTTCCTCTTCATGAATATAGAAAATAAAATGATGAGAAGAAAAGAATAGATGTGTTGGAGTAGAGCAGATAGAATTAGCAATTTACCTATTTATCTGATTAGTAGAGGTTGTTTCTCTGGTTCAGGGAAGGGACAGGGGGAGTAAAAAATTCTCACTTTCACTGAAACCTGACTGGCTTTCTTCTTCTTTTTCACCCCTCCCCCTACCATTAACTTCTCTATCCTTATTAGTGTACTCTAATGTAGTTTAAACTTTTGAACAAGCACTGGGTAGCAATTTTTTAAGTGTTATATATTTTAAATCATACAAATTTTAAACAACATAATGAACACATCATCCAGTTTTAGAATTATGCCGTATTTGCTTTAAATTTTCTATTAGTCAATGACACAAATACAGCTGTATCCCCACTTGTAACATGTTTTGAAGCCTTTCTCATTCATTCCTTCTTCTCTAAAGGTAGCTGATTTCTTGAAATTTCTATGCATTTTAAGCACCTATATATTTATGCGAATATATTTATCTTTAAAAATAGTGTTAAAGGCTTCCCTGGTGGTGCAGTGGTTGACAGTCCGCCTGCCGATGCAGGGGACACGGGTTCATGCCCTGGTCCGGGAGGATCCCACATGCTGCGGAGCAGCTGGACCCATGAGCCAAGGCCGCTGAGCCTGCGCGTCTGGAGCCTGTGCTCCACAACGGGAGAGGCCACAGCAGTGAGAGACCAGCGTACCGCAAAAAAGAAAAAAAAATAGTGTTAGTTATGCTTTTTTAATTCACATAAGTGTTTTGTATTATTCATAATGGTTTTTGACTTGCTTTTACTTAAGACACATGTTTTAGAATTGTTTGTTTTTATATAAGGAGAAGTACAGTTTATAAGTTGTAGTTACTATGCTGATTCCTTTGGATAAATATACTATATTTTATTTATGCTTTCTTCAACTGCTGGGCACTGTATTGTTTCTAGTTTTCAATATTATAATAAATTATTTCTTAATTATTTTTGTGCATGTATCTTTTTTGTGCATATGTAAAAATTTATCTAAGACATATCTAGAAGTTAGAATTGATCAATAATCCATCATATCTATCTTGAAATTAAAAAAGAAAAACACCAAACGGCTCTCAAAAGTGCTGTGGTCTTTATATCCTATTGCACTGTAAAGAATCTCAACCTTTTTAATCCTTGATACAAGTTGATAATATCAAACTTTATAATTTTGCCAATCTGATTGATATGAATTAATTTAAGTTGTTTTCTTTACTGCTAATCGAGAGTAACTTTCATATGTATATTGGCTATTTTTGTTTCCTCCTCTGTTAATTATCTGTTTTTACCCTTTGTAAAATTCTCTCTTTAGGCTTTTGTACCATCTTTAATATATTGAATCAAAGACATTTCTGAAAATTCTGAATATTCATCTTTTGTTGGCTATGTGCATTGAAAACATATTTTCCCAAATTTGGCTTTTTTCCAGACTTACTTATACTTTGCCATAATGATAAGCAGTTTTAACATTTACTCTGATCAAGCTTATTTTTTCTTAATAGTTTGTTCTATCCTGTCATTGAGAAATACTTCCATTCCCTGAGGATACGAAAACATGTTTCTACATACAAGTCTAAAAGTTCAAAGTTTTTATTTGACAAATAGTCTAATAACTATCTAGATTTTTTGGGAATGATATTAGTTGGCAGTAATTTTCATTTTCCTTTGGAGTGCCTATTGCGTCAGCACCACTTATTGAATATTTGAATTCATTCCCACTAGTTTGTAATGCCTCTTCTCTGTCATATTTCAAGTTTCCTTAACTGGGTTCAATAAATTTCAGCAACCAGTAAAGAAAGCCTATATTTTCCTCATGTTTCTTCTTTGAAAATAATCTTAGCTCTTCCTGCTCCTTTATTTTTCCATATAACATTGGGGTTAGTTTTTGATTATGTGTTGAGACTTTGGGAAAAAAATTGTTGATATTTTAATTAAAACTGCTTGGAACTCATATGTAAATTTGGAAAAAGTTGATATGACACAGTTAGTTATAATATAATTGATATGTTGTGCATGCTGTGGTTTTTAGAATTCTTATTCATGGACATGGCAGTCCTATGTTGCCTCCTGCAGAACTCTCAATACAGAAACAAGTTTGCATCTGTAGTTAAGAGATCTCATAACACAGTGATATTGGGGCTATTCCAAGTCCAGTACCTGGCTTGTTCCTACCTGGCTGCATGTTTTTGTGCATGCGTACTCCAACCTCCCTTTCTCAGCCCCTTTATATAATCCACAAACCCAGGTAGAACTAGATTGCTGTTTCTTAGCTTCTTGCAATATGAGTGCATAGCTCCAGATTTTAAGCAATGAAACTGACTTCAGTTTCCTGCCTTGAATGAACCAGTTTTTCTCAATTTTTCTCAGAAGCCACCTCTTCTGTATGATTATAAGAATCAGAGATTACATGCAGGCAATCAGTTTCAGTTCTCGGAACCCATGTGTTTATGTTCCATTTTGTGTACTTGGACAAGTTTATTCTGTTGTTTGGTGCAGATATATTTAATTCATTTTATTTCAATATTTAATTTATTATTGTTCTCTATTTGGGTCTGAGGGTCTGAAAATATTAACTTAAAATTCCATATTGACTGGAAGTAAGTGGTTAATAATTTTTAAATGTTTGTGGTATGAGCTCTTGTTTTTCTTTCTCTTTTTTTTTTTTTTTTTTGCTTTCAAAGAAAGTTGACAGTATATTGGGGTGATCAGAAAACAAAATCATTTTGAATCAGACCACTGGAAAAATATTTGTAAGGTAAATATACTGTGATACATTTTTGAAACTATCCCTTATAGTCTGATAGAATTACTTAGTGGTGAAGCTTCCTTTGCACATTTATTACAATATCAATGATGATACAAATTTATTAGAGATTTATAAAATATTTCTTAAAGATGTTAATTAATTTAAGTTTTTATTCACTATCAGTTGAAACTGGTTGAAAATAACTGTTGTGTGCTCAAATTTTACAGTGGAATTTGGTTTTTAGCTGTAATAAAAATAATCTGAAGACTTAGCCTTAGGGAATATAAATCATAATGGGAATTAAAGTTATACTTGGCAATAATGATGTCAGATAAATGTAGCCATAACTACAATAGTCGTTGACATTGATGTGGCTCTATAAATGTATATATGTAAAATATATACCTATATATACACACATATAAACATATTCATAGTAAAATGAGGAGATACTCATGGCAATTACAGTCTTTACTTCTGTAACTGGTCACATGGTCATAGTTGTTATTTAAAACTACCTGTTTTCACTACCCGTTCATTATTTCCTTTAACTTCAGCAAGCGCCTCAGCTGGTCATGGTTCTTTACCTGGTGGGTTACCCAAACCTTCACCCCTGAAGGGTCTGGGCCATTACTAGCCCTGCCTTGATTGTGTTGTAATTTTCCATTGACCTTAACTTCAGGGCATGGTAATAGTAAGAGATGCTCTAAGGGATCTTCTATATTCCAGACATACTCCTCCTCACCTGCATGGTGAAATAGCAGTCCAATTTCTCCTTAGTATTCAGGATCAATTACCAAGCTAGCACAGTAACTCCCTTCTGTGTCTGGTAATTCAGAGGTAGGAGGAACCCAAAGTTGCCAGGTGGAAATCCTAACTTCAGTTCAATGGAATCATTATTGTGTCCTCGTGGAAGCATTCCTTCCTCTGGAACTAAGGCCTCTAGGCTTCAGGAGCATTAGATCATGGGAATAAGAAGTAAAAAAAAAGAAAAGAAAAAGGTGCTAATGAATCATTAGGGATAATAGTGAGTGGTGGCACTCTCATTTCCACCCCTTGAATTAAACCACATTCCTGGACCTATAAATCCTGGTTAAGGGATAAGGAGCACAAAATACTGGGTGCTGATTCAGAGCATAAACAGCCTCATGGTGAACCTTGCCCCAGCCTTGCCCCAGCCCTGCCCTAACTGGCCTTTTTCAACAAGGCAATTTTACCATTCTATCAAACCCATTGCTTCAGGATGGTGAGGAGCATGGTAAGACCAGTGAATTCCATGAGACTCAGCCCATTACCATTTCTCATTTGCTGTGAAGTGAGTTCATTGATCAGAAGCAATGTTGGGTGAAGTACCATGATGGCAGATAAGGCATTCTGTAAGTACACAGATGGTATTTTTGGTAGAAGCATTGCATACAGGGAAGGCAAATTGATACACAGAATATATATCAATTCTAGTAAGAACAAAACATTTCCTCTTCCATGATAGAAGTGATCCAATGTTACCAACCTGCCACTAGGTAGCCATAAATGCAAGCTGTAGAAGAGAAGGCAGTGTAGCAGGAGTGGAAACCATGGACATTTGAGATATTTCTTCATGTGACTTGGGCTTTCAACATCTGCTTGGGCCTAATCACGTATATACCATTTTTATTTGGTGATGGGGTGCTGCTGTGCATGCCAAACTATGGCTTGATGGGTCAGAAAACACACAGTTCATCATAGCAGATCAAGTCACATAGTAACTGGGTGGCTCATGGTGAAGCATTCAGTCTCTACTAAGGTCCAGTGGAGGCCAAGAACTATTTCTGAAAAGGGAGGGTAGTTATCCACAGAGGTTGGCAAGTCTTTGCTCCTAAAACCTAGGGACTTTGTTGTGATTAGGGGCCTGCCAAGGTCCACAAACAGCAACCCTATCTGCTACTGGAATGTCAAGCACTATCGGACCTGTGGATCATACAGCCCAAGTGACAGAGTACCCTGGACCTGCTGCAGAGCCTTCTTTTGGTCCACTCTAAAGTAGCGGTTTTTCAGGTCACTTGAGACAGTGACACAGCCAGATGAGGATTATATTGCTTTCAAAATCCAAAGAGGCCCACTAGGCATTGTTTTTCTTTCATGGTTGTAGGAAGGGCCAGATGCAACAGCTTATTCTTTACCCTAGAAGATAAATCTCAACATGCTCACATCATTGCTCCACTAGAAATGTCACTAAGGTAGAAGGACTCTGAACTTTTGTCAGATTTATTTTCCATCCTCTAGCACACAAACATCTTACTAATAAGTCTATAATAGTTACTACTTCTTGCTCACTAGGCCCAATCAGCATAATGTCATCAATGAAATTGACTAGTGTGCTAACTCATGGGAGGAAAAGGTGATCAAGAGCCCTGTGAACTAAATTATGACATAGGGATGGAGAGTTGATATACCCCTGAGCTAAGACAGTGATAATGTATTGCTGGTTTTGCCAGTTGAAAGCAAATTGCCTCTTGGGACCTTGTTGACAGGGATGGATAAAAAGCCATTTGCCAGCTCAATAGCTGTGTACCAGGAACCAGAAGAGGTATTAATTTTCTCAAGCATTGAAACAACATCTGGTACAGCAGCTGTAATTGGAGCATCACCTGTTAAGCTTATGATACTCCACTGTTATTCTCCAAGACCTGTCTGTATTTTGCATAGGCCAAATAGGTGTGTTGAATTGGATATTGTGGAAAGAGATATCCTGAATCTTTCATGTCCCTGATTGCATCTCTGGCCCTCCAGGAATGCAGTACTGCTTTTGGTTTATTATTTTCCTAGGTAGAGACGATTCTAGTGGTTTTAATTTGGCCTTTCCCTCCATAATAGCCCTCATTCCAGAAGTCAGGAAACCAGTATGGGGATTCTGCATTTGCTAAGTATGTCTATTTCAATTACGCAGTCTGGGACTGGGGAAATAACCACAGGATGGGTTCAAGTACCCACAGGCCCCACTGTGAGATGGATCTGAACTAAACCTCTATTGGTTATCTGACCACCAAAAGACCCTACTTTGACTCGTAGATCACAGTGACATTTTGGGACTCCTGGAATTAGTGTCAGTTCAGAGACAATGTCCATAGTCCCTGAAAGTTTGATTATTTCCTTTTCCCTGATGCAGTTACCCTGGAAAAACTCCCTGGGTACCTTTGGGGAAGGCTGGAAGAAAAATTAACAATATTTGCTTTTGACAGTATACCAGGGTCCTTCCTCAAGTAGGCCCCGCCTCCCTTCATTCAATGGGTTCTGAGTCTGTAAACTAGGTCATTTCTGGGAAATGACTGAGGAGCTATGACTCTCTTTTTTATGATTCCTATTAGACTTTTGTTCATTTGACCTAAAACTTTTCTGCTTATACAGATCAATTAAGAATCTAGCAGGGTTCCCATTTGTTTCACTTCTAGGAACACCATAATCAACTAGGCAACACCATAGGTCTGTGTGCCAGAAAATTTTCATTGCTCCCTCAGCTCTGCTGTCCATTATAGTAACCGCACCTTTCCTTTGGTGTTTGACTGCCACCACTTGTCCTCTGGCAGCTGAGATCCAGTTACCTCCCACTGCATTTAGATTTCCCGATTCAATGACTGTACCTATTGTAAGGTCTGGCCTGCAGAGAAGAGTGATCACAAAATTCTTTGGGGATGTCAAGGCTCCCTTCACAAATTTATTTCTCATAGTCATGGTGTAAGATATGTCTCCTGGAGTCTCCCAGGATGGGTGAGTAGGACTTAAATGACAAATCTATTCAAACATTCCAAACTCCTTGAACCTTTCAATCCACATTAAAACTAGGCAAGTTCCTGACATTTCTAATACACTCACTGTGGGCCACTTTGTGGTCTGTTTCAGCCAACCAACCAAGCAGTTAGATCCTTTTCTGACTCCCTGAGCTGCAATACTAAAAGCAGAATGACTCCTTAGTAAGACCATATCAGTAGATTCAGCTCCATCCAACATTGTGTTTGTCCCACACCCTTAATAAAAGTTCCCACACAATTTTCTCAGAGTTCTGTCTGTATAATTCTTTTCTCTCAGTAGTATAGCACACTTCCTCATGGGTCACACTTTGTATCTCACATCTAGGGATCTGTTGGGACTTGAATCTTGTTATGGATCTAGAAGAAAAAAGGGGTAGTAGGATTGTGTCCTGAGGAGAATCAGCATTGTCTTGAAGGACATCTACCTCAGGAGAGGCCTTTACAATTTCCTCTGGCAATACATTGTGATCCCCTCAGATAGGGGTGGAGAATCCACCTCCATTATTGGTGGGCAGTGTCCTCCCGGTGACAAAGAAGAATCATCAGAATTTAGAGGCTCAGTGTCTTTAGCTTCATCAGGGTTTCCTCACACATCCTCATTCCAATTTTCAGAATCCCATTCATTCCCAATAAATACAATAAATTCAAAGGTAGATACTCTACAATGCTCGGAGTTCAAGTTGTGATGTAATTCAGTCAGTCACAGGACAAGGCTCTACGTTTGATTTTTATTGGTCTCAGCACTGCATCTATAGGAAATAAGTGTCTCCTTCCAGGCACCCATAGTAGCTTTAAGGTTATGAAGCACTTGAGCTGGGAATACCAGCCCCTGAGCTCATCCTTTTAGTTGCCCTCTTTGTTCAATGACATTAGGAGCAATCAGTCAATTTCAATATATTTTTTAGTTTGATAAAAATGTTCCAAAGTATCATATACACAGCCACCAAGATCCTTGATTTTTATAAGTGATTTATTAAGCGTATCCAATGGTTATATTTTGCATTACTGAAAAATCATGCCATGGACTAACAGTGCTCTCTTTACTACTGAAAATAGAGTAATTAGCATCTTTAAATCTATTCATATTAGAGAGTCAAATTCAGAAACCCAGAACCAATGCAGAAAACTTATTCTTAAAATTCTATTCCTCTAGAACTACTCTCAGTGTCAAAATCTATATTAGAGTTCTCCAGAGAAACAAAACCAATAGAATATATAGAGGAATCTGTATCTATATTTATATTCTCTTTCTATATTTATATCTATATCTCTAGAGCTATATTTATATCTACATTATATATAAATAACTAAAAAATGTAACTATTCTTAGATTAATTTTGGATTGTTCAGTCTTAAATTTTATTCATTTTGAAAGATAGTTTTTACTGAGTATAGAATTCCAGGCTGTCACACTTTTTTCAGCATTTTGATATGTCATCCCAGTGCCTTCTTTCCTCCATGGTTTCTAATGAGAAGTAAAGTGTTAACCTTATTGAGAACTTGTTTGTGACGCATTGCTTCTCTCCTGTTGCTTTGAGGATTCTCTTTGTCTTTGGACTTCCAGTGTTTTATCTTGATGTGTAAAGGGTAAAACATTGGTGTTGATTTCTTTGAGTGTATCTTATATGAACTCATTGAACTTCTTAGATGTTTAGATTAAGGTTTTTCATTGAATGTTATCAAATTTCATTTCTTACATTTTGAAATGCATTTCCTCAAAATATAAACTCTTGTCTTTTTTATCCTCCAAAAGAAGTTTTAAAATGTTATCTCAGGGCTTCCCTGGTGGCACAGTGGTTGAGAGTCCACCTGCCGATGCAGGGGACATGGGTTCGTGTCCTGGTCTGGGAAGATCCCACATGCCGAGGATTGGCTGGGCCCGTGAGCCATGGCTGCTGAGCCTGCATGTCCGGAGCCTGTGCTCTGCAACGGGAGAGGCCACAAGAGTGAGAAGTCCGCGTACAGAAAAAAAAAATTATATATATATATATTATCTCAAATATAATTTTGCTCATCAATTATGGATACATAAACTTAAGTAATGTAATCACTTCATTAAGATGTTTCAAAGTTAAAAAAAATAATGTCTCACATTTTGCTTTAAAATTTTGTCCATGAAAATGAGAAAAAATAAGGTTCCTAAGAGTTTATCAACTGTGTGTGTCATGCACAAAAATGTTTTGTTTTTGACATCAGATATCAGAATAAAACATTTTTTCATGTGTATAACATCATATTTCTGCTTCTGTATTCCCGACAATATGCTCACCACCAAAATTCATTTTCCATCCATCACCATACAGTTGATCTCCTTTACCCATTTCACCCTCCCCCATGCCTCTTCCCCTCTGGTAAATACTACTCTGTTCTCTGTATCTACATGTTTGTTGTTGTGGTTTGTTTTGATCATTTACTTTGGTTTGTTTATTAGATTTTTATATTCCACATATAAGTGAAATCATATGACATTTATCTTTCTCCATCTGACATTTCATTTAGCATAAGACCCTCAAGTTTCATCCATGGTGTCCCAAATTGCAAAATTTCATCTTTTTCTAAATGGTATACTATTATATATATATATATATATATATATATATATAACTTTATATATATATAACTTTATATATATATATTTATATATATATAAAGTTATATATATAAATATATATATACACACATACAGACACATACACACACAAATCTCTCACATATTCTTTATCCATTCATCTGCTGATGGGCACTTAGGTTGTTTCCATATCTTGGCTATTGTAAATAATGCTGTGATGAACATGGGGGTGCAGATACCTTTTTGGATTAGTATCTTTGTATTTTTTGGATAAATACTCAAAAGTGGAATAGGTGGATCACATGGTAGCTCTATTCTTATTTTTTTGAGGAATCTCCATGCTATCTTCCATAATGGTTGCACAAATGTACATTTCCAGCTACAGTGTTCCCTTTTTTCCACATCCTTGTCAGCACTTGTTATTTCTCATAATTTTGATAAAAGCCATTCTGCCAGGTGTGAAGTGGTATCTCACTGTGGGTTTTAATTTGCATTTCCCTAACAATTAATGATGAACATCTCTTCATGTGTCTGTTGGCCATCTGCATGTCTTCTTTGGAAAAATGTCTCTTCAGCTCCTCTGCCCACTTTTAAATTGGGTTGTTTGTGTTTTATGTTGTTGAGTTGTATGTTTTGGATATTAATCTCTTATTGGACATATCATTTGCAAATATGTCCTCCAATTTGGTAAGTGTGTTTTTGTTTCATTTATGGCTTCTTTTGCTGTGCAGAAGCTATTTAGTTTGATATAATCCCATTTGTTTATTTTTGCTTTTATTTCCCTTGCCTGAGGAAACATCTAGAAATTCAAATTAGTTATCTTATGCTTTTAAATAGCAAAGCCAAAAGCAAATTTAAAATTTTAGTATTTGTATAAATATCTGTATAGAATAATGCTTAAAGAAAAATTTTCAAGATTGAAAAAAATAATACATATGATGCTGTGGATCTCAAATATTTATAGCAACTCTAGGTCCTATATGATCCCAGTATCAAACACTCTAACATTTTTCTGCTTATAAGTCATTAGAATGTATAAAATTCCAAATATCTTAAGATTCAAACACTACCTCTTGCAACCAAGTTGAGAAAAGAATTTTGGCAAACTATGAGTATGATATTTTACTTTGAATGGTTCCAGCAATAATATTATTGTAATACCCATTAACAAAACTATTCATCAGTGAGTAGCAACAGAATAAACTATGTTTTTGGTAAGGCACATATGTCTATTTTCATACCCAAAAGCATGTATGTTATACTAAAACAGACATACATGCATATTTATAGCTTTTCTTAGGCATATATAACCTTAAAAAAATTCCCTGAGTTCAAACTGCTCCCTCTCTCAGCACCCTTATTTTTAAAAATCTACTAAATATACAAATATGATATTTTCTAAAGTTTTGTTTTATAATATGCTCTACTACTGCGTTGTGAGTGCTGCATTCTTCATTCATTAAATTTTGAGAAACTTTCAGAGTCAAAATGAAACAAAACAAAACACAAATTTCATTTCTTCACAAACTGTTTTTTGTTTAATTCTCTATTTCTTATCCTTCTAGAACTCTTATGATGCACATATTGGTATTCATGATGGTGTTCCTCAGATCTCTGTAGGTATGGTTATTCTTCTTTATTCTCTTTCTTTGATTCCTAAGCGAATAATATCTTTGATTCCTAAGTGAATAATCTCAGTCTCCCTGAATCTTTCTTCTGCCAGGAGAATCTTTTGTTAAGCCCCTCTAGTAAATTTTTTGGTTTCAGTTACTATATCTTTACCACTAGAATTTCTACTTGGCTCATTCATATTTATAATTTTCAATCTTCTTATAGACATTCTCTATTTGATGAGACATTGTTCTCTCACTTTCCTTCAATTCTTTAGGACATATTTAAACATATTAGAGCTTATTTAAAGTTTTTTTTTTCTAATATGTTTAGTATATAGGCTTAATTTGGATTGGGTTTCTATTGGCTGCTTATTTTGCTATGTATGGACATTGTTTTCCTGTTGTGTATGTATGTGTATCATAACTTTTCTTGAAACCTGGACATTTTAAATAACATAAAGTGGCAATTCTAGAATTCAGAAAATTCCCAGGTTTGTTGTTTCTGTTTGTTGTTTTTATCATAGAGCTACTTACATTTTTTTCCCCAAATCTCAAGTGAAATAATTGTATGTATTATTTTTTATTAAATTACAACCTTTTTTTGAAATTTGTCCTGAATACCTTGATTTACGACTTTCTCTCACACCTACCTTTTATAAATAGTTTTAATTACTTATATTCACTGAATAGACATATCCTTCCACCACATTGGATTTGCCTGGATTAGTAATATTTTAATTGGTCAATAAAAATATTGATTTCTAAGTAGTTAGATGAAAATATAGATCACCTAAAAAAGTATTTATTCTATGCTGCTCTAGCCAATGCCTCATTTCCCATAGGGGGAGAGAATGAAGACCAAGTATGGCCAACACTCATAGTGGAGAGAGTTACAGAAAAAAAAAAAAAAAAAGGAACATTGATATCAGGAAGCTCTGACCTTATATAGTGGATATTGCCAATCCTGTCCTTCTTTGATAATAGAGAGATGTTATTTTTATTAACCTGCAATTTTACAAAATATGCTCTAGGGAAATGACATTTCTACCTTTACTTTTCTGGAATGTAAATAAATCTGAGTCAGGGAGGAAGATGTATTTAACTTGATTACTCAGAAATGTAAGTATATGTGTTCCAGGAAAACACATGGCTTCATTTCCAAGGCTACCTGCTATGCACACATATTTGAAAATGCAGTCTGGAGAAAGTAAGGTATGATTGCTTTTGAAGATGTTCAGAAATCTGAGTGATTCATGGAGAACTGTCCTTCAAGAAGAGATAACTAAAGCCTTGGAACAAAGCACAATATGTTACATGTCTGAATTACTTATGATCTGAATTTTGCATCTGTATTTTCAAAGGTCAAATGAGGTGTCTAGGTAAGTGGACTTGAAGACAGTCTCAGAAAGTGATGCTTGTTCTCAGTTTGTTGTATATGAATTAATATGGATGGATGCCAGTGAGGATGAATGAAAAGCTTGGCCCCCCACAGCCAGAAAGATTGATTAGATTCTTTCAAAACCCGAAGGAAATTGATTTTTCACTGAGGAAAACTGAAGAAGAGGGAAAATCCTGAATTATTTAGTACCCCCAAATAAATGTGAAATACATGGAAGTGACTTTATTTACCTTGATTTTATTTTATTGATTTTTCTGCTCCTAGAAGAAGTGGAAACAGATTAAATGATAAATTCTTCTGTTAAAAAGAAATTTAATTTTTAACATTTTTTCTGTAATTTAGCTCTTGAAATTTATTCAAGCTGCACATATCTATGCATGCCCACACAATGGTACAAATTTTTAAAAGTATTTTTGTTTTATATTTATGTATTTTGATTAATTTCTTTAGGATAGAGACAGAATTACTTGACAAAGTAAACAAATATTTTCAACTAACTACTTATATATTTCAAAAATATTTCCCAATTTTTTTTTAAATTTTTAGTTAAATACATTCAGAATGAGTTCAAGAAAGAAAATGAGAAAAGGAATTGAGAAGTGAGATTAGAAATTATGTTGAAAACCTTGTGATAATAAGTGAAGAGATATGGGTTTATAGCCGGAGTTAATGTGGGCTCAGAAAATATTTTCTTCATGGAAGATATTACAAAATATTTGTATGATACTAGTTAAAATCCATAGGAAAGAAACAAAAATAAGATTCAAAGATAGAGGGGAAATTCCTGAACTGAGTTCCTTCAGTTAGCAAGAGGAGAAATATTCTAGTGCTTAAATATTGTAGTTGATCCTATATGTAATCAGTAAGGCTTCAAATATGATAGCAGGAATGACTGTTTTATATATATATATATATATATATATATATATATATATGTATATTTAAGCATGAATAGATAGAGACATGATTGCAGAGATTTGTGGAGTTTCTAAGTTGATTTTGTTTTTTCTAGAAAAAAAATGTAAGAATAAAGCCTGGAAATATGTGTTGTACATATGAAGAGAGAGAAGAAAGTATAAAATACTTGTCAAGGAAGAATGCTTGGACTAAGAACATATCGAATCAGTACAGGTCTGTGTTTTGTAAATGATTTCTGTGTGCACCCATGCTAACTCCTCTCTCCTTTCTGAGTAAATGGAAGATTACTCTTCCAGGCCACTTTGTAGTTAGGTGAATCCACATGATTCTCTATTCCAATGGCTATAAGTAGAAAATGCATGTGTAACTTCTGATCTGACATAAAATGGAAGCCACCTGTTGAAATGGTGACATCAGACTATGAACTAAGTCTTCATGCTGAGTTTTAGGTTGGAAGTGAGGTACCCTGGAGAAGTGACAATCTTGTAGCAGAATCACATGGGTGGAAAACAAACTTATGTGTGAGAAATTTATCACAACTTTAAAAGTGTTTTCTCTAGTTAAATGCAGTAGCATGGGTCTAGGCACAAAGTGGACAGAATATTGACTTTTTCTTGATATAGAGAAGGAAAAATGTTCAAGGAAGTTGAATTAGTATACAATGAAATATTCAAATGTTAGAGCAATGTATTTAAACTGGGTTAGGTGAAAAGCAATGACATGAAAAGGTAATATTTGGTGAAAACTTGTTGATCAATAATTTGTATATTCTGGTAAGCTCATAGAATTGTTAATTTTGGAATAATAGAAGAAGTTATATGGTAAGATGGAAGTGATGTATAGAAAAAGAGGCACTTGCAAGGGCAAATTTTAAGTGTAGTTGCATGAGCAAGTCCATGTGATGTCCATGGAAGCAAGGGGCTGATATGGAGTAGAGAAATTTGGCAGAAAAGAATTAACAAATTAAGAAGCCAGAACATTGAAATTACAAAGAATTTAAAAAAAAATAAGTGAGTTGTGGTCAGTTGCAATGAGCGGTTTCAACTTGAAGGTACAAGTCTTTTCTCAATTACTGCAAAATTTTGCATTTGTTTTATAATTTTTTCTCATCTTAAATAATTTTCTGTAAAATTCTTTTCTAATTTTCCTATTACTACTTTTATATTAAGCTTCATATTGTATAACCACCATTGTATTATCATTTGTCTGTTTCTTTTAAGTTCAGGAAAAATTTCTCAAACTATGTTCATAGTTAATAATATAATATTCTGCCTTTTCTAATATACTTGTTACTGTTTCCATTGTATAATATATCTGGCAATGGAATATTTTATATTCTAATCTATTACGTTATTTCAAAAGGTTAGACATGTAAGAACTGCCTACAGAAGAAGCAAATGTGTCTTACAAGGAATCAATGTCAAATCTCTACAAGATTTCTATATAGCACAAAGATGTACTTTATGCTTTTTAATGCCTACAGATCCCCATGTTAATATTCAAAATTTTTATATAGCTCCCTTTCTTCTTATTTTTTAGAGCTTTAGAAAAGTATTCAACCTAACATCCCCTACATCATTTTCACTTACTATAGGAGATAAGACTAAACACTTTGAGATGTATATATAAATATATATATATATGTATACACACACATATATATGTGTATTTATATACACATATATAATGACTACTCATTGTAGACTACAAAAACAATTATATCTAAATATAATTTTAAATTTGTTTTAAAGTAATATATAAATATAATATAATAAAATATATTAGTATTAGAATGCAAGTCATTAAGAAAACTACCGAATTCTGTGTTAAATGGCAAAGTTATGTAGATGTATGCTAGATGTAAAATATAAGACAAAGATGAATGAAAACACTAATAGTTGGGAGTAACATAATAAACCAAGAAAAGTTAGCTGATTCTGGAAATGGTAATATTTTAATTAATAGAAAAATAAAGAAAGAAAAATTGAATTATATATTATCAATAAAATGAACTTGGACTTGATGGAAAAATAGGACCAATATTAACTAAAATAGATTATATGGTTTTTAAGTTTATATTGTATTTATGTTTAAAAACATAACTTACATAAATATTAACATAAACTTAACACATTAAACTGAGGTAAGCATAGGAATAATATTCTATGCAATCCAGGAATCAACACTTCACACACTTAAAAAATTTTAAAGATTTTAAAAATGTATTAAAAGGGTTATTGTTTTCAATATCAATGTAACATTAAGAGATAGAGTGATATCTGCTAAGAATACATTTATTTAAGAAATATAGGTGGAAATCTATTTGAAATAGTGTTTCTTAAGTCAGGAAGACTGGAGAGACCTTAACTTGGAATAAAATGATTTATACAGGGCTTCCCTGGTGGCGCAGTGGTTGAGAGTCCGCCTGCCAATGCAGGGAACACGGGTTCGTGCCCCGATCCAGGAAGATCCCATATGCTGCGGAGCAGCTAGGCCCGTGAGCCGTGGCCGCTGAGCCTGCGCATCCGGAGCCTGTGCTCCGCAACGGGAGAGGCCACAACAGTGAGAAGTCCACATACAGAAAAAAAAAAAAAAAAAGATTTATACATTGTTAAATTATTGTGAAAAGTGCTTGTTACAAGTTCAATACAAATATGAATATATGGATGCATAATTTTTCTTATCCTTCAATAAGACATGAAGACCCAGTGTTTAGAAAGTGTCCACTTCCTTCCTTAAGATCACAACTATAAAAGAAAATATTTTTCATTTGAAATTTAGAAACAGGATAAGAGAATTCGCTTTTTAAAATTAAAGCTATTACTCTTGTCGGGAAACTATTATTTATATATCTATGCATTTAAATAGAACAAAAGTAGGCTTGTCTGATGAGATGTATGCCAAGATGAGCAAAATTAGTATTTTATATTATAAAAAGAGAAAGGTCCATTTGTCTTTTATTTCATTTCCATTACTGAATTGTGTTATAACTAAATTTATTCTTTGTTACAGAGTTTATTCTTTCTTTACCATTTTCCTCCTCAAAATGTTGTCTATTACTTTTATGATAAGCATACACATAGTATTCAGAAAGACATTTACACTAATTCTTGTAATATTTTCTCAAAAATATTTAACCACATTTTAAATTTCAGAAATTCTGCTAGATTCTGAAGACAGAAGATAAAACCAATTACCTGGAAGATGGAGGAATAAAGAAATATAGGTATTGAATTATGTAAATATAGCCATAGTCCAAAATAAGAATCATTTAAATTTAAAGGTTAAATTTCTTTCACCTAGTATAATGAATCCTCAAAATTTAATTTTCAGTTTGTTATCACGAAATAAGTCAAGGAATGTTTGCACAATAGAGTGTGAGGACTGAAATTAACAATTATATATCATTTTACAATTTCAAAGCAAATAGAGGTGATATGTATACCGAAGTTTCTCTTTCCTTTTTGGCTTTGAGACTTGCCTCTATTTATCCTCTTTCTTTTACATATTTTTGTTGTTGTTGTTGTTTTAGTGAGATGTAATGTTTCCAAAATTTATATAAATTTTATCATACTATAACTTGACATTTTCATTTTATACTATGCTTTAAAAAACAGCCCCCTTGATACATGTACCTTTAGTTTACTCATTGTAATTTTTGTAGGGTGTTCCATTGTATAAATAAAGCACTTGTTAATTTATCCTAGAGCAGAACAGTTTTGATTTGTTTTGTTTAGCTACTGGAAAAAGTGTTGCAATGAACATCTTTGGATATATTTTCTTGAATATGGATATGTGTTCAAGAATTTCTCTAGGTAGGCACTGAGGATTAGAATTCCTTTGTGGTCAGGGCATATATTTCTATCTGTCTAACATAGTCTTCTGCTGGACCTCATTTCTAACTTTAAGGTTAAGTTCATACTGTGTCAATTTGTTGGAAATAATAGTATTCCTTTGATTTGATGGATGGGGTTGCAAAATTAAAAGTGTATTCCTCTTGCTTGAAATGTTTGTAATAATTTAGGAAATCTAGATATCAAGACTAATCTTATCCAGAAAGGATGTATTTGCCAGCTTTCCTTCTTTCTGACAATATCACATATCTGTGCTGGATATTTAATGCTGTTTTACCACTCTTTGCAACTCTGATCCTTCCCAATCCATGGGAATTTTGAGAATCCATGTTAAATACGCATATGTGTTTTGTTATAGGGCACGACCATTATATCTCTAGATGACCTGTCCGTGGTTGTAATTTACAGTGTGTAATTATTCAACTATGCAATTAGTACAATACAGGATTTCACAAATTATTTTTGATGTGTCTCTGTTAGAAACAGGCACAGATCTTACTCAACAGAGTAAATGGATCTGTCTTTGTTTTCATTTATCCACAATTGTTGCTTCAATTCCATCTGGAAACAGTCAGTGTTTCTTTTCTTTCTCAAGGCTTTTACAGTAATCTGGGTTTTATGTTTTGTTTTTATGTTACCCACAAGCATACTGGAAACGTTTTACTACCTCACTATGATACAAATAATAAAGTCAATGAGATTGTGACAGATCAGTTTATTAACAAGAAATGCAGGAGGCTTCCGGGGAGATGGTGGAAGAGTAAGATGCGGAGATCACCTTCCTCCCCACAGATACATCAGAAATACATCTACACGTGGAACAACTCCTACAGAACACCTACTGAACAATGGCAAAAGACCTCAGACCTCCCATAAGGCAAGAAACTACCCATGTACTTGGGTAGGGCAAAAGAAAAAAGAATAAACAGAGACAAAAGGATAGGGAGGGAGCTGTGAAGGAGAAAATGTTTCCACACACTAGGAAGCCCCTTCACGGGCGGAGACTGCGGGTGGCAGAGGGGGAAAGCTTCGGACTGTGGAGGAGAGGGCAGCAACAGGGGTGTAGAGGGCAAAGCGGAGAGATTCCCGCACAGAGGATCACCAGCCCAAGAGGCTTGTCTGCTCACCCAACGGGGCGGGCGGGGTGGGAGCTGAGGCTCCAGCTTCAGAGCTTAGATCCCAGGGAGATGACTGGGGTTGGTGGTGTGAACACAGCCTGCAGAGGGTTAATGAACCACGGCTAGCTGGGAGGGAGTCTGGGGAAAAGTCTGGAGCTGCCAAAGAGGCAAGAGACTTTTTCTTCCCTCTTCGTTTCCTGGTGCGTGAGGAGAGGGGATTAAGAACACTGCTTAAAGGAGCTCCAGAGACGGGCGCGAGCCGCGGCTAAAAGCGCGAACCACAGAGACGGGCATAAGATGCTAAGGCTATTGCTGCTGCCACCAAGAAGCCTGTGTGCGAGCACAGGTCACTATCCACACCCATCTTCCAGAGAGCCTGTGCAGCCAGCCACTTCCAGGGTCCCAGGATCCAGGGACAACTTCCCTGGGAGAACGCACGGCGCTCCTCAGTCTGGTGCACTGTTCTGCGGGCCTCTGCTGCCGCAGGCTCCCCCCACCCTCTGTGCCCCTCCCTTCCCCCCGGCCTGAGTGAGCCAGAGTCCGAGAAGCAGCTGCTCCTTTAACCCTGTCCTATCTGATGGAAGAAGAGACGCCCTCCAGCGACCTACACACAGAGGGAGAGCTAAATCCAAAGCTGAGCCCTGGGAGCTGTGAGAACAAAGAAGAGAAAGGGAAATCTCCCCCAGCATCCTCAGAAGCAGTGGATTAAAGCTCCACAATCAACTTGAGGTACCCTGCATCAGTGGAATACATGAATAGACAATGAATCATCCCAAATTGAGGAGGTGGACTTTGAGAACAAGATTTATGATTGTTTCCTCTTTTCCTATTTTGTGAGTGTGTATGTGTATGCTTCTGTGTGAGATTTTGTCTGTATAGCTTTGCTTCCACCATTTGTCCTAGGGTTCTATCCGTCCATATTTTTTTTTTTATTTTTTTCTTAATAATAATTTTTTTATTTTAATAAATTTATTTTATCTTACTTTATTTTATATTACTTTATCTTCTTTCTTTCTTTCTTTTTTCCTTCCTTCCCTCCTTCCTTCCTTCCTTCCTTCCTCCCTCCCTCCCTCTTTTCTTTTTCTTTCTTTCTTTCTTTCTTTCCTTCTTTCTTTCTTTCTTCTTCTACCAATTATTTCTTTCTATTTTTCTCCCTTTTATTCTGAGCCATGTGGATGAAGGCTCTTGGTGCTCCAGCCAGGAGTCAGTGCTGTTCCTCTGAGGTGGGAGAGCCACCTTCAGAACACTGGTCCACAAGAGACCTTCCAGCTCCACATAATATCAAATGGCAAAAATCTCCCAGAGATCTCCATCTCAACACCAGCACCCAGCTTCACTCAATGATCAGCAAGCTACAATGCTGGACACCCTATGGCAAACAACTAGCAAGACAGGACCACAACTCCACCCATTAGCAGAGAGGTTGCCTAAAATCATAATAAGTCCACAGACACCCCAAAACACACCAACAGATGTGGAATTGCCCACCAGAAAGACAAGATCCAGCCTTATCCACAAGAACACAGGCACTAGTCCCTTCCACCTGGAAGCCTACACAACCCACTGAACCAACCTTACCCACAGGGGACAGACACCAAAAACAACGGGAACTACGAACCAGCAGCCTGCAAAAAGGAGACCCCAAACACAGTAAGATAAACAAAATGAGAAGACAGAAAAACACACAGCAGTTGAAGGAGCAAGGTAAAGAACCCACCACACCTAACAAATGAAGAGGAAATAGTCAGTCGACCTGAAAAAGAATTCAGAATAATGATAGTAAAGATGATCCAAAATCTTGAAAATAGAATAGACAAAATGCAAGAAACATTTAACAAGGACCTAGAAGAACTAAAGATGAAACAAGCAATGATGAACAACACAATAAATGAAATTAAAAATATTCTAGATGGGATCAATAGCAGAATAACTGAGGCAGAAGAATGGATAAGTGACCTGGAAGATAAAATAGTGGAAATAACTACTGCAGAGCAGAATAAAGAAAAAAGAATGAAAAGAACTGAGGACAGTCTCAGAGACCTCTGGGACAACATTAAATGCACCAACATTTGAATTATAGGGGTTCCAGAATAAGAAGAGGAAAAGAAAGGGACTGAGAAATTATTTGAAGAGATTATAGTTGAAAACTTCCCTAATGTTCGAAAGTAAATAGTTAATCAAGTCCAGGAAGCACAGAGAGTCCCATCCAGGATAAATTCAAGGAGAAATATGCCAAGACATATATTAATCAAACTGTCAAAAATTAAATACAAAGAAAACATATTAAAAGCAGCAAGGGAAAAACAACAAATAACACACAAGGGAATCCCCATAAGGTTAACTGCTGACCTTTTTGCAGAAACTCTGCAAGCCAGAAGGGAGTGGCAGGACATATTTAAAGTGATGAAGGAGAAAAACCTGCAACCAATATTACTCTACCCAGCAAGGATCTCATTCAGATTTGATGGAGAAATTAAAACTTTTACAGACAAGCAAAAGCTGAGAGAGTTCAGCACCACCAATCTAGCTTTACAACAAATACTAAGGGAACTTCTCTAGGCAAGAAACACAAGAGAAGGGAAAGACCTACCATAACGAACTCAAAACAATTAAGAAAATGGGAATAGGAACATACATATTGATAATTACCTTAAATGTAAATGGACTAAATGCTCCCACGAAAAAACACAGATTGGCTGAATGGAAACAAAAACAAGATGAATGTATATATGCTGTCTACAAGAGACCCACTTCACACCTAGGGACACATACAGACTGAAAGTAAGGGGATGGAAAAAGATACTCCATGCAAATGGAAGCCAAAAGAAAGCTGGAGTAGCAATTCTCATATCAGACAAAACAGACTTTAAAATAAAGACTATTAGAAGAGACAATGCAGGACACTACATAATTATCAAGGGATCAATCTAAGAAGAAGATATAACAATTGTAAATATTTATGCATCCAACATAGTAGCACCTCAATACATAAGGCAAATACTAACAGCCATAAAAGGGGAAATCGACAGTAACACATTCATAGTATGCAAGTTTAACACCCCACTTTCACCAAAGGACAGATCATCCAAAATTAAAATAAATAAGGAAACACGAGCTTTAAATGATACATTAAACAAGATGGACTTAATTGATATTTATAGGACATCCCATCCTAAAACAATAGAATACAAATTTTTCTCAAGTGCTAATGGAACATTCTCCAGGATAGATCATATCTTGGGTCACAAATCAAGACTTAATAAATTTAAGAAAATTGAAATTGTATCAAGTATATTTTCCGACGACAACACTATTAGACTAGATATCAATTACAGGAAAAGATCTGTAAAAAATACAAACACATGGAGGCTAAACAATACACTACTTAATAACAAAGTGATAATTGAAGAAATCAAAGAGCAAATCAAAAATACCTAGTAACAGATGACAATCGAAACACGATGACCCAAAACCTATGGAATTCAGAAAAAGCAGTTCTAAGAGGGAAGTTTATAGCAATAAAACCCTCCCTTAAAATACAGGAAACATCTTGAATAAACAACCTAATTTTGCACGTAAAGCAATTAGAGAAAGAAGAACAAAAAACCCCAAAGTTAGCAGAAGGAAAGAAATCATAAAAATCAGATCAGAAACAAATGAAAGAGAAATGAAGGAAACAATAGCAAAGGTAAATAAAACTAAAAGCTGGTTCTTTGAGAAGATAAACAAAATTGATAAACCATTAGCCAGACTCATCAAGAAAAAAAGGGAGAAGACTCAAATCAATAGAATTAGAAATGAAAAAGGAGAAGTAACAACTGACACTGCAGAAATACAAAAGATCATGAGAGATTACTACAAGCAACTCTATACCAATAAAATGGACAACCTGGAAGAAATGGACAAATTCTTAGAAATGCACAACCTGTGAAGACTGAATCAGGAAGAAATAGAAAATATGAAAAGACCAATCACAAGCAATGAAATTGAAACTGTGATTAAAAATCTTCCAACAAATAAAAGCCCAGGACCACATGGCTTCACAGGCGAATTCTATCAAACGTTTAGAGAAGAGCTAACACCTATCCTTCTCAAACTCTTCCAAAATATAGTAGGGGGAAGAACACTCCCAAACTCATTCTATGTGGCCACCATCACCTTGATACCAAAACCAGACAAGGATGTCACAAAGAAAGAAAACCACAGGCCAATATCACTGATGAACATAGATGCAATAATGCTCAACAAAATACTAGCAAACAGAATCCAACAGAGCATTAAAAGGATCATACACCATGATCAAGTGGGGTTTATTCCAGGAATGCAAAGATTCTTCAATATATGCAAATCAATCAATGTGACACACCATATTAACAAACTGAAGGAGAAAAACCATATGATCATCTCAATAGATGCAGAGAAATCTTTCGACAAAATTTAACACCCACTTATGATAAAAACCCTCCATAAACTAGGCATAGAGGGAACCTTCCTCAACATAATAAAGGCCATATATGACCCACGCACAGCCACATCGTCCTCAATGGTGAAAAACTGAAAGCATTTCCACTAAGATCAGGAAAAAGACAAGGTTGCCCACTCTCACAACTCTTATTCAACATAGTTTTGGAGGTTTTAGCCACAATAATCAGAGAAGAAAAGGAAATAAAAGGAATCCAAATAGGAAACGAAGAAGTAAAGCTGTCACTGTTTGCAGATGACATGATACTATACATAGAGAATCCTAAAGATGCTACCAGAAAACTACTAGAGCTAATGAATGAATTTGGTAAAGTAGCAGGATACAAAATTAATGCACAGAAATCTCTGGCATTCTTATATAATAATGATGAAATATCTGAAAGTGAAATCAAGAAAACACTTCCACTTACCACTGCAACAAAAAGAATAAAATATCTAGGAATAAACCTACCTAAGGGACAAAAGACCTGTATGCAGAAAATTATAAGACACTGATGAAAGAAATTAAACATGATAAAAATAGATGGAGAGATACACCATGTTCTTGGATTGGAAGAATCAACATTGTGAAAATGACTCTACTACCCAAAGCAATCTACAGATTCAATGCAATTCCTATCAAAATACTGCTGGCATTTTTCACAGAACTAGAACAAAATATTTCACAATTTGTATGGAAACACAAAAGACCTCGAATACCCAAAGAAATCTTGAGAACGAAAAACGGACCTGGAGGTATTAGGCTCCCTGACGTCACGCTATAGTATGAAGATACAGTAATCAATACAGTATGGTACTGGCACAAAAACAGAAAGATAGATCAATGGAACAGGATAGAAAGCCCAGAGATAAACCCACACACATATGGTCACCTTATCTTTTATAAAGGAGGCAGGAATGTACAGTGGAGAAAGGACAGTCTCTTCAATATGTGGTGCTGGGCAAACTGGACAAGTACATGTAAAAGTGTGAGATTAGATCACTCCCTAACACCATACACAAAAATAAGCTCAAAATGGATTAACGACCTAAATGTATGGCCAGAAACTATCAAACTCTCAGAGGAAAACATAGGCAGAACACTCTATGACATAAATCACAGCAAGATCTTTTTTGACCCACCTGCTAGAGAAATGGAAATAAAAACAAAAATAAACAAATGGGACTTAATGAAACTTAAAACCTTTTGAACAGCAAAGGAAACCATGAACAAAACCAAAAGACAACCCTCAGAATGGAAGAGAATATTTTCAAATGAAGCAACTGACAAAGGATTAATCTCCAAAATTTATAAGCAGCTCATGCAGCTCAATAACAAAAAAAAACAAGCAACCCAATCATAAAATGGGCAGAAGACCTAAATAGACATTTCTCCAAAGAAGATATACAGGTTGCCAACAAACCCATGAAAGAATGCTTAACATCATTTATCATTAGAGAACTGCAAATCAAAACTACAATGAGATATCATCTCACAGCAGTCAGAATGGCCATCATCAAAAAATCTAGAAACAATAAATGCTGGAGAGGGTGTGGAGAAAAGCGTACACTCTTGCACTTCTGGTGTGAATATGAATTGGTACAGCCACTATGGAGAACAGTATGGAGGTTCCTTAAAAAACTACAAATAGAAGTACCATATGACCCAGCAATCCCAGTACTGGGCATATACCCTGAGAAAACCATAATTCAAAAACAGTCATGTACCAAAATGTTCATTGCAGCTCTATTTACAATAGCCTGGAGATGGAAACAACCTAAGCGCCCATCATCGGGTGAATGCATAAAGAAGATATGGCACATATATACAGTGGAATATTACTCAGCCATAAAAAGAAATGAAATTGAGCTATTTTTAATGAGGTGGATGGACCTAGAACCTGTCAAACAGAGTGAAGTAAGTCAGAAAGAGAAAGACAAATACCATATGCTAACACATATATACGGAATTTAAGAAAAAAAATGTCATGGAGAACCTAGGGTTAAGACAGGAATAAAGACAGAGACTTACTAGAGAATGGGCTTGAGGATATGGGGAGTGGACAGGGTAAGCTGTGACAAAGCGAGAGAGAGGCTTGGACATATATACACTACCAAACTTAAGGTAGATAGATAGTGGGAAGCAGCTGCATCGCACAGGGAGACCAGCTCGGTGCTTTGTGACCACCTGGAGGGGTGGGATAGGGAGGGTGGGAGGGAGGGAGATGCAAGAGGGAAGAGATATGGGCACATATGTATGTGTATAACTGATTCACTTTGTTATGAAGCAGAAACTAACACACCATTGTAAAGGAATTACACTCCAATAAAGATGTAAAAAAAAATTTTTTTAAGAAAAAAAAAAAAGAAATGCAGATGTTTTGTGGCTCCTGGCTCATCTCAATAGCCTTACAACCTTCTTGAGATTTTTTTCCCAGATTAGGAGAATAGTTATCTCTGGTCTTAGATTCCCACAATTTACAGGATCTATCAAAGTTCCTGCTAATGAAGAGTACGTAGCCACTTGTATAACATGTAAAATATTTTTTTAGTTAAGGTATAATACAGATTAGGGAAATCATTTTGTTAATGATCATGAATTGTATCTTTAATTTTGCTTTTAACAGGTTTTGACTTTTGGAAATAAAAGCAGTAAGATCTGGCCCCTTCTTTCCTTCTGTCTGCACTCTGATCATTCATCTGTTCTTTGAGGCAACAAGCATAAAATACTTTAGCTATATTAAAGGACTAAAACATTATGTGAGGATTCAAAAATATAACAAATCAACAAGAAATGATATACCCTGATATATGAACATAAAAATATTAATTCTCAGATTGCTATGTCTGGCCTTGAATTGGCGAGATCGTCTGGAATTATCCTTGTTTGTAAATAATTAGAAAACAAGAAAAAAACCTAGAAAATATCTATTTTCAGTTATTGGACAAAATGTGGAAGAATGTGATTCCTGAGAAAAGTGAAATAAATTAGGAGACCCTTACCATAGCCTCATCTTTCTGCCCTGAGGAAATTCCTCAACTGTGTCGTAGTATGAACAGCAGAAAATAGTTTGGTGATCTTGCTAATTTCAGGATTCATTTATATAACATACAAAGAGCTTGGAGTATTCAAATTAATTTTGAGAAAGGACAAAGTTTGAAGAATGACACTATGTGATTTCAAGACAATACAGTGAAAAAAGATGTTTTGGTCTTTCTGATAAGAGTAGTCATATAGGTCAATGAAACTTAATAGAAAGGTCCATTCATATATTATCCATTGGTTTTTGACAAAGATTAAAAAAATGAAAAGTTTATATAATGAGAAAAGATAGCATCTTCAACAAATGGCAAAAGGACATATAGATATCCATGGGGAAAATGAGAAAAGACAATTTTATCTCACAAAACAAAAAGTATTTAAGTGGATCATAGACCTAAAATTGAGATATTTCTTTTTTTTTTTAACATCTTTATTGGAGTAAAATTGCTTTACAATGGTGTGTTAGTTTCTGCTTTATAACAAATTGAATCAGTTATACATATACATATATCCCCATATCTCTTCCCTCTTGTGTCTCCCTCCCATCCTCCCTATCCCACCCCTCTAGGTAGTCACAAAGCACCAAGATGATCTCCCTGTGCTATGCAGCTTCTTCCCACTAGCTGTCTATTTTACATTTGGTAGTGTATATATGTCTATGCCACTCTCTCACTTCGTCCCAGCTTACCCTTACCCCTCCCTGAGTGCTCAAGTCCATTCTCTACATCTGCGTCTTTATTCCTACCCTGCCCCTAGGTTCATCCAAACAATTTTTTTTTTTGGATTCCATATAAATGTGTTAGCATATGGCATTTATTTTTCTCTTTCTGACTTACTTCACTCTGTATGACAGACTCTAGGTCCATCCACCTCACTACAAATAACTCAATTTTGTTTCTTTTTATGACTGATTAATATTCCATTGTATATATGTGCCACATCTTCTTTATTCATCTGTTAATGGACACTTACATTGCTTCCATGTCCTGGCTATTGTAAATACAGCTGCAATGAACATTGTGGTACATGACTCTTTTTGAATTATGGTTTTCTCAGGGTATATGCCCAGTAGTGCGGAGATCTTTCTTATAGAAAGCATACAAAAGAAATAATGATTTGAGGTTAGAAAATATTTTTAATAGTACACAAGTAAATCATAAGTGCAAACATATTGAAAAATGACTTGAAAAAAAGTAAATTTCTCTTCTTCTAAAGTATATGTCAAGCACAATGAAAAGGCAAAGAAGACCCTAGGTGGAAATTGCTGCAAATCACTTCAGTAAAAACCTTGTATACACAAACATGTAAAGGACTCTTACAACTCATTAGTAAAAATCTGAATTATTGAATAATGAATAACAAATCATTATTTATCAGGGAGATGTAAATTAAAACCATGATTAAATGTTATTACGTAAAAACAACGAATGAGTAAAATTTAAAAATTTGATAATATCAAAGTGTTAGTGATAATACGGAATAACTGGAACTCGTATTGTTGGTAGCAAATGCAAAATGATGCACCCATTTCGGAAAACAATTTGTCAGTTTCTCAAGAATGTAAAACATCCACTTAACAAGATTATTATGACTATTGCTCTTTTTTCCTCGTTTTAGTTCCTCTTTTGAAGTCTACTTTTTCTAAATTAAAAAAAAAATTCTTTATATTGGAGTATAGTTGTTTTAAAATGTTGTGTTAGTTTCAGATGTACCACAAAGTGATTCAGTTATACATAGACATATATCCATTCTTCTTCACATTTATTTCCCATGTAAGTTATTACAGACTACTGAATAGAGTTCCCTGTGCTATACAGTAGGTCTTGTTGATTATCTATTTTATATATAGTAGTGTGTATATGTTAATACAAAACTCCTAATTTATCCCTTCCCCAAATTCCACTTTGGTAACTGTAAGCTTGTTTCTAAGTCTGTGAATCTGTTTCTGATTTTTAAATAAATTCATTTGTATCATATTTTTAGATTCCACATATAAATGATATATGATATTTGTCATTCTCTGTCTGACTTACTTCAATTAGTATGATAATCTCAATGTCCATCCATGTTGCTACAAATGGCATTATTTCATTCTCTTTTATAGCTGAGTAATGTTCCATTGTATATATGTATCAAGCCCTCTTTATCCATTCATCTGTCTATGGACATTTAGGTTGCTTCCATGTCTTTGCTATTGTAAACAGTGTTGCAGTGAACACTGAGGTTAATGTATCTTTTCAAATTATGGTTCTTTCCAGATATAAGACCAGGAGTGGGATTGCTGGATCATATAGTAGTTCTATTTTTAGTTTTATCCCTGTGTACTTGAGATTTAAATGTTCTACCTGGTCTTCTCCAGGAACTCTTATCTAGGTCATCTCTTTAACAAGTAAATTTCAGAAAAATAACTCTTATCAAAAGAGAGAACAAAAGAGGGATAGGCTATTTGGAACTTGACTTGTCAAGGACAGACACAAATCTTTAGCATCTTCTTCATAAGTATTAATATAAAGGGTTTAGCTATCCAAACCAACGACCTTTATTTGTTCCATCAGCCAGAAACACAATTTGAATTCAATCTCTTTTGTAATTGGTGGATTTTTTATTATTGTACCTCATTCATGGCTGAAATTTTAGAATGGGACTATGAGGTCTCTGTTTGTGTCTGTTTTATGTGCTTGTATGTGCCTGTTTCTATGTTCATATGTGTTATAGATGTGTCACATTTTCTACCTGTAGATGGTATTGGAATATAACAGAAACTAAACCCAATGAAATTCAGCTTTACATGATCTGAGAAAATATTCAGTATTAAAGCCAGCTTAAGTTTTTTGGTTTAATTAATTAAAGACAAACGTCTTTAGAGTTATCAACTGAAGTATGATACTTTTATTATACTTAGTTTACTGAAAGTGAAATAAGATCATGATATCTCTGTTACAAAATTTGTCAGGAAGAAAAATATCTTGGAATGATGGTTGACTTTGTCTCATGAAGTTTTCATGGGTAATCTAAATATAACTTTTGGGAACAAGTAAATTAAATAAATATAAATGGGATAAGAGCTTTTAGGTGAACTCTTTAAGAATAATTGTGTTTTATGGTATGTCTGCTTAAAAATGTTTTCTTCAAATCTTTTAGTAATTTAAAACTTTAGAGTTTTACTACATTAAATTAAATGATGAGAGTTCATTGAATGTCTAGATTATTTTCATATAAGATGAAACACTGAAACATTAATTGCTAAACAGGTCTAAGTTTACCTACTTTAGTTTTCCTATTACAGAAAAACTAAAACTGTCTGGGTTATTAGAAAAATGTCTTGTATCCCATTGAAAAAATATGCTACGAGGAAAGGTTTGTTTTCATAAATTATGATATGTATTCATAAGTTTGCCAATCAAAATAGCACTAGTATAATAGATTACAATTGCTTACTTCTTAGTTTTCACTAGAAATTTTTTCCAAGGGTTAAAAATTCTAATTAATGTATGTAATTAAAGCTACTAAAATTCATGAGGAAACATTTTCATATACAAGGAAGAAAAAACGTACAAAGAATGGAAATGCATGTTGATAAGAGAAAATTATTTTTGTCTAAAGCAAGGTAAAGGGTTAAAAGAGGGGAGAAAGCACAGGACAATCAAAAAGGAAGTTATAGATGTTTGTGGAAAAGGAACCTTGAAAAGAGTTATGCTTGGGTAAGTTGGCTGAGATTGGAATGAATTAGTTGAGCAAATTTTAATATCAAATGTCAGCTTGTGGGATGCTAGAATCAGTTTTCTTTATTGAGAGAAAAACATTTTCCTAAATTGTTGATCTGATTTTCATAACAGATTGTAAAGTATCTTTAAATTTAAGTAATCTCTTTTAATGTTCTGTATTTGCCATTGAGATACTTATTTTCACTTTGGTTAAGTGAATAAGTATTGTTTCACAGTGATCTATGATACTATTTGACCAAGTAGTTAAAACCTTTGATATCTTTGACAAACTTTCCCAAATCAAATCCTAAATAAAATTTTTTTGACCTCTAGTTAACTCTGCGATATTTTAGAGGGCCCCTGAAACATTTCAAAGAGAGATATTAAACTAATTAGGTTTATCTGGTATGTTAAATTATACGGGAAGCATGTCAAATGAGTGATGATAAGCCTTCTTAGATTATACTGTATGGGTGTTATCAATATAAATATTTTAGAAATTATATAAAATTCCTAAAATTTGGATATGTCCTAATATAATATCAGTCATAATTCTAGTTATTTTCTTAAAATGTTGTATGTCACAAAAAATAACAAAATGTCTTTGTAAATTGCACTGTAATCAGATCTTTAATTATGACTTTTTATGTCTTTTGTCATTTATAAAGAGTTAATTGTTTTACTCTGGTTTTACAGAAATGTTTCATCTTCAAGGAGATTCATATAAACCTGCATTGACATATACAGGTTTCTGATAACTTTCAGATCATACCACTTAATAGGGTAAGAAATTATAGAACTCTACTGGAAAATTGTTGGCTTCTTAAAATGGCTAACAAAGGATCAAGTTCAATAGAAATTAATTGCATGGGTCTAAATAAACAGATGAGTAGGATTTTCATTTTTATAACTTTTTGTCTGAATTATTACTGGCTTTTTCAGTCTTTGTTTTCCAATATAAGGAAACCTTTCCTCTTAAGTTAACTATGATTGACAGCAATTTGCTAAATTATACCTTTGTAAGCAGAATTGAAACATTTATTTCTTTTCTCCCTACCTGATCCCTCTAGAATTTGGACTCAGTGAGTAGTCTTATTTTCATGGCAATAGTATTATTTACATAAGTTCACTAAGAATCTCTTCTCATTGTAACAGGACACAATTGGATATATGGGTTATATTACCAAGGCTTTGGCTGAAGAGTCATATTTGAGAATTTGCATAGACTCAGAAATGACCAAACAGCTTTAAGGAACTAAGATTGACTTTATGGAGCCATAAAGCCCCTTGGAAAAACAGCCTGGTACCTTGCTTAGTGGAATCCCAACAGCTTTGTAATGTGATTAAGTAAACTACCTGGAAGGTATAAGAACCTCAGGATATTTGGGGACCTCAAGAAGAGAGGAATTCACCCAAATCTATAGGTATTATAGATGGATCTGATTGGAAGTCCTTAGTATGGTTTCCTGGCCTCCAAAGGCATTTATGAGTTTGATCCGTAAATTCCTTAAGAAAAGTTCCAGCAGATAAAAAGAGACTATATGATCAATTGCTATAATTAATAAACTTATGTAAATAATCAGACCAAGTTTACTGAACCTTGACTTATTTTGAAAACAAATTAGTCTTCATTTGGCTATCTTTAGTAGAATTGAGGGTGATTTTAGAGAGGAAAAAAGTTGTGTTTCTGCAGAAACTATAACACACAGTTATGGATTTTTGACCATTATTCTGTGAATTGTTTGTGAGGTTTTGTTTTCCCATAAACTAGACTGAGTCTTGAATTCTAATTTCCTCAAAATTTGTCTCTAGCTCTTCAAACTATTTTTTCTGTTGACTTGGAATCATTGAGAACCAAAGCTTCCCTTTTCCTGAAGGCCGGCAAACTTAAGCTGAACAACTTGATATAAACTTGAGAGATCACCTCAATAACCCATATGTAGACAATCTTTATTACTGTTGCTGTGTAAGCCACTCAGAAAGTTTACCTTAACACTCAATGACATTATCAGAGACATTTCAAACTGCAAAAGATGCTTCAGTATTGGCATCTAGAAATCTTCTCTATTGACAGCTCTCAGGACTCAGACACTGGGTTTATAATTTGCTCCAATCATTAACCTTTGATTTTCTTTTTGTGTCCATGGAAATGCTTCTTATTAAATATTTAATTGCTTGGAAAAAAGTGTTGAACTTTCTTCTGATACACAGATAAATTACTTTGAGTCTGGTTATTTCTTTCAAAGCATATTTTAACTCTATGAGGAAATGCTCAGAGCAGCCTTTAGTCTGAGGCTAATTTACTTCCTCTACTAAGGTGATAATCTGAGTATTCTTCATTAAGTCTCATAATTATGAATTCCTTTTACTCTGGTTGTGGATACTCTAACTCTTTCCATCAAATGTTAGTTTCAGAAATTTTTTACATACTGCTTTCCAGTGGTTCTTTCTCTGACATGCACAGTGAGTATAATCAGCTAAAGACTTGAGAGGACCCATCTGCAGATATTTGTCCCTCTCTGTGTGTCTCTCCTCTATAAGATACTTTAACCTGCAAATTCTAGCTACCTTTTAATATTTCACTCTGTCTTTGTGCAGTTTTCTAATTGTTAAAGTAGAGGGAAAATTTCAGTCCCAGTTACTCAATCAAGACAAAAAGTAGAATTTGTTTTTTTAATATTTAAGTGAACAAATAAATGACCCATCTCTAGGCTGTTTTGTCAGGAGTTGTAATTCTGATGTGTTAGTGAAAACAGGGTATAACAGACACTCAACCATTAGGTGTTGAATGCTGCCCAATCATTCTCATCATAGCTATAGTTGAGTAATGGAAAATCCTTCTCTTTTTTTTTTACATATTTCCAAAACATAGGTCAATAGTATAATGCCTAATTATTAATTCAATAGTTGCCAGAAAGATGTCTAATAAAATTTACCAACATTTCTAATCAAACCTTTTAGAAAAACAGGAATAATTTACAAAATAAAGAATGAAGATCACAGTTAACAGTACAACTTCCCACTAAAGAGTAGAACACTAAAGACATCGACTGAATTCCTAAATAAGAGATAATAGTAAATACACATGACTCATATAAATATATGAATATAACTACTGAAAAGTATAAATTAGACTTGATTCATGGTAAACAAAGAACCCTCTTGGTTAGGAATTATAAGTTATATAAAAATTTTCATTTCTAAAAATTTTCCATATATTGAATACATTTGCAATAAAAAGCCAATGCTATTTTTTTGTCATTTTACAAAGAATTCTAAAATTCATTTGGAAGAATAATTTTTAAAATACATTTTAGAAGTTTTAAGGAAGAACTAGCACGATTAGGAAAATCTGCAATCATATATTTGAAGAAATGAATGATTGGGTACATTTAAGATAGTGAATTTACTAGAAATTCTAGAAACTGGTCAAAACATCTTAAAGATTAAAGGTGGTACTTCACATCATGTATAGGATTATTATTATGCTCTATGGAAGACTGGCTAACAACTTGGGAGAGATTAAAAAGACTAACTCATGCTATATGTAGTCATTTCCTAGGGCCAACATGACAAATTACCATAGACTTCTTCGAGGGTTAAAATAACAGAAATTTATTGTTTCACAGTCTGGAAGCTAGAAATCTGAAATCAAGTTGTTAGCAGGGCCATAATCCTTCAGAAGGTTCTAGGCAAAAATTCTTCCTTTTATCTTCTGGCTTCCTGTGGCCCTAGCCTTTCCTTGGTTTGTGGCATCATCACACCAATCACTGTTTTTGTCTGCAAATGACATTCTTCTCTCTCTCTCTCTCTCTGTCCTCTTTTCTTTTTATAGGGGCATCAGTCATTGGATTTAGGACCCATTCTAAATCAAGGATGATTTAATCTCAGGATCCTGAACTAATTACATATACAAAGAATCCATTTCCATATGAGATCACATTCTGAACCTTTTCAACCTACTACATTATATCTTAAATTAATTACAGTTTTGTTTTGTTTTTTTTTCCTCTCCTATTTAGGCAATCTTTTAACAAGGTACAAAGACAAATTAGCTCAAGTATAAGAATTTCATCATACAAAAAATAAGTGGAATAGCAGGGAATAACAATAATAAAATACAAAAAAGACCAAGATTGTTGAAACTATAGATGAATGTGGTTGTTCATACTATATTGGTGATAGTGCAAAATGTGGTTACTCCTGGATTCTGTATTTCAAGGATATTAGAATCAGTTATATAGATGAGCAAAATATTTTATAGTAAATTTTCTGCTAAGTGTTGTTATAAAATCAAAATATAGGAAAACACTTAAAAAGTACTGGTTAAATTATTTGTACCTGTATAATGGATGGGAATTTAAATGACATTTGAAAAAATTGTATTAGCTGTCAGTAAACTCATATATGATATATTTAAACTAAAAAACAACTTAAAAGTCAATCAATAAATCGTCATTCATTTATGTGTTGTAACAATAAAAGTAACATTACTATTTTTTTCTATGAAATATAAATCCTATTTCACAGCCTTAAATCTGTAATGATAGCTCTTTAATAAATGTTTTATTTTCTTTCAATGTATTCATCAGGTAAGACATATTGTAAATAGTGATAGTTCTATAAAGCTATGTATTATCAATATTTTCAAATATTTTATTTTAGGCTAAAATATACAGTTTTTTTTTCTAATCTTTTGAGTATCAAGAGTTATATTTTTTCAGCTCTATCAGTGTATAATTATATATTTTCCTTCTTAATTGATTAGTCTTACAAGAGTTTATTTCATTGATTGTTTTTAAAGATATGTTTCATAAAACAGTTTTGTGTTAATGTTTATAAATAAGGTGTTTAAGATACAGAAATATATGTGTGCATATTTGGAGTATTATTTCATGGAAATTAATGGAATCAAACAAGATGAGGGGACTCCATGCTCTGTGGGAATGGCTTTACCCTGAGAAAAGAAACAATCTGGCATATTTCGCTACCTTCAACAATTAACCTGAGGATAACTTGAAGATGATATGTCCAGGTACAACTTGACAGTTGTTGCTAATGTCTATTCCAAATACATCTCCATTAGGAGAATTCATGCAAGCTATGGAGAGAATACCTATAGGTGAAATATATTAAAAAGCCAACACTGAGATCCTCAAAATACCTCTATGAGACCCTTTTGAAAATGTTTAAATCAAGAGAAACACATCTGTCTATTTTACAGTGTAAAAGTAAGTACTATTTTTTAGCAGAGTGGAGTTGATGTCTTAAAAGACTATGGCATGAATAGAAATGAAAGCTTGCCCTGGAGCACAGCACCTGTGATATCAGGCCCCCAAGTGGTATAGAGGAAAAGTTGCAGTTTCTGGATAGGACACCAACTGCCTTGCGGGTAATAGCCCAAGTGCCAAAACATGTGTGTTGGCTACCAACAGTGAATTTTTTCTTAATTATGGGATAATTCAGCATTTGTTTTAGATAGTTTTATACTGAACTTTATTTTCCAGTTATTATGAAATAAAATTAAGTTTTATGTACATACTTATTAGAATAATAAAATTTTTACTTATGGAAATAATTTTCCAGGAGAAGTATTCATTCACATAAGACTTCTAAAACAATCACAGCTATACAAATATACCAATATCGTTTGAAACATACAAAAAATATTTGTAGAATTTAAAATATCAATATAATAATTTGACTTTCTCTGCTTAACTTCAGAGTAGCTAGGACATTCTTATAAGCCTCCACAGATTCAAACAATGAAAATTTCTGAGCCTGAATCCTAGTAAAAATGCAAGATAGCTTCACAATAAATTAGTTCCTGAGCATAGAAGGACAATGGGTGGAAAAAATAACAAGAAATTTGTACTCTGGGATTTTTAGTTGTTGTTCAAAATACTGATTTAGGAGTCAGATATATTAAGAATAATTCTCTAGCTCTACCATTTACTATCTGTGTGACTTTTCTTAAAATTACTTTATGTCTAAGCTTCTGTTTCCTTGTTTGTAAGATAGAATTAGTAATAACTATCTCAATAGATTTTTATAAAAATTATATAAGAAAAGATATAAAATCAATTAGCCCAGTGTCCAGAGAAAATTCCTAAAATAGGAATTATGATTAATACATAAAGATTTTAAATATTAGTCAATAAAACTATTAATAACTTTAATTACTGGACTAATTTGATAAAATGAAGCACATTCCAATGTTCTTTCTGATTTACTGAAGAAGTCTCTTCTCTTAATTGCTTATGCCACAAGAAGTTAAGTAATCTCTTAGATGTTTAATTAAGAATTCCCAATATTCCTGTTATAATTAGTGAAAACACAGCTTCTGTTACCATGCAACATGCAGAACACGTTTCATAAACCAAGTTTTGAATGGGTGTAAACTCAGAAGTCCCTGAAGGCAGTTCCCAATTAGCCTACTGCTAAGTGGAATACACTTAGAATTGCATTAAATGCTTTGATTAAACATAAAAAAGCTCTTGTTAAACAACCATAATGAAATATCTCATTAACTGTGATATAGGGTTTTGTGTGTGTGTGTGTGTAAGATAGATCATACTCCCCACTTTTCAATACAGAATAGTTAACTAATTGTCTGGTATTTGCATTATGTGTGGAAACAGCTGCTTCCTTGGTCTTGATTCACGTTAGACAGCTAAAATTCATTTATCTCTCAACCTTGAAGTTTACAAACTGTTATTAATATTTTCTACATTTATTGATTCATAATTAAAAGATCCTGTTGGTTTTGGAGTCAACAGAAATATAGAACTCCAGAACTCAATTGAACATATTTTAGATTTTGTGGAAGGACCACGTCCTGAGGAGTAATCATTAGTGTTTAGGTTAAAGAATTAGTATTTCTGAATCTTGTCTTAATTCAACCATATTCCCAGAATAAGTTCAAAACCAAATATTTCCTTTATTATTAGCTAGGTTTTGAACTCAAGTTATTTAATTCCCTGGTAAACTGCAGAAACTTCCTGAAGTATGTGGTAGGCAAAACTATACTGGTTTATTTACTTTCTTGGCATCTTTTTATTGAGTTTCCATCCCAATCTGAACATTTTAGAACTGTGACTCTTAAACATCACTGTGAATCAATATCATCTGTGTTGCTTTTAAAAAATGATTTATCCTGAACCCAGCAATGGGAATGTATTGGATTGATGACTGAAGTACCGTCATCAAAGTACTGAAGTACTTTAGCTTTTACCATACTAATGACCAGAAAAGCTAGAAAAGAAACACTCAAAAAATTAGTAAAAGGGAGTATCAAGGAAGGGAGGAGAATATTCTCCCCCAAACCTAGAGTGAAACCAAGCTAGCCAACAACCTTAAACCCTTCACAAATTAAAACTTCTCACACTGTAGGGAGTGCCCAAGTTCATGTTTTAAAAATGTTTGAATTTGACTTTTCATCTTCTAACTTTCCCCCTCAAAAATCCCTAACAATTTAATTTTTTCAGTATCAAAGTAGCTCAGTTTATTTTAGTCTATGAAATATTTTTCTTTACTTGTCTGTTAATCACTTAGTTAATATTTGTTTACACAGATTATTTTGTAATATTCCTCAAATCTTTTTCTTTGAAATTAAACATATGTAGCTTGAGAATGAAGATTGTTTTGAGACTAGGGATAGGATACTTATGGTACCTACACATATCTCTTAATTATATATATATTTTTTGATATCTAAAATTCTTATCAGGTATCAGCAATTCCACTTTCCATTCTCTTTTTATTTTTATAACATAGTATGATCAAATGCAGCAACATATTCTGTATTTGAAAAAGCTATTTTAGAGCCAAAGATGACAATGCCAAAATTAAACAGTTAATTGACATACAGAACCAGTATGTTTATGCTTGAGATATCTTAATTTTAGCTGATGGACAAATGTTCAGAATGATGGTAAAATTTTTGTCTTAATTATAATGGTTTAATTGCCAAAAGTTCACTGTATAAAAATTGAACCTATAGGAGTAGTAGACCTCCCTGTAATAATGGAGTAGTAAATTCTAAACATGTTATTTAAAACCTGCAATTGTACAAGTTATACAAACAGCACACATTTAGACTACTACTAGAGGACTTTTGTTACAAAATATAAATATATATATATATATATATATATATATATGTATATATAAAGAATCTACCCCACTCTTCTTCAGTTAGTTGCCTTATTGTTCTCTGCAACAAACTCCATGGGACTTCTCTGAGTTTGTTGGACATGTCCTGCTTCTTAAGCAAGGAACTCCATGACACCTCCTTCATTTTGCCTCTGTAGCTATCCTTGAAACCACCCAACAAAGTTCATAATTATATGCTTATTTGCATTAATGTTCAGTTAATGTGACTCTCCCATTAAATGTATTTATATTAAATTATAACAATATTTGTGTTATTTATGGGTAGGGTAGTAAGATGGGAGTGAGAACACTGTGAGTTGTCTCAGTTCATGGACAAATAATCAAAAGTTTGGTGTGCATATTTTAAGTTCTAGCATACAGTATAAGTCTGTGAAGATAATTCAAGTATTTAATGGGAAGACAAATATATAGGAGAGTTTTCTGTGCTAGAGATATATTTAAATCCTTGGGATCTTAGATCACAAAGGTAGAAAATTATATACTTGACTGAGAAAACTATAAGTCATCTTCAAAAGACAGCCTAATTTCCTAATCATTAATAGAACATGTATTTTTATGTTAAAAAAATGATGAGTACCTCTGGCCTCCACTGCATGATATAGGCAGCTAGAAAGAGTATTGCTCTTACCCTGCCACAAAGATCTAGAATAACTTTTCAAATTCTTTTTGTTTTTAACCCATTAAGATCTAAGCTCACAGAGAAACAACTAGTCTCAAATAGAGATGAAAACTTGCAGGGAGAGATGAAATGGAAGTACTTGCTCACCTAGGGTAGAATAATGCAACTGAATACAGGTAAAAAACATTTGGCTAGAAGCATTGATGACCTTGCTGAACGTAGAAATTGAGTTGGTGGAAGAGTGTGAAACCTAAGGACCTGCTGAATTTATGAAAGGCAATTTTGTTGCTTCTCTGTGAAACCTAACGGATTTTCACTGAAAAGGCCAGAAAAAAATGCTAAGAATTGTCCATTGTGGTGACCTTGGGGAGGGGAAGAGCACTTATATGTGAAGCGCAAGAAACTCTGCCCAGATTCTTCTCCCCTATACCCCTACGGAGAGAAGTTTGAATGTGAGGGGAAAAGGGAAATAGACTATGATTTTCTTTGGCATTACTAAAAACTCATGGCAGCTGGGGAAGGGAACAATGGGGGGGGGGAAAGTCTTACTCCCGGTGGAGAAGCAGGATTATACACTGGACTCATAACTATAACTAAAAAAAGAATAGGAGAACTAAGATGACCACATCCATGAGTTCCCTGGAACAGTACTTGCCAAAACCTGAAGCTAACCAGAATAAGACACCCCTGCCACCAGGCTAATAGGTCTTAAATTACAAATAACAGAATTATACTACTGGGAGAGAAAAGATGACAAACAAGAACATAGAGAATAGCCTTCTCTGAGGTAGAGTGCAGGGAGAAGTTTTAAGCTCAGAATGTAAAAAACATGCTTGAACAAATCTACCCCACCCTAACGTAATATATTGCTACAGTGTGCTGCAATGAAGGTAACCATGGCAATTGCAAACCTCAAAACCACCCGAAGCCCTAATTTAGCTCAGACACTGTAACAGAGCCTAGTAAAAGGGATTCTGTCCCCATTTCCAAGCACAAAGAATATTTACCTTTGTCTATATTGTCCTACACAATATATGTGGTTCTAAAGAAATTAAAGTGCATTTGAAAAGGCAAGATAAAACACACATTGAAGAGACAAGACGTTGTCAGATATCAATGATAAAGAGAGACATTAGAGCCATCTAATATGGACTGTAAAATAATTACTATTAATGTGTGAAAGGCTCTAAAGAAAACCTGGGCCACATGCAAGAGCATTTGAGCAACATCATCGAGTCAAAAACTATACGAAATAATTAAATAGAAATTCTAGAAATGAAAAAGATTTTATTATCAGAAATGAAGAATGCTTCTAGTGAGCTCATCAATAGATGTGAAACAGATGGGAAAACAATCAAATAATTTGAAGACATGTCAAGAAACATTAGTCAAATTGAAACACACACACACATACACACACATGTGCATGTGCATTTGATATGCCTGAAAACATATCAGATGAAATGAACAGCTAAACACAAGTTTTACTGGTGTCAGACTTCTTTCTTTATTCAAATATAGGTCTAATTGGTGACTTTGTAGAAACAGACAACACATATTCCATAATATCATGTAACAGAATAAACTTGGATAGTCTTTACCCTCCTATCTAGTGGTGAAGTATCATGGACATAGAATAAAGCAAAACACATATTATCAACATAAAAATATATCAAAATTACATTGTGAGAGAGAGTATGTAGTTACTTTCTGGTAAACAGTATCATACAATAACCAGAAAATTTGAGCCTCAAATAAAGGGCAGAAAAAGAATTTACAATACTCCTTCCCAATAGTGGGACTGAAGAAAAAAATGTGGAAAATCCTTAGTGATAGAGAAGGGGGAAAAACCAGTGGGCTAAAGGCAGAAAGAATAGGAGAACTGAGAAAAGAAACATAACAGACTTCAATGCATCATCCTGTGTATTTTCTGTATGTTTTTGGCTAACCCTAATTTTACATTTGGGCCAGGGTTCAAACTGAATATTTTCAGACATTTGGAGCTTATGAAATGTTATATGAGTAAAGAAGTAAACAGGAAGTTTGGGAATATTTGACTCATTCCAGTACTCATGACCACTGTTGTTCACCTAAGCTTCTGCAGCCAAACTCCTTTGTGACCTTTCTAGACATCAGTAATCATAAGGTATGTGGATATTTATATACTGTATAAAGGAAATGCACAGTCTTTAAATCTATTCTCTTAAAAACAATATCTTCATCTAATTCCAGGAGATAATGCTTTCAGATTGTTTACATCTGAACAATTGCTCTCTGTTATAAAATCTTGTAAGAGAGGAAATTCATTATGAAACAAAAACATTAGAAGATACTAGTCGGAATACAGAGAAAACAGGAGGTGGTTAGAGGGAGCTGAAGGTTAGAAGCAGTTGGAAGAGATTTTTAAAACTTCTATCATTCATCCAAATTATTTTTCTTTGAACAGTATTCCTTTGTATGATTGGTATTAAGCTTCTAATATTAAAAGGTTTGTGAATCCATGACTTTGAATAATCATGAGTATCTGAATATGTGATGTGAACATCAAATTTCAAATGTGAAAAGAACATGGATTTCAAAGTTTAAACTCTGAGTTCTAGCCTAAGCTCTGGTATTTACTATGTGTGTTAACTTTGAAAATCACTTAAGCCTTCTGGGCTTCAATCTCACCATTTCCAAAATTGTTTTGTTACAAAATTACTAAGGCTTAAAATAGCTACAGAATGTGAAAGCACTTTTTATTCTATTTGATACAAAGGTAAGCATTATTTTTATGTAATTAATTTTGCCCAGCTGCCTTCCTTTTTTCAAGGAGAACTCTTCATGGTTTGACTCCATGTCATATGGTTCTTGAGGGAATGGTCAATGACTATTCACCTTTCATAGCACCAGGGATGGGAATATTACCTCCCCCACCTTCACATCACTGAAATTCCTTCCCTGGGAATTTAAAAATTGGAACCAAAGAAAGCAAGTTCTTCTATCTAATGGTGAGGCTGTGAAGTTGTGGGCTAGATGGAACAAATAAAACCAGCCTGTAGAAAGAGGCTGACATGAAGATAGGGAGAATGTTGGCATTTTCCCCCATGGTCTCTGCCTTTAGTGTCTTCTTGCTCTTCAGAAGGTTTTATTCCTTGGGTCACAGAATTTTTTTTTTCCCTAAATTAAATCACAGTGAGTTTTTGTCACCCACAAGCAGAAATGATCTCTAGATTAATAAAAACAGTCTCAACCTTTTTTGGCTTGCTGGTGGTGATTCAGCCCCTTACTGCAAAGGATAGTATTTCATGGAGATGGTAAACATTTGTCTATTAAAAATAAATTTAATAGGTATTAGGTGATAAGACAAACATGTGCTAGCTCACATTACCACTTCTTCCATAATGAAAGCAGAAGATAATGGAGACAAAGCAGAACAATATTTTCATAGATAGCATCCTGAAGGGAAATTTGGTTTAGTCAAAATCATTCCATTTAAGTCCCTCTTAAACACAGTACAAAGCCCTGAAGCCATGAGAGCTAACCCAGTCTAGTATTGATTTTCATTGGTTTATTTGTCACCATAAAAAAAAAAAAAAACAGAAAAATGCTATGATATTATGGAGGATAAGTGAATATATCACATGTATATATTTTTCCCCTAAATCTAGTTCATGGGAGATGCTTTATAAATATTTGTATTGTAATGAAATTTTACTCTAAGTTTTATATTGAAGTCTTTCTAAATAATTTATTAATTATTTCTAATTGTTTTTCATGCATCTCAAAGTTTAAAGGTTTGGATTTTTTAGTTTTTGCAATCTCCTTTAAAAAAATAACTTCTTGAGGTGCTTCAAGATGGCAGAAGAGTAAGACATGGAGATCACCTTCCTCTCTACAAATGCATCAGAAATAAATCTACATGTGGAACAACTCCTACAGAACATACACTGAATGTTGGCAGAAAACCTCAGACCTCCCAAAAGGCAAGAAACTCCCCAGGTACCTGGGTAGGGAAAAGAAAAAAAAGTGACAAAAGAATAGGGATGGGACTTGCACCTAGGGGAGGGAGCTGCGAAGGAGTAAAGGTTTCCACACACTAGGAAGCGCCTTCGCAGGTGGAGACTGCGGGTGGCGGGAAGCTTCGGAGCCGTGGAGGAGAACCCAGCAATAGGGGTGAGGAGGGCAAAGCAGAGAGATTCCTGAACAGAGGATCAGTGCCGACGAGCACTCACCAGCCTGAGAGGCTTGTCTGCTCACCCACTGGGGTGGGCGGGGGCTGGGAACTGAGGCTCCGGCTTCAGTCAGATCCTAGGGAGAGGACTGGGGTTGGCTGCATAAACACAGCCTGAAGGGGGCTAGTGTGCCACAGCTAGCTGGGAAGGAGTCAGGGAAAATAACTTGAGTTGCCAAAGAGGCAAGAGACTTATTCTTGCCTATTTGTTTCCTGGTGCGTGAGGAGAGGGGATTAAGAGTGCTGCTTAAAGGAGCTCCAGAGATGGGAGGGAGCTGCAACTATCAGACCCAGGAGACGGGCATGAGATGCTAAGGCTGCTGCTGCAACCACCAAGAAACCTGTGTGCAAGCACAGGTCACTATCCACATCGCCCCTGTGGGGAACCTGTGCAGCCCACCACTGCCAGGGCCCTGTGATCCAGGGACAACTTCACCGGGAGAACACACGGCATAGCTCAGACAGGTGCAACGTCACACTGGCCGCAGGCTTGCCCCGCATTCCATACCCTTTCCTCTTCCCAGGTTAAGTGAGCCAGAGGCCCTAATCAGCTGCTCCTTTAATCCCCTTGTGTCTGAGTGAAGAACAGATGCCCTCAGGAAACCTACACACAGAGGAGGGGCCAAATCCAAAGCTGAACCCCAGGAGCTATGTGAACAAAGAAGAGAAATGGAAATTTTTCCCAGCATCCTCAGGAGCAGTGGATTTTATCTCCACAATCAACTTGATGCCCCATGCATCTGTGGAATACCTGAATGCACAATGAATCATTCCAAATTTAGGAGATGGACTTTGGGAGCAATGATATATATATATATATATATATATATATATATATATATATACACACATATATATATATTTTTTCTTTTTCTCTTTTTGTGAATGTGTATGTATATGCTACTGGGTGTGATTTTGTCTGTATAGCTTTGCTTTTACCATTTGACTTAGGGTTCTGTCTATCTTTTTTTTTGTTTTTCTTTTTCTTTTTATATTATAGTTTTTAGCTGGTGGATTTGTTTGTTTGTTTTTTTTTTTGGTTTGGTTGCTCTCTTCTTTCTTATCTTTCTTTCTTTCTTTTCTTTCTTTCTTTCTTTCTTTCTTTCTTTTTTTTGCAGTACGTGGGCCTCTCACTGTTGTGGCATCTCCCATTGTGGAGCACAGGCTCCAGATGCGCAGGCTCAGCAGCCATGGCTCATGGGCCTAGTCGCTCCATGGCATGTGGTATCTTCCCAGACTGGGGCACGAACCCATGTTCCCTGCATCAGCAGGTGGACTCTCAACCACTGCACCACCAGGGAAGCCCTTTCTTTCTTTCTTTCTTTCTTTCTTTCTTTTCTTTCTTTCTTTCTTTCTTTCTTTCTTTCTTTCTTTCTTTCTTTCCTTCTTTCTTTCTTTCTTTCTGACTTTTCTCCCTTTTATTCTGACCCATGTGGATGACAGGCTCTTGGTGCTCCAACCGGGTGTCAGGACTGTGTCTCTGAGATGCAAGAGCCAATTTCAGGACGTTGGTCAAACAGAGACCTCCCAGCTCCACGTAATATCAAATGGTGAAAATCTCCCAGAGATGTCAGTCTCAAAGCGAAGACCCAGCTCCACTCAATGACCAGCAAGTGACAGTGCTGGATACCCTATGCTAAACAATTAGCAAGAAAAGGAACACAAACCCACCCCTTAACAGAGAGGCCACCTAAAATCATAAAAAGGCAACAGGCACCTCAAAACACACCACAAGACATGGACCTGCACACTAGAAAGAAAACATCCAGCCTCATTCACAAGAACACAGGCACTAGTCCCCTCTATCAGGAAGCCTAGACAAGCCACTGAACCAAGCTTAGACACTGGGGCAGACACCAAAACCAATAGGAATTACAAACCTGCAGCCTATGCAGAGGAACCCCAAACACAGTAAGTTAAGCAAAAGAAGAAGACAGAGAAACACACAGCTGATGAAGGAGCAAGGTAAAACCCCACCAGACCTAACAAATGAAGAGGAAATAGGCAGTCTACCTGAAAAAGAATTCAGAATAATGATAGTAAAGATGACCGAAAAATCTTGGAAAAAGAATAGAGAAAATACAAGAAATGTTTAACAAGGACCTAGAGAAACTAAAGAGCAAAGAAACACTGGTGAACAACAAAATAAATGAAATTTAAAAGTCTCTAGAAGGGATCAATTGCAGAATAACTGAGGCAGAAGAATGGAGAAGTGACCTAGAAGATAAAATACTGGAAATAACTACAGCAGAGCAGAATAAAGATAAAGGAATGAAAAGAATTGAGGACAGCCTCAGAGACCTCTAGGAGAACATCAAATGCACCAACATTCAAATTATAGGGTTCTCAGAAGAAGAATAGAATAAGAAAGGGACTGAGAAAAAATTTGAAGAGATTATAGTTGAAAACTTCCCTAATATGGGAAAAGAAATAGTTAATTAAGTCCAGGAAGCACAGAGAGTCCTATACAGGATAAATCCAAGGAGAAACAGGCCAAAACACATATTAATCAAATGATCAAAAATTAAATACAAAGAGAAAATATTAAAAACAGTAAGGGAAAAACAACAAATAACACACAAGGGAATCCCCATAAGGTTAACAGCTGATCTTTCATCAGAAATTCTGCAAGCCAGAAGGGAGTAGCAGGACATATTTAAAGTGATGAAGGGGAGGCCTTCCCTGGTGGCACAGTGGTTGAGAGTTTGCCTGCCAATGCAGGGGACACGGGCCCGTGACCCACTCTGGGAAGATCCCACATGCCGCGAAGCAGCTGGGCCTGCGAGCCATGGATGCTGAGCCTGCGCATCTGGAGTCTGTGATCCCAGGAGAGAACACAACAGTGAGAGGTCCACGTACCACATAAAAAAAAAAAAGTGATGAAGGGGAAAAACCTACAAACAACAATACACTACGCAGCAAGGATCTCATTCAGATTTGACAGAGAAATTAAAACTTTACAGACAAGCAAAAGCTAAGAGAATTCAGCACCACAAAACCACCCTTAAACCAAATGCTAAAGGAAACACTCTACGCAGGAAACGCCGGAGAAGGAAAGACCTACAATAAAAAAACACAAAACAATTAAGAAAATGGTGATAGGAACATATATATCGATAATTATCGTAAATGTAAATGGAATAAATGCTCCAACCAAAAGACGTACACTAGCTGAATGGATACAAAATCAAGACCCATAAATATGCTGTCTACAACAGATCCACTTCAGGCCTAGGGACACATACAGATTGAAAGTGAGGGGATAGAAAATGATATTCCATGCAAATGGAAATGAAAAGAAAGCTGGAGCAGCAATTCTCATACCAGACAAAATAGATTTTAAAACAAAGACTATTACAAGAGACAAAGAAGGACACTACATAATGATCAAGGGATCATTCCAAGGAGAAGATATAACAATTGTAAACATTTATGCACCCAGCATAGGAGCACCTCAATACATAAGGCAAATACTAACAACCATAAAAGGGGACATTGACAGTAACACAGCCATGGTAGGACACTTTCACAACCCACTTTCACCAGTGGACAGAGCATCCAAAATGAAAATAAATAAGGAAACACAGCTTTAAATTATACATTAAACAAGAGGAATGAATTGATATTTATAGGACATTCCATCCAAAAACAACAGAATACATTTTCTTCTCAACTGCTCAATGAACATTCTCCAGGATAAATCATGTCTTGGGTCACAAATCAAACCTTGATAAATTTAAGAAAATTGAAATTTTATCAAGTACCTTTTCTGACCACAATGCTATGAGACTAGCCATCAATTACAGGAAAAAAATATTTAAAAGATACAAACAAATGGAGGCTAAATAATACACTACTTAATAACCAAGAGATCACTGAATAATTCAAAGAGGAAATCAAAAAACACCTAGAAACAAGTGACAATGAAAACTTGACCACCGAAAACCTATGGGATGCAGCTAAAGCAGTTCTAAGGGGGAAGTTTATAGCAATACAATCCTACATTAAGAAACAATAAACACCTCACATAAACAACCTAACCTTACACATAAAACAATCAGAGAAAGAAAGAAAGAAAAAAAAAGTTAGCAGAAGGAAAGAAATCATAAAGATTGGACTAGAAATAAATAAAAAAGAAATGACAGAAACGATAGCAAAGATCAATAAAACTAAAAGCTGGTTCTTTGAGAAGATATACAAAAGTGATAAGCCATTAGCAATACTCATCAAGAGAAAAAGGGAGAAGACTCCAATCAATAGAATTAGAAATGAAAAAGGAGAAGTAATAACTGACACTGCAGAAATACACAGGATCATGAGAGATTACTACAAGCAAATATATGCCAATAAAATGGACAACCTGGAGGAAATGGACAAATTCTTAGAAATGCACAATGCTTCCAAGACTGAAGTAGGAAGAAATAGAAAATGTGAACAGACAAATCACAAGCAGTGAAATGGAAACTGTGATTAAAAATCTTCCAACAAACAAAAGCCCAGGACCAGATGAGTTCAGAGGCGAATTCTATCAAATATTCAGAGAAAAGCTAACACCTATCCTCCTCAAACCGTTCCAAAATATAGCAGAGAGAGGAACACTCCCAAACTCATTCTACAAGGCAACTATCACCCTGATACCAAAACCGAAAAAAGATGTCACAAAGACAGAAAACTACAGGCCAATATCACTGATGAATGTAGATGCAAAAATCCTCAACAAAATACGAGCCAACAGAATCCAACAGCACACTAAAAGGATCATACACTATAACCTCATGGGGTTTATCCCAGGAATGCAAACATACTTCAATATACACAAATCAATCAATGTGATACACCATATTAACAAAATGAAGGAGAAAATCCATATGATCCTCTCAATAGAGGCAGAGAAAGCTTTCAAGAAAATTCAACACCGATTTATGATAAAAACAGGAAAGAAACTAGGCATAGAGGGAATTTACTGCAACATAATGAAGGCTATATATGACAAACCCACAACCAATATCATCCTCAATGGTGAAAACTGAAACCATTTCCACTAAGATCAGGAAAAAGACAAGGTTGTCCACTCTCACCACTCTTATTCAGCATAGTTTTGGAAGTTTTAGCCACAGCAATCAGAGAAGAAAAAGAAATAAAAGGAATACAAGTTGGAAAAGAGGAAGTAAAGCTGTCACTGTTTGCAGATGACATGATATTATACGTAGAGAATCCTAAAGATGTTACCAGAAAACTATTACAGCTAATTAATGAATTTGGTAAAGTAGCAGGATACAAAATTAATGCATAGAAATATCTGGCATTCCTATACACTAATGATGAAAAATCTGAAAGTGAAATTAAGACACTCCTATTTACCACTGCAACAAAATGTATAAAATATCTTGGAATAAACCTAGCTAAGGAGACAAAAGACCTGTATGCAGAAAATTATAAGACACTGATGAAAGAAATTAAAGATGATACAAATAGATGGAGAGATATACCATGTTCTTGGATTGGAAGAATCAACATTGTGAAAATGACTCTACTACCCAAAGCAATCTACAGATTCAATGCAATTCCTATCAAACTACCACTGGCATTTTTCACAGAACTAGAACAAAATATTTCACAATTTGTATGGAAACACAAAAGACTCCGAATAGCCAAATCAATCTTGAGAACGAAAAACGGAATCACTCTCCCTGACTTCAGACTATAGTATGAAGCTACAGTAATCAAGACAGTACAGTCCTGGCAAAAAAAAAAAAAAAAACAGAAATATAGATCAATGGAACAGGATAGAAAGCCCAGAGATAAACCTATGCACATATGGTCACCTTATCTTTGATTAAGGAGCAAGAATATACAGGGGAGAAAAGACAGCCTCTTCAATAAATGGTGCTGGGAAAACTGGACAGTTACATGTAAAAGCATGACATTAGAACACTCCCTAACACCATACACAAAAATAAACAAAAAATGGATAAAAGACATAAACGTAAGGCCAGACACTATCAAACTCTTAGAGGAAAACATTGGCAGAACAATCTGTGACATAAATCACAGCAAGATCCTTTTTGACCCACCTCCTAGTGAAATGGAAATAAAAACAAAAATAAACAAATGGGACCTAATGAAACTTAAAAGCTGTTGCACAGCAAAGGAAACCATAAATAAAACAAAAAGACAACACTCAGAATGGGAGAAAATATTTGCAAATGAAGCAACTGACAAAGGATTAGTCTCCAAAATTTACAAGCAGCTCATGCAGCTCAATATAAAAAAAAAAACAAACAACCCACTCTAAAAATTGGCAGAAAACCATTTCTCCAAAGAAGATATACAGATTGCCAACAAACACATGAAAGGATGCTCAGCATCTTTAATCATTAGAGAAATGCAAATCAAAACTACAATGAGATATCATCACACACCAGTCAAAATGGTCATCAGCAAAAATCTACAAATAGTAAATGCTGGAGAGGGTGTGGAGAAAAGGAAACCCTCTTACACTGTTGGTGGGAATGTAAATTGATGCAGCCACTATGGAGAACAGTATGGAGGTTCCTTAAAAAAACTAAAAATAGAACTACCATATGACCCAGCAATCCCATTACTGGGCATATATCCTGAGAAAACCATAATTCTAAATGAATCATGTACCACAATGTTTATTGCAGCTCTACTTACAATAGCCAGGACATGGAAGCACCCTAAGTGTCCATCAACAGATGAATGGATAAAGAAGATGTGACACTTATATACAATGGAATATTACTCAGCCATAAAAAGAAACGAAATTGAGCTACTTGTAATGAGGTGGGTGGACCTAGAGTTTGTCATACAGAGTGAAGTATGTAAGAAAGAGAAAAACAAATACTGTATGCTAAAACATATATATGGAATCAAAAAAAACAAAATGGCCATGAAGAACCTAGTGGCATTGTAGAGGGGAATAAAGATGCAGACCTGCTAGAGAATGAGCTTGAGGATACAGGGAGGGGGAAGGGTAAGCTGGGACAAAGTGAGAGAGTGACATGGACATATATACACTACCAAATGTAAAATGGATAGCTAGTGGGAAGTAGCCACATAGCACTGGGAGATCAGCCCGGTTCTTTGTGACCACCTAGATAGGATAGGGAGAGTGTGAGAGACGGAGACAAAAGAGCAAAGAGATATGGGGATATATGTATATGTCTAATTGATTCACTTTGTTATAAAGCAGAAACTAACACACCATTGTAAAACAATTATACTCCAATAAAGATGTTAAAAGAAAAAAACATATAATTTCAAAGGAAAAAGAACTTGTTTATAAATACCATAATTTCATTAAAAAGTGAAAAAAATCTTTATGTTGTGTAACACTTATTTTTGTAGAATAAATCAAATGAATGCCATTTTCAAAACTTATGTGCATTATTATAATAAAAGCCTAAAATCTTTTGAAGAAAAATTTTGAAAGAAATGGCATAATATTAATTTCATTTTAAGTGATAAAATCTTAGCATGGATTTTAAAAGATATTATAATAAATGTAGACATGACACTTTATGTTAGGAAGACATTTCTTGTATATATATATAATATACATATACATATATAAAATATCAACCATATATATCTTATATATTATGTGAGTGTACCAGAAAGAGTCTACCTAGGGGGGTAAGAAAAAAGCAAACCTAATTACAAAACAACTTTTAATAAGGAATATGCATACTTCTAATTTAGAATAACTAAAGTGCCAATTGCCCACTTATGAGAACAATCAGACTATGTCTTCTGATCCTTAAAAAAATATAATAAGTTAAGCAAATGTTCAGTATGGCTATATATATTTATATATTGTTTGCAATAAAAGTAATATGTTTAAGAATGAAAAATCAGAGTCAAGTTTAGATAAGCAGAATTTCAAGTAAGGCATAATTTTATCAATTACTATTTGCATCAATATATCCATCTATTTCTCATAATTTTTTAGTAATTTTCCATTGAGTAACTTGGATTATTTAGGTTTACAATCATAGTCTCAAACAATAATTTTACATCACTTTTACTAATTTTTAAACCTCTCATTTACTTGTAGTTTCTAACCATATAGGCTTGTTATTGCAGCATATGTAATAAAGGAAGAATAGTCATCACTAAAAATCCTGACTAGGCTGTGGATGCAGTATTTCGCCAGTAAAGTCTTTTTTAATTGTGTCTTGCAAATGATTCCATAATAATTATCTGTGGATTTCAATAATAAAATTCTCTGAAAAGGAATTGAACAAAACAGGTCCATGACACAGATCTTGGGCCATTCATTCTACCATAAGATTTATAGGGGAAATCTTATGAAAATGCAAAAAGATTTGTATTTTTCTTAGTTTATTTCCAGTCCTAGTTTATAGGTTTAATATCACATCTTCAAATTGTTATAAATAGTATTCATCAGTAAGTATTTGAATGTAAGTCAATTTTCAGTTCTTCTGTATAATCTGATTTTCCTACTGAAGCATGAGTAGTTATCATAAAGGTATGTGTATGCATGCGTTTCTATCTGTTTTTGTGTGTATGGTTAAGGGCATCTACTCATTAAAATATTTTTAAAAACATCATTTACTTCCTATCCAATTTGTAATAAATTATTTTGGAAGCACTTCACAACAGCCTCTCAAATATAGCCTTCTCCTTTCTGATTTTCAGTCTTCTTTTCCAATATGTCCTCCTCCCATACTGTAAATGAAACAGGTGGACCTTAATCTTTTATAAATTATTACATTTTTCTAAATACACATTTTTCTTTTTACATTCAGGTATTGGCTCTGAGAATCAATGCTAACGTGTCACATATTCTTAAAGGAAATGTCCATTGAAATATCCTGAAAAATCTTCCTAGCAACACTGGATGGAAGGAATTTTATTTTTTGTTGTTACAGTTCACAAGCTTTGTAAAAATTTATTTCACATAAGTATTTCTGAGTTAGAGGACATTTTGTAGAATTCATGTAGTCAGAATAAATTTTACAAACAGAATCCTAGGCTCATAAAGAGAGGTACAGTTCTTAAATTAGTTATTTTGTATAGATTTTGGGAGACACAATTAGGTATGAGATTCTACATCTTAATGGCATCAGAAATGTCCTTAATTGATTGCAAGTGGCTAGAGGCAGATTATTTATATCTTAAGAATGTATATCAGGTGCAATAATCACTGTAGTGACTGTGATACTGGAAAATTAAATATACGTGAAATAGGATGGACTTTGTTTCCTGTAATTAATCCATTTGTTGTATTATTGGACTAATATTACATTTACAATCACTTGTGTTATCAGTCTTGAGTAGTACTTCATTTTTAAATCATTAAGAAGATATATAACTGTATTCTCATTATAATACTTAACCCCAAAATTTTCTCATGACCTTCTATAATTTATTCAGCAGACTTAACTCTCATTATGTGCATACAAACCAAATTGTACTGCTAATTTTTCCTTAAAGATTTCCCTGAATACATATTATTAGATTATATTTATTAATGTTATTAAAATATAGAACATTATTTACAGAGAAAACTTATTATAAAACTAATTTTATTTATAATCAAACAATATAAAATGTCTCATGTATTTTTAGATATACTGATATTTTATAGCTTATAACCATCCATAAATGATAGACCATTCATGCCTGCAGTCTATCCCTTTGGGCATGACATTTCCTTATAAAGAACTTTAATATTTTATACTGTCAATGTTATTATTGCATAATTACTTTCATTTGAAGTGTAATTGATGAGAATTCATAGATTTTGAAGGCTAAGATTAATGATATCTGCCTAGGCAAAATTCTCTCTGTATTGTACTTTTTGTTCTGCAGGAAGGACATTTCTCCAATTAGCATTGCTATTCTTTTCTTTACAAGGCTTATATTTAGAAAATATCGGTTTTGTTAGTGATTCAAAAAAATTATCTCAAGACCAAAACATTTGAATGTTCATGTGTGATCTATGATTATACTGATAAACATATTTGAAGATTATAATAATTTCCCTTGCAAAGTTAATTGTAAGTCATTCTTCCCAGATGGTTTTTCTTAAAAATAAACTGCAATATAACATATTTTTTATAAACTTTTTTAAGGCTGAGGGAAGTTAAGTGATTCTGATATAATTCTTAGCAAATTATGCATTATAATTTGATGAGAGATATATATGGAAACAATTACTGAAAAATATAGATTGCAGGCATTTTACTGAAATGTAACGTTAGTAGTTTGAGTTGCTCTAAGGTATTTTTTTAACTAAGTTTGCAAAAATGTCTTCCTGAGGAACAAAGTTAATAAAAAAAACGGTGTCTGGTAATTAGCATATCCATGCTCTGTGAGCAGAAAGGAAATAATATTGTTTATAAAAATATTATTTTCTCATTCAATCACAAATTTATTTATAGTCATTTGAAAGTAGAAAATTCTGGCAAAGAAAAATAATATCTAACTCCATTCCTTATATTCATCTGGCTTCAATGCACATGGACAAATTACATACTAGATGTCACAACCACAACTGAGCCAGATAGAATTTTCTCTACTTTCAGCACCATTTCAACTTTGCCTTCAAGACCCATTTGCTTTGACCCAGTAACAATGGTAACAGTTATTCTGTCAGTCAAGTTTCTTGACGACAAATAACTTTAGCTGTCTTAAGTGAAAAACAAAATTATTGGATGGTATGAGGGAATCACAGACTCATTTGGAAGCCTGGAGAAATAGACTTGGGAATGAGTAGGAAGCAAGGTTTCTAGGACCATGATCAATGTCAGGCTACAGGAATGTTCTCTTTAAAACCTTTTTACAAATGCATGCTGTTTTTATAATATAATTTCTCTAAATACTTAATTCTCTAAATACTTTTGATTTAATACCTCCTACATTTATTTCCACTTTCATAATTAAACATCTACAGTAGAACTCTTAACTGGTACTCAACTAATCTACTTACAAGAGTAATGTGTGTACCACTCTCCTGTAAAACCTTCAAAACTAAAGCTCCTGGCATACTTGTGAGTCTAAATAGAAGCCCCTCTGCAACAGGCCTGGACACATCTGCTCCAACCAGTTCTCTTGCACTTACCTTCTGTTAGCAAGTGAATTTGTGAGTCTTCAAATTTCACATGTTGAAGTCCTCAACCCCATGTAACTGTGTTTGAAGGTAGGGATTTTAGGAAATAATTGGGATTAAATGAGGTCATAAGAGTGGAGCCCTAATCTAAAAGGATCGCTGGCCTTATAAGAAGAGGAAGAAAACTTTCTTGTTCTAGCTCCATGGACACAAAGAAGTGTGAGTACACAGAGAGAAGGTGGCTGTCTGCAAGTCAGGAAGAGAGCTCTCACCAGAAACTTAACAGGCTGACACATTGATCTTGAATATTCCAGCCTCCAGAAATATGAGAAAATAAATTTCTATTGTTTAGGCCACCTAGTCTATGGTATTTTGTAGAATTACTAACTGGGGGGGACCTGCAGAGGGTTTCTGAGGTGCTATTAATGTGATTGCTTGTATTATTCATTAGACATCATATAATATTTGTCTTTTTAAGTATGACTTACTTCACTTAGTATGATATTCTCTAGGTCCATTCATTTTGCTGCAAATGGCAATATTTCAATTTTTATGATTGAGTAATATTCCATTATATATATATAACTTATCTTCTTTATTCATTCATCCATTGATGGACACTTAGGTTGCTTCCATGTCTTGGCTATTGTAAATTGTACTGCTATGAATATTGGGGAGCATGTATCTTTTTGAATTAGAGGTTTTTTTTTTTTTTTCTTGGTATTTGTCCAGGGGTGGGGTTACAGGATCATATGGTAGATCTATTTTTAGCTTTTTAAGGAACCTCCATGCTGTTTTCCATAGTGGCTGCACCAATTTACATTCCTATCAACAGTGTAGGATGGTTGCCTTTTCTCCACATCCTCTCCAGCATTTATTATTTGTAAACTTTTTGATGATAGCCATTCTGGCCAGTGTAGGGTGATACCTCATTGTAGTTTTGATTTGCATTTCTCTAATAACTAGCAATGTTGAGCATCTTTTCATGTGCCTGTTGAACATCTGCATTATATTCCATTTAAAGATATAAAATATTGGTTATATTCCCTGTGCTATACAATAAATCCTTTTATCTTATTTATTTTATACATGGTAATTTGTACCTCTTAAACCCCTACTGCTGTATTGCCCCTCTCCCCAACTTGTGACCACTTGTTTGTTCTCTATACCTGAGAGTCTGTTTTTTCTTTGTTTGTTTGTTTTTTGTTTTTGTGGTACGTGGGCCTCTCACTGTTGTGGCCTCTCCCATTGTGGAGCACAGGCTCCGGACGCACAGGCTCAGCAGCCATGGATCACGGGCCTAGTCGCTCCATGGCATGTGGGATCTTCCTGGACAGGGGCATGAACCTGTGTCCCCTGCATCGGCAGGCAAACTCTCAACCACTGCGCCACCAGGGAAACCCTGTTTTTGTTTTTATATTCATTCCCTTGTTTTATATTTTAGATTCTACACATAAATGAAAACATAAGTATTTTTCTTTCTCTCTCTGACTTAGTTCACTAAACATAATAACCTCCAGGTCCATCCATGTTGCTACAATGCAAAATTTTATTTTTTTATGGCTGAGTAATATCACATGGCATACGTATATTATGTACACCTCATATTTTTTATCCATTCATCTGTTGATGGACACTTGGGTTGCTTCCATATTTTGGTTATTGTAAATAATGCTGCTGTGAACATTGGGGAGCATATATCTTTTCAAATTAGTGTTTTTGTATTCTTTGCATCTATTCCTAAGAGTAGAATTACTGGATCATATGATAGTTCTACTTTTAGTTTTTAAGAAGCTTCATGCTGTTTTCCATAATGACTGCAACCAGTCTAAATTTGTACCAACTGTGTACTACAGTTCCTCTTTCTTCACATTTTTGTCAACATATGTTATTTGTGGTCTATTTGATGATAGCCTTTCTGACAGGTATAAGGTGAAATTTCATCCTGGTTTTGATTTGCATTTCCCTGCTGATTAATGATGGTGAACATCTTTTCATGTGCCTGTTGACCATGTGTTTGTCTTCTTTGGATAAATCTATATTCAGGTCTTCTGCCTATTTTTAAATTGGGTTGTTTGTTTTCTTGATATTGATTTGTATGCACTGTTTATATATTTTGAATATTAACCCCTTATCAGTCATATCATTTGAAAATGTTTTCTCCCATTCAGTAGGTCATATTTGCATTTGGTTGATGGTTTCCTTTGTTGTGCAAAAATTTTTAAGTATAATTAGGTCCAATTTGTTTATTTTGCTTTGGATTCCTGTGCCTGAGGATACAGATCTAAAAAAATATTGCTACAATTTATGTCCAAGAGCGTTCTGCAAATCCTTTTGTCTAAAAGTTTTATGATCTCTAGTCTTATATTTATGTCTTCAATCCATTTTGAGTTTGTTTTTGTATGTGGTGTCAAAAAATGTTCTAATTTCATTCTTTTGCACATAGCTATTCAGTTTTCCCAGTGCTACTTATTGAAGAGAGTCTTTTCTCCGTTGTGTATTTTTGCCTTTTGTGTCATAGATTAATTGACTGTAGTGTAAGGGTTCATTTTTGGGATCTCTATTCTGTTGCATTGATCTCTATGTTTGTTTTTGTGACAGGGCCATATTGTTTTGATGATTGTAACTTTGTAGTATAGTCTGAAGTCAGGGAACATGATACCTTCAGCATTGTACTTTTTTCTCAAGATTACTTTGGCTATTTGGTGTTGCTTGTGGTTCCATATAAATTTTAAGATTATTTGTTCTAGTTCTGTGAGAAATGTTATGACATTAGATAAGTGTTGCTTTAAATATGTAGATTCCTTTGGGTAGTATGGCCATTTTCACATTATTAATTCTTCCAGTCCAATAGCATGGGATATCCTTCCATTTCTTTGTATCATCTTCAATTTCCTTCATCAGTATCTTACATTTTTCACAGTATAGGTATTTTTTACCTCTTTTGTTAAGTTTATTCCTAGGTATTTTATTCTTCTTGGTGAGATTTTAAATGAGATTGTCGACTTGCTTTCACTTTCTGATTATTCATTAGTAGTGTATAGAAAAGCAGCAGATTTCTGCATACTTATCTGGTATCCTTGAACTTTACTTGATTTATTTATTAGTTCTAATACTTTTTTTTTTTTGGAGTCTTTAGGGTTTTCTCTATATAGTATCATGTCATCTGCAAAGAGTTACAGTTTTATTTCTTCCCTTCCAATTTGGATGCCTTTTTAAAATTTATTTTTCTTGTCTGATTGCTGTGGCTAAGATTTTTAATACTATTTAATATAGAAGTGGTGAGAGTGTGCATTCTTGTCTTGTTCCTGATTTTAGAGAGAAAGCTTTCAGCTTTTCACCACTGAGTATAATGTTAGCTGTGGGTTTGTCATAAACAGAATTATTATGTTAAGAAATGTTCCTTAATACTAACTTTTATTATTAGTTTTTTATTATGAACGAAGTTGAATTGTGTCAAATGCTTTCCCTGCATCTATTGAGAAGATTATGTGACTTTTCATCTTCTTTTTGTTAATGTGGTGTATAATGTTAATTGATTTGCAGATGTTGAACATCCTTGCATCACTAGAATAAATCCCCTATGGCCATGCTGTATGATACTTTTTATATATTGCTGGATTCAGTTTGTTAATATTTTGTTGAGGATTTTTGCATGTACATTTATTAGATATATAGGTCTGCAATTTTCTTTTTTGTAGTGTCTTTGTCTGGTTTTGGTATAACAGTAACAGTGGACTCAAAGAATGAATTTAGAAGAGTTTCCTCTCCTTCAACCTTTCTGGAATAGTTTGAGAAGTTCTTCTTTATATATTTGGTAGAATTCCCCTATGAGGCCATCTGATTCATGGATTGTTTTGGGGGAGGTTTTTAATTACAAATTCAGTTTCACTACTAGTGATAAATCTATTCAGATTTTCTGTTTCTTCTTAAGTTAGGCTTGAAAAAATGTTATGTTTCTAGAAATGTATCCATTTTTTTCTAGGTTGTCCAATTTATTGGCATATAACTGTTTATAGTGCTCTCTAATGATTCTTTTTTAACCTGTTATATGGGTTGTTATTTCTCTTCTTTCACTTCTTATTTTGTTTATTTGGATCCTCTCTTTTTTTTCTTGATGATCCTGGCTAAAACTTATCAATTTTGTTTATCTTTTCAAAAACCAGCTCTTGGTTTCATTGATTTTTTCCCCTCTATATTATTTATGTTCACACGAATATTTAACATTTCCTTACATCTACTGATGTTTGTCTTTGTTTGTTCTTTTCCTAATTATTTAGGTGGTAGGTTAGGTTGTTTATTTGAGATTTTTCTTGTTTCTTGACATAGGGCTATATTGCTATAAACTTCCCTATTGGAACTGCTTTTGCTGTGTCCAATAGATTTTGGATTTTTTTTTTTTTAATTTTAATTTGCCTTGTTGCATCTCCTGATTTACTCTTTGATTTCTTCACTGACACATTGTTTTTTAGTAGCATGTCATTTAGTCTCCCTGTGTTTATGATTTTCCAATTTTAATTTTTCTAATTGATATCTATTTTTATACTGTTGTAGTTGGAAGGTATGCTCAAATATAATTTCTGTCCTCTTAAATTTGTTGAGACTTGTTTTGTGGCCTAACATGTGATCTATATTGGAAAACATTCCATGTGCCCTTGAAAGAAATGTGTATTCTGCTATTTATAGATGGAATGTTTTCATCAGTCTGGATGATATGTCCATTTATGTAAATGGGAGGTTAAAATACCCTACTATTACTGTATTATTGTCAATTTCTCCCTTTGTGTCTGTTAACATTTGTTTAATATATTTAGGTGCTCCTATATTAGGCAAATATATATTAATAAATGTTATATCCTCTTAGTGTATTGATACATTTATTTTTAATTAAGGCTTTTCTTTGCCTGTTTTATAAACTTTGTTTTAAAGTCTACTTTGACTGATATGAGTATCACTACCTCAACTTTCTTTTTGTTTTCATTTTCATGAAATATCATTTTCCATTCCCTTGTTTTCAGTCTGTGTGTGTCTTTAGCCCTGAAGTGAGACTCTTTTAAGCAGCATATAGATGGATCTCTTATTTTCATCCAATTATGCACGCTGTGTATTTTTTGGAGCATTTAGTCCATTGACATTTAACGTGATTATTGTTAGGAGTGTACTTATTGCCATTTTGTTACTTGCTTTCTATTTGTTTTTGTAGTTCTTCTTTACTCTTTTCTTATTTTAGTTTATTCCCTTGTGGTTTGATGATTTCCTTTGGTGGTATGCTTGTGTTTCCTTCTCTCTAGTTTGTGTGTATCTATTGTGTGTCAATCATCTGTGGTAACCATAGATTTCATATATGGTGAGCTATAAATATATCTATTAGTTTTAAACTGAGAGTGATTTAAGTTCAAACACATTCTTAAACATCATATTTTTTACTCCACTCCATCTCCTTTTATATTTTTGATGTTATATTTTATATTTTCATATTTATCTCTTAACTGTTAATTGAAGTTCAATAAATATTACATTTCTTAACATTTAATCTTCCTATTAGCTTATTTAATTGTTTGATCTACAGCCTTATCTATATATTTGCCTTTAGGAGTGGAATTTTTCCTTTCCTATAAATTCTTACTTCTTATAGCATTTTCATTTCCACTTAGGGAAGACACTTTAGCTTTTTTTAGGGTTGATTTGGTGTCAAACTCTTTTAGTTTTCACTGATCTGAGAAGTACTTTATATATCCTTTAATTCAGATAATAACATTTCAGTGTAGAGTATCAAGTAGTAAGGTTTTTATTTGTTTGTTTGTTTTAGTATTTTAAATATATTATGCAAAGTTTTTTGCAGGAAAATCAGCTGATAGCTTTATGGGGGTTCCCTTGTATAAGACTCTTTTTTTCAGCTTTAGGAAATTTTCAGTCATAATTTTATCAAAGGCATTTTCTGTCCTTTTCTCTCTCTCTTCTTGTTTTGGGACCAGAGTAATGTGAGTGTTAGTTAGCTTGCTGTTGTTCCAGAGGTCCTTTAAACTATCCTCATTTTCTAAAATTTCTTTTTCTTTTTGCTGTTTTGATTATGTGATTTCCATTATTCTATTTTCCAGATTATGTATGTATTCTTCTGTATCACCTAGTCTGCTGTTAACACCTTCTAGTGTATTTTTTATATCAGTTATCTTATTTTTTTTCTCTGACTGGTTCTTATTTATATTTCTAGTTCCTCATTGAAATTCTCATTGTGTTCATCTATTTTTTCCAAGTTCAGTTAGAAGTCTTGCTATTAATGTTTTGAACTCATTATCTGGTAAATTTTTTATCTCTGTTTCATTATGAATTTTTTCCTTGTCCTTTCTTTTTTTCCTTGTCCTTTTATTTTAAACCAATTCTTTTGTCTTTTAATTTTGTTAAACTTTCTCTGTCTATGAATTTAGGTAAAACAGTTTTCTATCCTGCTCTTGAAGGGGTGTGCTTATACAGGTGTTGTTCTATGTGCCCTGTGTGCGTCCAGTGGCTTTTGTGGGAGAGATGGATCTGAAGTGAACATGGGTCATGTCTTCTCTCGCCTTGTGCTAGCAGCTACCACCTTGGTGGGAAGTAAGGCTGGAGATGGAGGAGCTTGAGCCAGAGTCAGTTGTGAGCCAGGGCTTCTCCTCTGCTGAGTGATTACCACAGCTCTCTAGGGGTGAGGTTAAGGCCAAAGTGGTCAATCAGAAGCCCAAGGGTCATGTCCAAGCTTACCTCTAAGTGTGTGCTCTCCCTTGGCAATGGCACCTCCAACCATAGTGGAAAGCAGCACAGGCACTAGAGGGGCTGGAGCGAACACCAGGTACAGTGCTGAGGTGCACTGGGACAGTCTCAGCAAACAGTCAGAGTCCCTGACAGCTCCCAATCAACTTCCTCCACCTGCACGCTGGCAATGGCCAACTTCAACCCGTTCAGATAAAGGGAAATGTCCAAGCCAGCTTCATTCCTACCATGTGTTCACACTCTCTTAATGAATGGCATCTCCACCTCAATGGAGAGCAGTACTGAAACAGGAGAGGCTGGAGTCGGTATCCAGTGAGGGATGGGGTGCATGCTGGGATAGTGTGGGCAAGTCAGTCAGAGCTCCAGGCATCTTTTATGCAACCACATTTGCATGCACTCTTGCAATGGCTGCCTTTGCCCTCTTCAGCTACAGGGTCAGGTCCAGACTGGCCCCATTTTCTCTAAGTGTGTTCTTTCTCTTTGGCAATGGTAGGCTTTGCCTTAGTGAAGAGCTTCCCCAGAGCAAGAGAGTCTGGACTAGACCCCTAGTCTGAGCTGGGATGTGAACTATGGTGGCCTTAGGAAACTGGCAAGAGACTCAGGTTGTTTTCAATCTGTTTGCTGTGCCTTATTCCTTGGAGTAAGCAAACATCTATGCAGCTCTTCATGAGCAGAATCTTGCTTTCTTATAGCCGTCTGGTAAGTCCACTTGTTTTCAAACCAGCTAAGGAGACTTGTCTGTCCAGTGTTGGATTCCAGGGCTGTGGTGCCCATTTTGTGGCCTGAAGCCCTCACTCCTGATGGATGATCCCTGAGCTTGTGATATCCCCTTCCTCTTCTTTGTCACCTACTAGGAGTGTGGATCCCAAACTGATCACTTCTCCACCCTTCCTACCCAATTTCATGTTGATATTTCTTTGCAACCTTCAATGTATAATAGCCTTACTACCAGTCTTCAGTTTGTTTTCAGCAAGAGTTGCTCCACAGATAGTACATAAAATTATTTAGACCATATTCTTTGTTCCTGTGTATGTGACCTTGTCCCATTTTTTTCTTATTTCAAGTGAGTTTACCTTAATCAAAATACCCTGCTAAATTAGAAGGAAATGAAAAGGGCTGGGTTAAGTTCCTCTAGCTAATATTAGTTAACTCTTCATCAAGAACTGCTCTCTATATACAAGGATTAAAACTTAAATAACATTAATATATGTGGGTACTTGTGCCATAGTTGATTAATATCTGAGTGGGACCCTAATTCAAGATGGGGTAAGCACATTGTCTCCCCTGAGAGATATAAAAACTGAATTCTTACATTCAACCTTTTATCAATTCTGCAATATATATTTTGAACCAGTTATTTAGATCCACAGAGTGGTCCTACTATCAGTTCTTAAAAAGGCTTACTTGGTTTGCAAATATTTTCTTCCATTCTGAGGGCTATCTTTTCATTCTGTTTATGGTTTCTTTTGCTGTGAAAAAGCTTTTAAGTTTAATTAGGTCCCATTTGTTTATTTTTTTTATTTTTCATTACTCTAGGAGGTGGTTCAAAAATCTTGCTGAGATTTGTGTCAAAGAGTGTTCTGCCTGTGTTTTCCTCTAAGAGTTTTATAGTGTCTGGCCTTACATTCATGTCTTTAATCCATTTTGAGTGTATTTTTCTATATGGCATTATGGAGTGTTCTAATTTCATTCTTTTACATGTAGTTGTCCAGTTTTCCCAGAACCAGTTATTGAAGAGGTTTTCTTTTCTCCATTGTATATTCTTGCCTCATTTGTCATAAATTAGATGATCATAGGTGCATGGGTTTATCTCTGGGCTTTCTATCTGTTCCATTGATCTATATTTCTGTGTTTGTGCCAGTACCATACTGTCTGGATGACTGTAGTTTTGTAGTGTAGTCTGAAGTCAGACAGCCTGATTCCTCCAGCCCCATTTTTCTTTCTCAAGATTGCTTTGGCTATTCAGGGTCTTTTGTTTTTCCATATGAATTGCAAAATTTTCTGTTCTACTTCGGTGAAAAATGCCCTTGTTAATTTGATAGGAATTGCACTGAATCTGTAGATTGCTTTGGGTAGTATAGTCCTTTTCACAATATTGTTTCTTCCAATCCAAGAACATGGTATATCTCTCCATCTGTCTGTGTCATCTTTAATTTCTTTCATCGTTATCTTATAGTTTTCTGAGTACAGATCTTTTGCCTCCTTAGGTAGGTTTATTCCTAGGTATTTTATTCTTTTTGTTGTAATGGTAAATGGGATTGTTTCCTTAATTTCTTTTTCTGATATTTCATTGTTAGTGTACAGGAATGCAAGGGTATGTATACCTGAATCACTTTGCTGTACAATAGAAATAAACACAACATTGTAAAGCAACTATACTCCAATAAAAATTAATTGAAAAATAAATAAATCAAAAGGTTTGCTTTGATTCATCTTTAAATTTTATGAGGTCCCACAATATTATTTTGGAGTGTGTGTGTATGTGTGTGTATATAGATTTTTCATTCTCTGAATCTAGTTATTTGATGAAAATACATTTGATAGAAAATTTTAATATAACAGGAAACCATATTCAATTATTATAAATGGATAGAAAATTAATATTTTCCAGTTTATCCAAAAATCCTCAACCTATTTTGCAAAATATAAGTAAAAGACTACTAAAAATATAGATAAAAATTTCAAAGGATTTCTAAATAATATAACTTATGAAAAAGTATGCATGCAATTATGTAATAATTAATTCATTAGTGCACCACAGGGATAGAGTTCCCCTATTTCCAGGCTGTCCCAAGATATTACTGTTCAAATCTTGAATTTCAGTATCCTGAAAATAAATTACTCTGTTTTTCTTTTTTTTGTTTGCTTAAGCTATCCATGACCACCCAGAGAATTATTAAAATAGAATGCTGATATCATAACATTATTTAAGCTAATTTCAAATAAATTTTTGACTGTGTGTATGTGTGTGTGTGTAAGATAATAGTCCCTTTAGGGTATATTCTATGATATAATATAGCTTAATCTTAATCTGGGCATATGTGACCTTTTAACAATGCTGACCACAGCTTTATATCTTGGTATATCTCAAGAATAAAGAGAGTTTCTTTTATTTCTTCCACTAGACATTTTAAGAGATTATTTATTTCAATAAAGTTTCTGACATAGATATCATATTAAAATTTTTCAATTGTCCAAACATATCCTTTCAACAATAATGCACAATGCAGTCAAGAATAATATGATGCACTTGGTTGTTTTATCTCTTTAGTAACCTTTAATCTCTTTTCATTCTTGAACAGTTTCTTCAAATTTTAAAAGAATACTTACCTACGAGATTATAAAATTTTCCACAGTCTGGAATTCTATGATTGAACTTTCATTATTAGGTTCAGCTTAAACACTTCTGTGAAAATACTGCAGTTAGTTGATGTTGTACTCTTGTGATTGCATATCAGAAAGCACATATTCTTCCTTTGATCCATTTTTGATGATATTAAGTTTAATGGCTTATTTAACTTACAGTTAATTATATCTGTATTGTAAGAATTACAATTCTTGTAATTAACAAGTAATCCATAGGGTGATAGTTTGAAACTTTTGGAAGGTCTTACTACCCAACAGTTTTTTACAAATTGTTCAGCACCTTTTAAAACTACTAATGATTTGCCTGTATCAATTATTGCATTAATGATTACAAAGTCTTAATTTTCTGAATAAAATAATCTTTCCACATTTAATAGCTGGCTTCTGTAGAGAAGAGTTTTTCCTCTCACCTCAGCCTTCTTTATAATATTGATAATCACTAGGAGTTACATATTTTTTGTTGTTGTCATTGGATATGTGATAATCCATTATCAGCATGAATCTATTTTATGATCAAAATTTATCCCATGGGAGTCCCTTCATTCACCTTGTTTCTTTTGGTATAACTCCATTAGTTTCCAGGTACACTCTTGCTTGTTTTCACAGAAAGATGTAGTAGGGCAATATCATTCATTCCCTGCCTCTGCTCTGATATCAACTTTTATTTGTTTGTTTGTTTTGAAGAATCCACATCTTTTAAAATGGGGAATGGGATTTAGAATGTAAGATCTGGGCATATTGGGTTTGTTCACTGCTTCAGGGCTACTGGTGGCTGAAGGTCTTTTGAGTGAACAGAACTAGGAAATAAAATATTTTAAAACTCAGTGTTTACTATGACAGCTCCAAATCAAATCAACCATCATAGGGTACTTCACTTTTTCCCAATCCATAATTATGTCTCTCTTCTCTTACAGTGAGAAACCTGGGTCCCAGAAAGATCAGCATATTTATTTACTTGCTCTACACGAAAATAAATGCATCATATTATCATAATTAGTATACTAATATCTCTACCAAGAGCAAACTTACCAAGTAAATTTCAAGATTTCTTTACAGGTCTTTTGTTCTTAGACTATATCCCAGTAAAGATGCAAAAGACAAAGATACAAGTCTCTGAATTAACTATTTTTTGATGTAGCTTGATTAGCAATATATTGTATCATGAAGTTCATTTGTTTTTTTTGTATTCAATTTTGTTTTATATTTGTCAATCTTGTTGAATAAATTTTAATTTTTAGATGAATAAAATAAGTACTTGTGTCAAAATAATAAAAAACTGTTTAAAGAAGTGTTATTCTCATATCTATCATTTTGTGCTCTCTTTCTGGCCTTTATTTTAAAAAAATTAATACACACAAATACATACATATAGTCTTTGGTACCCTGCTTTATATTTAATAATATATCCTTGCTTTTTATTTAATAATATATGTGTATGCTATTTTATTTTTATGGCTGTACAATGTTCAACTAAATAGATGTACCTTTGACTCTTCAACAAATCTTCTACATGTTTTGCAAATGCAAATATCACAATAAGTAAAATTCTGCATATTGTTTCACATAGGTGGAAATAAATTACAGACTTAGATTTCTGGGCCAAAGAATAAATGCATAAATAGCTTAGTTAGAAATTGTCAAATTCCTCCTATGAGTAAGAGTGCTTGTTGTCTCACAGCCTTGATATATGTGTGTTGATCTGATAGATAAGAAAAACTATCTGGGAAACTCACGTTTTAAATGACTGCTTGCTTTATTTGTTGGTTCTAATAGTTTTTTCTTTTTTTTTTAGTGATTTTCTTGAAGTTTACAAGTCATCAACAATAACATCATGGATTTCTCAAGGTACAAGGTTTCCAGAAAAAGACATGTGAGCTTTACCTTGGTTAATGGAGGTTATTACAATTATACACAAAAACATGAGAAAACAAGTATCATTGATTTCTTGTTAGTAAGAATTTGGGAGAGAATTCATTTAGGCTGATAGCCAGGTGAGATTTTATTGTAGAATGGTAATTACTTTGTTACTTGAAGACAAAACGCATGCAACATTTTGGGTTTTTTTACTAGAAAATGTTCTTATCATGCCCTTTTAATGTCTAAATCACAGGCTACATAGTGCGCAAAGTGATTTTATCTTACTTCTAATATGAGAAGTAAAATGGGTGAAAGTCATCTGTTGATGAGCTAACACAGATTCTGTTACCATTAGAACTATTAGTTCACTATTTATCTCCATGAAGAAGTTGTATACAAACTGTCATAGTCTTGAGTTAGACTCACTGCCCCTAACTGAAACTGTAAAGTCAAGGTCAGGAATCAGCTTCTGCATTTTGGATAAGTGCTTTCTACCATCCTTCTCACATATAGAGAGACCTAGCAGTATTTATTTTTCTATTTCTAGGGAAAAAAAAAGAGAGACTGAAAAATAGAGTGAAAATTAGCTTTTAACTTCTTCGTACAGTCCAGAAAAATGTCCAACTGAAATTCACAAACAGAAAATAATTTCCAGTTTATCTTAGAGCATTGGAGAGACTTTCCTAATAAAATTATGTTACAATTTAAGTGATAAAAATCATAAGTTTTTAGAGTGAAATTAAACATTAGTATTTCCCTAAACTTAGATTTTAATTTTACAGGTTGGAAAATGAAGTATCATTACCAAGAGATGATGTCAATATTGTCGATGTAGCTATAAAAATGCAGATAAAGTCATGCATACCAAGCACTTTTATGTTTTACAAACACTCTTCACAACCACATTAAAGAGAGCTTGCAACCCTCTGTTCATGAAATGTTAAGAAACAGGTGTGAGGACAGTAGCATAATGTCTCTTCCTGGCAGAAATCTGCTTGTATTTGCTTTTGAAAACTCAACTCTTACCCAAAGTTCCATGTCCACGCTAATCTCTCTCGCTTCCTCTAGACCAAAATCTTCTCTCTCATTTGAAAGACCTTAAATACACACAACTCTGCTTTTTCACCAGACCAATGTGTGTGTCAATAAATTTAAAACATTCACATGTTGTCTTTTTCTTGTCATTTCTAGCCTTTTTTTCCCATCTATTCAACCATTAAAAAAGGAATCACCCTTGTTTATAGCCTTCAAGAAGGAAAAATACAGAATAGATAGATACTGTGTTTACAGGGAGTAGCTTACATTAAAAAGGTGAAATTTGTGACACCTGTGAAAGAAAAATGTACTTCCTTGTTTCATGGATAAACTCCCTCATTCTTGATCATCTGCTGGGTAAGTAATCAGCTTAAAATTTCTACTGGGAAATCTGGAGGTCCCAGGTATCTTTAACTTGCCTCAAATTTAGTCTAGAGATCATTGAAATCCTGGGGTAAAATGTGATTTTCAATATAATAGAGTTTAAAAGTGTGGTAGATTACAGAGTCTCAGATTCAATTTTGAGGTGAATAGTACCATGCTCTGAAATTATATTTAATGGACATCCCCTGACTTTTCATTCAATAAAGTCTCCACGGTTCTTCACAGAGAGCCCCAAGGCTCCCTAGAGCCACTTTCAACACTTCTAATAGAGTTCAACTCACTTTCCAGTTGAGAAACTTATCTACAAGGACAAGTCAACAACTTCAAAGTCACTTATTTAATCAGGGACAGAGTTAGAAGTAGAAGCTGGCATCTACTAACATGAGTTTTTTGTTTACTCTAAAAATTAGATTGGTCTATAGATGTGACATTATCCAAAAGCCAAAGTCTTGATATATCTAGGATTTATTTTCCATTTGCCGTCAGACTTTTTATCCTACTCTTGCTGATAAAACATTTTAATAAGGCTGAAGAAAAGGAGAGAAGTTGTTAGTAAAATGAAGGGAGGGGGAATGGAAGAAAAGAGGTAAATAGATGGTTGCAGGTGGCCAATATTACACATCTCAGAATTTTGCCCAAGGTTTTCCTTTGTGTTCACTGATGCTGTAAAAACAATTTTTGTCAGTTGCTCCCAGGCTATGCTGGCTGGCTTTCCTTGCTTGGTCATTCTAAGATGACTTCTATCCTGTGATGCTATTCCAAATCAATTACTAAGTTAGACCAACACAAAACATGTGGAAAACCTCAGAGAGCTGAGAGAGAGAGACAAGATAAAAGGATCAATTGTGATCCCTGACAGTGAGGACATTATCTTCTGGGACACACCACCACTATCAAATCTGTCAGCTACTCCATGACCATACCTAGACAATTAGGGAGAGTTTCAGGGGAAGACTTTTTCCCTAACATATAATATCAACATCATAATCAGAAATAATACTAAAATGAAGTTCCTAGGATCGCAAACATTTTTTTTTAAACACAGATATATTTTACCTAATGACATACATGCTTACAAATATGTATAGATTTATGCTTTATAGAATAGTACATTTTGTTAAATAAAGAGTCCATATTTGGACTCTTCTTATTTTAATATGTTGTCCTATTTTCATACCATGTGTCTAATCAATGTTCTAAATTTAGAGATTGAATGCACAGGCAATAACATTCCAAATAAAACTAACCTTTATTACATTAATTGAATGTGAACAAATGAAAGTTTATACTCATATTACATCTTAAGTTAGTTAGTAAATGGTTTGAATGTTTGATTCAAAGCAAAAATTAACTTTATAAAATACTTGGTACTGGTTTTTAAGCACATTATGTTTAGTTCATTCAATATTTACTAGAAATATTACTGTTACATATGACCTGATGTCAGGATGTAAACTCACATTTTTTCTTAATTCCAAGCCTGTGCTTTTAATCATTCTAGAACTTTATCAAAGATTATTTACTTGGATTAGCATCAAGTAGCCTGGCCTGAGAACTGTTCCTATCTGATTAACATTATTATAAAGATTTTATAGTGATAAAGTGAAAAAAAAACTTAAAAAAATATAGGTATAGGATTAGAGATAATAGTTTATGTTTTACATTATCTAGAGCAGCTAACTATAGTGAAAAAATCACTGTGAATAGGAAACAAGGGCAGATTGGAGTTTAAAAAAAGATACATTTTTATGAAAGATTTGTGTAGAAGTTAAGATCACTCCAGCTATACCAAAGATACCCTAACAAGAAAGGATTTCCTGTAACTTTTTAAATAATGTGTGTGTGTATGTATGTTTCTACCTCTTTGTTTTCTCAAAATAGGTCTCTCTGTTTCTTCTTTCAGTGGTTTTTACATTTTTTATTACAAAATAATCCAGCATATCTAGCAAATAACCTTCAAAGACATTTTATGTGCATGAAATATCTCAAAATTCTTGGAGAAAATTGTATTACAAAGAGTACAATTATATATATTTAAAACAAAAATAAATTTCTTGCTTATTTTGTGTGTGCTAAAAATAATACCTTTTCTATTTTGTATCAAAGTGTCTTTTGACAAAACAACATCGGATAAGGGCAATATTTAATGTCACAGATAAAATAATATTTTGATGTAAAATAATTGTTTAAATCATTTAATTGTATTAGATTTGAGTATAACTCTGTATGAAAAGGACTTTATTTAAGAAAATGTTTTCCTCTTTGTATCAATTCTTTGCAGTCAATTTACAATTACAATTCTATACAAATCTAGTTCAACAATCAGTAGAAACATTGGCTCCATCTCTATTTTATTCTCAGCACTTTGCTTCTTAAATTTGCTCATGCTAAAAATGGCTACTGAATTCAGCCATTACAATTGCATTCATGTAGCAGGAAAAAGGACATACCAAAACAAATGAATTGTGTTTCTGGTTGAGTCAGGTCCTTCAAAACTATCTTCTCAGGTGTCTCATACAATATTTCTATTTACATCTGTTTGGCCAGAATTTAGTCATGTAGTTGCAGTGGAAGTTGGGAAGTATAACCTCTTAGCTAGGTGCATCAGAATCCGTCACAGAATACCAAGAAAGAATACTATATAAGACAGGACCCTGTGGGACTCCTGGGAACAAAAGTCTTTCTGTGTCCCCCATTTCTTTGATTACAGGTAATAGGCTTCATTCAGCCTCCATGACTTTCCCAGAGTTCCAACAAGCAGGTTCAATCAGTTGCTAATTAGGAAAGGGAGGGGATACAGAGACAAGGGAGGAATAGTCAAGAGAAAAAATAGTGCAGCCTTGGGGCAGGGTCTTGGTTGCCCATCAAAGGATATACACAGCAATATCCTTGAGCTCTTTTGCAGATACTGAAACCCCCACTAGCTTGTAGAAGTTAACACTATGATACTCACAAGCACTTAGACCCCAGACTGGTTGGAAGCAGGAAGTTGATAATGCTGACTCACACTTAACGTCACCACCAACCAATTAGAAGAATGTCCATGAGATGATCACCCTCTTTGAACCATTACTATAAAACTTCTCACTACCCCCTCCAGGTTGGGGCACTTTTTTTGAGGACATTAGCCCACTGTGGCCTCCTTTGCCTAGCAAAGCAATAAAGTTATTTCTTCTACTTCACCCAAAACTCTGTCTCCAAGAATTAATTCAGTGCTGGGGTACAGAGGCCATATTTGGCTTCAAATATTGTGTGGCAACTCATTCTCTCAGCCACAAGATAGAGAAAATGAATCAGATAAACCAATTATTTTTATTATATTTTAATCCTAAGTATGTTTTCTCTTAAGATATAATTAATGATAAACTTTCTATGTTAGTTTGCTAGGGTAATCATAACAAAATACCACAGACTGGGTAACTTAAGAAAAAATAATTTTCTCAAAATTTTGAAGATAATAAACTCAAGATCAAGGTGTGGATGGGTTTGATTTCCTCTAAGGCTGCTTTCCTTGGCTTACAGATGACTGCCTTCTTGCTGTGTCCTCACATGGTCTTTCCTTACACATGAGCCCCTAATGTCTCTTCAGGTATCCAAATGTCCTCTATTTATAAGGACAACAGATTGCATTAGGGTCTCCCTAACAGCCTTAATCACCCCTTTAAAGGTCCTGTTTCCCAAGACAGTCACATTATAAGGAACTGTAATTTAAGGCTTTAACATGAATTTTGGGGAGACACAACTCAGTCCAAAACACTACACTTTAGGAATGCAGTGGAAACAAAAAGATAAATTCAAACTTCAGTATAATTAATTTTATTATAATAGATAGCATAATGAATTTGGTGAAATGGACTTTTGGCTCTTTTTACTATTTATATTTTTATTTTTTCATTACTTCTAGCAGTTTCTCCCCTGATTCACTTCCTTAAAGAGAAAAGAATATGCCCTACTTTATTTTTTTCTAATTCAGAAACTAATAATTTCTATGTTAAAGTGAAATATTACATAATTATATACTTCAGTGATTCACAAATGAAGTTTCAACTGCCTTATTGTGGCTTATCTACACAATAAATTTTTCTTCTTTTTTTTGAGAAAATGATAGTTTTATTTTCAAAAATAGTGTGTATAATGCATTGGAGATTGAATCCTTTACACCAGTTTAGACTTATAAGAAACATTTTTAATACCTATTTTAATTTAGATGCATATATATATATACATATATATATACATTTTCTTATTGGCATACATTTGTTTTACAATGTTGTGTTAGTTTCTACTGTACAACAAAGTGAAGTAGGGTCCCCTGTGTTATATGGCACGTCTTCAATAGGTATCTATTTTATACACATTAGTGTATATATGTTAATTCCAAACACCTAATTCATCCCACTCCCCCTTTCCCCTCTTGATGTCCATTCATTTGTCCTCTACATCTCTGTCTCTATTTCTGCCTTACAAACTGGTTCATCTGTACCATTTTTCTAGGTTCCACACATATGTGTTAGTATACGATATTTGTTTTTCTCTTTCTGACTTAATTCACTCTGTATGACAGTCTCTAAGTCAATCCATGTTTTTACAAATGACCCAATTTTATTCCTTTTTATGGCTGAGTAATATTCAATTCTATCTATATATATATACCACATCTTCTTTATCCATTAATCTGTCAATGGACATTTAAGTTGCTTCCATGACCTGGCTATTGTAAATAGTGCTGCAACGAACATTGGGGTGCATGTGTCATTTTGAATTATGGTTTTCTCTGGGTATATGCCCAGTAGTGGGATTCCTGGGTCATATGGTAATTCTATATTTAGTTTTTGAGAGAACCTCCATACTGTTCTCCATAGTGTCTTTGTCAATTTACATTCCCACCAACAGTGCAAGAGAGTTCCCTTTTCTCCACACCCTCTCCAGCATTTATTCTTTGTAGATTTTCTGAAGATGCCCAGTCTAACTGGTGTGAGGTGATACCTCATTGTGATTTTGATTTGCAATTCAAGAATAATTAGTGATGTTGAGCATCTTTTCATGTGTTTATTAGCTGTCTGTATGTCTTCTTTGGATAAATGTCTATTTAGGTCTTCTGCCCATTTTTGGATTGGGTTGTTTGTTTTTTTGATATTGAGCTGCATGAGCTGTTTGTATATTTTGGTGATTAATCCTTTGTCCGTTGATTTGTTTGCAAATAGTTTCTCCCATTCTGAGGTTGTATTTTTGTCTTGTTTATGGTTTCCTTTCCTGTGCAAAAGCTTTTAAGTTCCATTAGGTCCCGTTTGTTTATTTTGGTTTTTGTTTCCATAAGTCTAGTACTTGGGGCAAAAAGATCTTGCTGTGATTTTTGTCCAGTAGTGTTCTTCCTATGTATTCCTCTAAGAGTTTTATAGGGTCCAGCCTTACATTTAGGTCTTTAATCCATTTTGAGTTTATTTTTTTGTATGGTGTTAGGGAGTGTTCTAATTTTATTCTTTTACGTGTAGCTGTCCAGTTTTCCCAGCACCACTTATTGAAGAGAATGTCTTTTCTCCATTGCATATCCTTGCTTCCTTTGTTATAGGTTAGGTGACCATAGGTGAGTGGGTTTATTTCTGGGCTTTCTATCCTGTTTCATAGACCTATGTTTCTGTTTTTGCACCAGTACCATACTGTCTTGATGACTGTAGCTTTGTACTATACTCTGAAGTCAGGGAGTCTGATTCTTCCAGCTCCATTTTTTTCTCAAGATTGCTTTGGCTATTCAGGGCCTTTTGTGTCTCCATACAAATTTTAAGATTTTTTTGTCCTAGTTCTGTGAAAAATATCACTGGTAATTTGAAAGGGATTGCATTGAATCTATAGATTGCTTTAGGTAGTAGAATCATGTTCACAATATTGATGCTTCCAATCCAAGATAATGGTATACGTCTCCCTCTACTTGTGTCTTTTTTTAATTTCTTTCATCAGTGTTTTATAGTTTTCTGAGTACAGGTCTTTTTCCTCCTTATGTAGGTTTATTCCTAGGTATTTCATTCTTTTTGTTGCAATGGTGAATGGAATTGTTTCTTTAGTTTCTCTTTCTCATCTTTTGTTGTTAGTGTATAGGAATGAAAGAGATTTCTGTGCATTAATTTTGTATCCTGTTACTTTAGCAAATTCATTGATGAGCCCTAGTAGTTTTCTGGTGGCTTCTGTAGGATTTTCTATGTATAGTGTAAAGACATCCTCAAACAGTGACAGTTTTACTTCTTTTCCAATTTGGACTCCTTTTATGTCTTTTTAATTCTTACTGCTGTGGATAGGACTTCCAAAATTATGTAGAATAAAAATGGTGAGAGTGGACATCCTTGTCTTGTTCCTGATCTTAGAGGAAATGTTTTCAGATTTTCACCACTGAGAATGTTGTTTGCTGAGGGTTTGTCATATATAACCTTTAATATGTTGAGGTAGGTTCCCTCTATGCCCACTTTCTGGAGAGTTTTTTTCATAAATAAGTGTTGAACTTTGTCAAAAGCTTTTTATGCATCTATTGAGATCATTATATGTTGTTTATTCTTTAATTTGTTATCATGGTGTATCACATTGATTCATCCATTTGTGTATATTGAAGAATCCTTCCATAACTGGTATGTATCCCACTTAAGCATGGTGTATGATCCTTTTAATGTGTTGTTGGATGATGTTTGCTAATATTTTGTTGAGGAATTTTGCATCTATATTCAACAGTAATACTGGTTTATAATTTTCTTTTTCTGCAATATTTTTGTCTGCTTTTGGTATGAGGGTGATGGTGCCCTTGTAGAATGAGTTTGGGAGTGTTCATTCCTCTGCAACATTTTGAAAGAGTTTGAGGAGGATGGGTGTTAGCTCTTCTCTAAATGCTTGATGGAATTCACCTGTGAAGCCATTGCAGTTTCAATTTCATTACTTATGAATGGTTTGTTCATATTTTCTATTTTTTCATAGTTCAGTCTTGGAAGACTAAGACTGAATTTGTCCATTTCTTCGAGGTTTTTCATTTTTTGGCATATTGTTGCTTGCAGTATTCTCTTATGATGTTTTGTATTTCTGCAGTGTTCTGTGTAACTTCTTTTTCATTTCTACTTTTATTGATTTGAGTCCTCTCCCACTTTTTGTGATGAGTCTGGATAAAGGTTTATCAATTTTGTTTATCTTCTCAAAGAACCAGCTTTTAGTTTTACTAATCTTTGCTATCATTTTCTTTGTTTCTATGTCCTTTATTTCTCCTCTGATCTTTATGATCTCTTTCCGTCTACTAATTTTGGGATTTTTTTTGTTGTTCTTCTTCATTCTCTAGTTCATTTAGGTGTAAGGTTAAATTGTTTATTTGATGTTTTTCTTGTTTCTTGAGGTATGATTGTATTGCTATAAACTTCCCTCTTAGAACTGCTTTTGTGGCACCCCATAAGTTTTGGATCATCGTGCTATCATTGTCATTTGTCTCTAGGTATTTTTTGATTTCCTCTTTGATTTCTTCAGTGATCTCTTGGTTATTTAGTAGTATATTGTTTAGCTTCCATGTGTTTGTGTCTTTTACAGTTTTTTCCTGTAATTTATTTCTAATCTCATAGTGTGGTTGTCAGAATAGATGCTTGATATGATTTCAATTTTCTTAAATTTACCAAGGATTAATTTGTGACCCAAGATATGATTTATCCTGGAGAATGTTGCATGTGCACTTGAGAAGAAAGTGCAATCTGCTGTTTTCAGATGTAATGTCCTATAAAGGTCAATTAAATCTATCTGGTGTATTTTGTCACTTAAGCCTTGTGTTTTGTTATTAATTTTCTGTCTGGATGATCTGTCCATTGGTGTAAGTGAGGCATTTTAAGCCCCCCACTATTATTGTGTCACTGTCTATTTCCTCTTTTATAGCTGCTAGCAGTTGCCTTATGTATTGAGGTGTTTCTATGTTGGATGCATATATATTTATAATTGTTATAACTTCTTCTTGAATTAATCCCTTGATCATTATGTAGTTTCCCTCCTTGTCTCTTGTAACGTTCTTTATTTTAAATTCTATTTTAGCTGTTATGAGTATTGCTACTCCAGCTTTCTTTTCATTTCCATTTGCATGGAATATCTTTTTCCATCACCTCACTTTCAGTCTCTATGTGTCGCTAGGTCTGAAGTGGGTCGCTTGTAGACAGCATATATATGGGTCTTGTTTTTGTATCCATTCTGTGAGCCTGTGTCTTTTGGTTGAAACATTTACTCCATTTACATTTAAGATAATTATTGATATTTATAGTCCTATTACCATTTTCTTAATTGTTTTGGGTTTGTTTTTGTGGGTTCTCTTTTTCTCTTGTGGTTCCTGCCTAGAAAATTTCCTTTAGCATTTGCTGTAGTGATGGTTCGATGGTGCTGAATTCTATTAGCTTTTGCTTGTTGGTAAAGTTTTGATTTCTCAGTCAATTCTGAATGAGATCCTTGCTGGGTTGTTTAATCTTTAATCTTTGTTGTAGGATTTTCCCTTTCATCACTTTAAATATGTCCTGCCACTCTCTTCTGGCTTGCAGAGTTTCTGCTGAAAAATCAGCTGTTAACCTTATGGGGCTTCCCTTGTATGTTATTTTTTGCTTTTCCCTTGCTGCTTTTAATATTTTTTCTTTGCATTTAATTTGTGATAGTTTGATTAATATGTGTCTCAGTGTGTTTCTCCTTGGGTTTATCCTGTATGGGACTGTCTATGCTTCCTGGATTTAATTGGCTATTTTCTTTCCCATCTTAGGCAAGTTTTTGACTATAATCTCTTCAAATATTTTCTCAGACCCTTTCTCTTTCTGTTCTTCTTCTGGGACCCCTATAATTCATATGTTGTGAATTGAAGGTTGTTCCAGATGTTTCTGAGACTGTTCTCAGTTCTTTTCATTCTCTTCTCTTTATTCTTCTCTGTGGCAGTTATTTCCGTTTCCACAATTCTATCTTCCAGCTCATTTATCTGTTTTTCTGCCTCAGTTATTCTGCTATTGATTCCTTCTAGAATATTTTTTATTTCAATTAGTGTATTGTTCATCACTGTTTGTTTGCCCTTTACTTCTTCTAGGTCCTTGTTAAATGTTTCTCTTATTTTCTGCATTCTACTTCCGAGATTTGGAATCATCTTTAGTATCATTACTCTGAAATGTTTTCAGGTAGATTGCCTATTTCCTCTTCATTTATTTGGTCTTGTGGGTTTTTACCTTACTCTTCATCTACTGTGTATCTCTCTGTCTTCTCATTTTTTAACTTACTGCATTTGGGGTCTCCTTTCCACAGGCTTTAGGGTCATGGTTTCTCTTATGTCTGGTGTCTGCCCCCAGTGGGTGAGGTTGGTCCAGTGGCTTGTGTAGGCTTCCTGGTGGGGGGGGACTGTTGCCTGCGTTCTGGTCGTGGGCCACAACCAGTAGTGTGTTTTGGGGTGTCTGTGAGCTTTGTATGACTTCAAGCAGCCTGGTTGTAATGGGTGGGGTTGTCTTCCTGTCTTGCTAGTTGTTTGGCATGAGGTGCCCAGCACTGGAGCTTGCTGGCTTTTGGGTGGAACCAGGTCTTAGTGTTGAGATGGAGACCTCTTGGACAGCTTTTATTCATTAATATTCCATGGGGCCGGGAGTTCTCTGGTGGTCCAATGTCCTGGATTTGGCTCTCCCAATTCAGAGGCTCAGGCCTAACCCCTGGCCGGAGCACAAAGACCCTGAAAGCCACACAGTTTGGAAGAAAGTGGAAAAAAATAAAATAAAAAATGAACAAACAAAACCCCAAGACAAATGGTAAAAACAAAGCTAAGCAGACAAAAACACACAAGGAAACACACACACAAAAAGAAACCTCACAAAAAGAAAACAAAATTGAGGGGGAAAGAAAAGAAGAAAGCAACCACACCAATAAACAAACACAAAAATAAAAAAAAAAACAATAAAAACTATACTAATAAATACAAAATGTCCAAAACAAACACAGAAAACAAACTAAAAAAAGCAAAGAAAGTAGAAAACAAACACAAAAATGATCCAAAATATAAGTTAAAAAAAAAAAAAAGAAAACAAAAAGAAAAAATACAAAACAGAAAAGAGGTAAAAAGGTAAAGTCAAAGTAGAAAAACAGAAAATATAAATAAAAAAGAGGATAAACACAAGCAAAACCAAGGGGGGGAAAAAAAACAAGGATAAAACACAGTGTAACAAAAAAGTACAGTAGAAATAGGAAAATCATATTAAAAGTATATTAAAAATAAAAGTATAAAAAAGCAAAGGAAAAGTAAATACAAAATATTAAAAGAATAATAAAAAATGAACAACAATAGAACAAAACAGAAAAAAGAAATGTAAAAGTATATATAGTAGTAATAATAGTAATATTTTTCTGTGGCCTCAGCTGGCAGTGCCCTTGCCCCAACAGTGAGCCACAGCCAATTCCTGCTTACTCAGGAAGTCCTCCAATATTTCTTGGTAGGTCTCTGGACCCACTGTGTGCAATATTGGGCCAGCTTGGACTCTGACCTAGCCTTACTCCCACGTGTACTCACCTCCAAAGTCCACAGTTGTGCCCAAAGTCCACAGCATTTATTGTGGGAACACTCGCTGTGTATTCATATATTTCACAGATTCAAGGTTTACCAAGCCACTTACAAGGGTTTAATCTGCAGCTCCTGCAGCTGCATAGAGAGGTTTCCCTTTCTCTTGTTTTGTCACACCACCCCTGGGGTTCAGCTTTTTTTTTGCCCTGCCTCTACCTGTTGGCCACCCTCAGGCATCTTGTCCCCGCCCAGGCAAGAGGGGGCAAAAGAAGAAGCTGATTAGGGCTCACTTGCTCATGCAGGCTAGGGAGAGGGAGAGATACAGCCACCACAGTTGGGATGTGCAGGGTGTGCCTTCAGCAGCAGGGGCCAGCAGGAAGTTGCTATAGCCTGAGGAGTGCTGTTCTTTCTCCCGGGGAAGTTAGCCCCAGATCATTCAACACTCAGCAGTGGTGGGCTGCACAGGCTCTGGAGAAGGTGTGGGCAGTGACCTGTGCTAGCACCAGGACACTTGGTAGCAGTGGCAGCAGCCATCGCCTGCCTCTAGGGTCCGAGATAACAGCCGTGGCTTGTACCTGCCTCTGGAGCTCACGTAGGTGGTGCCCTGCTGTCTGTGAGCACAAAGAGCTAGAAGCTCCTATGGAGGGTCCTCCCCTCTCCTTGTGCACCACACAACAGTGGCCTCTTGCTTCTATGGCAGGCCCAGGCTTTTTCCTGGACTCCCTCCCAGCTAGCTGTGACATACTAGCCCCCTCAGGCTGTCTTCACCAAGCCAACCCCAGTCCTCTCCCTAGGGTCTGGTCTCCAAAGCCCAAGCCTCAGCACCCAGTCCTCACCAGCCCTGGCAGGCAAGCCTACAAGCGTCTCAGGCTGGGGAGTGCTGGTCAGCACAGATCCTCTTTGCAGGATTCTCTCCACTTTCCCTCCACACCTCTGTTGGTGTCTTTTCCTCTGAGGATCTGAAGCTCCCTTCTGTCTCCATCAGTGGGGGGCTTCCTAGTGTGTGGAAACTTTTCCTCTTTCACAGCTCCCTCCCACAGGCACAGGTCCCATCCTGATTCCTTTCTCTCTCTTTTTTTTTTTTCTTTTGCTCTACCCAGGTACATGGGGGTTTTCTTGCCTTTTTGGAAGTCTGAGGTCTACCAACATTCAATAGGTGTTCTGTAGGAGGTGTTTCATGTGTAGACGTATTTTTGATGTATTTGTGGGGAGGAAGGTGACCTCCACATCTTACTCATCTGCCATCTTGAAGCTCCCCCAATAAATTTTCTTCAGTCATTTAATTAATGTCATTTTTACATTTTGAATAATACACAGATAGCCCAAACAAATTCATGTTTGTTTTCTTTCAATAAACTTTTAACATTTGTTTCTATTTTTCCATATTCTTGTTTTTGCATTTTGAAATAAACACAAACACACATACACATACTTCTACTTTACGAAGATCTGAGCACCTAATATAAATTATTTTGCCATTTGATTTTTCTTAGTATAAAATGCATAATGTGGGCTTTATTTTTAGAGATTATTTATTTATTTATTTTATTTAGTTTTGGCTGTGCCAGGTCTTTAGTTGTTACAAATGGGCTCTTCATTGCAGTGCATGGACTTCTCTCTAGTGGCATGTGGGTTCCCTCTCTAGTTGTGGTATGCAGGCTCCAGGGTGTGTGGGCTCTGTCATTTGCAGCACGTGGGCTCTCTCATTGAGGTGCACAAGCTCAGTAGTTGTGGCCTGTGGGCTTTGTTGTCTCATGGCATGTGGGATCTTAGTTCCCTGACCAGGGATCAAACTCATGTTCCCTGCATTGTGAAGTGAATTTTTTATCACTGGACCACCAGGGAAGTCCCAACATGGATCTTTTTAATCAACAGTTACATTTCTACCTCATTCTTGTAAGTAGCAGCATAATATTTCATAATATTAATTTAAACATTTACATAATCTATCACTCTTGGCAAGAAATTCCTGTGTTTTTTAAGCCTCCACACTTAACCCTATAGAAAATATGCCTACAATATTTCTATTTCAATGGGAGAATATTTTTTAAAAAAATTTAAGATCAAAGGAATTACTCTATCTTGGTGGCATTTTATATTAGGGCAAAAAGATTTGCCTATGTCCCTCTTAATCATATCAGGAACATCAATATTAAAATAAACTCTTATAATCCAAACTCAAGATAAATTTAATATAATTATATCATATAATACCCTTGTTTAGGAATTAATAATCACAATGATTTTCTGCACTTTTGCTGAATATAACAATTTCTTGGAGAGTCAATGTGAACATGAAAACCAAGAATCTCAAAAAGTATACTTATCACAAAGAGTCTGAATTTTTTTTTTTCTTCAGTTGGGTACATGTTCAGCTCTACACAGGCAAACTACTGGTTATGCAGTTTTGAGAGGGAGACAATAACAGTCCCTAAAGCAGTTAAATTGCAAGAACTTTTTTGAAGCTACACAATTATAGAACTAGTGTCAATTATCATTCAATATAGAAAAGTGAGTGAAATACTGATATGCTGAGAATTATAATAATTTCTTTAAAAAAGGGCTTTAATTCATATGGTACACTTTAGATTATGACTTCAAGACTACATAGTTTTTATGGGCTCCTGACTTTGGTATTAGAGTTTTAATTTTTCTAAAGCTAATTATACCAAAATGTTTCCTGATATTTTACTTCAATATTGTTTGAAATTCACACATCCTAATCAAAATATTCAAGACTACTTTGTTTGTTGTTGGAGAAATTGAGAAGTGTTTTTTTTCCTTTGTGGTAATTTTCAAAAGTTGCACTTTTTTACTAAAACATTTGGTCTATAGCATATATGTAGAGTAGTGCACAAGTCATAATTTTTCAAATCAATTTGCAAAGAGAACCTGGTCATATAAACAGCCTGAAGAGGCAGGGCTGTGGCAACTGAGGGTGTACTAGGAAGAAGACTGGGCCTTCCAAAGAGGCAAGGTGCCATTATTGGGAGGTTCACAAAGAGAAGGACAGGACCACCACAAGAAGTTCTTTCCCTGTGAGTGCTCCAAGGCAACAGGACACTGCCTACAGGAGCTCCAGGGGCAGGTGGGAGTCACTGCCACCATTTGGGGCTCCAGAGGTGGGCACTGGCCGCCATCATGAGACCCACAAGGAAACACCAGGCCCAGCCCCTGAAGTCCCATGAGGGTTCAGAGATTGCCCGCACCTAGAAAATCTGTGAGCAGGTGCCAGGTCTTGCCCCCACTGTCCCTGGAGCATGCAGATATCACCCACCCTTAGGAAATCTGCAAGCAGTCACCAGGCCCTGCTCTCACTGTCCCAGGAACGATCAAGTACTACTGTAGCTGCACACCCTACATCAAGGGGATAATGGCCAGCACACACTGAGGAAAGAGGCAGCAAGTATCCAAACTAAAATCAGCCCCGTGATCCCAGGAAAAGAGGGCAGAGTATAAGGACATCTCTTGCAAAAACACAAAATCACAACAAACTGCTGAACAGTCAATAAAATATATTGGAACCTACCAAGAAAAATGTTTTACATTCAAAGACAAAGAGGAAGACACAATGAGGTGGCAGGAGGGGCTCTTTTGCAACATAATCAAATTCCATACCCATTGGGTGGGCAAAACACATACGGGAAAATAATTATATTGCAGAAGTTCTCCCACAAAAGTGAGAGTCCTAAGTGCAATGTCAAGCTCCCCAGACTGAGGGTCTGGCATTGGGAGGAAGAATCTCCTGAGCATATGGCTTTGAAGGCTGGTGGGGATTGATTGCAGCAGCTCCACAGGACTGGGAGAAACAGAGACTCCACTCTTGGAGGGCACAATAAGGTTTCATGTACACAGGGACAAGCACAATGCAGTAACTCCATAGGAACCAGACCTATAAGTCTTGGAGGGTCTCCTAGAAAGGTGGGAGGTGACTGTGGCTCACTGGAAGTGGGGGTGTAAGGACACTGATAGCAGAGGCCCCAGAGAATATTGATTGGTGTGAGCTCTCCCAGAGGTCACCATTTTGGCATCAAGTCCTGGCCCTACCCAACAGATAACAGGCTCCAGTGCTGGAATGCCTCAAGCCAAACAACCAGCAGGATAGGAACACAGGCCCACCCATCAGCAGTGTGCATAAAGCCATAGTGAGCTCACAGCCAGCTATAAATACAGCCCTGCCACTAAAAGGAAAATACCCAGCTTCACCCAACAGTGGGCAGGCACAAGTCCCTCTCACCAGGAAGCCCCCACAAACCTCAGGACCAACCTCACACACCAGAGAGCACATACCAGAAACGAGAGAAGCTATGATTCTCCATCCAGCAGAAAGGAGTCCACAAACACAGAAAGTTAGACAAAAGTGAGACAGCAGAGAAATATATTTCAGACAAAGGAACAAGATAAAAACCCACAAAAACAATGAAATGAAGAGGAGATATGAAGCCTATATGAAAAATAATTTAGAGTAATGATAGTAAAGAAGATTCAAGATCTTGGAAAAAGAATGGAGGCACAGACTGAGAAGTTACAAGAGATGTTTAACAAAGAGATAGAAGATTTAAAGAACAATACAATAAATGGAATGAAAAATACACTAGAAATAATCAATAGTAGAATAAATGAGGCAGAAGAACAAATAAGTGAGTTGGAAGACAGAATGTTGGAAAACTCTGCCACAGGAAAAAATAAAAGAAAAAAAAGAATGAAAAGAAATGAGGACAGTCTCTGAGACCACTGGGACAGCATTAGATGCACCAACATTCACATTACAGGGGTCCCAGAAGAAGAAGAGGAAAAGAAAGGATCTGAGAAAATATTTGAAGACCTTATAGCTGAAAATTTACTTAACATGAGAAAGGAAACACATTCAAGTTCAAGAAGTGAAGACAGTCCCATACAAGATAGACCCAAGGAGGAACACACCGAGACATATATTAATCAAACAGACATGTTAAACACAAAGAAAAAATATTAAAAACAACAAGGGAAAAACAATAAATAACATACAAGGGCACCCCCATAACATTATCACCTGATTTTTCAGCAGCAAGGCAGTGGCAGGATATATTTTGTGATGAAAAGAGAAGATCTACAACCAAGAATATTCTACCCAGCTGGGGTCTCGTTAATATTCATCAAAGAAATCAAAAATTTTACAGACAAGCAAAAGCTAAGAGAATTCAGCACCACCAAACCAGCATTACAACAAATCCTAAATGAACTTCTCTAGGTGAGAAAGAAGAGGCCACAATAAGAATCAAGAAAATTGAATAGAGAAGCTCAGTGGTAAAGGCAAATATAAAGGTAGGAAATCATCTACACACAATTACGATATCAAAACCAGCTATCATGAAAAGATCAGAGTACAAATTTGTGATATTGGGAATGCATTTGAAATTAAGAGATCAGCAATTTAAAGCAATCTTATACATATATAGACAGTGACATAAAAACCTCATAGGAACCACAAAACAAAAATCTACAATAGATATAAACATAAAAAAGAAAAAGAAAACTAAACACATCATTAAAGATAGGCATCAAATCACAAGAGAACAAAAGAGGAAGAAAAAAAGGACCTTCCAAAACAAATCCAAAACAATTAAAGAAATATAAATAAAAACATTCATATTGATACTTACTTTAAATGTAAATTGATTAAATCCTTTAACCAAAAGACATAGACTTGTTGAATGGATAAAGAAAACAAGAGCCATATGTATGCTGTCTACAAGAGACCCATTTCAGACCTAGGGACACATACAGAGTGAAAGTGAGGGGATAGAAAAAGATATTCCATGCAAATGGAAATCAAAAGAAGGCTGGAGTAGCAATACTCATATCAGACTAAATAGACTTTAAAATAAAGATTGTTAAAAGGGACAAAGAAGGACACTACATAAAGATCAAAGGATCAATACAAGAAGAAGATATAAAAATTGTAAATATATATGCACCCAACATAGAAACATCACAATATATAAGGCAAATGCTAACAGCCATAAAATGAGAAATCAACAATAACAAAATAATAGTGGGAGATTTTAATACCACACTCTCATCAATGTACAGATCATCCAGACAGAAAATCAGTAAACACAGGCCTTAAATGATACATTAGACCAGATTGAGTTAATTGATATTTATAGAACATTCCATCAAAAACAGCCGAATATATTTTCTTCTCAAGTGCACATGGAATATTCTCCAGGATGGATCATATCATTGGCCACTAATCAAGCCTTGGTAAATTTTTTAAAAAATGATATCATATCCAGCATCTGTTTTGACCACAACACTATGGAATTAGAAATCACTTACAGGAAAAAAAAAAAAAGAAAACTGTAAAAACCAGACACACATGGATGCTAAGCAATATCTTACTGAACAACCAGTGGATCACTGAAGAAATAGAAGAGGAAATCGAAAATACCTAGAAACAAATGACAAAAAAAAACCTTTGGGAAATAGCAAAAACAGTTCTAAGGGGAAGTATATGGCAATACAACTTACCTAGGAAACAAGAAAAAAACTCAAATAAACAACCAAACCTTACACCTAAAGCAACTATATAAATAGGAACATACAAAAACCAAAGTCGGTAAAAGGAAAGAACTCAGAGATCAGAGCGTAAATAAATAAAATAGAGACAAAGAAAAGGATAGCAAAGACCAATGAAACTAAAAGGTGGTTCTCTGAGAAGATAAACTAATTTGATAAGCCATTAGCCAGACTCACCAAGAAAAAAAGGGAGAGGTCTCAAATCAATAAAATTAGAAATGAAAAAGAAGTTACGACTGACACCACAGAAATACAAAGGATCATAAGTAACTATTAAAAAAATATATATGACAATAAATTGGACAACCTAGAAGAAATGGTCTAATTCTTAGAAAGATACAACCTTTCAAGACTGAACCAGGAAAGAATAGAAAATGTGAACAGGTAACCACACGTACTGAAATTGAAATAGTAATGAAAAAACATCCAACAAAAAAAGCCTAAGACCAGATGGCTTCACATGTGAATTATCTCAAACATTTAGAGAAGAATTAACACCTATCCTTCTGAAACTCTTCAAAAAAATTGCAAAAGAAGGGACATTTCCAAGCTTATTCTAATGAGTCCAACATCACCCTGATACCAAAACCAGACAAAGATGTCACATACAGAAAAAGAAAAATTACAGGCCAATATCACTGATGAACATAGATGCAAAAATACTCAACAAAATACTAGCAAACCAAAACCAACAATACATTAAAAGCATCATACGCCATGATCAAGTGGGATTTATACCATGGATGCAAGGATTTTTCAATATCTGCAAATCAATCAGTGTGACACACCACATTAACAAACTGGAAAATAAAAAAAAACACATGATCATCTCAATAGATGCCGAAACGCTTTTGACAAAATTCAACACCCATTTATGATAAAACCTCCCCAGAAAGTGGAAATAGAAGGAACTTAACATAATCAAAGCCTTATATGACAAACCCACAGCTAACATCATTCTCAATGGTGAAAAACTGAAAGCATTTCCAGTAAGATCAGGAAAAAGACAAGGATGTCCATTGTCACCACTTTTTTTCCACATAGTTTTGGAAGTCCTAGCCTTGGCAATCAGAGAAGAAAACACAATAAAAGGAATTCAAATTGGAAAAGAAGAAGTAAAACTGTCATTGTTTGCAGATGACATGATACCATACATAGAAAATCCTACAGAAGCCACCAGAAAATTACTAGAGCTAATCAATGAATTTGCTAAAGTTGCAGGATACAAAATTAATGCACAGAAATCTCTTACATTCCTATACACTAACAATGAAAGATCAGAAAAAGAAATTAAAGAAACAATCCCATTCACCACTGAAACAAAAAAATAAAATACATAAGAATAAACCTACCTAAGGAGGCAAAAGACCTGTACTCAGAAAACTATAAGATACTGATAAAATAAATCAAAGATGACACAAACAGATGGAGAGATATGCCATGTTCTTGGATTGGAAGAATCAGTATTGTGAAAATTATATTACCCAAAGCAATCTACAGATTCAAGGCAATCCCTATCAAACTACCAAGGGCATTTTTCACAGAATTAGAACCAAAAGTTTTACAATTTGTATGGAAACACAGAAGACCCTGTATAGCCAAAGCAATCTTGAGAAAGAAAAATGTGTCTGGAGGAATAAGGCTCCCGGACTTCAGACTATACTACAAAGCTACAGTCATCAAGACAGTATGGTACTGGCACCAAAACATAAATATAGATCAATGGAACAGGATAGAAATCCCAGAGATAAATCCACTCACTTATGGTCACCTAACCTATGACAAAGGAGGCAAGGATATACAATGGAGAAAAGACAGCCTCTTCAATAAGTGGCGCTGGGAAAACTGGACAGCTACATGTAAAAGAATGAAATTGGAACACTCCTTAACACCATACAAAGAAATTAACTCAAAATGGATTAAAGACCTAAATGTAAGGCTGGACACCATGAAACTCTTATAAGAAAACATAGGCAGAACACTCTTTGACATATATCACAGCAAGATCTTTTTTTGACCCACCTCCTAGTGTAATGGAAATAAAAACAAAAATAGACAAATGCGACCTAATGAAACTTAAAAACTTTTGCACAGCAAAGGACACCATAAATAAGAGGAAAAGAGAACCCTCAGAATGAGAGAAAATATTTGCAAAGAAAGCAACTGACATAAGGTTAATCTCCAAAATATACAAACAGATAATGTGACTTAATATTAAAAAAACAAACAACTCAATCCAAAAATGGGCAGAAAACCTAAATAGACATTTCTTCTAAGAAGACATACAGATGGCCAAAAAGCACATGAAAAGATGCTCAGCATCACTAATTATTAGAGAAATGCAAAGCAGCACTACAGTGAAGTATCACCTCACACCAGTCAGAATGGCCATCATCAAAATATCCACAAACAGTAAATGCTGGAGAGGGTGTGGAGAAAAGGGAACCCTCGTACACTGTTAGTGGAAATGTAAATTAATATAGCCACTATGGAGAACAGTATGGAGTTTCCTTAAAAAACTAAAAATAGAAATACCATATGACTCAGCAATCCCACTCTTGGCATATACCTGGAGAAAACCATAATTCAAAAAGCCACATGCACCACAATGTTCATTGCAGAACTATTTACAATAGCCAGGACATGGAATAACCTAAATATCCATCAACAGAAGAATGGATAAAGATGTGGTACATATATACAATGGAATATTACTTAGCCATAAAAAGGAATGAAATTGTGCAATTTGCAAAGGTGTGGATGGACCTAGAGACTGTCATACAGAGTGAAGTTAAGTCAGGAAGAGAAAAACAAATATCCTATAATATTGTTTATATGTGGAATCTAGAAAAATGATACTGATGAGCTTATTTGCAAAGCAGAAATAGAGAGACAGATGTAGAGAATGGACGTATGGATATGGAGGAGGGACAGGGGAGATGAATTGGGAGATTGGGATTGACATATATACACTACTATATATAAAATAAATGACTAATGAGAACATACTGTGTAGCACAGGGAACTCTACTCAGTGCTCTGTGGTGACCTAAATGGGAAGGAAATCCAAAAAAGAGGGGCTACATGTATATGTATAGCTGATTCACTTTGCTGTACAGCAGAAACTAACACAACATTGTAAAGCAACTATACTCCATTAAAAATTAATAAAACATATATTAATTCTTATTCAGATTTACTATTTTAAAGACAAAAAATATTTTGTGTTTGTTCCTCCAGTAAACTTACTACAATGAATTTTTGAATGTCTTAAAAATAGTTTCTAGACGAATCTGAAATTTTGTACAATATCAGACATATTATTAGGATTTGACATATAGTGTAATACCAATAAATGGGAAGGTATATCTGCAGTCCTACTTGCCTTCCTTTATGAATATGTAAATGAGGCATTGTCAAATATCTATTTTCAATTATTTTTGGCATATCAGAATTCCACTGTCAGTTGCTCAAACTTTTGACATTTTCAGGTTGTGATTTCTGACTTGTAATAGCTCACAATTGTAGCTGATCCAAATTTTAAAAAGCAGCTTCCTTGAAAGAAAGTGTTCCCAAAATTTTATTCACTAAAATAATTTGAAACCAAATAAATTAAACTGATTTTTTTCTTGATGAAGGCAAGCCCTCAGAGGGCATCATGTTTCTTTGGAGAATTACAACAACACTGATAAAAATGGATTGCCGCTTGGAAGAAATCTATGGGCATCAGATTTGTAAGAGGACAATAAAACACATTGTACTGCTGCATTATTCATTAATCTTTTGGTTAAAGTGACATTGATTCAAATTAGATTAAGCCACAAAATAATATTCATTGGTCCACATATCTGGAAGACTACATATCTGTGCTTATTTCAGGTGAGAATTGATCCCAGGGTTCAAATATGTCACCAGCAACCTGTGTCATTTTCTGCATCTCTTGTTTCTGATTTCTTTCTGGGACATCCTCTTCTTCATTATTATAAATGTTATCTATAGAGCTCCAGTTTAACAAAGAACTTATTTTTCATCACTTCACAGGCAGAGTTCTTCTCCTTCCCAACTTCCATGTCACTAATTCTGCCTACCTCTCCTTCTACCACTCTGAAAAAATAATAAATCAAGCAAAACCAAATCAATTAATTAACTAGACAAGCAAGGAATTCCAATTCTGACTGGCTTAGCTTAAACCATATGATCATCCTTAAACAAATTACAATCTAAGTGGGAGAATTAATCTAATTGAAAAGTTGGTCTGTGTGTGTTGTAGTGACTGCTTCTTAACAAATTACCCAAAAACTTAGTTGTGAAAAATAACCATTAATTTTGCTCACGCATTCTGAAGGGCATGGTGGGGAAGCATTGTCTGCTTCACTGTTGTCTACAGGGGCAGAAATCTGAAATCATCTGAAGTCTCTCTCTCCCTTTCTCTCTCTCTCTCTCTCTCTCTCTCTCTCTCTCTATCTCTATCTCTATCTCATATGTCTGAAGGTTGATGCTAGATAGAGTTGAACAGCTAAGGAACAGTATAGACAAAACTCCTCAGGTACCTATCTCTTAGTCTATATGGTCTCTTCACCTGACCTCAGTATGAAAGCTGTAGGGTAGCCAGAATTTTTACATGTCAGCTCAGAAACTCCAGAAAGAGAGAGCAGGTAGAAGTTGTACTGCCTTTTTCTTAGAGTCAGAAATTATGCAATGTAATTTCAGACACATTCTATTCATTAGAAGTGAGTCAACAAGCAAATTGATATTCCAAAGACTCATATTTTGTGAGAGGAGACTTAGAGAATTTGAAGACATGTTTAAAACAACCTCAATGTGCCTAACTCTGGGAAGGTTAAGTAAGACATTTTGATAGAAATTTCTACCATGTAGGAGAAGGATAGGTAACAAAAACAGGTGCATGTGTGCTTGGTACCAGCATATGAGAAAGGAATACATAAATGGTAATTGCAATCAGTTTTAGGGGTTTAATATACTACAGATATTATCTTATTAATTATAATTTGTTGTTACAGTGCTAATGAAGTTAACAGTTATTTAAACTGTCTCTGAATTATCACTAAGCCTTGTTCATTGTTATACATTTTTATTAATCTTTCAATTTATGAGTATTAACATTGCTTTTTCTATCAATTGGTTGAAATAGATCTTTACAAAATTTCTCTACAGAGAGTAAACAGGTTCAGATTTTTCTTAAGCCCTATTTACTCCGTGTGACTTTTATCTTAAAAAGGAGCATCTGGTCATAAACTTTTATTTTCAACATTAAATTACTGAGGATGCTGTGACTTTATATTTTTCTTCCATTGTTTTGAGTTTCAGTAGAATATATGAGGAACGTGAGTTAATGTTCTATTGTTAGTATGAAGTTAACCTTTATTTTTGACTTTGCTTTTATACATTTTATGGAATGAGTTTTCTCCCCTTTCTGTGTTTTCATGTAGATGTAAGAATGATATTGCATGACCCACAGTGAACATTTTATTACACATGTAATGTATTTCTTTTTTTGTCTAGAAAACATATATATCCTATAATTTTGGCTCCAACTTCTGCCCTATTTATTTTGTTCTATCAGTAATCTCCAGTAATCTGCATTCTTAAATCACCAGTTTACAGCCTCCACTTGCATCTTTTATCTGTTAATTATCATGTTGTCCTGTGAATGCTTAGGAAAGCTTTTCAAATTGTTCCCCATATCACTTAATCAACAACTTCTGATAATTCAAAACTATTTCTCAAACATTTTTCAGATCATGGAATAAATCATTTTCAGAATTAATATCTTCCTTTAAGTCTTTTGTATTTTGTTCAATATATGTGATTCTGTACTATATTTTCATGAGTTACAATTACTCCGACACTGTTTATCAAGAGATGGAGTATGTTAACTCTATCTCCATCCTTTTGACAGTGCCACCCTGTCTTGAATAATATAATTTGTAGTAAGCTTTGAAATTGGGAAATGTGAGCCTTCCAACTTTGTTTTTACTTTTCATTATTGTGGCTATTCTGGAATCCTTGAATTTCCAATGAATGTAATTATTGGCCTAAAAATTTCTGTGAAAAGGCCAGGTAAAATTTCAGTAGGAAATGCATCACATCTGTCAATTTATCTGGGGACTATTGACATCTCAACAATATTGTCTTTCAATTTATGATTATGGGATACCTCTCCACTTATGTAGGTCATCCTTAATTTCTTTCAAAGATGTTTTATAGTTTTCAGTGTACAAGTCCTGCACTTATTTTGCTTAATTTATTCTTAAACACTTTATTCTTTTATATGCAAGAGCATAAATAAATGGAATTTGTTCATTGCTACTATAGAGTAGTACAACTGATATTTTATATTGATTTTGTATCTTACAGTCTTGCTGAACTCATTTATTACTTCTAAGAGTTTGTGTGTGTGTTCATGAAATCCTTTGTAATTTCCGTATCCACTAGTATGCCACATCTAAACACATGTAAACATTTTTACATTTGTCAAGACATAACTCTCATATTTTCCTTTAGTTCATGAGGCATGCTTTACTTTAACTCCTGGAAGATATTTATAAGAGCTGATATAAAGTCTTTGTCAAGTAAATCCAATGTCTAGGTCTTCTCAGGGACAGGTTCTTTACTCTATTTTTCCCCTATGTGTGTACCATACTTTTGTGATTCTTTGCATATCTCATAATTCTAATTGGAAACTGAATATTTAAAATTATATAATGTGGCAACTGTGGAAATAAGATTTTTGTTCGTGTTTTCATGTGTGTGTGTGTGTTTGTGTGTGTGTCTGTAAATTTCCTGAACTTATCTGTAAATTCTGGATCATGTGCTACCACTGAACTCTTTCTTTGATTATCTTAGTGGTCGGCTAATAAGTGCACACATTTTACTTAAATGCTTTAATCCAATAAGCCTCCCAGGTGTTGCTGAGGAGCCTTGTGTGTTTTTTAGGCACATTTTTAATGCTAAAGATTTGCCTTTTTCTTCACTTTGAAGTTTGAAGCTCAACCAAAGGAGAGATTTTAGAGCCTTCTCAGATCTTCCTGGGCATATGGACTGCCTCACACATGACCTTCCAGATTCTCAGGAATATGTCAGAGTTTTTCAAAACCTCCTATGGACATCCCATTTTCCAATTTTTTAAGTTTTTTGGTCATCTTCCCATTTGCCTCAATTGTTATCATTGGCTCAAACAATTGTGGTATAAACAATTGTGGCTGATGGTTTTTAACAACTGTCCTGGGATGAAAACTTTTCACTCTAATTCTGACTCAGATCAAATAAGAACAAACTCTGCAATTTGGGTTTGCAGGGGTTTTCCAGGTCAAATCACAAAAAAATCTGTAGGAATGAGGCTCCATGGGGGTACTCCAAATTTATTCTGCCCCATCAGGACACTAACTTCAGGATGTGCTCCCATTCATTTATTTTAAACAGATACATAAAAGTACTTGAAGAATGTTATCCAATTTATGCAGTGAGCAGAAGGTAGCTATCTTAAGATTATAAATACTATAAAACTTTGTGTAAAATCTATCTTTATTAGAAAATGTTAGATGAGTTTTTATTTGAAGTATAGTTGATTTACAATATTGTGTTATACAATATTGTATATTGTCAGGTATACAGCATAGTGATCAGTATTTTTGCAGATTATATTCTATTATAGGTTATTACAAGATAATGGATATAATTCCCTGTGCTATACAGTAAATTCCTATTGCTTATCTATCTTATATATTGTAGCTTGTATCTGTTAATTCCATATTTTCTTAAGATTGAGAATAAGACCAGGTCACCGAATATCATTACCCAAATTACCATAATTTCAGTGCAATTTAAATTATAATTCCTGACAAATTATTTATTTAGTAAATACTCAACACACACATTCTAAATACACACATAAGAGCATCTATCCAATAATACTTCAATTATTTTTTAAAAAGAATTTGGAAGACTTTTCCTACCTAAAAGGATGGCATATCTTAAAGAAGCCATGTTAATAAAACAATGTAGTATAAGCATCACAGTAAACAAATTAGCTTATTGAACAGGATAGAAATTTTAAAATAGAAATAAAACACATATGAACGAATCTGTTTCATGGTAAAAAAGTATTACAAAATTTGGACATAGTGTGGATTGTTTAAGAGATGATGTTGGAAAAACTGACCCGGAGAAGAGCATACATCACTATACACACTATATATATGGGAACAGTAAAACTGTAAAAGTAATAGAGTAACCAAGGAAAATATATTTATACCCTTAGGTTTGATAAGAGATTTTAATAAAGCATTTGCAAGCACACATAATAAACAAAAAAATTAAAATTTTGGTTTCAGTACTGTCTCATTTAGTATTTTTGTTCAATCAGAGATACAACTGAGGGCTTCCATGGTGGTGCAGTGGTTGAGAGTCTGCCTACCGATGCAGGGGACACAGGTTCGAGCCCTGGCCTGGGAGGATCCCACATGCCATGGAGCAACTAGGCCCGTGAGCCAGAACTGCTGAACCTGCGTGTCTGGAGCCTGTGCTCCACAACAAGAGAGGTCACGATAGTGAGGGGCCCACGCACTGCAATGAAGAGTGGCCCCAGCTCGCCGTGACTGGACAGAGCCCTTGCACAGAAACGAAGACCCAACACAGCCAAAATAAATAAATAATAATTTCTAAAAAAGAAAAAAGATACAAGTGAAAAATAAACTGGGACAAGAGAGAAATTGAGGTATTTGCAAAATTAACACCTGAAAAACAATTTTCATATTTACAATATGCAAGTTCATATCAACAAAATAAAAAAATAGAGAATGAATACAAAGAGCGCTAAGCTTATTAATAAGTGCCTTACTAATCAAAAGAGGCACCTGTATATATACTCAAGAAAAATGACACTCTTGTCTTTTAGTAAATATTTTCAAGATATTTTTTACAGAATTGTATGTGCAAGCAGATTATTGGAACCATCCTTGTGATTGCTCACTAAAAAAAAATAACATAAAAGTAGGACATGTGCAATATATATGATGCCATAATAGGTAGTAAAAAGCAGTGTATGAACAAGAGGTACTCAAAGCATATGGATGATCTTAAAACATGAAGAGTAAAAACAAGAAGAAAAATAGAATATTATTGTATTATCATTGCTCCATACAACTTTGCATGTATACAATACAAACATGCAAGAAAAAATGCATTATGCTTTAAAGGATACATATAGGTCTATGTATCTACGTGGACTTATATGTATCATTGTGTATGCCTATGCATGCATATATGTATGTCTATGCTTAATGTATAAGAGTGAGTGTCTTTGTTGGGGGTAATGGGAATATCGAATGCATATGGCGAGTAGAATGGGGAAATCCATGCTTAATTCTTGCACTACAGGTCCAAAATAGTGAGAGAAAAAATAAAAACAAAGCTATTCTAAACTAATGGGTAAAATCTTAAATGGATCTTGACCTGTAATAGTGTTTTTTTTGTTTTTGTTTTTCCTTTTTGCGGTACATGGGCCTCTCACTGTTGGCCTCTCTCGTTGCGGAGCACAGGTTCCAGACGCGCAGGCTCAGCAGCCATGGCTCACGGGCCTAGCCTCCACAGCATGTGGGATCTTCCCGGACCGGGGCATGAACCCGTGTCCCCTGCATCGGCAGGCAGACTCTTAACCACTGCGCCACCAGGGAAGCCCCAATACAGTGGTTTTATACTTTCCTCCTACAACCTCTTTTCACAATCAAACTATTATTTATATAATAAATAAATGTTAAGTTCATGGATGATGATGCCCAGTATCTTGGATATGTTTTCCTATAATATCAAGGTAATAAAAAAATCTACTTCATAATGATGTTATAAAGGTTATATAATTTAATATGTGGAAATGTTTAGAACAATGTTTGAGACATATTAAATGCTCTGTAAAATTGTCTTCTTGAAAATTTTGACTGTTAATAAACATAAAGAAAAAGAAATTATAAATTAAATTTAAAAATATATATACTATATATATGTACTTTAGAATAAAGGACATTATAATGTTATTTATTCATGTATTAAGTGACCAGAAATCTGAATTCAAATTGTTTCACTTCTAAGGCTTACTGGTAGTCTCAATTTTGAACTGGTCTTTGAATAATTTAAGAGTTTAATAGTTAACTATGACTATATTAAATATGTATAAATAAACACATATCTTTATATATATGCATACATTGGATCATACAGCTGAAAAGCCTAGAAGAACTGCATTCATTTGAATGTTAATTTCAACATTCACACATCTTCATAACTTTTGTTTTCTTCAATTTAGTTAACCCAAAATATTGAAATTAATATCATATCAGCATGTAACCAATATTTTAAAAATTAGTAATAAGATACTAATCCAAATCCTGTGTATTCTTTACACCTGCAGCATATCTCAGAGGCCCTTGCACTTCAAGTACTGTACTAGGAGCCACGTGTGGCCAGTGACTACGGTAAGGGACATCGCAGCCCCCTGAACGTGAGGCTCAGACTCCTCAGGTGGGAGGCTGCTTGGCAACCTGGCCTCTCCTCCCTCTCCGGATCCTTCCACACATCCCTGCCCCCTACACCTAGGCAGGACTGCTCCTGGCTCCTTGACTCTGCTATTTCTTAATTTCACACCTTTCTTCATGCTGTTACCTCCCCCAAGCATTCTCTGCCCTTTCTCTCCACCTACCAAGGAAAAACTTTGGTTTTATTTATGTGTATTCTGTGATGTTTTTGGCATTTATTTCCTCTCTGTGACTCACTTTCACCATTAGGGCAGCTCATCTGATGAGTAAAAATATATGTAACAGTTCCTAAACTCCCATCCTCATACTATTCCAGCTCTCCCAATATTCCATTACTTCTCAAGGAGTTAGACAAAGCTTCTTCCCTCACAGCCTTAGCAAAATGTTCTGAATGCCACATGGCCAAGATTGGGTCTCATGATCATCTCAGAACTGAATTCTATGGCTAGGAGAGTAGGAGTCCTTCATGGAGCTTGTGATGAATCATTCCCATAGAACTTTAGACAGTGAAATGGGGATGCTATTACACAAAAGAAAACCTGGAAGCTTTAGTGAGAGTTCTTAGGAGTGAGTTTTTAGTAAGGAACCAACAGATATCAACTTTAGAATGAATATCTGGAACACTTCATAGTTCTAAGCATTCCCTCTAGAGTCTTACTTTTTTTTTTTTATTATTATAAAGACAACATGTGTGGCTCCATTTCGTGTCTGTTTGCCTATGTATTTAAAGACTTTCCCAATATGTCTATGTTCTTGGCTCCTCCTGTGTCAGCATTTCAGATGCTGGCAAATCCATTGGTTTCTCTTATTGATATTGTTCATAGGGCACTTAGATGCTTTGCTGTAACAGGCAAAAATGGAGAAGAAGCACGTAATTTTGCCTGAAAAACAATCTGTCCTACAAAGATATTCAAAGTCATATTTATGTTATTCTTGTTATAAACAAACAAAAGCAAGTGCATATAGTTTGATGAAATCTGTTCAGCTGTGAAATTATCAGGGTCAAGCTAAAGGATATAGGTTGGTTGCATCAGCTAACTACATGTTCAATTTTCCTTACATTATGAGACTAAGAATCAGTGACTCTGACCCTCTGAAGTGGCCAAAAAACATGATACTGGAGATGTCCCTGGTAAAAGAATCAGGCTAATTTCAGAGTCTGAGGATGTACTATACTTTTCTTTAGAGGCATGACACAAATTTGAGAATGCTTTCAAAGAATGTGTATAAAGTTGGAAACAAGTATAGGATGCTGGAGTTTTTTCTGTCTCACCTATAGGTGTCAGATTGCAGAAAAACACAAGCTGGAGACCCCATGTTTGGGGGATTGATAGATTGTTTAGAGAAAAAAATATATGACAACAAAAATAACCGTAATAAATTTATCTCTGACCACCAAATGGCAAGGATCAGGATTTTATCCAGGCAACGTGGGGCTTTTTCATGATTAGTCTAAACTGCAAATGAATATTTTACTTGATATTGCAATGTCTAACATGAAAAGCACTAATAGAGCTTGTTTTGCTTCTGTCACAAAGTAGGTATTTAATAAATATCTGTGCAAAGTAGGTACAAAAAATCACAGATAATATCTCAATACTGCAAATTTGCTGTATTGAGAATAAACATCAAAGTGTCATTAAGGTACAGGTTTAATTCTTAGACCATAGTTTATAAAATTCAGGTGTTTGTTAGATATAAACCTGCTACATCCCAGAAATAATATTGTCAATGTGGTCAGGTCATCAGGAAACCTTCTAGAGAAGCAAGCACAACAGGTCAGTATGTATAGTCATATGTTCTGATTTCAAATAACAGGAAACCACAAAACAATTTACATTGAACAATATATATATATTAATAATTATGTATAAGACATTTAGAAGCAGGACATCACTAAATTTAGAAAGGTTAGTTTTTAACTACAACTTTCTTTGTTAACACCCAGCAATGTCAACAAAGACCCAGTTCTTCTTCTTCTCTGCCACGTTGAGTGTGTTTGATTTGTCTGGCCCTCAGATGAGGCAATGGCTGGTGAACAGCAAGGAAGGTGCTGCACACTGATGTAGCCAAGGCAGGTAAATTCATTCTGCCAGCTGGGATTAATAGCCCCATTACCTGCATTACCAAAATCTCATGAAAATGTTCCCATTGTGCCTTGTACAGTCATATGAACATATGAAAGACTAGCCTAGACTAAGCATTTCAATGAGATTCATGTCCTGAATGGACTAGTTTTTTCTCACCAGGCAGAGATTACAGCAGGATTGAGAGTTTTCTTTGATAAGTCTGGTGAGCCCTGTCATCTAGCATGATACTAGACACCACAGATGTGGTCATTGTTATGTACTCTGTTCTACTTCACACATTTTTTGCTGGCTAATTTTTCAAGCTGGTTTTGCCTGTTTTTATCAGGGAGTAATTGTTTAAATGTCAGATCTGTGGGTGGATTTAATCTATTTTGCTTATAAAAAAGTTTACTTATTTTATGTCTTGATGATTTCATTAGAAATTTGGAAGACTAAGACAGTGGGTAGAAAACTACACCTTATTTTAACATTTTTACTCTTTACGTGATACCATGTAAACCTTTCTATTTTTATGCATCTGAACATTAATATTTAAAAAACACATTATGCATCAACATGAACATTTTGATCTGCTCCTTTATCTTATATTACTTTATAGAAAAAAATGAAATGTCATTGATGGTAACACTGTAGGATATATAATTATCGCTATTAATACAATTCATTAAGAGGGAAAAATAACAACTTACTTTTAATGAGTCTCCCAGACATAAATTTGTTTCAGTCTACAAACTCATTTATATCTTTGTGGTATATCCAAATTAAATTAGCATTCTCTGATGTTCTCAGAAGTGCTCTTTCTTTGTAAACTAATAAACATAACACATAGATGAAAACAATTTCTTTAGTCAAGTTTTATAGTACTTGCAGGAAATTATTAATACTTCTGGCAAACTTTTAAAAAATATTATTCTTTTTTGTTCGATTGGGTAAACTCAAACATCATTATATAATGATATCTTGTCTAAAGAATTAACATGATACATATAAAATATTACAGAATTATTTTTACCCAAACTATTGCAGATATCACCACATAAATGTAGAGGTAATGTATAATGGATAAAATGGGAAACTCTAGAGTAAACCGCTTGGATTGGAATTCTGGCTCAGGCATTTTCTAGATATGGTCATTAAGCTTAAAGCCTTTATGCTTTAGTTTTCTCACTTGTAAAAGTAAGAATAAAAAGAGTACTTTCCAAATGAGTGATATGGCAATTAAATATTGTAATATAGGTAAAATGCTCCTTAAAGTCATATTATTTTAATTATTAAATAAGATATATTTTCTTGAGTGTGTATATATATGAAATATATGAAAATATGATATGTATTTTATCTTTGCCCCCAGTTCCTGACACAGAGATTCTAAATATCTTGCAATTTCCTGGATGATAGGAACATCTTTTGTTTTAATGAGACAACTGTTGGTGGACTCCTGGATAGCTTCAGAATGGGAACAGGTCACAGGAAAGACCAAGCCATGATTAAAGCTTGGAACTTTCAGCCTCAACCCCATTCTCCAGAGAGGAGAGAGGGGCCAGAAATTGAGTTAATAATCAATCATGTCTATGTGATAAAACCTCCATAAAGGTCCCTGAACTACAAGGTTGCAGAGCTTCCAGGTCGGTGCACAGTTGAGGGTGGTTCCCCCTAACTCCACAAGGACCTTTCCAGACTTTGCCCTATGCACCTCTTCATCTGGCTATTTATCTGTATCATTTATCATATCCTTTATAATATACTGGTAAACGTAAGTAAATGTTTACCTCAGTTCTGTGAGTTGTTACAGCAGATGTTGAACCTGCTGAGGGGACTATTTGGAGCCCCAATTTATACGTGATTGGGCAGAAGTACAGGCAATAGCCTGGGACTTAGGACTGGTATCAGAAGTGGGGGGATGGTCTTGCAGGACTGAGTTCTTAACTTGTGGGTTCTGTGATAATTCCAGTAGTTAGTGTCATGACTGAATTATAGGACACCCAGCTGGTGCCTGGAGAGTGGGAGATTGGTTGGTGTTGGGGAAAAAACCCCCACACATTTGGCAATGGAAATAGTGTGAGGGTAGAGGAGACTAGTTTTTATTTTAACATTTACAAGGCAAAGTATGTTCTTCTACAAAATAATACCTACTACCATAATTTGCTGGTCTTTTTTCTTTTTTATTTTTTTTATTTTTTTTGCAGTACATGGGCCAGTCACAGTTGTGGCCTCTCCCGTTGTGGAGCACAGGCTCTGGACGCGCAGGCTCAGTGGCCATGGCTCACGGGCCCAGCCGCTCCGCGGCATGTGGGATCTTCCCAGACTGGGACACGAACCCGTGTCCCCTGCATTGGCAGGCGGACTCTCAACCACTGCGCCACCAGGGAAGCCCTGCTGGTCATTCTTATTAGTAGTTTTTATATTTAATCTTTAAAATTCATTTAAATTTCTGTGCTTTCTCATGCCAACTTTTTTTTTTCTTTTCTTTTTTTTCTCAACTTCTGGGATCTTAGTTCCCTGACTAGGGAACAAACCCGTTCCCCTGCAGTGGAAGCATGGAGTCTTAACCACTGGACTGCCAGGGATGTCCCTCATGCCTACTTTTTTAAACCTCTTTTTTTGTCTTGATGTACATCTTATTCTTCTTGTAGACTCTTCTCCAAACACTTTTGGTTTTGCACTGTGCAGTTTATTGGGTTTCAGTATCTGCTGTTTAATATACAAACTGAAAAAGGCATATGTTCTGAGAAGGAAAATATAAGATAAGGTGGAACAGAAAATACAAAGCGTGTGTATAATTTGTTGGTTGTAAATTTGAAGGTATAATACTATGTAGGGTAGGGTGAGCATATTTCAACTAATAAAGGCACTATTTCAAAATGTTGAGAACTGGATAGGTAGCATTAATAACCCAATCAGATGGTATTGTGAACTTTTAGTAGTGTGTAATTTTAATGACTTAGCCAATCAGAGATTAAGATGGTGTACTCGATTACATTTTGTTTCAAGATGTATAGGAACCCTGCTAATTTCTTGTTTTGTTTTTTTAGCTTTTTTTTTTTTTTTTTTGTCTTGAAAGGAGTAACAGAACTTTGTTGTTTTATAATTCTCACCTGTTTTTGATGAGTACTTAGTGTCAAGAGCTAGGAGGGGTCTGACAATTTTACCTTATGGGCAGACTAATAATTTAGCTTGCCACAGTTTTCTTTTTTTTTTCTTTGCGGTACACGGGCCTCTCACTGTTGTGGCCTCTTCCATTGTGGAGCACAGGCTCCGGACGCGCAGGCTCAGTGGCCATGGCTCACGGGCCCAGCCGCTCCACGGCATGTGGGATCCTCCCCGACCGGGGCACGAACCTGTGTCCCCTGCATTGGCAGGCAGGCTCCCAACCACTGCACCACCAGGGAAGCCCTTGCCACAGTTTTTTATAGTTACTAGCAGAAGACATGAGACTCCTGGGCCAAAGTCAAAATGTTTTATTACTCATGGCATAGAGGCAGTATGAGCTTAGTGTTCACATCTGTTCCACTTGTCCCTCAAATCTTACCAGGGTGACATGGAAGAGCCCATATTGGATGCTGCACACTCTGTGGATTGTACACTCAGCTGAAGAAACTTAAGCTTTAAAGAGTGATGCCAGCCAAAATGTCCAACCACTGCCCCAGGGAAGGGAGCCATTATCATTAATATTATAAACAGTAACAACAAGAGCAACAAGAACAAAACTTCCCTTTTCCTCAGAGGGACACACTATGGCTATCTTCTATTTGCTATAATAAATTCTTGATAAAATAGTCAGGGCAAAGACTGTCAGTACTACTCAGAAGGTGTGTAAAATATTAGAAATCCATAGAGAATTGTGTCTTAGTTATATAAAGAATTGTTACTGGTCAATGGAGAAGAGATAAAATATTAAACAAATGTTGCTGGGAACACTTGTTCTGAATATGGAAAATAATCAATAGGACATCTAGCTCATGTAATAGATTTACAAAACAATCTCTGTGGATTAAAGACTTAAATATGTAAAGCAACATTTTAAAATGTTCCAAAAAATAAATGAGACTGTCTTGTAACTCTAGGTTGGGATGGAATTTAAAAACAATGCACTAAAATCAGTTATATAAGAGCTAAACTTAACTACATTTACAAAATTTCATGTATATGTGTTTTAAAAATCTTAAGACATCATTTAAAAACTGGAAAAAATATTGGCAAAACATGAAATTTATCAAGACATATGGAGAGATTTATAAGTCAATAATAAAATGAAAAACAATATAATAGAAAATTAGCACAACTCTTGAACTGGCATTTCAGGAAGAAATAAACACAAATGACTAATTAACATGTCAGAAGATTCTGACATTCAATAGCTATCAGGGAAAGTACACTAAAATTAATTTGCAACACTATTTTAGATATACTTGGGACAACAGAATAAAAAATAAATAAATATGTTTTCAAAGATATGTAGCCACAGGCTTTATACATATGCTTGCAGAATAGGAATTTTTCTTTTTTTTTTTCCAGACTTGAAAATAATTTTCATTACACAAATAAAATTGAAGTTATATACATAAAACAATGCAGAAATCCCACTTCTAGATATACATTCTAATTACTCAAACGGAAAGATGCTCATGACAGCATTTTTTAGTAATAGCAAAACCAGTGCCTAACATAAATATTTGTCACCATGGGAGGCATGGTGAGAATGAAAAAGCGAAGTGTGATATATTCAAAAGAAATATATAGTAGTAAAAAAGAATGAACAACAGCTCCATTCATCAAAGTAAAGTAATGTGTTAACATAATATTAAGCAAATCCATAGTTACAGAATACATACTGTTTCCATTTATGTAACGTTTCAATCCTACAAAGCTAAGCAGTATATTATTCAGAAATACTACTCTAAAATAATGATTAAAATCAAACAATAAATTAAAAATGGAATATAACTATAAAAACATCATAGATGAAAGTTATAAATCAAATTATGAAATACGTGAACAATGAAAAGCTAGATGAAATGTATGCCTTACTAGACTTATAGGTATATTTCCAAAATTAGCACAAGAATAGGGACACTTAATAGACCGAAAACTTACTAAAGAATTTGAAATGATATACAGCTTTTAATAGCTTCTGAAATAAATATTTAAATATCCTTTTATTCTTGAAACAAATAACTTCCAATTTAGGGAGTTAATTACATTTTAGACATTCAATGTTTAATGATAAAAAGGATACTTTTTATGTTCACAAGTGTCAGGAAACAAGCATTTTTCTTTTGTTGGCAGAACATACATTTCACAAAATTTCTGGAAGGATAGTTGATTAATGTATCAAAACAATCAATGTTTGCACCAAAATTTTCCTTTTATAAATCCATACACCAAGGAAGTAATTATATTAAAAATTGTAACTTATAAGCTCTGACATTTATTGTACTGTTTTGTACAGTACCAAAATCTAGAAACACACAAAAAATTTGTTAATAAATATGGATGCAGCCTTAAAAGAGAAAAGTTTTCATCCTTTTAAAAATGTATACAGGGCTTCCCTGGTGGCCCAGTGGTTGAGAGTCCGCCTGCCGATGCAGGGGACACGGATTCGTGCCCCTGTCCGGGAAGATCCCACATGCCACAGAGCGGCTGGGCCCGTGAGCCATGGCCGCTGAGCCTGCGCGTCCGGAGCCTGTGCTCCACAACGGGAGAGGCCACAACAGTAAGAGGCCTGCTTACCGCAAAAAAAAAAAAAAAAAAAAAAAAAAAAAAAAGAGTAGATTTCTCTCCCCACTCTCCACTCCAGAGAAGCTCTGTTTTTGAATCCTCTGACCAGAAAGAGGTCCTTGCCTGCTGCACAGTTCTTCAATTTGGGCACCTTCAGGTCAAAGTTTGGAGATAAAGGAAGAATACACCAAACAAAATAGGAAGCTCACTGCTGTACTGGTAGTTATTCACATTTTTATTTCTCTGCCCAATCTGTCTGATATTATTCACTTTCCAGAGTCCTTGTATTCTCTCCAGAAATTGTAGCTGTACATTGTCTTCTACATACAAACCTTCAAGTTGCAAACTTTCAAAGATGTAAATGTACGTTCCATCTCCCTCCTACTATCTCCCTCCTCCTCTCCTTCCTCCAGTCAGTAACTCTTCTTGTCTGTTCAATCGATGTCATTCACTGTATGCCAGCTGCTGTATTATACTACTGTGTTTTTCAATGTACTGTAGTGTAAGATTAGAAATGTTTTCTTTATCTTTTGTTTGTTTGTTTTTTATATATTATTTGCATGAAAAGTATTATAAATCTATTACAGTACAGTACGATATAGCTGATCGTGTTAGTTGGGTACCTAGACGAACAAATTGGACTTACGAATGTGCTCTCAGAATGGAACTCATTCGTATGCAGGGGACTTACTGTAATCTGTGGGTGTAATTGACTTTAGTGGTTCTACTCCTTGTTGGATAGCACGGGAAAGTAATTGGTGCATTTTTGAAAACTATAAAAAAATTCCCCTATTGCAAGACACTATCTACAAGGACATAGTTATAATAAACATACAATTATATGATGGGTGTAGGTATAAACTGAAGCCATGCAAGGTATGCAATACACAGTGTGCATAGGCCCCTATGAGATAGCTACCTGTTCCCTGACGTTGGTCCTTCTATTTCTGTACTCCATATAACGTCTTCAACTTCTATATTTTCTATCCATTGCCCTTTATCCTTGCTTTCATAGATATTTTTTTGTCTAGTGTGAACTGCTTGCTCACTAATTTGTTCTTTACTCAATCTTTTCTGCAATTTATTATCTTTGTTGTGTTCTTTATTTTATTTATAAACTTCATTCTTTTTCTTCCATATGGTTCTTGTTATGACTTCCATTTTCTGCTTCATATTACTAATTGCCTTGTTGAAAGATATTTATTATAGTTATTTTAATTTCTAGATTTTTCTGTTCTATTTATTCCAGTTCATGTTGCACCTATAACTTATTCAGTATCTTTCTTTATAGCAGTTGAAATTGTGAGATATTTAGTTATTTTGGCAAACAAGCTGAATGTCTGACAGTATCAGCTTTCCTGTATGGTAAACTGTAATGGAAAAGCTAAAGGCCATATGAAAGTTTGGGTCCTTCTCAATGGGTTTAGGAAGAGGGCATATAAAACAGCTAATGATCACATCACTTCACCAGGCAACAGTTCTACTAATGAGTCACCCTTAAAGACTTACAAGGGAACTCAAGTTGGAAAACATACTCTCTATCTCCATAGTTTTATGTGCCATTGAGGGGGATTTGAATTCAGAACAGTTGTGAATGCCTGACATCTGAGAGTCAGTTGCACCTCTTTTTACAGTTCCTCACCCAAACAAGGTATTGTGCCAACCCAGCAATATCACAATGCACAACTGAGCAGCCTGGTCTGTTGCTGGTCATTTCTGTTGTGATAGATCAGTCAAAGGCTTTCCCAAATAATTTAAATGGGTGACAACTGTAGAACTTAAACCTTTCCCCCAGTGTATTCTCTTACCAAGGCAATGCCACCTTCTCTTCCATGAGTTTCTGCAATTTCTGTATTTTTTCCACAGCTGATTTTGGAGAATACAGACAGCAGCACATTCCATTTGCCACCTTGTCTGGAAACTTTAAACTCTTTTACAATATTACCTATTTTTAATCCCTACATAACTTGATTCCTCCAAATGATTGTTTAGGAATCCTGCCTTTCAATCCTTATATCACTAGGAACATATTTAGAAATCTCCCTTTGCATTAGAATTATTTGTATTATTTCCATGCTCCCAATAGATAGTTTTCCAGATTACTTTTGCATTTTTTTTGTTTTCAGATACTTTGCACACTGTTTTCATCAATAAATATTTTACAAATCATTCTATCCTGATTATTTAAAAGATAAAATATTCTTTTATTTTATTTATAGATAAAAATTGAGGAGGTGTTAAAGTATTACTGAGAGGAATTCAAATACATAACTATTTCCTATTCTTCACCACAAATATACATATTTATGGAGGAAGCCTAAGCTAGAAAGCTGTTGAAAAAGAAAGCAAATGTGAAAAAATTATCTAATGCATATCCCAGAGGATTATCCTCATTATTATGCAAATAATAGATTCTACTACTGAAATGTTCAGAGTACTAGATAATGCAAAATAATAGATCCTCTGCCTAGTTATAACCTTTCATTAAACAATGCTGAATTAGAGGTAACATACTCACAAGACATCTTACATTTCCCTAACATATCAAAATAATATGCTTTATTATAATGATGCCATAAAGAATCATGATAATAACAATATACTTTCCCCAGAGGTAGAAGTTATAACTAACTCAAGTATAGGATAGTATTACATATAATACAATTCTAAAGTTCAACATGGTTGGTAAATGCAGTTTTCTGATTAATTATATATTTTAACAATGAATAACTATTCATTTAACACCTACTCTGTGTGTGTGCAGAATATATGATAAGAATATAGTACAAGACAAAGTACTAACTAAGTACTTAAGAGTTTAAAATGCATTTGAAGAGACAATATATTTTTTCCTGAAAACAACAGAAGAGATGTACAACACCTGTTATAATTTGAAGAATAAATAGCAAGTGTAAAAAGTGTTATTATTTAGATACTATATCAAGACAAGAAGATTTGAATACAAACAATATATAAATGTCCTCAAAAAGCTTCAATTTTAAAAGTATTTCGGTTATTACAACATAGATAAATAATAATTCTGAATTTGTAAGCTTATTGTTTCCTAAGTTTTAATTTTGTATTTTAGGTTTACTGCAGTTTGAATATATTTAAACTATTTTTACTAAATGTAATATGATTACAACCACTAATTACCTATCTATTTCTCATATACATACTAGTACATATATGTAAACATAAATATACACACACACATATATGTGTATGTTTCTATGTAGATAGATACAAATTTCTTAATATATTGATAAATGAAATATTGTTTAAGAAGGAGTCTGACAGAAATATTTACAGAGAGGGAGAAATTCACATGACTGCACAAAGGAATGCTCATATAGTTGAAACAAAAATAAATATGCCAAAAAAATAGAAGTTCAGACAACCAAGTTGTGTAAGGAAATTGCTTAGCCTTATAGGTGTAAGAAAAAAAATCACAACATAAAATTGGATGCAATTTGCCAAAGACATCAAATGAAATGGGAAAAAAGTTCTTAAATATATAGAAACAAGATGACTATAACAGAAAATGCAAACTTTGCTATCCATGGAGACAAAACTTTGAAATTCTATGACATAAAGAATCAATCAACCCTTAACATAAATTTGTTGTACGTTTATTACTAGTAAGAAAATCAGAAAGCAAAAAGGAATGTCTGACCCTTAATATTTTTCCCCACTCTGCAGTAAGGTGTAAATATTCAGATGCAAGATCATAAAGTCTCTTAACTTTCTCCACTCCCACTCCATAAGCACTACTGGGCTTCTTTCTCTGAAGAGAAACTACAGAGTGTTGTATAAATAGCTATCAGTTACCATTCTGAAGAGAAGATAGGTTCATATATTATTTTACCTTTGACCAGCTCTGTGACATTGGACAGGTGAGTTATGCTCTTAAACCTGTTTCTCCAGCTTCCAATATTTTTCACAGTATTAATTTGATACTGTATTTTACTTTAGTCCCACAACTTTCCTGTAAAAGGGAAACAGGGTATAGATACTAATAAGGAAGTCACCTCTGCCAGGTCTTGTTGATACCATTTATGAATATCCTGGTAACAGCTTTTCACTGATCTCCATCCATTCCAGCTTTCTTTTTTTTTTTTTTTTTCAGTACACGGGCCTCTCACTATTGTGGCCTCCTCTCCCGTTGTGGAGCACAGGCTCCGGACGCACAGACTCAGCGGCCATGGCTCACAGGCCCAGCCGCTCCGCGGCATGTGCGATCCTCCCGGACCGGGGCACGAACCCGTGTCCCCTGCATCGGCAGGCGGACTCTCAATCACTGCACCACCAGGAATCCCAATTCCAGCTTTAAATAAGGCAATGGAAGCCCAAAATTTAGTTAAATTGGTTGGTGAAGTATACTAAATGTAGGGTGACTCCATATTTGTGTTACATTTCATTGAAAACATGCCTAAAAAGAGCTACCTGCACTATAGGATCTAAAAGGATTTTTAGTGAAACTATTTTAGTGTTGTCACTTTGGTTGGTGGTCAATGACAGCTCAGCAGAAAGACATATCCAAGAAACGAACACTATACTATAATCAAAATTGAATCTCCCATCTGATGAATAGGGCACTTCCTGAGGGTAGGGCAATTTGTCTAGTTCATCTTTCTGGAATGATTATCTCCCTACAGAGTTTTCAATCCCTATGTAAAGGCTATCCCATTTATCTGATAAACAAACATGTTGCACATTTTGTGACTCTCAGGGATATTTATATTGTTTCTGACTTTTCAATGTAATATGTAATGGGGAAATGGACATCTCCTCTTCTAAAGCTTTTCACTTACATTGGTTTATTATTTTGGGATCACTTCCCAGAAGTGGTATTACTTTTTCAAATAATATGAATATGTTTATTGTTTCAGATACTTCTTGGTGAACTGCTTTAAAATAGTGGTGTGTATAAATTTACAGTTCTTCTAAAACATACAAATTGAGCCAATTTCATTGCATATGTACCATAACTGCAATATAAAAAAAAAAAAAACCATGAGAGAAACTCCACAGCGAAATGTAATATAGCTCATGAAAATAAATCTGAAATGTATAATACAGATGATTTCTACAAAAACGTACAATAACAATATTACCTGAAAAGAAGGAAAAATGTGATCATACTGATAAACTGAAAATGTACTGGAGTTTTTAATCAAAAGATTACAGCAAGAAAGGCACTTAGCTCAGAACATTGTAAGAAGAATCATTTCAAGTCATTTCAAACATTATTCTCATGCTGTATAATTTGATGCATATCATATAACTTTAAAAAATAAAACAATTGGTGACACTAAAATTACAAGTACTGTTACTAGAAATAATTAGTATTCATTCATACCTAATACCAATAACCACAAAAAATTAAAGTAAAATTCCATTCACAATGTTAACATGAACTACAAATTATTATGACATTTGGTTATATACAAAGAACAAGCAGTTAGAGTTTATAGTAGAAGTTAGCATAACATATTTAGGGATAACTAATAAAAATAACAACTCTTTTTATGGTGATAGTGGGGATGGAGAGCTTGGACACAATTAAGTGGAAAAGAACATGTAAAAGCAGTAAAAAGCACTAAATAGAAAATCAATGTGGGACAACTGGTCTTACTGGGTATTAAAAGTTATAAAGCATCAAAAATGGTATTGGTATATAAATAGAAAGACCAAAGTGAATAATAAAGAAAATCTAGAAAAGTAAATTAATGTAGGAAGATATGGTATCTCAATTCTTTGGTGAAAATAGATAACTTTCAATAATGTTGGAGTAATTTTATAGCCATCTGGAAAAACTATATATTTGGAAATTTATTCATACTAGCATATATACTAGCATAAGTGCCAAATGTATCAAGGATTTACATGTGTAATAACATAAAAATCACAAAAATGTAAAAAGTTTTTGAATACTACTTTTATATGAAATATGCTGTAAATCAAACATGTAAGAAAATAATTAAAAATATATTGTAAAAACAGCAGACATAGCTGCATATCTTAAAAACATAAGTAAAAGTAAAATATAAATGAAAACTAGAAATAAACATTTGAAATTTCTATCAAAATCTGTAATAGATAAAACTCATGATGTATAAAGATTTTTGATGATAATTGATAGGAAAAGAACAGCAGTCCTATAGAAAAATGGCTCTGAACTCACATTATACAGATGTAGACTTGAAAATAATATTTAAACATAGTAAAATATAATCCATCTTATTTTTATTAAGGGAAAACAAAGAAATTTTACAATTATACCACTTTTATTAACAACATTGCCAATATTTAAAAGTTTAATAAAATTATCTTGGCAAAGATATAGAGAAACAGGTACACAAAATATTGGTTGTGGCTTTAGAACTTGTTAGCATACTTATCCAAATTTCAAATATGTATAGACATTGACCTAACAATCTAATTTTTATTGTTTAAGCTTATGATATACTTGAACAGTTGCTTGTCATTATTTATTGAGCTTATATATCATTGAAAAGGACTTCAAAAGAGTGATATATTCAGCAATAGAGGGTAGTTAAACACTTCATGAAATAGACATACAATAGAACACTAGCTACACAAATGTCAAAAAAAATATAAAAGGGCTTCCTTGGTGGCGCAGTGGTTGAGAGTCCGCCTGCCGATGCAGGGGACACGGGTTCGTGCCCTGGTCTGGGAAGATCCCACATGCCGCGGAGCGGCTGGGCCCGCGAGCCATGGCCGCTGAGGCTGCGCGTCCGGAGCCTGTGCTCCACAACGGGAGAGGCCACAGCAGTGAGAGGCCCGCGTACCGCAAAAAAAAAAAAAAAATATATATATATATAAAAGATGTTTTTGAATATAATCTAGATCTAAATCTAAAAATCTGAATTTATTGAAAATTAGGGAGGAATGTTAGTAAATAATAAATGAGAATGAAGTTGAGCATTAGCATTCAAAATTGCAAGCACATACATAATTCACAAATGAAAAACAAAATTTAAACTTTGTTAAACCAAGATATCCAGAGATTTGTGCACGTGTAGATATAGCTTAAAATTATAAAAATTATGTCATAATGACACTAGGACAATATAGGTTAATAGGGTGTAAAAGAAAGTCTAAAAGTTATCCAAAGTGTATATATTGGGAATAAAATTAATGTAGCTTTCCAAATTTGGTATTAAAGGCAAGTTATTCCAGAATGTACAGGATTTATTTAATAAACTGATAATTTACCCTTATCTCATATCCCAAATAAATTTTAAGTGAATTAAAGTTTTCAATGAAAATACTTTAAGTTTTGATATAAAGAATATAAGTTAATATTTAGATACATGAGATTTATAAAAATGTTACCAAAAGCAAGTAAATAACATTTTTGAATAGAGATAATAATAATAATATAAAGCTGATATTTATTGATATTTACCTGCTAAATATTTTCCCCATGTTATCTTACTAATACATGAAGTATGTGGGTCCATAAATTTCCTAACAAATCAAATTAAAATTCAAACATTAAAATAGTTAAATTACAAAAGTTAATATAATATCATGAAAAGAAAGAACAATGCTATTTAATTCAAAAATCATTTTATTTATATTGTCACATGAGGCTTGAACAACAAACAAATGCAGTAAAAATGGTAACTGTTTCTTTTCCTTCATTCTGTTTTCTGCATCTGTCTGATCCTTTCCCTCACTGAACTCATGGTCAGAAGTGCTGACAACTTACTTGGCTACTTGTTTCATTTTTAAGGAGGGTAGTTAACTTTTTTTTCCCCAAACTTCCAACAAAATCCCACGGTCTAATTGAATCTTCTTATGCCCTATGCTCAACACTGAAATTATCATCATGGCCTGGCAATGGTCATGCTAATACATTTAGACCTGAGCCACGTGCCCCATCATAGAAGTGAATAGATGGTGATGGGCAAAACAGGGGTTGTATAACCAAGAATAAAGGTGAATTGAGTCTAGTGGGGGAAAAAGAAAAAAAATGCTCACTCTAAGTATATGTGACAACTATTGTATAAACATCTTCAGCATATTAAGAATTTCCCCAAATCACTAAGATATAGAGAAACTTCCCAAGAAAAGCATAAGTTAAGAAAACAATATGTAAGTTAACACTGAAGGAAATTTAAAAGGCCAATAGAGGTTAAAAAAAAAAACAACAATTTTAATTGTGATGAATGGGATGGTTAATTAAATCATAATGAGTCAGAAATTTAGGTATATTAATTGGTCCATAATACTTTGGCTGTTTTAAATATAATTTTCTTTGTGCCAAGAGTAAGGCATCGCTATTCTTCACAGCTGGTAGAAATGTAAAATAGTAAATGTAAAAAACCTACCTTTATATGTCTGCCTATACATCTCTCTCAGCATATGCACATATGTGTAAGTAGAATAATAAATTTGACAATGCATATGAAGACCTAAAAACTGTCTTCCTCATGTTTTTAATATAGCCATTTTACTACTGAATATTTATGCTTAAGGTAAACATCATAAATGTGAGCAAAATTGCATGAACAGCAGTCTACACTGATCTGTTTTACATTTATAATCTTTTAAACAAAAATATTCCTATTTAACTTATGGTATTAGATGGAAAGTAATAAACATTACAAGTTGTATAACGAGAGATGATTAAAAAAAGAGAAATGTTCATAATGCACTGCTAGATAAAAAGTATAGCTCTCTATAGAAAACGTGAAAAATAATGATAATAAAAATCAAACCTACTACTTCATCACCCTGAACATACCGGGAAACAAGGTGTGATGTAGTGACATATGTACAGTATACATGTACACATGCAGGCCTTATGTGTGAGGACCTATTTATTTTTTAGTGTTTTCTGTACCAAGTCTAAAATATATATGTAAAATTGGAAATCATTATAAATTTATTTTTCCTTAATAATCTGTGCAAAAAAATTCTTACACTTTCATGAAATAATTATTAATGAGAGATTAAAAATTGTCATGTATCTGTGACTGGAAATTTCATTCTATCCACTAGCTATTTTTAGGTTTTTTTGATCAGTTTCATAGCTTTAATTCTACCTTAAAAGTGCGGAATCTTCATCATTCAAAGAAGTAAAACTAGGTTGTATATTGTCAGGACAGAAATAACACACCTATTAATCTGGGCAACATATTTTTAAGTTTGTAGACTAGAACCCAATGAAGTTTAGGGGTAGTTGTATCACAGTACTGGTTTATATGGAAATTACTCTGAATATGAGCAATTGTGCAAGATTTGCACATTTTATTTTAGACATAGTGATGATGATGGCTATAGATTTCTTTTTAATGAGAGGGGAAAAGAAATACGATGATTATGAAATTTATCTTTTTTCTTTTACTGTAAAAACAGTAGAAATGTTTTCTCCAACTCAACCTTAGAAAGATACTCAGGTAGTGATGCAGATACCAAAATCAATTCTACAAAAGAAGTCCTGTTAAGAACGTCAGCAGTCTAGCTTGTTTGCTTGCTTGAAGGCCATTGGAATTCTCAGGGTTTATCTCTACTATTCCAGATATAAGGTCAGGTTAGCAGCCTTATTAAATCCAAGCACAAATACAATGGTAGATCTGATTCTTATTCTTCTCCCTGTGAATGTTATGAGTGTCACACACTGATAGAATTGAAGCTGTGTTGGGGCCAATTAGCTGACTCATACACGGAAAAGGATAAAAAAACAACAAAAAAATGTCTAGGTTGACAACTGTGATATACTGTACAGATCTCCAGTGATGAGAACAAAAAAGGGGGCTCAATTCTGTGTTCTAATACTAACATTTTGGTGACCTCTTAGCAAGATACTTAACCATTAAATGTTTATTAAATTGTATACTTTTATTATTTATTTATTTAACATCTTTATTGGAGTATAATTGCTTTACAATGGTGTGTTAGTTTCTGCTTTATAACAAAGTGAATCAGCTATACATATACATATATCCCCATATCCCCTCCTTCTTGCTTCTCCCTCCCACCCTCCCTATCCCATTCCTCTATGTGGTCACAAAGCACCGAGCTGACTTCAGAATCTCTCTTGTTTTCTCTCTCTCTTCCTATCTTTATCCAACTCTACCTCTCTCTCTATGTTCATATGTGTATGTGCTATATGTGTGTTTTATATATGTGAATATATATTCAAATCTCGGTCAGTTGTATTCATTTAGAACTAGCAAATGGAAATTGGAATTATTATACATTAAATGCAATGTAAAATTTCAGATTTAAAGACTAGTATCTATTCCTTTTACATATTTCATTTTGTATCATGAAGGCATGATTCATGACTAGTTTCTCTTACTTTTATGGCGTATTGTTATAATGAGTTTTCATAATAATGTTTCTTGCTCACAATATTAAAATAGGCAAAACGTTCTATTGAATGAGCATATTAGGAGAAACAAAGTGCCTTAGCCTGGTTTAAAAGATAAAGATATATCTATCACTGGCATGAAGAAGAATACTCTGACAAAATATTCTTTCTCATTGTAGTAAGAGTTTTAACTCAATAATACAAATGAGTTCAGTTCATCAATTCTTTAAAATTTTACTTTGTAAGGAATTTTGAATTAAAGTAGAAAATTCCAGTAACTTCACCTTATTATTAGAGAAAACAGGATTCCATATATAATTGGACATAGATGAATATAATTTATTTTTAGTTTTCCTCTTTGTGCCAACATTAGGCAAGCCACCAAATTTATATTGATTACAGGGGGTTATAATATTCTTATTCATCATCTTATTCATCATCTTATTCGTGACTGCCTCTGAGATATCAATACAGAGAGTGTTAAAGTTGGAACATTTTTTAATGCATCATCTGAAAACATGGGCAGGGGGTAATAAATAGAGATATGCAATTAATTGTTTCCCAAAAGCAAAAGTGCTAAAGGTAAGATCCAGAGATAAACAGTTGAAGTTGGTTAAAGGAAATGTTATCACCATATTGGTGAAGAAGCAAAAGTGAGCCAGCTGATAAATCTTTCAAGAAATGAGGTTGAAATAACCCCAAATTCCTGGGAAGACTAAAATTAAAAGAAGCATGAGCTTTGAATGAACTGGAAGATTAGGGTATAAAAAATGGAGTGAATATGGAGGTAACAATAAGAAGTGAGAAGAAATTTTACTCCACTTCCAGGTCTAAGGACTATTGGAAATATTAGAAAATAATCTATTGGAAATATTGGACATTAAAAAAAAAACACAGAAAACAAATTTCACTATAGAGCACTTTTCAGAGAAGCCCTTGAAAAAACAAGAGGTTGTACTGATGATTAAAAATGCCCACCAGAGGTGAAGTTTTTTTTCTAATTGATACTGGGAAAAATAGGAAGATATGAAATTATAGCTTTATTTGAAGTATAGACTAAGAGGTGATATTCTTTGCCTTTCCAAAAGGTTTTATAACATTTTTGTCATCATATTTAAATTATACAAGAAAAATATGAAGTATTTTGAAGCTACAGTCTTATCAGTGGAGTATCTCTTTGCACTGCTGTATCCATTGAATTGATCGAACCTATATCTGTTTACCCATTTTCTAAGCTTTCATTTAAGGTGGTGATCATAAACACAGACCTCGTGCCTGCAGTGATTAACCATAACAAATTACAATCCAAATTGGGAATGCCTGAGCTCAAAGGATTATCTGGGAAAATATATTCAGATTGATATTGTGACATGAAAGCTCTAGAACACATGGCTTCCATCTGTTTATATTTCCTCTTGATGATCCTAAGGATGACTCACCATCCAAATTTGGGAATCTCTTGAATAAAGTGCCTGGCCCATCAATCATGAGCATTGATGATTCTGGGCAGGCATCATATGCTGGGAAACACAAACACTGGTGAGTTTAGGCAATTGCATTTCTTTAATATTATATTGGTTATGAATTCAAAAAGAAATTAAAAAGTAAGGGTACTTAGATATAAAACACATTCCTAGTCTTTTGTGAATAATTTAGAAAAGTCATTAAATTACAAAAGGAAGAGAGAGACACCAATATTTAACATTTAGTATCTTTTACAGATTTGAAAATATAAGTAAAATGTGTGCTGTATTAAGAAATAAATGCAAGTTTCCTTGACATTTTTGTCTTAATTTTCAGGGAGAAGAATAATATACCCAACTCAAAATAACCTTTTTAAAGGAAACAGGCATTATTATTTTTATCTATAATGATGTTTGGTTTAAAAAATATATAGCTATATGTATAAATTTGGGAATTTTTTGTTAACTTATTCAAGAAAGTAAAAGTCACATCTATGTTTCTTTTTATTCTAGTTTTATTAATTCACAATAAATAAATATTTTTTACCAGTCTGTTAAGAATATTGTTGAGTCTAAGTTTCATTATATTCCATTATTAACCAATTATGAATACTAAAAATGAACAGTTATTTAATGCAGCCTATATAAACAAGATTAAATGTAAAGCTGTTACTTGGATTTTGACTTGTATTTATCCAAAATGCTCTGAGGAATTCAGTAAGTGGATACTGAAGTATATGTTACTTTTTAATAGTCTGAATACAGATTAATATAGAGAAAATAAGGAAGGTCATTTGGCTTTACTGACAGTTTTAAATATAAACCAAATAGTAATTCTATAAGTGGTATGTCCATAGATTTCTACTAAATTGCCAGCCAATTTATTATTTGGACATTTGTCTTCCCAGTGTGTTCAAAACTTTGTTTCAGAATAAGAAATATGTATCAATCCCCCATGTATCTTTAAATAAATGGAGACCTAAAACCAGTTTGAATTCCTTTGGTTCATTTTTCAGTTGCAAGTTGTCAAGGAGCATCCCCTCTTCCCAAAGCTCATATCGTGTGCAGTTGTAAATTGCTATTCTATTTTGACAGGCTGCTGTTCTGAAGCATACGGCTATTTATTTCAACAGGGAATTTTTCCTGGCTACTAAACTTTCTAGTCTTGAAATGAATTTTCTATTACATAACTGACCTTTCAACTATCTAACCCCTAAACACATAAAAAATGTTCCCTTCTATTTATCAACATTGTTCTTACTGTAACATTTGTTTTGCTTCTCTCTATGTATACATTTTCCAAGAGTATGACAAGGGTAGTTGAAGGAATTAATGGTGAGGAATAAGCTATATGTGTGAATTTACGATCCATAAAAAATATTTCAAAATGATTATATTTCCCCTGCACTAGTAAGAATATTATCTCAACAATTCTAGTAGTACCTTTTTTTCTCACTCCTTGTACATCACTTAACTATACAATTATATTGATTTGCTAAACCACTTTGGCTTAGAGATTCTAGAATTTTTTTTCCTCTTTTCATTTTGCTGTTAAAACTTAAATATCAAAAGCCAGTATGATGAGACAATAGTTATCAGTAAACACAAATTAATTCTCAATCTAAGCATACTTGGCATTTTCTAAATGCTGACACCATATCTTATAGTGTTGCTAAAAGCTAAAGATAATGCAAAACTAAACTCTGTAACAAAAACTACTCTTTTCTTTTGGTGGGGGGGGGCGGCAAGGGCATTTCCACTCCAAGAATCATCCCTCTATTGATTCCTTGTTAGTTTCCCACTACTACCTATTTTTATAGGTCAACAACAACAAAAAAATTATCTGATCACACAAACACATATTCTCTTCATAGAATTAAAAGAGAAACTTTAAATAAAATCTCTCATATTTTTAAACTGAATGTCCTCACTCTAGCATTGATTTTGATGGACAGAACAGTTGAACAGGAAAAGCTGTGGTTCAGAGAGATACACACACAATAGTGACATTAAAATGTATTATTATTTGTATTAATGTTGAACCCTGTGACAAAGTGATCTTGGCATTCATTCAAAGGAACTCTTCAGGCCTATTCTTTTCAACTCATTCAAGTCATAGATATACCTCTTGAACAAAATTGGCTAGTTATTTTCCAAGAACTTGGGCATCTTCCATGACATTTCCCTTCCTGGATCCAGAATAGTCAGTTCTTCTGAGAGTTTCATCATATCAAAATTTTGTTACAACAGGAAAAACACAACAAAATCCAACAAACAAAACAAAGTGAACACCAACAATTCCTTCCTGAAAGCCAGTTCAAAATAAGTAATTTATAGATATCTTCAAGATGAAACTGCCTATGGAAAAAAACAAAAAAGAAATAGTGTGTAAAGACCACAGTGGTGGCCCAATTTTAATGTTGAACAGTTGTTACATTTTCTCATAAATTAAGGTACATATGGGTAACCATGTGTCTTTTGCTTTGGTAAGAAATTATACATTTCTTAAAGTGGGATAGAAAATAATATGAACATTTCTTGGATAGGTATTTTCAGGTGTATAAAAAATTATTAGACTTTAAAATCACATTACATAAACTTTTGTTTTCCCAGTTGACAGCTAATAAGAATCATTCCAATTTTTTTTCTATAATATTTCAACTTCCTATGCAATTTTGGCCTTAAAACATCATACATTATACATATAATTTTTGAACTTACATTTTTATAGGTAATGAGTCTAGATCATTTAAAGAGCTTGTTTCATGAAAATATTGTTCCATGTGGTAAAGAAAATAATTACAAAGATAACTATTATGGTCTTTGTTCTCTACAGATTAAAATGTGAATGGACAGAAAAAATAAAGGAGATTTACTTAATTCCCTATAAAGGGAAGGAGTTTTCCTACTGATAGATACCAGGGACATGTAGAGGGGCAGGAAGTGGAATCTGGGTGGGAAGAATTTGAGATATACATTTGCCAAAAATCTGTATTGTAATGAATGAGGAAACAATTCAAAAGGAATACAATTAAGAAATGCAATTAGGAAAAAGATAATATTTGCAGGCATAAAACTTTTAAAAGAATAAATAACATACATATTTGTGATATGATTCTTTTATCACTAATTCCTCTGGATTGTTCACATGTACTATCTGAACCCAGAAAACAATTCACTAATTTGGCAAAATGTAATATCAACATACAAAGCTCAATAACTATCACATCATAAATAATAAAAAGTTAAAAGACATAATGGAAGAGAAGAGCTTACTTACCATGACCACAAAACATAAAATAATTAGAAATAAACTTAATAAAATTGGGTGAACTAACCCAATCAGATATTAAAACATAGACCATCTAAATTTTAAAAGTGTACTACTGGTAGATACACGATCAAGTAGAACAGAAATGGAAAGTCCAAAGGGCACTAAAGAAATATGAAACTTTAGTATGATAATAAGGTTCGTGTTCCAAATTGCTGGGATCACAATAAGCTTATTAATAGATGATAATGGTACAATTAGTCAACCCTTTAGGATAAAATTGCATCATTTGTTAAAATACACCAGTAACACCTTAATGTTTAAGATCTAAATGTAGAAATGAGCAATATAAACATACTAGAAAAAAATATGACAGAATTCCTTTAAAATCTGCATATTCATAAATATTTTCCAACTATGTCTCAAAATTCAGATGCAATAATAAAAACAATTAACAAATATGATAGACAAAATTTTATAATAATTCCATTGCAAAACACAGTTAGCAATATCAAAGGCAATGGCCAACTGGATAAAAATATTTACAATATATAACACCACAGGATAAAAGGGCCTGTAACCTTAATTTTTTAAAAATCTCAAAAAAACATTAAGGGAAAAAAACTGAAAACTCAATGTAATAATAAATAAGAGATGCAAAATTAATTTTTAAAATGCTCAAAAAAGATATAAAATAGTTCTTATATATATAGAAATATATTTAAATTCACTTATACATGAAATGCAAATTAAAGCTATACTTAGTCACAGTGTCTCATCTATTAAATTGACAGAATTCAAAGACATGACAACATATGCTGTAGGCTAAGCTGTGGGGAAAAGAAGTATCATTTTATTATTGCTGCTGGGACTGTGAAATGGCATAACCCCTGTGAAGGCAATATCTACCAAAACTGCATATGTATTTACCATTTGATCCATAAATCCCACTTTCTAGAATTTACACTGTAGTTTTAAAATATGTGTTAAGTGTAAAAAACACAGATGCCACTTAATAAGTCTAAAGTACTATTTCTGGGGCAAGAAATAACAGGAAAGATGAATATATGAATATACCTGCCTAATTTTCAGGAAAGTAATTAGTTACCTATAAAGGTCGGGAGTGAAAAGAATCATAGGAAAAAAAGAAAGAATGAGATTTTATATAGTGAGATAAATCAATATTATTTACCTTATTAATGGAAATTTGAACCTTGACCAACAACTCCTCATTTTCCCCACATCCCAAACCTTGGCAAACACCATTCTACTTCTCTCCATTTTTATGAGTTTGCTTTTTGCATATTCCACACATAAGTGACATCATATAGTATTTGTCTTTCTCTGTCTGATATTACACTTAGCAAAATGCACTCAAGGTCCATCCACGTTGTCACAAGTGGCAGGATTTCTTTTTCTCATGACTGTATAATATTCCATTGTGCATATATATACTTTATTCATTCATACATTGATTGACAATTAGGTTATTTCCTTATCTTGGCTACTCTGAATAATGAAGAAATATACATGAGATTGCAGATATTTCTTCAAGACCTTGTTTTTATTTCCTTTAAATATATATCCCACTACTGGGCATATACCCTGAGAAAACCATAATTCAAAAAGAGTCATGTACCAAAATGTTCATTGCAGCTCTATTTACAATAGCCAGGACATGGAAGCAACCTAAGTGTCCATCAACAGATGAATGGATAAAGAAGATGTGGCACATATATACAATGGAATATTACACAGCCATAAAAGAAACGAAATTGAGCTATTTGTAATGAGGTGGATAGAACTAGAGTCTGTCATACAGAGTGAAGTAAGTCAGAAAGAGAGAGACAAATACTGTATACTAACACATATATATGGAATTTAAGAAAAAAAAAACGTCATGAAGAACCTAGGGATAAGACAGGAATAAAGACACAGACCTACTAGAGAATGGGCTTGAGGATATGGGGATGAGGAAGGGTAAGCTGTGACAAAGTGAGAGAGAGACATGAACATATATACACTACCAAACGTAAGGTAGATAGCTAGTGGGAAGCAACTGCATAGCACAGGGAGATCAGCTCGGTGCTTTGTGACCACCTGGAGGTGTGGGATAGGGAGGGTGGGAGGGAGATGCAAGAGGGAAGAGATATGGGAACATATGTATATGTATAACTGATTCACTTTGTTATAAAGCAGAAACTAACACACCATTGTAAAGCAATTATACTCCAATAAAGATATATATATATATATATATATATATATATATATATACACACAGAAGTGGGATTGTGGATCGTATGATAATTCTAGTCATAATAATTTGAGAAACTTCTGTAATGTTTTCCAGAGTAAATGCACCAATTTACATTCTCAGCAACAGTGCACAATGGCTCTCTTTTCTCCACATCCATGCAAACACTTACCTTTTGTCTTTTTGAAGATATTATAACATATATATAATATCTTTATATTATTATATATATAATATATATTATATATAATATATATTATATGTAATATATGATATATATAATAATAATATTATATATAAAATATTATTATATATAGTTATTCTAAAAAGTGCCTGGTGATATTTCATTGTGATTTCATTTGCATTTCATTGCATTTAACATGAGAGTTACTCATGTTAGGCCTATTTTCATGTTGATACAGTTTGGAAAAATGTCTACTTGGTTTCTCTGTCCATTTTCTTAATTTTTTTAATTTTATATTGGAGTATAGTTGATTAACAAAGTTGTGATACTTTCAGGTGTAGAGCAAAGTGATTCAGTTATACATATACATGTATCTATTCTTTTTCAAAGTATTTTCCCACTTAGGTCATTATATAACATTGAGCAGAGTCCCTGTGCTATACAGTAGGTCCCTGCCGGTTATCCATTTTATTTTATTGTATTTTTTTCACATCTTTATTGGAGTATAATTGTTTTTCATTGTTGTGGTATTTTCTGCTATATAACAAAGTGAATGAGCTATATGTATACATATATCCCCTTATCCCCTCCCTCTTGCGTCTGCCTCTCACCCTCCTTATCCCACCCCTCTAGTTGGTCAAAAAGCACCAAACTGATCTCACTGTGCTATGCAGCTGCTTGCCACTAGCTATCTATTTTATATTTGGTACTGTATATATGTCAATGCCATTCACTCACTTCGTCCCAGCTTACCCTTTGCCCTCCCCGTGTCCTCAAGTCCATTCTCTACATCTGCGTCTTCATTCCTTTCCTACCCTTAGGTTCTCCAGAACCATATTTCTTATTTAGACTCCATATATATGTGTTAGCATATGATATTTGTTTTTCTCTATCTGACTTACTTCACTCTGTATGACAGGCTCTAGGTCCATCAACCTAACCACAAAAAACTCAATTTCATTTCTTTTTATGACTAATATTCCATTGTATTTATGGGCCACATCTTTATTCATTCCTCTGTCGATGGACACTTAGGTTCTTTCCATGTCCTAGCTGTTTTAAATAGAGATGCAATGAACATTGTGGTACATGACTCTTTTTGAATTATGGTTTTCTCAGGGTATATGCCCAGTAGTGGAATTGCTGGGTCATATGGTAGTTCTATTTTTAGTATTTTAAGGAACCTCCATACTGTTCTGCATAGTGGCTGTATTAATTTACATTCTTACCAACAGTGCAAGAGGTTTCGTTTTTCTCCACACCCTCTCCAGCATTTATTGTTTGTAGATATTTTAATGATGACCATTCTGACCAGTGTGAGGAGACACCTCATTGTACTTTTCATTTGCGTTTCTCTAATGATTAGTGATGTTGAACATTCTTCCATGTATTGGTTGGAAAGCTGTATATTTCTTTGGAGAAATGTCTAGTTAGGTCTTCTGCCCATTTTTTTATTGGGCTGTCCATATTTTGATATTGAGCTGCATGAGCTGCTTGTATATTTTGGAGATTAATCCTTTTCCAGGTGCTTCATTTGCAAATATTTTCACCCATGCTGAGGGTTGTCTTTTCATCTTGTTTATGGTTTCCTTTGCTGTGCAAAAGCTTTGAAGTTTCATTAGGTCTGATTTGTTTATATTTGTTTTAATTTCCATTTCTCTAGGAGGTGGGTCAAAGTTTCTTGCTGTGATTTATATCATGCCTATGTTTTCCTCTAAGAGTTTTATGATGTCTGGCCTTTAATTTAGGTCTTTAAACCATTTGGAGTTTATTTTTGTATACAGTGTTAGGGAGTGTTCTAATTTCATTCTTTTACCTGTAGCTGTCCAGTTTTCCCAGCACCAATTATTGAAGAGGCTGTCTTTTCTCCATTGTATATTCTTGGCTCCTTTATCAAAAATAAGATGACCATATGTGCATGGGTTTATCTCTGGGTTTTCTATCCTGTTCCATTGATCTATATTTCTGTTTTTGTGCCAGTACCATACTGTCATAATTACCATAGCTTTGTAGTATAGTCTGAAGTCAGGGAGCATGATTCCTCCAGCTCCGTTTTTCTTTCTCAATATTGCCTTTGTTCTTCAGGGTCTTTTGTGTTTCCATACAAATTGTGAAATTTTTCATTCTAGTTCTGTGAGAAATGCCATTGATGGTTTGATAGAGATTACATTGAATATATAGATTGCTTTGGGTAGTATAATTTTTTTCACAATGTTAAATCTTCCAATCCAAGAACATGGTATATCTCTCCATCTGATTGTATCCTCTTTATCTTCTTCCATCAGTGTCTAATAGTTTTCTTAATACAGGTCTTTTGTCTCCTTAGGTCGGTTTATTCCTAGGTATTTTATTCTTTTTGTTGCAAAGGTAAAAGGGGGTGTTTCCTTAATTTCTCTTTCAGATTTTTCAGCATTAGTGTATAGGAATGCAAGAGATTACTGTGCATTAATTTTGTATCCTGCTACATTACCAAATTCATTGTTTACCTCTAGTAGTTTTCTGGTAACATCTTTAGGATTCTCTATCTGTAGTATCATGTCATCTGCAAACAGTGACAATTTTACTTCTTTTCTGATTTAGATTCCTTTGATTTCATTTTCTTCTCTGACTGCTGTGGCTAAAACTTCCAAAATTATGTTGAATTATACTGGTGAGAGTGGGCAACCTTGTCTTTTTCCTGATCTTAGTGGAAATGGTTTCCGTATTTCATCATTGGGAAAGATGTTAGCTGTGGATTTGTCATATATGGCCATATTATGTTGAGGTAAGTTCCCTCTATGCCTACTTTCTGGAGATTTTTTAATCATAAATTGGTGTTGAAATTTGTCAAATCTGCATCTATTGAGATTATCATATGGTTTTTATCCTTCAATTTGTTAATATGGTGTATCATATTAATTGACTTGTGTATACTGAAAAATCTTTGCATTCCTGGGATAGAACCCACTTGATCATGCTGCATGATCCTTTTAATGTGCTGTTGGATTCTTTTTGCTAGTGTTTTTTTGAGGATGTTTGCATCTATGTTCATCAGTGTTATTGGCCTGTAGTTTTCTTTTATTGTGACATCTTTGGTTTTAGTATCAGGGTCATGGTGGCCTCGTAGAATGAGTTTGGGAGTGTTCCTCCCTCTTATATTTTTTGGAAGACTTTGAAAAGGATAGGGGTTAGCTCTTTTCTAAATGTTTGATAGAATTTGCCTGTGAGGCCATCTGGTCCTGGGCTTTTCTTTTTTGGAAGATTTTTAATCACAGTTTCAATTTCAGTCCTTGTGACTGGTCTGTTTATTTTTTCTATTTCTTCCTGGTTCAGTCTCAGAAGGTTGTGCTTTTCTAAGAAATTGTCCATTTCTTCCAGATTGTCTGTTGTTTTAGCATATGATTGCTTGTAGTAGTTTCTCATGATCCTTTGTATTTCTACATTGTCAGTTGTTACTTTTCCTTTTTCATTACTTTTTTTTGTGTGTGTGGTATGTAGGCCTCTCACTCTTATGGCCTCTCCCGTTGTGGAGCACAGGCTCTGGACGCGCAGGCTCAGCAGCCATGGCTCACGGGACTAGCTGCTCCACTGCTTGTGGGATCTTCCTGGACCAGGGCATGAACCTGTGTTCCCTGCATCAGCAGGCGGACTCTCAACCACTGTGTCACCAGGGAAGCCCTCCGTTTTCATTTCTAATTCTGTTGATTGAGTCTTCTCCCTTTTTTTCTTGATGAGTCTGGCTAATGGTTTATCAATTTTGTTTATCTTCTCAGAGAACCAGCTTTTAGTTTTTTTCATCTTTGTTATTGTTTCCTACATTTCTTTTTCATTTATTTCTGATCTGCTCTTTATGATTTCTTTCCTTGTGCGGTTTGAGTTTTTTCTTGTTTCTTGAGGTAGGATTGTACTGCTATAAATTTCTCTCTTAGAACTGCTTTTGCTGCATCCCAAATGTTTTGGGTCATTGTGTTTTCAATGTCATTTGTTTCTAGGTATTTTTTGATTTCCTCTTTGTTTTGTTCGGTGATTCCTTGGTTATTTAGTAGTGTACTGTTTAGCCTCCATGTGTTTGTATTTTTTACATTTTTTTCCTGTAATTGATATCTGGTCTCATAGCATTGTGGTAGGAAAATATACTTGATGCCATTTCAATTTTCTTAAATTTGCCAAGGCTTGAATTGTGACCCAAATATGATCTATCCTGGAGAATGTTCCATGAGCCCTTGAGAAGAAAGTCTATTCTGTAGTTTTTTGGTGAAATGTTCTATAAATATCAGTTAGTCTATCTTGCTTAAGTGTTATTTAAAGCTTCTGTTCCTTATTTATTTTTATTTTGGATAATCTGTCCATTGGTGAAAGTGGGTGTTAAAGTCCCCTACTATGACTGTGTTACTATCAATTTTCCCTTTTATGGCTGCTGGCATTTACCTTATATATCGTGGTGCTCCTATGTTTGGTGCATAAATATTTACAATTGTTATATCTTCTTCTTGGATTGATCCCTTGATCATTATGTTGTGTCCTTTGTCTTTCATAATAGTCTTTATTTTAAAGTCTATTTTGTCTGATATGGGAATTGCTACTCCAGCTTTCTTTTCATTTCCATTTGCATGGAATATCTTTTTCCATCCACTCACTTTCAGTCTGTATGTGTCCCGAGGTTTAATGTGGGTCTCTTGTAGACAGAATACTTACAGGTCTTGTTGTTGTATCCATTAAGTCAATCTATCTCTTTTGGTTGGAGCATTAAATCATTTACATTTAAGGTAGTTATCTATATGTATGTTCCTATTACCATTTTCATAGTTGTTTTGAGTTTGTTATTGTAGGTCTTTACCTTCTCTTGTGTTTCCTGCCTAGAGAAGTTCCGTTAGCATTTGTTGTAAAGCTGGTTTGGTGTTGCTGTATTCTCTTAACTTTTGCTTGTCTGTAAAGGTTTTAATTTCTCTGTTTAATCTGAATGATATCCTTGCTGGGTACAGTAATCTTGGTTGCAGTTTTTTCCCTTTCATCACTGTAACTGTGTCCTGCCACTCCCTTCTGACTTGCAGAGTTTCTGCTAAAAGATCAGCTGTTAACCTTATGGGAATTCCCTTGTATGTTATTTGTTGCTTTTCCTTTGCTGCTTTTTTTTTCTTTATATTTATTTTTTGATAATTTGATTAACGTGCTTGGCATATTTCTCCTTGGATTTATCCTGTATGGACTGTCTGTGCTTCCTGGACTTGTTTATTTCCTTTCCCATATTAGGGAAGTTTTCAACTATAAACTCTTCAAATATTTTCTCAGTCACTTTTCCTTTTTTTCTCTTCTTCTTCTGGGGCCCCTATAATTCGAATGTTGGTGTATTTTATGTTGTCCTGGAGGTCTCTGAGACTGTCCTCAATTCTTTTCATTCTTTTCTTTTAATTCTGCTCTGCAGTAGTTATTTCCAATATTTTATCTTCCAGGTCACTTATCCATTCTTCTGCCTCAGTTATTCTGCTATTGATTCCTTCTAGAGTATTTTAAATTTCATTTATTGTGTTATTCATCATTATTTGTTTGCTCTTTAGTTCTTTTATGTCCTTGTTAAATGTTTCTTGTATTTTCTCCATTCTATTTCCAAGATTGATCATGTTTACTATAATTTATCTATATATTTTTTTCAGGTAGACCCTCCTATTTCTTCCTCATTTGTTTGGTCTGTTGGGTTTTACCTTGCTCCTTCATCTGCTGTGCAACTCTCTGTCTTCTCATTTTGCTTAAGTTACCGTGTTTGGGGTCTCCTTTCTGCAGGCTGAAGATTAATAGTTCCTGTTGTTTTTGGTGTCTGCCTCCAATGGGTAAGGTTGTTTCAGTGTGTTGTGTAGGCTTCCTGGTGGAGAGGACTGGTTCCTGTGCTCTGGTGTATGAGGCTGTATCTTGTATTTCTAATGGGCAAGACCGCATCTGGTGGTTGTTTTTTGGTGTCTGTGACATTATTATTATTTTAGGCAGCCTCTCTGCTAATGGGTGGGTTTGTGCTCCTGTCTTGCTAGTTGTTTGGCATATGGTATCCAGCACTGTAGCTTGCTTGTCATTGAGTGGAGCTGGGTCTTCACATTGAGATGGAGATCTCTGATATAACTTTTGCCGTTTGATAGTACATGGGGCCAGGAGGTCTTTTGTGGGCCAATGTCCTGAAGTCAGCTCTCTCACCTCAGAGGCTCAGGCCTGACACCTGGCTGGAGCAGTAAGACCCTGTCAACCACATGGCTCAGTAGAAAAGAGATAAAAAAGCAGAAAGAAAAATAAAATAAAGTTATTAAAATAAAAATATATTATTAAAAATAAAAAAAATTAAAAGTAATAAAAAAGAAGAAAGCTACCCAACCAAAAAAAAAAACAAAAACAGACAAAATCACACAAAGAAGCATACACATACACACTCACAAAAAGAGAAAATGGAATATATATATGTATATATATATATATAGAGAGAGAGAGAGAGAGAGAGAGAGAGCGAGAGAGAGAGAGAGAGAGCAACCAAATTAATAAACAAATCTACCAAGGAAAATAAGCTCTAAATACTAAACTAAGGTAAACATAAAACCAGAAACAAATTAGATGCAGAAAGCAAACACCAATTCTACAGTTGTTCCCAAAGTTCACTGCCTGAACTTTGGGATGATTCTTTGTTTATTCAGGTATTCCACAGATGCAGGGTAGATCAATTTGATTGTGGAGATTTAATCCTCTGCTCCTGAGGCTGCATGGAGAGATTTCCCTTTCTCTTCCTTGTTCATACAGCTCTGGGGGTTTAGCTTTGGATTTGGCTCCACCTCTGCATGTAGGTTGCCTGAGGGCATCTGTTCCCCACCCAGAGAGGACAGGGTTAAGTAGCAGCTGATTACGGTGTCCTGGCTCACTCAGGCCAGGGGGAGGGTGGGGTACAGAATGCAGGGCGAGGCTATGGCAGCAGAGGTCCCATGACATTTCAACAGCCTGAGGCATGCCGTGTGTTCTCCAGGGAAGTTGTCCCTGTTTTACAGGACCCTGGTAGTGATAGGCTGTACAGGCTCCCAGGGCAGGAGGTGTGGATAGTGACCTGTGCTTGCATACATGCTTCTTGGGGGCTACAGCAGCAGCCTTAGAGTTTCATGACCATCTCTGGTGTCTGCTCTGATAGCCGAGGCTTGCCCCCATCTCTAGAGCTTATTTAGGCAGTGATCTGAATCCTCTCTCCTTGTGCACCCTGAAACAATGGTCTCTTGCCTCTTAGGCACCTCCAGACTTCTGCCCGGACTCCCTCCCAGCTAGCTGTAATGCACTAGCCCACTTCAGGCTATGTTCACGCAGCCAACCGCAGTCCTCTCCCTGAGATCTGAACTCCAAAGCCTGAGCCTCAGCTCCCAGCCCACACCCATCGTGTTGGGTGAGCAGACAAGCCTCTCAGGCTGGTGAGTGCTGGCTGGCACCAATCCTCTGTGTGGAAATCTCTCCACTTTACCCTCTGCACCCCTGTTACTGTGCTCTCCTCTGCGGCTCTGAAGCTTCCCCCACCCCCCTGTCTCTACCAGTGAAGGAGCTTCCTAGTGTATGGAAACTTCTCCTCCTTCACAGCTCCGTCCCAGAGGTGCAGGTCCCATCCCTATTGTTTTGTCTCTGTTTTTTCTTTTGCCCTACCCATGTACGTAGGGAGTTTCTTGCCTTTTGGGAAGTGTGAGGTCTTCTGCCATCATTCAGTATGTATTCTGTAGGAGCTGCTCCTCATGTAGATGTATTTCTGACATATTTGTGGGGAGGAAGGTGATCTTCACATCTTACTCCTCTGTCATCTTGAAGTTCCTCTGGTTATCCATTTTAAATGTAGCAGTGCCTCTGTCCATTTTTAATTGTATTGTTTTGTTTGTTTGTTTGTTTTGCTATTGAGTCATATGAGTCATTTATATATTTTGGATATTAACCCCTTACCAGATGTATGATTTTAAAATATTTCTCCCATTCTATATGTTGTCTTTCTCTTTTGCTGTTTATGATAATATTAAATATAGAAACTTCTAAAAAACTCCACCAAAAAGCTGTCAGAATTAATCAACAAATACAGTAAAGTTCCAAGATACAAAACCAATATACAGAAATCAGTTGTGTTTCTATACAAAAACAATGAAACATCTGAAAAAGAAAACAGTCACATTCACAATAGCATCAAATATAATAAAACACTTAGGAATAAATTTAAACAAGGAGGTAAAAGATCTGTGGACTGAAAACTACAAGCTTTTGGAGCTGGTTACTCTGCCAGTTTCACTGGAGTACTCGCATATTTTTAAAATTTTAGATTTTAGAACATTTTATGTATCTGAAATTAAATTTAGATCAGCTAGAATGATTTAGTATTGAACATGAACAGAAAGTAATGAACCTAAGTACACATCATATTCACAATATTCACACAGAAGAAAATTTAAGAAGGATATTAATACTACTTACATTTGAATATCATTCTAACTGTATGTTTTCAATAAGATATATACTAAGGACAAAAGACTGCACAGGACTATTGAACTCTGCTAAGTAGCTTTACTGTTATAGTGGTACATTTGATTATCTTTACATATATTATGTTGCACAATAAAAAAAATTAAGGCAGCAACTACTTAGGACTCAAAATTCTTACCATATAAGTAAAATACAGTGGAGAAAAGCTGTTTTCTTGGCTAATATTCAGAAGCATTAACATCAACTTGTGATTTTTCATACTATGTATTCCCTTCTCACCACTAAACAAGATTAAACCCAGTGATATTCTACGAGTAATGTATAAAACTAGGGCCCAAATGTTGATTTCTAAATTCCATTCCACATAACTGAGGCACTCTTACCATCTCTTATTAAATATCATCCCCTTCTAATAGGTTGATTGCAGATCTAGATAGAATAAGTAAAATACAATTTTATCCCAATTTCTTTGGGAAAAAAATGTCCTCAGAGACTAATTGGAATACTTAAAATAGAAATTTGTGTATCAAAGGAAGTGGTGATGATGATGGATTGTAACACTGAGTAAAGGAAAAGTACCCATAAGCTCCACATGGAAATCTAAATAAACATGAAAGAAAGAAAGGGAGGAATTTATTTTTTTAGGAGACAAACAACAGCTAATAAATGGAAAAATTTCACTTGGTGACTTGGTGACTTGTATATCCACCAATTTTCCGTAACTAAATGGCACCATCAACAGGACAAACTGAAAGGATATTACCCTGTTGTTATAAATACACATCACTTTTGTTGTATTACTGCCAAAACATTTTAACTTGGATCCAATCCTGAGGCAACTATCAGACAACCAAATATCAAATAACTAAGTATTTAAAATAACTGGTGTATACTTGTTGCCAATTAAAAATAAATAAATAAATAAAAAACAGTCTAAGTTAGATTAAAAAAAAAGAAAAAACTTATCTAAATTAAATTTAGACTAAAGGACAAAACAAAAAAATTCAGTGTATGATCCTTAATTATATCTTAGAGTAAGAGAAAAAAAATCAGAAGTTGCTTATTGGGACAATTGGAAAATTGCATGTATCAATGCTAAACGATTGAGAGAAATGCAAATATTACCTTTATGTAGAAGGTTGTTCTTGCTCTAAGGAGACACATGTTGAGTGTTTGTTGGTAAAGCATTGTGATTTCTTCAATATACTCAGAAATGGATTAGCTAAAAAATAATGTCTATGTATGTATGTCTAGATGTGAATATGTATGTATGCATGTACATTTGTGTGTATATATTTATGTATGAAGGATGAGTGAAAGCAAATATATCAAAATGTAAATAACTTATGGATATGGCTGAAGAGGATATGGGCATATTTTGGCTTGATATATTGCAAAATGTAAAGCTCATAGACAAATTTTAATAGAGTTATTGTGACCATAAAGCAATCCAAGCCAATTCAGGTATGTGTCCCCTGTGACGTGAATCACTGTGTAGCACACATATGCCAGACAAGGTCTGAAAGTTCCTTCAAATATTTTCTTCACATCAAAAGTGATACAGAAATGCAAGTGTGGCCTGGGGCTTTGATTGGTGCAGGAAGGGCTCGATTGCATATCATCTACTCTCTCCACTTCAGAGGGCCATTGGAGCTTTGCCTGGGAAGCAGGAACTAGGGACAGGGAGTGATCATTATGTTTTATATACTGACCACAGTGTCCATATAAATGGGATTCTATTTTATAGCCTACATATCAAGAGAGCAAAATTTTGTTAGTTCTTTGCTAGTTGGGAAGGAAAACAGAAATCAGAAAAGATGTTGCAAGCCCTTATTTTTTCAATTTGTACTCAGACTCTCAGAGGACATTTAGGAGCAAATTACAATACATTATAGTAGAAAATGCACCTTAGGTTTTTACAACAGCCTCCACTAAAAGTATAGGTAACTGTCAACTATTTAAATTTTAAAATCTATAATTGTAAATAAGGAAGCCTGGAAATAAGGAAGGAGTAAAGACAAAATGGAAGCAACTAAATTGCTCCTATTTAAAGAAGAAATCAAAAAATGGAAAGACAAATATTTAGAAATGTAAAATAATGAGAATATTTTGTGCCTGACAAATTTAATTTTAAATAGCAGGCTATGTGTCCTTACATTTTTAATAAAGAATATGCAGATGCCATTGGAAATAAGCAAGACAAAGTAAAACATCTGGAAGAATTTTTTTAATTACACCAAAAAATAAAACTAAAATCAGCAAATTTTTTTAAGGTTTTTAAAGTAATAAAAATCTCCCCAAAATTAAACAGTGCTAGGAAAAGATGAACAAAAATAATTTAGTTACAGATGGGACTAAGTGAAAATGATTACATAAATTGAATGTAATCTCATTTTTAAAAGTTCATAAAAGTTATGATTATCAGTGTACTTATATATGTGTATTGTTAATGACCAATATTTATTCAAGTAGAAAACCTAATTAAACCCACAATCTGGTTTAAGTAGTAAATTGTTTCACCAAATTAAATATTATCCAACTGGACACTTTGTAATTGCTTTTAATCAAAATTTTGTATGTAGTCTCATGAGTCTGTAAACAGAGCCTTTATTATTTCAATAGATAACAAAAAAGCATTTTTAAAGATTTCAGAATATGGACATAGAAGCGTAAGTCATAATAATTTTTAGGGGAGTTGAGGAAGATGGCAGAAGAGTAAGACGCGGAGATCACCTTCCTCCCCACAGATACATCAGAAATACATGTACACGTGGAACTGCTGCTATAGAACACCCACTGAACGCCGGCAGAAGACCTCAGACATCCCAAAAGGCAAGAAAGTCCCCGCATACCTGGGTAGGGCAAAAGAAAAAAGAATAAACAGAGACAAAAGAATAGGGACGGGACCTACACCAGTGGGAGGGAGCTGCGAAGGAGGAAAGGTTTCCACATACTAGGAAGCCGCTTCATGGGGGGAGACTGTGGGTGGTGGAGGGGGGAAGCTTCGGAGCCTCAGAGGAGAGCACAGAACAGGGGTGCAGAGGGCAAAGTGGAGAGATTCCTGCACAGAGAATCAGTGCCGACCAGCACTCACCAGCCCAAGAGGCTTGTGTGCTCACCCGCCGGGAAAGACGGGGATTGGGAGCTGAAGCTTGGGATTGCAGGGAGAGGACTGGAGTTGGTGGCATGAACAGAGCCTGAAGGGGTTAGTGCACCACCTATAGCCAGGCGGGAGCCTGGGAAAAAGTCTGGACATGCCAAAGAGGCAAGAGACTGTTTCTTCCCTCTTTGTTTCCTGGTGTGCGAGGAGAGGAGATTAAGAGCGCCTCTTAAAGGAGCTCCAGAAATGGGTGTGAGCCACGGCTATCAGTGTGGACCCCAGAGACAGAAATGAGACACTAAGGCTGCTGCTGCCGCCACCAAGAAACCTGTGTGCGAGCACAGGTCACTATCCACACCTCCGCTCCCGGGAGCTTCTGCAGCCTGCCACTGCCAGGTTCCCGTCATCCAGGGACAACTTACCCGGGAGAGCACACAGCGTGCCTCAAGCTGCTGCAACGTCACACTGGCCTCTGCCACCACAGGCTCACCCCACATCCGTACCCCTCCCTTCCCCCGGCCTGAATGAGCCAGAGCCCATGAATCAGCTGCTCCTTTAACCCCGGACTGTCGGAGTGAAGAACAGACGCCCTGAGGGGACCTACATGCAGAGGCAGGGACAAATCCAAAGCTGAACCCCAGGAGCTGTGTGAACAAAGAAGGGAAAGGGAAATTTCTCCAAGCAGCCGCAGGAGCAGCAGATTAAATCTCCACAATCAACTTGATGTGCCCTGCATCTGTGCAATACCTGAATAGACAACAAATCATCCCAAATTGAGGATGTGGACTTTGGGAGCAAGATTTATTATTTTTTCCCCTTCTCCCCTTTTTGTGACTGTGTATGCTTTTGTGTGAGATTCTGTCTGTATAGCTTTGCTTTCACCATTTGTCCTAGGATTTTGTCCATCTGTTTTTTCTGTTGTTGTTGTTCTTTCTTCTTACTTAAAAAAAAAAAAACCTTAATAATTATTTTTATTTTAATAACATTTTATCTTTTATTTTATCCTCTTTCTCTCTCTTTCTTCCTCCCTCCCTTTCTTTCTTTCTTTCTTCCTCCCTTCCTTCCTTTCTTTCTTCCTTTCTTTCTTTCTTTCTTTCTTTCTTTCTTTCTTTCTTTCTTTCTTTCTTTCTTTCTTTCTTTCTTTCTTTCTTCTTTCATTTTTTCTCCCTTTTATTTTGAGCTGTGTGGCTGAAAGGCTCTTGGTGCTCCAGCCAGGAGTCAGTGCTGTGCCTCTGAGGTGGGAGAGCCAACTTCAGGACACTGGTCCACAAGAGACCTCCCAGCTCCACGTAATATCAAACAGTGAAAATATCCCAAAGATCTCCATCTCAACACCAACACCCAGCTTCACTCAATGACCAGCAAGTTATAGCGCTGGACATCATATGCCAAACAACTAGCTAGACAGGAACACAACCCCACCCATTAGCAGAGAGTCTACCTACAATCATAAAAAGGCCACAGACACCTGCAAAGGCACCACCATATGTGGACCTCCCCCAAGAAAGACAAGATCCAGCCTTATCACACCAGAACACAGGCACTAGTGCCCTCCACCAGGAAGACTACACAACCCACTGAACCAACATTAGCCACTGGGGAAAGACACCAAAACAAAAGCGGGAACTATGAACTTGCAGCCTGCAAAAAGGAGACCCCAAACACAGTAAGATAAGCAAAATGAGAAGACAGAAAAACACACAGAAGATGAAGGAGAAAGTAAAAACCCACAAACCCAACAAATGAAGAGGAAATAGGCAGTCTACCTGAAAAAGAATTCAGAATAATGATAGTAAAGACATACAAAATCTTGGAAATTGAACAGAGAAAATGCAAGAAACATTTAACAAGGACCTAGAAGAACTAAAGAGGAAAAAAGCAATGATGAAAAACACAATAAATGAAATTAAAAATACTCTAGAAGGGATCATTAGCAGAATAACTGAGGCAGAAGAATGGATAAGTGACCTAGGAGATAAAATAGTGGAAATAACTACTGCAGAAAAGAATAAAGAAAAAAGAATGAAAAGAATTCAGGACAGTCTCAGAGACTTCTGGGACAACATTAAAAGCAACAACATTTGAATTATAGGGGTTCCAGAATAAGAAGAGAAAAAGAAACGGACTGAGAAAATATTTGAAGAGATTATAGTTGAAAATTTCCCTAATATGGGAAAGAAAATAGTTAATCAAGTCCAGGAAGCACAGAGAGTCCCATACAGGATAAATCCAAGGAAAACATGCCAAGACACATATGAATCAAACTTTTAAAAATTAAATACAAAGAAAACATATTAGAAGCAGCAAGGGAAATACAACAAATAACACTCAAGGGAATTCCCATAAGGTTAACAGCTGATCTTTCATCAGAAATGCTGCAAGTCAGAAGGGAGAAGCAGGACATATTTAAAGTGATGAAGGAGAAAAACCTACAACCAAGATTACTCTATCCAGCAAGGATTTCATTCAGATTTGATGGAGAAATTAAAAACTTTAGAGACAATTAAAACCTGAGAGAGTTCAGCACTACCACACCAGCTTTACAACAATGCTAAAGGAATGTCTCTATGTAAGAAGCACAAGAGAAGGAAAAGACCAACAATAACAAACAAAACAATTAAGAAAATGGGAATAGGAATATACATATCGATAATTACCTTAAATATAAATGGATTAAATGTTCCCACCAAAAGACACAGACTGGCTGAATGGATACAAAAACAAGATCCATATATATGCTGTTTACAAGAGACCCACTTCAGACCTAGGGACATATACAGACTGTAAATGAGGGGATGGAAAAAGATATTCCATGCAAATGGAAATCAAAGGAAAGCTACAGTAGCAATTCTCATTTCTGACAATATAGACTTTAAAATAAAGACTATTACAAGAGGCAAAGAAGCACACTATATAATGATCAAGGGATTGATCCAGGAAGAAGATATAACAATTATAAATAATTATGTACCCAACACAGGAGCACATCAATACATAAGGCAAATGCTAACAGCCATAAAAGGGGAAATTGACAGTAACACATTCATAGTAGGGGACTTTAACACCCCACTTTCACCAATGGACAGATCATCCAAAATGAAAATAAATAAGGAAACACAAGCTTTAAATGATACAACAAACAAGATGGACTTAATTGTTATTTATAAGACATTCCATCCAACCCCAACAGAATACATATTTTTCTGAAGTGCTAATGGAACATTCTCCAGGATAGATCATAGCTGGGGTCACAAATCAAGACTTGGTAAATTTAAGAAAATTGAAATTGTATCAAGTATCTTTTCCGACCACAACACTATGAGACTAGATATCAATTACAGGAAAAGATCTGTAAAAAATACAAACACGTGGAGGCTAAACAACACACTACTTAATAACCAAGAGATCACTGAAGAAATCACAGAGGAAAAAAAAAATTACCTAGAAACAAATGACAATGGATACTCGATGATCCGAAACCTATGGGATGCAGGAAAAGCACTTCTAACAGGGAAGTTTATAGCAATACAATCCTATGTTAAGAAACACGAAACATCTCAAATAAACAACCTAACCTTGCACCTCAAGCAATTAGAGAAAGAAGAACAAAACAAACCCAAAGTTAGCAGAAGGAAAGAAATCATAAAGATCAGATCAGAAACAAATGAAAAATAAATGAAGGAAATGATAGTAAAGATCAATAAAACAAAAAGCTGGTTATTTGAGAAGATAAACAAAATTGATAAAGCATTAGCCAGACTCATCAAGAAAAAAAGGGAGAAGACTCAAATCAATAGAATTAGAAATGAAAAAGGAGAAGTAACAACTGACACTGCAGAAATACAAAAGATATTGAGAGATTACTACAAGCAACTCTAGGCCAATAAAATGGACAACCTGGAGGAAATGGACAAATTCTTAGAAATGCACAACTGCCAAGAGTGAACCAGAAGGATATAGAAAATATGAACAGAGCAATCACAAGCACTGATGTTGAAACTGTGATTAAAAATCTTCCAACAGGGCTTCTCTGGTGGCACAGTGGTTGAGACTCTGCCTGCCGATGCAGGGAACACAGGTTCATGCCCCAGTCCAGGAAGATTCCACATGCCACGGAGTGGCTAGGCCATGAGCCATAGCCATGGAGCCTGCGTGTCCGGAGCCAGTGCTCCACAGCGGGAGAGACCACAACAGTGAGAGGCCCACCTACCACCAAAAAAAATAAAAATAAAAATAAATCTTCCAACAAACAAAAGCCCAGGACCAGATGGCTTCACAGGCGAATTCTATCAAACATTTAGAAAAGATCTAACACCTATCCTTCTCAAACTCTTCCAAAATATACCAGAGGGAGGAACACTCCCAAACTCATTCTACAAGGCCACCATCACCCTGATAGCAATACCAGAGAAAGGTGTCAGAAAGAAAGAAAACTACAGGCCTATAACACTGATGAACATAGATGCAAAACCCCTCAACATAATGCTAGCAAACAGAATGCAATAACACGTTAAAAGTATCATACACCATGATCAAGTGGGGTTTATTCTAGGAATTCAAGGATTCTTCAATATACGTATATCAATCAACGTGATACACCATATTAAGAAATTGAAGGAGCAAAATGATATGATCATCTCAATAGATGCAGAGAAAGCTTTCAACAAAATTCAACACTCATTTATGATAAAAACCCTGCAGAAAGTGGCACAGAGGGAACTTTCCTCAACATAATAAAGGCTATATAAGACAATTCCACAGCCAACATCATCCTCAATGGTGATAAACTGAAATTATTTCCACTAAGATCAGGATCAAGACAAGGTTGCTCACTCTCACCACTATTATTCCACATAGTTTTGGAAGTTTTAGTCCCAGCAGGCAGAGAAGAAAAAGAAATAAAAGGAATCGAAGTCAGAAAAGAAGAAGTAAAACTGTCACTGTTTGCCGATGACATGATACTCTACATAGAGAATCCTAAAGATGCTACCAGAAAACTACTAGAGCTAATCAATGAATTTGGTAAAGTAGCAGGATATAAAATTAATGCACATGGCCTTCCCTGGTGGCACACTTGTTGAGAGTCTGCCTGCTGATGCAGGTCACAAGGGTTCATGCCCCGGTCTGGGAAGATCCCACGTGCCACGGAGAGGATAGGCCCATGAGCCATGGTCGCTGAGCCTGTGCGTCCAGAGCCTGTGCTCCACAACAGGAGAGGCCACAACAGTGAGAGGCCCATGTACCACAAAAAAAAAAAAAAAAAGAAAAAAAAATGCACAGAAATCTCTGGCATTCCTATACGCTAATGATGAAAAATCTGAAAGTGAAATTAAGAAAACACCCCCATTTACCATTGCAACAAAAAGAATAAAATATCAGGAATAAACCTACCTAAGGAGACAAAAGACCTGTATGCAGAAAATTATAAGACACTGATGAAAGAAATTAAAGATGATACAAAGAGATGGAGAGATATACTATGTTCTTGCATTGGAATAATCAACATTGTGAAAATGATTCTACTACCCAAAGCAATCTACAAATTAAATGCAACCCCTATCAAACTACCAATGGCATTTTTCACAGAACTAGAGCAAAAATGTCACAGTTTGTATGGAAACACAAAAGACCCCGAAAGCCAAAGCAATCTTGAGAACGAAAAATGGAGCTGGAGTAGTCAGGCTCCCTGACTACAGGCTATACTACAAAGCTACAGTAATGAAGATGGTATGGTACTGGCACAAAAACATAAATATAGATCAATGGAGCAAGATAGAAAGCCCAGAGATAAACCCACACACATATGGTCACCTTATCTTTGATAAACGAGGCAAGAATATACAGTGGAGAAAGACAGCCTCTTCAATAATGGTCCTGGGAAAACCAGACAGGTACATGTAATAGTATGAAATTAGAACACTCCCTAACATCATACACACAAATAAACTCAAAATGGATTAAAGACCTAAATGTAAGGCCAGACATTATCAAACTCTTAGAGGAAAACATAGGCAGAACACTCTATGACATAAATCACAGCAAGATCCTTTTTGACCCACCTCCTACAGAAATGGAAATAAAAGCAAAAATAAACAAATGGGACCTAATGAAACTTAAAAGTTTTTGCACAGCAAAGGAAACCATAAACAAGACCAAAAGACAACCCTCAGAATGGGAGAAAATATTTGCAAATGAAGCAACTGACAAAGGATTAATTTCCAATATTTAGAAGCAGCTCATGCAGCTCAATAACAAACAAAACAAAAAACAGAATCTGAAAATAGGCAGAAGACGTAGACATTTCTCCAAAGAAGATATACAGATTGCCAACAAACCCATGAAAGAGTGCTCAACATCATTAATAATTAGAGAACTGCAAATCGAAACTACAATGAGATATCATCTCACACTGGTCAGAATGGCCATCATCATAAAACGTAGAAACCATAACTGCTGGAGAGGGTGTGGAGAAAAGGGAACACTCTTGCACTGTTGGTGGGAATGTAAATTGATACAACCACTATGGAGAACAGTATGGAGGTTCCTTAAAAAACTAAAAATAGAACTACCATATGACCCAGCAATCCCACTACTGGGCATATATCCTGAGAAAACCATAATTCAAAAGGAGTCATGTACCAAAATGTTCATTGCAGCCCTATTTACAATAGCCAGGACATGGAAGCAACCTAAGTATCCATCATCGGATGAATGGATAAAGATGTGGCACATATATACAATGGAATATTACTCAACCATAAAAAGAAACAAAATTGAGATATTTGTAGTGAGGTGGATGGACCTAGAGTCTGTCATACAGAGTGAAGTAAATCAGAAAGAGAAAAATAAATACCGTATGCTAACACATATATATGGAGTATAGAAAAAAAAAAAAAAAGGTCATGAAGAACCTAGGGGTAAGATGGGAATAAAGACACAGATCTTCTAGAGAATGGACTTGAAGATATGGAGAGTGAGAAAGGTAAGCTGTGACAAAGTGATAGAGTGGCATGGACATATATACACTACCAAACGTAAAATAAATAGCTAGTGGGAAGCAGCCGCATGGCACAGGGAGATCAGCTAGGTGGTTTGTGACCACCTAGAGGGCAGGGATAAGGAGGGTGGGAGGGAGCGAGATGCAGGAGGGAAGAGATATGCGAACATATGTATATGTATAAGTGATTCACTTAGTTTTAAAGCAGAAACTACCACACCATTGTAAATCAATTATACTCCAATAAAGATGTTAAAAAAACAAATAGTAAATAAATAAATAAATAAATAAATGAAAAGAGGTCTATAGTTTGGACATAAAAAAATAATAAAAGACTTAATATTACAGCCAATACCTCCCACAATGTTTATGACAATCTCTTCTAGCTTTCTACATGTGATTCAATTCCTTTTGTTAATAAATAGAATCTCTGTGTGAGCCTTTGAAAAAAGTATTTGTTCCAGATGAGGATATTCCTTATTGAATGAAAAAGGCAAAATATCAGAAGGAAATTTCATCAATGTTTTTTTTTTTTTCCGTTCACAGCTTTCCTACAGGATTTCAATTGTGACAGCTTGAAGTACAGGAATCATCTTGCAACTATGGAGAAAAAGTGTCAATGTGGAAAAAAATTCAGCGTTGGATGACTTCACTGAGCAGCTTCAGGAACTTGCAGTCCTGTTTGGAGAATCCCTCTGATCCATTTTCGAATACAGACAGCAGAATGAAACATAAAAGACAATAGCATGAAATTTACAAGTGAGTTTTTTGTGACCATCTAGTGATGATTAAACGTCATTCTTTAAGTTATTACTCCCAAAATAAAGAAAAATAAAGATTGGGAAGGAGAAATCAACATTATCTTTTATGATATGAGCATTCACCAGGTAAACAACACTATCAGTTGGAAAACTACTTGCACTGGTAAATATATAAAACATTTTAAATATAAATCTCATCAGATGTGACTTCTTGGAAAAAGTTGGCATGAATACCAGTCCAATTTTCTTTTCTGAAAATCTACTAACTTTCCAAAGAGAATAAGTATAAGTAAAAACAAACATAGACAGTAAAAAAATAAAATAAAATTCTAAACTATAGCAAAACACTTTACAATCACTGAAACTAAAATACAGAGCCAGCAAAAGCTATATGCACTAATGAATATGTGCTAGTTATGTATGATCCATATTTAGTAACTATCACATCTGTACTATAGGTTCCTTTTGACAAGGGTGGCATGAGAGAAAAGGTTTAGGTGTGTAGGGAAAATACTAAGGGAGAAATAATAATCTTCTTTACTTAGAGAGGTTAAACTTTAGGTGCCCAATGGCCTTATATAAAATGTTTAACAATTTTAGTAGAGGTTATTTTTTTAAGACTCATGTCTCTGGTGATATTTTTAGAGAATTAATGATGTTTATAAAGAAAAGTCTTATTGTTTCTAGTAGCATAATAATGTATTTATGATCATAATTAAAAATTCTTATTATAAGTATTCTGAAAGTGTTGAAAATGAAGTGGTGGCCATTATCAAATGACCAATAAATACAAATTATCAAAGAATTACCACAACCTTAGGAAAATAATCTGCCATTTGAAATATTTAGCAACTTTTGAAGATAATAAAATGTGACACGAGCAATGAATTAAATATATCTGAAGTTATTGACTTTGGTACAGTCATTGGGAGTCGTTGATATGGTAACCAGTAACACCAGATGGGAGAGTGTTAGTTACACAATACGAGAGAAGTAGTATTCAAAAAAAGTAGACAAAAAATTTCATGATTGAAATTGTGTAAAAAGATATTATTTAAAAATAGATAAAATATAGGAGAGTATAGAATATATTTGTATATTTATACATTCTTCATATATATAAAGAACTTATTAATGTTGACATATATGGGTGTTACATTCTTTTTCTTAAATGAAAATCAGCCACAAAATGTAAATATCTATTAAGTAGTGATGCTAAATTTGGGATCAGGCAGAAAATTCTGAGGGGAAAATGTCAAAGTTTCTAAGAATATGTTCTTCAAAAATCACTGTGTCCAAACAGATACTGTCAACTGCTTCTTCTCCTGTATTCTCTATTTCAGTTAATGTAACCATGACTTTCCCAATCAGAAGTATTCTGTTTTCTTGCTCACATACTCCCAAACAATAAGTCACTATATTCTGTCCAGCGTTTCTCTTTAACATCTCTTGAATTTATCTTGCTATTTTCACTTATGTTGCCTTCCCCTTAGTACAGATCATCACATCTTACCTCAGTTACTACAACTGCATGTTCACACTCTTCTCTATGATCAATACCACTCTTCTTTAAACCTAGCTCTTCTCTGCTGATGCAGTTGACTTTCTAAGTTGCAAAATTGCTCATGTCACTCCTCAGCTAGATTGATAGTTATGATAGTTGTTTTTAAATATAACTCTTTATGTTTATACTCTATGCAACCTCCAACTGTAGTTGACATCTTAACTGACAATATATTAAACAGCCTATGGGTGAAAATTTTCAAGTATTGCAAAGAGGATTAATAAAAGATACAGTGTTCTCTGTAGCTAAGGGAGGATTCATTTAAAACAAACAAAAAACTAAGGTGATCAACTAAAATAATTGACAGCTAACTTTCTTTACTAAATGAGAAACACCAAAAAGTATTTTCGAACCTATTTACTGTAATATACATATTGTCTTCTTCAAATGTCCAAAGGAAAAAAAATGAAACTATCATTAAAATGAAAATTTCTAGGAGATTCAGCAATTGAATGTAAATAATTTATTTAATAGTTTTGCTGCATCTATATTAGTAATGTACATAGTTTCTTTTCTACTCTATTCGTGAGTGCTACTCTTCAGTTTTATCACCACTTTTGGTGGAGAATCCAATTGAGACCAGAACAAAGAAAACTTGTGAAGTCACCACTGCCCTTCTTCCTTATGAATTTGCTTTATCTACCCCTACTTTAGAGATGAAAAATCTGAAATATTGAGGTATTACAAATCATACTGAGAGCCCAATATCTAAAACCACCAGAATAGAGTATCATCCAAAGTAAGACACTTGATAAGGGTGTCAGAGAATATTAAATGTCAAAACAGGGACACAAACTCTGGATAGCTGAATTGTAGTCACAACCTAATGCTGTACCACTTTCTAGAAACCAGGATATATAGTTCATAATATTTGGGGTTCAAATGCTTACATTCACAATAAACCCTTATATTTGTGTTTATCAATAATGGTATTGTTTTCATTATCACAAACACTTTTACTTCAAAAGTCTCCTGCCTACAGAAGTAGTTGTAAAATATCTTTGCAATTGTGGTAGATTATAAGAGTTAGTAATCTCTGATGAGCTTTATCTCTAGATTAGAATATTGATTAAAAATAATGGGCTTTTACACCTGGATGAAAGAATAATGTATTCCACCAATTGTCCAGAGTAATTGGTAAGAGTCTATGAAAAATTTTTGGATTTACCAAACTAGACATAGACAGATAACGAAGAGAAGGACAGTAAAATCTCTGGTCTTGGAGTCCTATAAGATAAAAACACCTTTCGAATACCAAGGAATAGTGGAAATTATTCATTAATTTCTCATGGAAGAAACAGAAAGGGGCTAGTTGTTGATAAATATGAATGATATTCATTCGATTATGTTTATGAAATAAGTGAATTCTCTTTGAGTTGTAAGCCAAGTGTTTGTTCGCCTCTGTTTATATGTATTGCTGTACAAACCCCCACATATTTATAAAGGTGCATGTAACTGTCCATCTGAACTCATGGCCAAATAGGAGTACACTTCAAAGGGAAAAATGTATATAGAGAATTATTCCTTCCACTTCTTAATTCTGCTAAGCCTAAATGTGGAGATATAGTAATAAGGCAGTGTTTGAATCAGGAACTATACATCTAGTCCTGGGTTTTGCCAGAAAAATATTTTAAAAATAAGTTGATAGTAACAATGAGAAAAATTTTAATACAAATAATGATTGCATGAAACATCAACAATTGTAACCATAAAAAGGAATGAAAGTATTTCCATGCTAATAACATAAATTTAATTTTATTGAATCCTTTAAGTCCATTCTACTTTTTTCACACTTTCTACAGGAATCTATTCTTACATAGAATTTTTTGAAAAAACTGTCATAATAAATCATAAAATTTGTCTGAATAGTTCAATATTTTTTCTCACAGTGAAAAAGTTTGTGCTTTTGCAAATCATGTGTTCTCTCCATAATATTATCCAGAGAAAATGAAGACTCAAATACAGAACCAAATATAAAGTCCAGAAACAGACATTACAATTTTATAAATTATAAATATATAGAATATATGATTTATATTTATAAATATGTATACTTATATATAAATATTTTAATGAAAATGTGGCATAAATATGGCATTCAAAAATGGTTGGGACAGTCAATTACAATTAAAAAGAAAAATTGAAATACATACAAAATAAAAATACAGAAGCATAATTATATACATAAACATAAAGGTTTTTATTGAAGTATAGTTGATTTACAATGTTGTTAGTTTCAGGTGTACAGCAAAGTGATTCAATTATACATACACACACACACACACACACACACATATATTCTTTTCCATTTTAGGTTATAACAAGATATTGAATATAGTTTCCTCTGCTGTAAAGTAAATCCTGGTTGTTCATCTATTTTATATATACTAGTGTATATTAATCCCAAACTCCTAACTTATCACTCCCTCCCCACTTTCCCCTTTGGTAACCATAGTTTGTTTTCTATGTCTGTGAATCTATTACTGTTTTGTAAATAAGTTCATTTGTATCATTTTTTTAGATTCCACATATAAGTGATATCATAGGATATTTGTCTTTCTCTGAGTCTCTAGATCCATCCATGTTGCTACAAATCACATTATTTCATTCTTTTTATGGCTGAGTAATATTCCATTGTATATATACACCACATCTTTATCCATTCATCTGTCAATAGACATTTAGGTTGCTTCCAAGTCTTGGTTATTGTAAAAGCTGTTGCTATGAACATTGGGGCCCATGTATCTTTTCAAATTAAAGGTTCTGTCTTTTCCAAATATATGCACAGGAGTAGGTTTGTTGGATCATATTGTAACTCTATTTTTAGATTTTAAGGAACCTCCATACTGTTCTCCCTAGTGGCTGTACCAATTCACATTTCCACCAACAGTGTAAGCGGGTGGCCTTTTCTCCAAACCCTCTCTGGCATTTATTGTTTGTAAATTTTTTGATGATGGCCTTCTGACTGGTGTTAAGTGATACCTCATTGTAGTTTTGATTTGTATTTCTCTGATAATTAGTGATGTTGAGCATCCTTTCATGTGCTTTTTGGCCATCTGTTTGTCTTTTTTGGAGAAATGTCTATTTAGATCCTCTGTCCACTTTTTGATTGGGGTGTTCGTTTTTTTTGACATAAAGCTGCATGAGCTGTTTGTATATTTTGGAGATTAATCCCTTGTTGGTTGCATTATTTGCAAATATTTTCTCCCATTCCATAGGTTGTCTTTCTATTTTGTTTACGGTACCCTTATCTGTGCAAAAGCTTTTAAGTTTAATTAGGTCCCTTTTTTTTAAAATTTTTGCTTCTTTTTCCATTACTCTAGGTTACTGATCCAAAAAATATTGTTACAATTTTAATCAGAGTGTGCACGTATGTCTTCCTCTAGGAGTTATATATTATCTGATCTTACATTTAGGTCTTCAATCCATTTTGAGTTTATTTTGTATATGGTGTTAGAGAATGTTTTAATTTCATTCTTTTTACATGTAGCTGTTCAGTTTTCCCAGCACCATTTCTTGAAGAGACTCCCTTTTTTCCATTGTATATTCTTGCCTCCTTTGTTGTAATTTAATTGGCCATAAGTGTGTGGATTTATTTCTGGGCTTTCTCTCCTGTTTCACTGATCTATCTGTGTGTTTGTGCCAGTACCATACTGATTTGATGAATGTAGCATTGTAGTGTAGTCTGAAGTCATGGAGCCTGATTCTTCCAGCTCCATTCTTCTTTCTCAAGATTCTACCAAACATTTAGAGAGGAATTAACAACTATCCTTCTGAAACTATACTAAAAATCTGCAGAGAATGGAATACCTCTGAACTCATTCTCTGAAACCACCATCAACCTGATACCAAAACCAAAGATATTAGAAAAAAAGAAGATTGCAGGCTATTATCACTGATGAACATAGATGCAAAAATACTCAACGAAATACTAGCAAACCAAATCCTACAAGGCATCAAAATAATCATACACCATGACCAAGTGGGATTTATCCCAGGGATGCAAGGATTTTTCAATATGCATAAATCAATCAATGTGATACATCACATTAACAAATTGAAGAATAAAATCTATATGATCATGTCAATACAAGGAGTAAAAGCGTTTGACAAAATTCAACACCTATTTATGATAAAACTCTCCAGAAAATGGGCATAGAAGGAACCTATCTCAACATAATAAAGAACATATATGGCAAACCCACAGCAAACATCATTCTCAATGGTGAAAAGCTTAAACCATTTCCTCTAAGATCAAGAACAAGACAACGATGCCCACTCTCACCATTTATTTTTATTCTACATAGTTTTGGAAGTCCTATCCACAGCAATCAGAGAATAAAAAGATATAAATAAATCCAAACTGGAAAGGGAGAAATAAAACTACCACTGTTTGCAGATGAAATGATATTATACATAGAAAATCTTAAAGACACTACCAGAAAACTACTAGAGTCATCAATGAATTTGGGAAAGTTGCAAAATAGAAAATAAATGTAGAGAAATCTGTTGCATTCTACACACTAACAATGAAATACCATAAACAGAAATTAAGTAAACTGTCTCATTTTTCATATCATCAAAAAGAATAAACTACCTAGGAATAAACCTACCTAAGGAGGCAAAAACCTGTACTCTGAAAAGTATAAGATGCTGATGAAAGAATTTATAGACAACATAAACAGATGGAAAAATATACAGTGTTCTTCAATTGGAAGAATCAATATCGTTAAAATGACCATACTGAAGGCAATCTACACGTTCAATGCAATCCCTATTAAATTACCAATGGCATTTTTCACAGAACTAGAACAAAAGTTAAATGTGTATGGAAACACAAAAGACCCTGAAGAGCTATAAACATAAAGTTTAAGGGAAGATTACCACAAATATATTAATCTCAGTATTAGTGAACATGCATCTTGTCTTATGAGAGGAAGCTTTCTATGCATAGAAGTAATAGGAGAATAATAAAAGTAAAAACTTTAATTTGCATAAATGTATAATATTCTCTAAGTTCTTTTAAGTAAATATAAGAGGCAAATGAGAATTGAAAAAACATATTTACATGGAATACAGAAAATAAAAGTGTTAAATTATATAACATTCATTAAACATATAAAGCATCTCATATATCACATTTATGGAGGGTTTTAGTCATGAATATATAAAATAAATAGATATACAGATTAATAAATGCATATGAACATCAACATGTATATCAAACTTAGTAATTTGAAATACAATTACTTATTTCTATTTGTTTTACATTTCTCCCCTCTATCACTGGTAATTCTATTATGTAAATCTATCTATCTATCTATCATCTAAAACATCAACTTTCCTCCAAATATCAGCACTGTGCAGAAAGACAAACTCAAGGAAATGTCACCTCTATTTCCCTTCCTTCTATGCTGCCCCGGTCTCATCCTTGCCATCCCATTGCCACACACTCCTGTAGGAAAACAACCCATTAAATTTTCTTTTTTTATTTATTTATTTATCTATTTATTTATTTTTTGCGGTACGTGGACCTCTCACTGTTGTGGCCTCTCCTGTTGCAGAGCACAGGCTCTGGATGCACAGGCTCAGCAGCCATGGCTCACGGGCCCAGACACTCTGTGGCATGTGGGATCTTCCTGGACTGGGGCACAAACCCGTGTCCCCTGCATCGGTAGGCGGACTCTCAAACACTGCGCCACCAGGGAAGCCCTTCATTTATTTTTTATACTACTGTTTCACAAGTAAGAAGGTACAAGTATATATTCTTATTTTCCCTGATGCAGAGTGTCTAGGGCTGAATTCTGTGCCCACAAAATTGAAGCTTTAAACCCCAGTACCTCAGAATGTAACTGTCTTTAGAAATAGGGCCTTTAAAAGGGTAACTACAGTTAATCCAGCGCTAATTAGTGGGCGCTAATCCAATCTGATTGATGTCCTTATAAAAAGATAAAATCTGGATTCACAAAGGGACACCAGGGATGTGCACACAGAGGAAAAACTATGTGAAAACACAGCAAGGAGGCATCATCAGTAAGCCAAGGAGAGAAGCATCAGAAAAACTATAGCGGCTGACACCTTGATTTTGGATTACTAGCTCCTTAGAATGGTGAGAAAATAAATTTCTCCTGTTACTCCACACAGCTGTGTTGTTTTGTTATGGCATCCTTAGCAAATTAATATACATAGCCATAAAGCATTTATTACATGTCTATATTCAGAGATTAACATTTAAATTTATAAATCAAGAATAATTATCAGGGATCTTTTAATTGTTAATCTCTAGAAGCAATCTGACTATATAAAAATAACTGCTGTTATATTTAACTGCTGTTAAATTATATTAAAGCCAGTAGACATAATGTTATATACTATTATTAAAATTAGTTTAGACGAAAAATCATAAAATGCTTATCACCCTCTGTGCTAATGGGTTCTAAAAATTCTATTTAGAGAAACAAGTGCACATCCAATAGCAAATAGGTAGAAAGACTCTGCAATTGTTGTAGCTTCTCTGTGTCATGTTACCAATTCTAGCCTAAACTCTATAGGAAGCTCATAAAGCACTTTTGTCTGTTGTTTTTGCGTCGAAGTCTTGTAAAAATTCTATCACTAGCTGCCTAGCCACTGAGACTAGAATGCAGTCTGCTTCACAAGGCAGGGATGCAGAGGAGAATTACTCTGAGCAGCAAGCAGGCACAGATACAGGGCTGGCTCTACCAACACTAACAAGTCAAGAATCATTATATTTCCTATTGAGAAGAGCCAGGCAATGGAGGTGGAAAAAATTGAGTAAAAGTACGATGTTTTCCCACCATAGTTACATAAACAGTACCAACTGCTGATTTAAAGGGCAGCCAGTCTTTTGCTTCCAGCAGAGCCAGGAACGATTGAAGCAGTTTGATAGTGAAGAGTATTTTCTATGTTCTATAGTATTATTCAGCTCAATTTCAGCACTTGTTGTATTTCCAAAGATCAAGCCTGTTTTGTGGTGTCAATGGAAAATTGAGAAATGATATCCTTGCAAATGAAGGGGATTTAAGGTAAAACTTGGAATTACACTGATCAGTTGAAGTCTCTAAGAGTGAAAAGGAAATTCTTAAAAATTGGAAGAAACATGTGTAGCTTTGTTATAGAGATTTGAATATCCACAGGAATAGTCTACAAATTTCCAATTCCATATTTTGTTTTGTCTGTCCAGTTCTAGAAAGAAAAAGAGAGCATAATCAAATTAGACAATTTGAGGAGAGTTTAAAAAGGGGATATTTTCAAAGATATGAAAAGTGTTTGTGCAAAACATAAAGGATAGAACACTACCAGGGAACTCTTACGAGGTGGGAGGGAGAGCCTGGTACTACTCTACTATGGAAATGGGTGAGAGAAATGGAAAGTCATTAATGGAACTGGAAACACAGGGTCAAGCATAAGGAGTGTCCTCGGCAGGAGCTGTGAAGTCTATGATAACACATCCAAAAGGAAACCAAGAGCTAATTTCCCCTACCCTAGTCTTTTCCTGCTGGAGTTCACCATTGAATGAACTAAACTAGATGTCAGAGAGAATAAAGGTTAATTTTATATGTTAATTAACCTATGCTATAGTAACCAACTTTAGGTCAAATACTAGTCTAGGTGTTGCTGTGAAGATGTTTTTTACATGTAAGTAGCATTTAAACTAGTATACTGTCAGTAAAGCAGATTATATTCCATAAGGTATATAGGCTTCATCTAGTCAGTCAAAGACCTTAAAAGAAAAGACTGAGGTCCCCCTAGGAGGATGGAATTCCATCTCTAGACTACCTCCAACTCAAGACATCAACATCAGGTCTTGCCAGAATTGCAAGCCTACTGGCCAGCTCTTCAGACTTTGAACTTGCCAGCCCCCAAATCATGTGAATGTGAAAATCTCTCTCTCTCTCTCTCTCTCTCTCTCTGTATATATATATATATATATATATATATATATATATATATATCACATACACACACACACACACACACACACATATATATATATATATATATATATATATATATATATATATATATGTTCAGTTTCCCTGGAGAAGTCTGATTTGTGCAGAGGGTAAGGAAGCACCAAACAATTTCTTACATATAGAATTTGTATACAGGTCTCTGCATGTAAATGTATCAAATTGGCTATGGGGTAAACAGTTTCAAATCTTCTAGGGAATACTAAAAGAATAATCAAAAGTTTTGAAAATTATATGATTGACACTAAGTAAAGCCAGACATCCGAGGAAATTGCCTTTCTGTTATGCTAATGTAAGTGCCCTAACACAAACCTCATCATTTTATAACAATGATACAGCAGCAGCATCACCTGGGAACTTGTTAGAAATGCAAATTCTCTGGCACAACCCCAGATCTAAGAATCAGCAGCTCTGGCATTAGGGCTTAGGAACTTGTGTTTTAGCAAGTCCTCTGTGTAGTTATGATGCATATTAAAATTTGAAAATCACAGTTGATTGATTAAATTGGAAACCAAATATATTTTGACATAGTGCTAGCTTATATTTATCATTATTTTGCCTAGTTTGTGACTATAATAAGAAAAAAAGACCATTAATAAAGACCATTAATTCAATTAAGTGTGGTCTATCAATAATGTATATTTTAATTAATTATGAAGAATAAACAAAAATTGGGGCTACTAGAAGGTGTTTGTTTCAACCCATCACTGGGGATGCCAAAAAAGCCATAGGGAAGTATAAGAATATGACAAATTAATAATATTTTTTTAAATAGTGTCACCCTTGGGGAAAAAAACAAAGACAGCTGTGACCTGCCATGGGTAGGAAATAGCAGTAGAGTGTAGAGAAGATCCAGGTGTCAAAATTTGGAAATAGATGTATCTATAGAACGTAAACATCATCTTATCAGAAACTCCTGTCCAGGACCAGCCAGAGATGGTGAAGGAAAAAAAGCTTTTGTAAAAACCATTGTGGAGGTTCAGGGCACATCAAGGTAAGACGTGGTATGCAGCAGGTGGAGGTGGCCAATCCCAGGCTATGGCAACAAGGCTGTCTGCTTTATGCCATGTCCCATCTTAAATTCACCAAAAGAGCTTAAGGTGGGACCTGGACCCCACCACTCTCCTCAGGTATATATTACCTGTAAAAGTGGCTGAGCTAATCAAGGGAAATGAGCTAATGGAAAAATAATTAGATAACTGAGGATAGAATCACTGTTACAATGAAGGTGATAAGCCAAATAGAGATGTAATAGGTGAAAGGAAACTAATGAGGGCATGAACTTAGTACTTGTAATTATGAAAACTCACATCAAAATACCAAGTATACAAAAATGTAATATTTTACAGAAAGAATATGAAAATGGGACAAAAACAAATTATTGATCTGTCAGATCTGGTTAAGGAAATCTTTTTTAAAGACATATATAACAGAAAGATGGAAAACAAAAAATCAAATTTAAAATACATCTAAAAACAGAAATGAAATTGTCAATATCTATATACTAAAAGTCCAGTTTTTAAATGTTTGTGATTGAAATTTCTATTCTTAGGAAGCCAGAGAAGTTTACATTGGACTAAGATTACAGCTCATAACAATTATAAAAGATACATTTTTTTAAACATTATTTAAAGCCATTGGGGAGCAACCATAAGCTGGGGTAATAACAGCCCATTTCAGGCCTCTTAGATCATCCAGAACGCCAAACACCAGATATATGAGTAACGTCAGCCAAGATCACCAGCCCCATGCTGGCCTAACCAGAACTGCCTATGTCAGACAGACCATAGTTAACACTGCTGTATGGTATAGTATAACTGAAAGTTGCTAAGGAAGTAAGTCCTAAAAGTTCTCATTACAAGTTAATAAAACAAAGATATGCTTCCATATCTTTGCCAATAACTTGTATAGTCATATTTTAAGAAAAAATTTTAGTCATTCTAATAAGTGTGTAGTGGTATTTCATTTTGTCTTAACACATTTCCCTAATGACTAATGATATTGAACATCTTTTCATGTCTTTATTTGTGATCACTATATCTTTTTTGGTAAAGGACCTGCTTAAATTTTTTTTTTTGCCTATTTTTTAAATAGGTTATTTTCTGGTTACTGAGTTGTGAGAGTACTTTATACACTGTTTACATACAGCATATACAATGCATATGCTGTTTACAATGTATACATATTGTTTGCAAATATTTTCATCCAGTCTGTGGTTTGTCTTTTCACTGTTTTAACAGTCTCATTTTTTTTTTTTTTTTTTTTTTTTTTTTTGCGTTACACGGGCCTCTCACTGTTGTGGCCTCTCCCATTGTGGAGCACAGGCTCCGGACGCGCAGGTTCAGCGGCCATGGCTCACGGGCCCAGTCGCTCCGCGGCATGTGGGATCTTCCCGGACCAGGGCACGAACCCATGTCTCCCGCATCGGCAGGCGGACTCTCAACCCCTGCGCCACCAGAGAAGCCCTAACAGTCTCATTTGAAGAGCAGATGAATTCAATTTGATGAAGTCCAATTTATCAATATGTCATTTTATGGATTGTATTTTTGTGGATATATCTAGGAAATTTTAGCCTTAACCTAAGATAACAGAGGGTTTTCCCTATTCAGGGCCTGGTCTAGGGTGAGATGAGTAAGTCACCAAGGCACATAATTTAAGGAGACACTCACTTTCAGAGCCATGCAAGTGTAAGCACATTGCTCCTCTTTCTTGTGCCTATCCCACCACTACTGAGGGCAAAGATTTTTGTCTGTGTAGCTCTTTTCTGTATTCCCAGTGATTATAACAATTCCTGGTATATGCTAGAAACACAATAAGTATTAGTTAAATTAAAGAATAAAATAAAGAACAATGTTTTCAATTTTAGAAAGCCCCGGACAGGTAAACATGAGATACAAAACAATCATTGTACTTCCAAGTGTGAGGTTTTAACTATTACAGACACGGTAGTGGATAGATAGATATATTAGTCCTAGAAGTAAATATATCTGTTTATTCATAATAATCATGGGATTAAGGAGTGATTTCAATTTACTTCTCTATGCTTTTTTATTTGTTGTATTTAAGATAATCATTTATTATTTTTTTAACTGAGTGAAGAAAAGCAGTGGAGGTTGATAAATTGGATTCTATTTAACTAGAATACCAAAGAATACTCCCACATTCTTTCAAATGCTGAATGTAACTTTTTATTTTCTCAAAAGTGCCAGATATGTGTAGTATATTAGAACAAGATAAAGAGAACAGTGGTCCATTATTCAGTTTCAATGAAGGCCTTTTTACTAAAAGGGAAAAGTCCCTAGACTTTAAAAAGCATATTGCCTCAGTAGATGCTATTATTTTTACCTAGGTATACTCTAAAATACTTTATGTGCATTAGGGCTTCAGTAATGAAAGTGGTTTCCTTCTCTTTGTGGGTCTCTTTCCCTGAATATTTCCAGCAATAAAATACACCACCCATGTAATGGGTTGGGAGGCCTGTGGTTTCTCATGCTTCTACCAACTTTTCAACTGTCTTTAGGAATGACACACTATTAATTATAATTCTCCCAATGTTTCCATTTGGTTTATTTGTTGCTACTATTATTATAGTTTGTTTTGTTCAATTTCTGTCTTCATAGATTTTTTAAAATAAGGGCTTTATTCTCATATCTTGAGTTTTATTTGAGGACTTAAACTAATGGTGGGAAAATGTGAATGCTCAACTTTTCTCAAATAAAAAGTTCTGTGTTTTTGTGTGTACACATGTGCATATACAGGTATGAGAGTAGAGTCTATGATTTTAAGCTATTTTAATTTTTTTTTAATTCCGAAACTAATCACTTATGTTTTACTAACTTTGGTATACTATACAATACATAAGTCTTGATTGTTGAATAAATAATATTATATCTTTGGTGTTTATTATTATCTTATAATACATGTAACCTGAATAAGGAAGTCCCTTAAATACTTATTTTGAATCAATAAACTAGTAATTCTAATTTATAATGAGTATATTACTGAAATCAGCTATCTTGTGATTAAACACAAACTCTTATCTGGATTTTTAAGGTTCTATTTAAATGGGTTTGCTAATAAAGCATAAGTTATTGATGTTGTTTAGACAAATTTGAGATCATGGTCTTAAAGAGTTCAAGTCTACTAATAAGGAGTATAATTAGTTTTATAACATAAGGAAATTTGAAAATATATTTACCATTACCTCTGCTGAATTTATTTCCAGTGGTTGGTGCATGTATGACAAATAAAGCCTTTATAAAATCTCTGTTTGGAGGAATAGTTTGTTTGTTTGTTTGTTTTATTACTCAGAACAAATTTCTAGCTAAAATCAATTTTTAAATCCTGCACTTACTATTTCTTAAAAGTGTTAAAAGTTGAGGAGAGCAGATAATTGCTAACTAAAATTGGGAGGATGTGAGAATCTAGACAGATAAGAAAGGTACCTCTTAAATAACTTTTGCTCTGAGTATATTTTAAGGTCAAAGCAAACTGAAGCTTTAGGCCAGTGACCTTGAGGAAAAAAGAGATGAAAGACTAGGTTCAGGTTCTACCCATTACAGAAAAAGCACCTCTAATGAGCTGTGAACCCAAAAGGTCACAAAATTAGAATGAAAATTAAAGAAAAGGAACGCACTTCTTCCCCATGAAAATTGCCACTTCCAGGAGACTGCAAGAGTGGAGTAGATTAAAAAAATAATAACAAAAACAACGAAAATCCTTGAGAAATTGTGGCTATAGCTCAGCTCTCTCATGGATTTTTCTTTTTTTGGTAGCTAGAATTTTCAATACCATAATGAATTGCCATATAAGATTGTCTCCAAGACTAAAAGATTTAACATAAGAAAGAGGCTCAGAAATTCAGAGGATAGTGTAAGAAGGACCAAGATAATTTTATGTGGAATACAAGAAAGAGAGGAATGAAAAATTAAAACAGAGGCAAAAGTCAAAGAAATAATGACAATGAATTATCCAGAACTGATAAAAGACACAAGACCCAGATGCAACTTCACAATGTATCTGAAGCAGATGAAATAAAACTATTTTCACACTGACATGAATGCTGATAAAAGAAAGAAAACAAAACAAAGCAAATGAAAGGTGAGCACTAGCCCAAGAAAAATGACAGATAGACTACCTTAAAAGGAATAGCAGTAGGAATGAAGATTTCTTACAGTCTAACAGACCCTTGAATACAGTAGAATTATTTTTCCAGTGAGTGATAAAAATAATTACCAAATTAATGGGGATATATGTATGTGTATAGCTGATTCACTTTTTTATAAAGCAGAAACTAACACACCATTGTAAAGCAATTATACTCCAATGAAGGTGTTAAAAAAAAATTACCAACTTAGAATTCTAAGATTAGTAAAAACATATTCCAAAAACAAATGAGGATGCAATTTAAAAGTTTCTAAAACTACATATTGATACATACACAAGTTAATTACAGTAAACACTTACGAAGTGCAATCCTAAACGATATAACTTAGCCTAAAGGAAAATGATTGTCAACGGATTTAGAAAATAAATATAGAGCCAAAGTGTGATAAATGCATGGGTAAATAATAATAATGCCAAGTGAGGTTTAATTTAAAATGAGATATAATAAACGTCAAGGAAAAAGAAATAACATGTCAGTTGTAAAGTTTGTAAATGATGTAAAGTGTTTTAAATGTAACATTTGTGAGAAAGGGTTTTTTTTTTAATTAAAATTATATGTTGATTGGGCTTCCCTGGTGATGCAGTGGTTGAGAGTCCGCCTGCGGATGCAGGGGACACGGGTTCGTGCTCCAGTCCAGGAAGATCCCACATGCCATGGAGCAGCTGGGCCCATGGGCCATGGCCGCTGAGCCTGCACATCCGGAGCCTGTGCTCCACAATGGGAGAGGCCACAGCAGTGAAGGCCCGCATACTGCAAAAAAGAAAAAAAAAAAAAAAATTATATGTTGATAAAATAAAAATGTATGTTTTATTTTTGAGGATTACAAATATGACTTTCACAATAGTGAAAGTGCCATAAAATTAATGATAAAAAAGTCATTCCAACAGGATAACTAAAGAGATAAGAACCATGGATAAAGTAGGGAAAATGTAATGCACAGATGAAATAGTGGATTTAACTGAAACATCAATAATTACATTAATTCTATATGGAACAAATTCTTAATTAGGAAAAAGGTAGAATTTTGGAATGGATTTCTAAAAAAATTAGACTACGTAAATTAAAGGCTAAATCAAAAGAATAAAGAAAGGATAAAATTAATGGTTGTAAAGATATAAACCATGCAAATAATAACCAAAGAAAGCTTGTATGTCTAAATAAATATATATATAAAAAATCCTTACAAAGATTTGCTAGGGATTAAAAAAATTTATCCCATAATGAGTAAATAATAATTCACCAGAAAGATATAGCTTTATGCATTTAGACTATGGCTTTAATAAATATAAAAATTAAAGAATATAACAAGTATTTAGTAAATTCACATTCATAATCAGAGATTCTGATTATTGGTAATTGACAATAAAATGATGAGGGAGAAATAAAGCAAGTGAAATAGAAGGAATCAGGAACAGATTTTAATAGTAAATGGATATTTTTAGAAGAATCTTCTTGCTAATTTTAGAGTATACCTTTTTTCAATCACACTGGGAACCTTCCAATATTGAACATATGACTGGGTATGTATAACATGTTAACCTTACCATAAATAGTTGGAAATCAAGAATAAACCAGAAAATCCACATATGTTTGGAAATTAAGAAAATAATTCTATATTATCTTTGGATTAAAGTAATAACAATAAAAATTTAAGACCAAAGGATAATTAAATGGCAAAGTAGTATTTCAAAGAAAATTTCTGACTTTATTAAAGAGAGGAATGTTTAAACATTAATAAGCTAAGTATTCATCTGAAATGTTAGCAAAAACAAAAAGAGGACGGCCCTAGAAAATTAGAAGGAAAAAATAATTTTAAATTACTGATAAATGTGATATCTAAGTTAAGTTGAGGAACATAGTAGAATGAAAAGTTATGCCATAAAATGGTAGACAGGACTGTCAATGTATGTTTGACTACAATATATGATATACAAATTAATAACAAAATACTGTTATATGAAAGCTTAGAGATAAATATAACAACAAATAAATAGAGTAGTAGGAAAACATTTGAACAACACTTCATAAAAGCTAAATTCGATTAGAAAAATATTGAGGAAGGTTTGAAAACTCAGTGGAATTAAAGAAATGCAATATAAAGTCAAACATTCATCAGACTGGCAAAATTTTAAAAGTTTATGAAAACGAAGTGATGCTGAGTATGTATGGCAATGAGCAATTTCACATCCTGCCTTTGGGAAAATACATTAGCCATAGCACTTCAGAATTTATTTAGGTAATTTCTACTAAAGTTGAAGATGCCCATATCCAGTGAAATAGCAGTTTTATGTTTAGAGGCATAAAGCCCCAATCAGAGATGGTTAACCTTTTATATGTGTCGATCTTATGGCAAACTAGTAGTGCCTACAGACCACTTCTCAGGATAAAGTTTAAGTAAATACATTGCAATATTTAAAATTGTATTGAAACAATTATCAAAATATTAATAGAAAATTATATAAACACAGGGAATGTAATAGAGTGAATTCATTCATCTGAATTATTTGACATTTATTTAGATCTCATTTGGTTTTATATTTACTATATAACATTAGATGCCAGAAAACAACAACAAAGACAAAAACAGAGAGTCTTATACGGTACAGATAAAGAGAAATATCTAGTTCTTGGGGGTGCTATTATAGGGCATATTGTTAACTCAATGTGGGGTGTCTGATTACAGAGACTGGAAACATTGGGTATGACTACCTTTTATATTAATTTCTTTAGCTAATGTCAAAGGGCTTTTATATGCCAGGCTTGTCTATATACTGCTAATAAAAGAGTCAAGACTCTGCTCTCATTTACCAGATATTCTAATTCTGAGAGACTATGATATCAAGTAGTAATAAATACTATGATAAAGGTAAGACTGGATAAGAGGGTATGTAAGATAGATGTGAAGGAATGAATCATGAATTGTAAAGGTATCTAGGGGGAGAGCATCACCATTTCATAGAAAGTTCATCAATGTTTACAATTTTGAGCAATTCTGAGACATTGATAAAAAGACAAAGAGCAAGAGTGATAATTTATTCTAACAACAGCAGGATGGAAGAGAATGGGTCTTATTAAAAATAGAAATTAGGGCTTCCCTGGTGGCTCAGTGGTTGAGAGTCCACCTGCCTATGCAGGGGACACGGGTTCGTGCCCCGGTCCGGGAGGATCCCACATGCCACGGAGCAGCTGGGCCCGTGAGCCATGGCCGCTGAGCCTGCGCGTCCGGAGCCTGTGCTCCGCAATGGGAGAGGTCACAACAGTGAGAAGCCCGCGTACTGCAAAAACAAACAAACAACAACAACAAAAACAAAAATAGAAATTAATGCACAGAAACTCAATGTTTATACAGTGCCTAATTAAAGAAAAAATAATTTAGTGACAAGGTCCCTGAAACAAGAGGTAGTCATGCCAGTGTCCATGACCAGGGACAGGACAATGAATGCTGACAGGAGGGTTGATAAGGTGGCAGAAGGTAGAAATATGTGTATTCTTATTGTGTAATTTAGATTTTACCACCCCACAAATCCCATTTAATTCTCTAAACTTAATTTTTTAATCCCTCCAATTGTCTTATGGGTAGATAGATGGAGAGTCTGGGGATGATCATATATTAGACCAAACTTTTATTCATAGTGCAGGGAATGAGCTAATGCACTCCAGAAAGGAGATTTATATTAAATTACTTGATAATTTCTTCTTTATATGTGGCATATGGAAAGTATATGATTTTGAGTTTGTTCCTTCACTATGAACAAACTCATACTGATCTTGAAGTCAAATTTTGTGCAGTGAGTTCCACACTTCCATTTAATATTGAGATTAAATGGGAAAATTACCTAATGCCTTTGAACTTTCTTTTACTCCTCTTTTTAAAAAGTTGATAGTGATATTTCCTGACCCATTATTAATGTCACTATAGATCTCACATTATATAGTGCTTAACAATGTTTTTGGCACGTTGTATAAATGATATGTTTGTTATAAATATTAATAGTCATTGCAAAAATTTACTCTCAGTAACTATTTCTTAAAAAGATAAACCTGTAATATAAAGTAGAGCAGATAGTATGTATTTTTGCTAATTTGATGCTAAGTAAAGTAATATGAAGTTAGGATATAGAACAGGGTTTCTCAGTCTTGACACTATTGACATTTGCTTCCAATAATTATCTGTAGGAAAAGGAACTGTCCTGTGAATAGTAGGGTGTTTAGCAGTATCGTTGAACTCTTCCTACTGCCAGTATCACCCTCCTCCTTCCCATTGTGATAATAAAAATTGCCTGTAGATATTGCCAAATGTCTCATGGGAGCAAAATCGTCCATGGCTGAGAACCACTGATATGGATGATTCACAGTCATGAAAAAAATATTGTACCCTCAATATGTGACAGAAGAAAGAGTAAAATCAAAACTTCCTGGAATTTCACATGGAGACACCCCTTGATCATTGTCTTTCAATCCTATGTTGCCTCAGGCATTACAGTTTAAAAATGAGTGACATAAAAATAATCAAATACCTTGTTGGCTGATTTAGTGGGATATAGGCTATTGTAAGCTGAATAGACCCACAATAAAGGACTTACCATTATGTATGCCAGTACAAAAGTGAAATCTGACTAGCTAGTGGCTTTGCAGACAAAATGCGAAGAATTCCCTACCTAGAGAAAAGAAAAGAGAAAGATTTGTACTTAATCTACCTGATCCCAAAGACCTTTAAGTGTATCATATAGTTATTTTTTTCCTTGAAGCTTTATTATAAATAAATTATATTTTAAGATGTAAAATTATTCTACAGAGGAATTTTATACATTTTTAAAATCCATTAACTCAAAATACTTAGTAAAAATATAATTTACTTGCCCCATATCTAGAAACATGGAAGAGTAAATATTGTGAAGAAACTTGGATATATTTTTTAAAATCTCTTTAAATGTGTAACTGAATTGTGAAAAGAGAAAAAAATCCACAAGGGTCAAAAATGTAGACAAAGCACAAATTCAGAGAAGTAGAAGTCCCAAAGATAGTGTAGTTCATATTTCATATAATTTAAATATTGTATACATTAAAATAACTTTCTAAATTGTAACTGAATACTTCTCTAACAAAAATACCTCCATCATACTTTAATTGATCATATAAATATTTCCACTGAAAATTAGAATAATATATAAAAGCACAATGAAAATACAAAACTTACCTCAACTCCCGCCATCATTTTGTTGGCCATCTTTGCATGCAAACTTCATACTCTGATATACGCATGAACACATCCATATAGAATTAATGTAATTTTACTGTAAATATAGCTTTTATTTACTATTTCATTAAAAATATCTCATGTATACTCTCAGCATCTTGTTTTTTACTGATTTAATAACACATAGTGGAATCCTCCCAAATCAACTTCATAGAGCTAACTCATATTTTTTACCAACTACACGACGTTGCATGTATAGATACAGTACAATTCATTCACTTCCCCATTGACGGGAAACCTTTTTGTTGTCAGTTTTTGCTACTATAGAAAAGGCTGTGAAAAGCATTGTTGTACACATATCTATGAATGATGAAAAATGGTAAGTTAAAAATTGTATTTCATATGTGATGTGTGCATCATAATCCCTTAGAGTGTGGGGACAATTGTTAAAAAGTTTATTATACTTTCATATCCAAATGATTAGAAATGAACATTTAGTAATATTTGAGATAGAGATGGATTTATTTATATGGCTTTAATAAATATATGCATGTTTGTGTTAGAGCTTAGTGCTCAAAGAAACTCCTTGATAGTCTGAGAAGTCTACCTTAAATGGGAAAAAATTTTGGAAAAGGTTAGATATATGTATATGTATAACTGAATCACATGGCTGTACACCTGAAACTAACACAACATTGGTAATCAACTATGCTCCAATATAAAAGTTAAAAAAATATAAAAATTGTATTTCAAAATTAAGTTTAAAAAGGATAAAATATGTTAATTTACAATTGCATGTATTTTCTCCAAAAATAGTCTTTGAATTTGTTCAGTCTCTTAGATATATTTTGCTATTTAATTTTTATAATAGAATATAGCTTTTCTTTTACATTGGAGAATCACTGTAATGCATTTTATTTTTTTATTTTATTTTTTATTTATTTATTTATTTTTGCGGTATGTGGGCCTCTCAATGCTGTGGCCTCTCCCGTTGCGGAGCACAGGCTCCGGACGCACAGGCTCAGCGGCCATGGCTCACGGGCCCAGCCACTCCACGGCATGTGGGATCCTCCCGGACCCGGGCACGAACCCGTATCCCCTGCATCGGCAGGTGGACTCTCAACCACTGCACCACCAGGGAAGCCCTGTAATGCATTTTAAATGTATACTTTTGCTATGAATTTCAGATTGTATATCATCCTCATCAGCATACAGAACCCATACAATTTCTGCTGATGAATTTTATTGAATATTTGAGGTTCATATGAAACCGTATTGTTGCCATTTTTGATGTCACAATATAAGGCATTTGTAGAACACATTTCAGTATATATCCACATAACCTAGATAGATCAGAGAGAGAGAGAGATGATAGATTTAAAATCACAACACAGAGAAAACTACCAAACTAAGTGTACAATTCAAAGGACTATCCAAAGTAAGTATCAGTAAAACACCACCTAGGTCCAAAAAATTACCAGAATAAAACTACTCTGATATTCCTGCTGGATCACTAGGTCTTCCCACCTCATGAAGGATAACTGCCCTGACCTCCAAAAAGCTATTTATTGATTTTAAAATAAAATTAAATTTTATTGACAGGATCGCACAGTGTTCTCTCTAGGCTTTTTCACTCAAAATTACATGATTGTGAGATTCATCTGTGTGTTATATGTAGCTTCAGTTCATTCATTTCAGTGTGGTACATTATCCCATGTTATGAATATATCCAACATTTTTATCAATTCCAATGTAGATTGATTTTTAGTTTTTATTTTTAAATTTTTTATGTTTGTCTATCATTGCAGCTATTAGGAATAATACTGTCATGGACAGCTTGTTCCTATCTCTTGGCACACATATGAACACAATCCATTTTAGGTTTTTCTTGGGAGAGGAATTACAATCATAAAATTTGTATATTTTCAACATTTATTGATAATGTAGAAAATTTTCCCAAATGGTATTCCATTTATATTCTCATGAGCAGTTGTGAGCACTTATTCCTCTACTTTCTTGTTAACCCTAAAAAATGTCAATATGTCATTTGTAGTCACTCCTGAGATGTATGTTGTAACTCATTACAGTAGACATTGCATTTATCTGACTTCTATTAATATTGAGGGATTTTTCATATAATTACTGAACTTTGGAAATTCTCTTTTGTAAAATATTTGCATAAGTCTCTTGCTCAGTTTTCTATCCTGTTGTCTTTTTTATTGAAATAAACACACCTAATACAGGAACACAGAGCCACTCTCATACAACAGACTGGTTCTTTATTGCTTACATCTTTTATAAATATTACTTCTTCTCCCACTATGTGCCTTGACTTTATTTCTTTAAGTTGTCTTTTGAAGAACAAAATTATTAATTTTATTATAATCTAATTTAACCATTAATTTTCCTTTATGGTCAATGATTTTTATATTCTGTTTAAGAAATCATTGCTAATTCTGTGATAATAAAGTTATTCTCGTCTTTTTTTTCTAGAAGCATTATTATTTTTATCTTCATACTTAAATACACAGTCCATCAGGAATCATGTTTTTATTTAATTTCATCCATTTTAAGTCATAGATTCCACCACCACTTCTCTCTGCTTCCCAGAAAACTATTCATTAGGAACAATGTAGAGCACATCATTTATCAAGTATCATCTAAATCACATATTCAAGCAGTTTTATTTCACACTTCCCAAACTTCTAGGAAGTTTCTGTAATCTTAATGTTTGGTTTTCCAGAATTAAAAATGCAACACAGGTGGTAAATGAGAAGGAATAAAAGGAAAAATGTGTGTGCATGTATATTTTATTTGGGGATTATCCTTTTGTAATTTAACTAGTTAAAATTAGTCTCTTAGTAATGCATTTATTTTGGAAATCTTCAAATTATATGATTTGAAGTGGTCTTCAATTACTTTATCCTGTGTAATCTATGACACAGGCTATAAATGTGTGAATGGTTACTGCTTCATGGATAGTTTACAAAACAGAAATGCAAAAAAGATAGTGCTCTCATGCAAGTGGAGGAAAAATCTACTGCTTATTTTATTTAATGGATAAAACCAAAAGTTTTTTTGGTAATAAAAATAGTCTTTTAGAATTATACAGTCATTTGGAGTGCTATAAAAAAGCTGTTGTCAATAAAAGGTGTGATTATTACTATGGTTTCATTCCATTTTGGTGGGTAATTAGTTATTATCATTATTTATTACTTTATTTTATGGTTATTGCTTGAAATTTCAGACTAAATACTGAAAGTATAAACAGTGCTAACTTAATTACAGTATTGGCATTTTGAATGCTGCATGCAGTGTTAAGATTATTAATAAGTATATTTCAAATGAATATTTAATAATAATTTGCATTTTTGCCTGATTTCTTGTTCATCATAATTCTGAACAAATTGATATGTTTGTAGTCTTGAAAATTGTCATGCAGAAATAAATGTCATTCCCATGGGGATGGTTTCAGGAATTAAACTTTATGACGTTTATAGTTAAATACAGAGACAATACTGATAAAGGAGAGAAATCTTAAATCTTTAATAAATTATATATTCATTATTTAAAGGCATCTACTAAGAGAGACCTAAAAACCCTTAAAATATCACATAATATAAAACATTATGAAGAGAGAATGGCAATTACACACTCTGTTTTTTTTTTTCTATGTAGGAAAACACAGTGTCTCTTTTAAGTTTAAGATAATTTTAAGATTTATCTTGAACTTTTCTGATTCTATTTTACTTTTTACATCTAACCCCTTGTAATGTTTATCAGAACATCAGTTATTTGCATCATTAAAAGGCTAATAGATATTATGGGTGGGAAAAATAATCCCATTTGATCAAACAGAAATTAGCAGGGAAGAAATATGAAGAAGGATGGCATTTAGAGTGTTTTGAAAATTCTTCTTGCGTACTTTAATGAAAGTCAACACATTAAAAGTAAGGATACAAATAATGTGGAAGTATCCTCTTGTGGCAACATCCTTGGATTAATCAGAGATAAAAGGCATTTCTATGCAGAGTGCAATACACATATTGTACATATATGTACATATATACATGCAGACAAACAACTAAAAAAAATAATTTACTGATGTTTGCATGTTCATAAAAAATCAAGGTGGAGATATTTTGGTAGAGACAGAATTGTATCTGAATTATTTCAGCCAGATTCCCTGGGAAAGACTGAGAACAAAATTTGCATACTGGAAGTTGAGGAGTGCTCTTATAAATACCTGTGAGAGAACAAGAAGCAGGACTGAGAAGAGGGAGAACAGTTCAGCTTCAGATGATTCTATGAAGAGCTCTGAAACTCATATAAGTCTTCAAAATTATTCTCCATTGAGGCACAAGGGGAGTCAGAACTACCACAGAGAATAGTGACTGGAGGTTGGCTGCTCTTGGTAAGAGTGTGTTAAGCTGGCATAATGCAGCTTCCTAAGCCAATTCCCAGGAGGAAACTCTTTTCTGAGATATGAGTAACCAACACTCCCAGACACTGCAGGAATGAGTTCTGAAAAGAAGTGTGTGACACATTATAACATTTACTCCAATATACTGAGTAATGAGAATGATACATATCTCAAAATGTTCTCGAAGGTGTTATTACCAAAATGGAGGATTATGAAGCTTCAGTCCTCCATCCTCCACAGAGACACTAAGTTAATAATAATATACAGAGCAGAATGTCTCTGTGAGAATTCTAGAGACCAACTGACTTCTCAGAAGAAACCATGTAGACCAGAAGGGAATGTGATGATATGTTTTCAAAGCACCAAAAATAAAAAAAATAGCTATCAACCAAAAATACTGTATCTACAAAAATTGTCTTTCAAAAATGGAGAAATTGAAAAAAAAAAATGGAGAAATTGAGATTTTCCCAGATAAACAAAAGTTTAGGCAGCTTATTACCACTAGAACGGCTCTACAAGAAAGAGATATTAGATCTTGAGTTGAGTGTCTGGTGAGGAGCTTCAGTCCACATCCCGAGCTGAGGTGTTGGCTCACAATTTCATGAGAAACTCAGGTCTGAGGGTCTGGGTGCAAATCCTCTGCACAGAGCCCTCTATGAGCAAGTGAAACAGACTAAGCAAAAGGGAAAAAAGGTGGATTGGCTAGGCCTGAAGTGAGATTGCCAGAATTATGTCTTTCCAGATGAAATATGGATCTTCTGGCAACAGGAGACATGTGGCTGACAAGGTCTAGGTGCTCCATCTGGGTGTCAGGCCTGAGCCTCTGAGGTGGGAGAGCTGATTTCAGGACATTGGACCACCAGAGGCCTGCTGGCCCCACGTAATATCAGTCAGTGAAACCTCTCCCAGAGATTACTGTCTCAAAACTAACACCCAGCTCAACTCAATGACCAGCAAGCTCCAAGGCAGAACACCCCATGCCAAGCAACCAGAAAGACAGGAACACAACCACACCCATTAGCAGAGAGTCTTCCTAAAATTATAATAAGTTCAAGAACACCCCAAAACACCACCAGATGTGGTCCTGCCTATCATAAAGACAAGATCCAGCCTCATCCGCCAGAACACAGGCACTAGTCCCCTCCACCAGGAAGCCTACACAACCCACTGATCCAAACTTACCTACTGGGGGCAGACAACAAAAACAATGGGGACTACGAGCCTGCAGCCTGTGAAGAGAAGACCCCAAACACAGTAAGTTAGCAAAATGAGAAGACAGAGAAATACACAGCAGATGAAGGAGCAAAGTAAAAACCCACCAGACCAAAGAAAAGAAGAGGAAATAGGCAGTCTACCTGAAGAAGAACTTAGGTAATGATAGTAAAGATGATCCAAAATCTTGGAAATAGAATGGAGAAAATACAAAAAACGTTTAAAAAGGACATAGAAGAATGAAAGAACAAACAAACAATGATGAACAACACAATAAATGAAATTTAAAACTCTCTAAAAGGAATCAATAGAAGAAAAACTGAGTGGAAGAAGGGGTAAGTGACCTGGAAGATAAAATAGTGGAAATAACTACTGCATAGCAGAATAAAGAAAAAACAATGAAAAGAATTGAACAGTCTCAGAGACTTCTGGGGTAACATTAAACACACCAACATTCAAATTATAAGGGTCCCAGAAGAAGAAGAGAAAAAAGAAAGGGACTGAGAAAATATTTGAAGAGATTATAGATGAAATTTTTCTTAATATGGGAAAGGAAAGAGTCAATCAAGTCCAGGAAGCACACAGAGTCCCATACAGGATAAATCCAAGGAGAAACATGCCAAGACACATATTAATAAAACTATCAAAAAGTAAATACAAAAAAAATATTGAAAGCAGCAAGGAAAAATCAACAAATAATATACAAGGGAATCCCCATAAGGTTAACAGCTGAACTTTCAGCAGAAACTCTGCAAGCCAGAAGGGAGTGGCAGACATACTTCAAGTGATGAAAGGGAAAATCCTACAACCAAGATTACTGTACCCAGCAAAGATCTCATTCAGATTTGATGGAGAAATTAAAACGTTTACAGACAAGCAAAAGTTAAGAGAATTCAGCACCACTAAATCAGCTTTAAACAAATGCTAGAGGAACTTCTCTAGGCAGGAAACACAATAGAAGGGAAAGACCTACAAGGACAAACCCAAAACAATTAAGAAAATGGTAATCGAACATATATATATATCAATAATTATCTTAAATGTAAACGGATTAAATGCTCCCACCAAAAGACACAGACTGACTGAATGGATACAAAAACAAGACCCATATATATGCTGTCTACAAGAGACCCACTTCAGACCTAGGGACACATACTGACTGAAAGTGAGGGGATAGAAAAAGTTATTCCATGCAAATGGAAATCAATAAAAAAAACAAAAACCTGGAGTAGCAATTCTCATATCAGACAAAATAGACTTTAAATTAAAGACTATTGCAGGAGACAAAGAAGGACACTATATAATGATCAAGGGCTTGATCAAAGAAGAAGATATAACAATTGTACACATTTATGCACCCAACATAGGAGCACATCAATACATAAGGCAAATGCTAACAACTATAAAAGGGGAAATCAACAGTAACACAATCATAGTAGGGGACATTAACACCCCACTTTCACCAATGGACAGATAATCCAAAATGAAAAAAAATAAGGTAACACAACCTTTATATGACACATGAAACAAGATGGACTTAATTGATATTTATAAAACATTCCATCGAAAACAACAGAATACACTTTCTTCTTAAGAACTCATGGAATATTCTCCAGGATAGAAAATATCTTGGGTCACAAATAAAGTCTCAGTAAATTTAAGAAGATTGAAATCATATCAAGTATCTTTTCTGACCACAACACTATGAAACTAGATGTCAATTACAGGACAAAGACTGTAAAAAATATAAACACATGGAGGCTAAACAATACACTACTAATTAACGAAGAAATCACTGAACAAATCAAAGAAGAAATCAAAAAAATACCTAGAAACAAATGACAATGAAACCACGATGACCCAAAAACTTAGGGATGCAGCAAAAGCAGTTCTAAGAGGGAAATTTAAAGCAATACAATTCTACCTCAAGAAAGAAGAAAGAACTAAAGCAGCACAAGGAAAGAAATCATAAAGATCAGATTGGAAATAAATGAAATAAAATGGATAAACCATTAGTCAAACTTATCAAGAAAAAAAGAGAGAAGACTAAAATCAACAGAATTAGAAATGAAAAAGGAGAAGTAACAACTGATGCTGCAGAAATACAAAAGATCATGAGAGATAACTACAAGCAACTCTATGCCAATAAAATGGACAATCTGGAAGAAATGGACAAATTCTTAGAAAAGCACAACCTGCTGAGATTGAACCAGGAATAAGTAGAAAATATAAACAGACAAATCACAAGCACTGAGATTGAAACTGTGATTAAAAATCTTCCAACAAACAAAAGCCCAGGGCCAGATGGCTTCACAGGTGAATTCTATCAAACATTTAGAGAAGAGCTAACACCTATCCTCCTCAAACTCTTCCAAAATATAGAAGAGGGAGGAACACTCCCAAATTAATTCTGTAAGGCCACCATTACCCTGATACCAAAGCCAGATAAAGATGTCACAAAGAAAACTACAGGCCAATAGCACTGATGAACACAGATGCAAACGTCCTCAACAAAATACTAGCAAACAGAATCCAACAGCACATTAAAAGGATCAAAAACCATGATCAAGTGGGGTTTATGGCAGGAAAGCAAGAAGACTTAAATATACGCAAATCATTCAATGTGATACACCATATTTACAAATTGAAGGATAAAAGCCATGTGGTCATCTCAATAGAGGCAGAAAAAGCTTTTGACAAAATTCAACACCCATTTATGATAAAAACCCTCCAGAAAGTAGGCATAGAGGGAAGTTACCTCAACATAACAAGGGCCATATATGACAAACCCATAGGCAACATCTTTCTCAATGGTGAAAAACTGAAACCATTTCCACTAAGATCAGAATATGAGGTTTGCCCAGTTTCACTGCTATTATTCAACACAGATTTGGAAGTTTTCCACAACAGTCAGAGAAGAAAAACAAATAAAAGGATTACAAATTGGAAAAGATGAAGTAAAACTGTCACTGTTTGAAAATGACATGATATTATACATAGAGAATCCTAAACATGCTACCAGAAAACTACTAGAGCTAATCAATGAATTTGGTAAAGTAGGAGGATAAAAAATTAATGAACAGAAATCTCTTCCATTCGTATACACTAATGATGAAAATTTGAAAGAGAAATTAAGGAAACACTCTCTTTTACCACTGCAACAAAAATAACAAAGTACCTAGGAATAAAACTACCTAAGGAGACAAAAGACCTGTATGCAGAAAACTATAAGACACTGATGAAAGAAATTAAAGATGATGCATACAGAGGGAGAGGTATACCATGTTCTTGGATTTGAAGAATCAACATTGTGAAAATGATGCTACTATCCAAAGCAATCTACAGATTCCATGCAATCCTATCAAACTACCAATGACATTTTTCAAAGAAGTGGAACAAAAAAAAATTCACAATGTGTATGGAAACACAAAAGACCCTGAATAAGCAAAGCAATCTTGAGAAAGAAAAATGGAGCTGGAGGAATCAGGCTCCCTGACTTCAGACTATATTACAAAGCTACCATAATCACGACAGTATGGTACTGGAACAAAAACAGAAATGTAGATCAATGGAACAGCATAGAAAGCCCAGAGATAAACACACACATATATGGTCACCTTATCTTTGATAAAGGAGGCAAGAATATACAATGGACAAAGATAGCCTCTTCAATAAGTGGTGCTGGGAAAAATGGACAGCTACATATAAAAGAATGAAATTAGAACACTCCCTAACACCTTACGCAAAATAAACTTCAAATGGATTAAAGACCTAAATTTAAGGCCAGACACTATAAAACTCTTAGAGGAAAACATAGGCAGAACGCTCTATGACATAAATCACAGCAAGAAGCTTTTTGACCTACGTCCTAGAGAAATGGAAATAAAAAAATAAATAAACAAATGTTACCTAATGAAACTTAAAAGTTTTTGCACAGCTAAGGAAACCATAAACAAGATGAAAAGACAACCCTCAGAATGGGAAAGAAATATTTGCAAATGAAGCAACTGACAAAGGAGTAATCTCCAAAATATACAAGCAGATCATGCATCTTAATATCAAAAACAAACAACCCAATCCAAAAATGGAAGAAGACATAAATAGACATTTCTCCAAAGAAGTTATACAGATTGCCAACAAACACATGAAAAAATGCTCAACATCACTAATCATTAGAGAAATACAAATCAAAACTACAACGAGGTATAACCTCACATCAGTCAGAATGGCCATTACCAAAAAATCTACAAACAACAAATGCTGGAGAGGGTGTGTAGAAAAGGGAACCCTCTTGTACTGTTGGTGGGAATGTAAATTGATACAGCCACTATGGAGAAGAGAATGGATGTTCCTTAAAAACTAAATATAGATCTACCATATGACCCAGGAATCCCACTACTGGGTATATACCCTGAGAAAACCATAGTTCAAAAAGAGTCATGTACCACAATGTTCACTGCAGCACTATTTACAATAGCCAGGACATGGAAGCAACCTAAGTGTCCATCGACAGATGAATGGATAAAGAAAATTTGGCCCATATATAGAATGGAATATTACTCAGAAATAAAAAGAATCAAAATTGAGTTATTTGTAGTAAGGTGGATATACCTTGAGTCTGTCATAGAGAGTGAAGTAAGTCAGAAAAAGAAACACAAAAGCTATATGCTAACACATATATATGGAATCTAAATAAGAAAAATTGTTCTGAAGAACATCGGGGCAGGAAAGGAATAAATGCACAGACGTAGAGAATGGACTTGAGAACACGTGGCGGGGGGGAGTGTAAGCTGGGATGAAGTGAGAGAGTGGCACTGACATAAATACAGTACCAAATTTAAAACAGATAGCTAGTGGGAAGCAGTCACATAGCACACCGAGATCAGCTCCGTGTTCTGTGACCACCTAGAGGGGTGGGATAGGGAGGGTGGGAGGGAGACACAAGAGGGAGGGGATATGGAAATATATGTATACATATAGCTGATTCACTTTGTTATACAGCAGAAACTAACACAACATAGTAAACATTATACTCCAATAAAGATGTTAAAAAAAAGAGAAAGAAATATTAAAGGGAGTCCTAAAAAGACCTAGACAGGAACACGAAGCAAATAAAGAGGTTCTGTAGTAAAGATGATGACATGGACAAATGTATTAACTCATAATACTGTAATTTTCGTGCATAGAATTTAAACAATAAAACATAAATTATAAATCTATGTTAATGGACAAACAATGTATATAGATGTAATTAGTCACATCTGTAACAAAAAATTGGGTGGGTGGAAGTGTAAAAACATAGAGATTTTTCATGCAATTGATTTAAGAGATTTATAAATGTAAGGTATTTTATGTAGTTACAATAGAAATCACAATGAAAATATCTACAGAATACACACAAAAGGAAGAAGGAGAAGGGCTTGAAGCTTATTATGACAAAAACAAATCAATGAAACAGAAAGTAAGGCAGTAAGAGAAAAAAAGGACAAAAAGGTTATAAGATATAGTATGTGACTAATAAAGTGGCAATAGCAATTACTTAATCAGTAATTACTTTAAATATAAAAGCATTAAACTCCCCAATAAATAGTTATATAATGGCTGAATGGATAAAAGAAGTTTGTATCCAACTACATGCTGTTTACAAAGACTCATTCTAGATTTAATGAAACACACAGGCTGAAAGTGAAATGAAGCAAAAAGATAATCCATGCAAACAGTAACCAAAAGAGAAGAGGAATGTCTATGCTAATATACAAAATATACTTAATTCAAAAACTGTTACAAAAGACAAAGAGCAACATTATACGATAAAAGTGTCTATTTACCAAGAATATATAAAAATTAGCAATGTTTATGCCTCAAGCCTCAAAGCTCTGAAATATATGAAGCAAACATTCATAGAATTCAATGGATAAGAGACAGGAACATAATAATACCCAAATATTAATAATGGGTAGAACAACCAGATAGAAGATCAATAAGGAAAATAGAGATCTTGAACAACACTATAGACAAATTCTTGAATCCATAACAAATTCAAGAAGATTGAAATCGTACAAATCTTTTCTGATCTCAGTTGAATGAAACTAGAAATCAAGAGTAGTTGGAAAACTGGAAAATCTAAAAAATATGTTGAAATCCAACAGCACATTCTTAAACAACCAACAAGTCAAAGACCAAGTCTCAAGGGATATTAGGAAATGCCTTGAGACAAATGAAACCAAAAACACCACACACTAAAACTTGTGGAATGCAGTGAAATCTGTGCTATGAGGGAAATTCATATCCATAAATGTTTACATTTAAAAATGAATGATCCAAAATCAACAACATATAATTAGACATTAAGAAACTAGAATAAAAAATAATAAATAATAAATACAAAGCTAGCAGAAGACAGGAAATAATGAAGATTGGAACAGGAATAAATGAAATAGAGAATAGGAAATCAATAGAAAAGAATCAAGGGAACAAGAGTTTTGAACTCAGAGACATTTTTACACCCATGGTCTAGATAACACCACCTATTTGCAATATCCGAGAGGTGAAAAGAGCTATAATTCTATCAACAGAGGAATGGATAAATGAAATGTAGTATATAATACAATGGATTGGTAAGCCTTAAAAAGGAAGAAAACACTGTCATATGCTACAACATAGATGAATCTCAAGATATCATGACAAGTAAAATAAGCCAGTCACAAAAAAGCAAATACTATGATTGACTTATGTGAGTTATCCAAAGTAAAATCATAGAAACACAAAGTAGAATGGTGGTTACCAGGGGCTAGGGGCAGGGGAAAATGGGAATTGTTTTTGAATAGGTATAGAGTTTCAGATTTTCTAGATGAAAAGTTCTGGAGATCTGTTTTACAACAATGTGAATATACTTCACACTACTGAATCATATACTTAAAAATGGTTAAGATGGTAAATTTTACAATTTTTATTATAACAACAATTGCTTTATATCTATGCGCATATATATGTATGTGATATGTGTTATTTATAATAATATAATTACATATTTTATTAAATATATTAAATATTATTTTATATAATATTAAATATTATACATATAAAATCAGTCTCTGGGGATGGGATCCAAGCTTCAGTATTTTTTTTTTTTTGTGTGTGGTACACGGGCCTCTCACTGTTGTGGTCTCTCCCGTTGCGGGGCACAGGCTCCGGACGCGCAGGCTCAGTGGCCATGGCTCACGAGCCCAGCCGCTCCGTGGCATGTGGGATCTTCCCGGACCGGGGCACGAACCCGTATTCCCTGCATCGGCAGGCGGACTCTCAACCACTGCGCCACCAGGGAAGCCCAAGCTTCAGTATTTTTAAGGTTTCCTGGGTGAAAACCATGTACAACTAAGGTCAAGAAATGGAAACCTGCTTGGCACTGAACTAGTACGTTGACCTAGTAAGTGACTCTGGACCTCACTTTCCTTATTTGTAAAATGAGCATAATAATTCCTGCCCTGTTTGTTTATATTATATGAGAAAGGTCTTTCTAGACCTCAAAAAGTAACCAAAAAATCAAGTTTTGGAGTAAAATCTTGATAGAATCTAAGTGTTGGTTATATGTGTGTTGACTGTTGAATTCTTTCAATTTACTATATGTTTGAAAGTATTTTTAATTTAAAATCAGGGTTTTTTTGTATTGAAAAAAACAACCGTCAACAATTTATGCATGATCTCATGGCACTTTATTAAAAGAAAAAAGTACTCTTAATCATTTGGTAGGTTAAATGATTGTTGATCTTAAGTATTTACTTCCCCTCCCAGTAAGAGTATTATATTTCTTTGCTCTATGAACATCAGAATTTCCCATGTTACTTGCTTTGGCCAGTGGAGTCTGAACAAGAGTGACATATACCTGCCATTTCTGAAAAGAATCATGGTTCTTAGTGGTCATGAGGCCAACTTTTCCCAAGCTCAAATAAAGAGAAGAGCTGCAGGTGAACCATCAGGATATGTAAGAGGAACAAAAAATAAAACTTTGTTGTTGAAAGCAACTAAGATATAGAAGGCTTTAATAATGCAATATAACAAGAGCTCATTAGCACAGTTTGAAATCTCTTAAAATAAAATTACCTCTAACAAAACTAATCACCCTGATGAAGAAACAAACGTTAACACTTAAAGAAACTCATTTGTACAGTTTCAAAATATCTAGTTAAAACTATGGAATAAAGACCTTATAATTAACAACACTTTTAAGTTATATCTGCACCTTCCTCCATTTAACAATGTATCTTTTGAATTGTCTTATATTATCCCAAGTAAAATCTACCATCTTTTCTGATGAATTAATTGTATTCCATTTTTAAAACGTTCTGTACTTTCATTAACCAATTTTCTGTTAAGGTTTTAATCTATCTTTTATTAATACAAATAATGCTGCAATGAAAAGCTTTATAGAAACCTCAATCCAGTTTACTAAATTAACTGAACTTCATTCTTTTTTTACTCACTGCCCCTTCAAGTCTGCACTGTGAGCCCAGAACTTCTCCATGCTATGTAAACACTTGTGCAGGTCTTAGAGTTTGTCAGTCATGCTCACATAATAACCTGTCTCCCAATCATTTAAGGTAAGACATCTTAACAAGTGTCATATAAATGCAATTAATTTTCATCCAGTTAAACAATTATTTTTATTCTCCAGTTTGGGAATGCCTCACCTAGGAAATCTCCAGTGAAGTGGATGAAATGGTAAACATTTTCATTCTCTTGCTTTCTTCTCCATTTAATAGCTGCAGTTTGGGGCTCTTTTAAATTGGGGTATTGAGTAATGGAGAAAGATTAAGCATCAGAAATATTTACTGGTAGAAAAAAAGTAAGAATTTTATCTGGCAAAATTTTAATCTGATACTATTGACCTCTGGATGTGGTAGAATCCAATGCTGATTCTTTCTCCCCTATCATGGATTTTAGGGTTCTTTAAATAGTCCCTAACTTTAGATAAAAGATGCTTTGCCTGTAGTATATTTGCCATGGGTAATGTCATCTCCTGCTGGTAACTTAAACATCCCTCCTCACTTTGGAGTTTCTAGCAACACATCCCTTTGTAAATATTATCTCAGAACTCCTGAAGTACTTACTATGGAGTCATCATCTGCTTCGGGGGAAACTTGCACACTGTTGGAACTGCAATGCCAATACACCCCTGTCTCTTTGGTTTCCTGCAGGAAGGGGCTGCTGCAATGTAAACTTCTTCTTTTTCAGGCATAATTCAGACACTGGACATCATGTTCCTTCAACAGCACAGTAAACATGTCCAGCAGTCTTAGAGGGTTGTTGAAGGCCCCATCATTAAGCTTGAGAAAGATAGTAAGTATTTCCTTCTCCTTTCACATGGAGAAAGTACAGAACGTTAACAGAGTACTGAAGTTTTCTCAAATTCTCTCTGAAGTTATCCTCATCAGTGACCTTCTGAACTACTCAACAGAATCTTAGCATTTTCCTATAAAGACCAGAAAGGGAAAGGCTGTCCTAGGAAAGCTGGTTTCACAATTTCTCAGCATGTTTAGGCCAGGCTGTGAAGCAGCTGGCTTTAGGATACCGGGACATTATGACATAGTACAGAAAAAAGGAAAACATGAAAGAAAATAGCATTCAACCTATTGTTTCATAACTTGACATTCACATGCCATCTCTATCAGGATGTATCCCCAGAGGTGTAACTACTTTGTCGAAGAGAATGTGCACTGTTAAAGGAACTGTCTTCATACCCTCAAATAAGGCCACATCCATTTCCATTACCAAAAAGAGTTTGAAATTACTTGTTTACCAATTTATTTTTCACTCAGTTTAAGCAGGATACTGCTTTCACTCTTTGGATAGATGAAAGCACTATAATTAGTTTTAAAATGTATTCTTTAAAAAAATTTTTGTAGTTGCATATCTTTTCATTTGTTGGTAGACTCTGAGTTCATATTTTAAAGTGTGACTGCTTTATCAACTTGTATGTCATTTTACAGATACTGTAATAATATTATCAATATAATTAAGTTTCTCTATATTTGTTGCCAGAGTGAATAATGATAGTGTAATTTGATCTATGATAAATGTATTACAGTATTATAGTCTATTATTTAATTCACTGACAATCATCTTAGTAATTAAGTTAATTAAGCTAGACATCTAAGCATCATCTTTGACTTACACCTCTTGATGCTAAGGATCTTGCTAGATGTTCACTTCTCTTCTTTCCCAAGGCATATCATATATTTTAAGATTTTGTACAAAATTTGACTGCATGATTCCATATCTAGGAAGTAGTAAAACATGTGTTCAGTAGTCTACCTACAGAAAAACTTATAAACATTCTATCAAGCGACTGAGAAATGTTTATGCAAATTATTTTTCCCATGTGATTAAGTGATATCCTATGAAGGACATTTTATTAATTTAAAATGCTCCTTTTAAATTCAAGTTGAAGACAATATTTTAAGTTAATAGAGTATTATGTTGTTTTCAAAACCACATTCCTATATATGTGTGTGTGGAGAGATATATGATATATAATCATATAAAGCCCATTTAGCCCATGCATCTAAAACCCATTCATAGAATATATGTGAAACATATACACTGTATACAATTATATATGCAACTATAAGCTCATTCAAAGGACCAGAGCTAGCTTTATATATATACATATAATTTAAGTATAGCACTTGGTATGTTTTTGTTTTAGATAACAGGATTATAAATGCTTTTATTGTAGTTGTTCTTTAAGCATTCTATATGTGCCATATAATTTTCACATCAGAAAATTATTATATGTGATTTAATATACATGAATATAAATATAATAATTAGGTTGCGAGGGTGAAAAACATAAAATTAAATAATTAATACAAGTAAATAAGAATAAGAAATTGTGATATTGAAAACAGAAATGCATGCATATAGTTTTATATATCTGCTAGAAATGAACTCTAAATTTGATGCCTCTTTAGACACCAATCCAGTAACAGGCAATAAGAAGATGAATAAACTGGCAGGTCAAGTATAGCACGGGTTTTCTAGGTGGCAAAATTGAGTCTGTTTTTCTCTTTTTGTCCATTTAGAGAGGATACTGGAGAGTGTAACAGTGGTATCTTTACAGTATTACTGTTGTATCAACAGTGAGAGTTTTATTAGGCTGTTTGCTATAATGTTCCATGACAACTTGAAAAAAAGCTGTGACTAATAAGGTAAACTAGCTCCAGGAAAAAAAAATATATATTTTTTTTGAGGAAGTCAGATGAAAAAGGGAATGATTTAAAAACAGATGTCAAAGCTCAGTGATTTTCCTATATCAAGTTTGATCTTGATTGTATCTTTAAAAGGTTAACATTCCCTGTGGGAGGTTCCCTTTTTGGGTAAAAATATTCTATTTTAGAATTACCCATGGTGAAAACCTACATGTGTCCTAGAGAAACACTGTTTCTGAGATATTTAAGTAAGCTATTATTTGGAGAAATCTTCAAAATAGAACCTTTCTTGAAGGTACACTGAATGTTCAGAAAAATTATTTTAACTGCCTCTTTACAATTTTACTATGAAATAATATGGTCTATAAGAAAGATCCTGGAGCAAAACATAAAAGTATGGAGGAGGATGTGCATTGTTTAACCAGCTGCTATAAATTTAATGTGGTAATGTTGTCACAAAGAATTTTATTGATTTTTTTCCAAGATACTTACCTACACATTTATTGTGTCTGTTCCCAAATTTATTTTACTCTGAATTCCAGTAAGAGCATATTAATTAACTGTTATTTAAAATGAAAGTAAAGAAATATGATTTCATTTGAATAAAGATTTAACCAAATACAAGCATTGTGTTGACATTAAATCCTTTATTTTTGCCTGACTTTGAAATATGTCACATAATTTGAAATTTATTTTATCAACGTATGCAGCATGACTCTTTTTCAAACAAATTTTCAGTTTCTGTTCTTCACTATTGTATATTTATTAACATAAATGAATTATTTAATTGATTTGCACCAGTACCATTAAAATATATAGATTCCTATTAGTTATTTTTTTTAATAGTATAGGAAGACTAAGACTATCTGACACCATACCAACAGTATAATAGTAACCCAGTGAACACCCTTTAATTGACATTCTCTTTTTCCATTTTATAACAAGGAATTGAAAACATTGCTATGGAAGCCATATTAGGAATGTGGCTTAAGAAGATAGTTCTTTCTTTTTTAGCTCACAGCAGTTGCATTTTTGTTTGAATCTGTAGGTGTTTGAATCTGAACTCCAAAACATTTTAATTCCTGAGATATCACAACTTTCAGTTCCATCCTTTCATGCAGTTTCTGGAGGGAGGGTGGTTAAGATGTTAGTAAAGTTTAACTTCATGACTGAGGAAGTGTTTATATGGTAATACTTATCTGAGCTATACACTTATGGTTTTTGCATTCACTGTATGGATCTGAAACTAAAAAGAAAAAGAAAAAACAAATATGCAGTAGATCTTCTCTGTGCTGTAGTCAATGATGTAAAACCTGATTTCAGCATTTGATGCCTAATAACAGCCTTTATCTGTGTTTTCATGGTCCCTGGTTCATGCTTTGGATATTGGAATTTAGGAGGACTAATAAATAGCACCTCTTGTATCAATTAGCTATTGCTACAAGCATGCTTACACTACAGCATGGCTGAAAACTATAATCCTGTAGTCTCATCAATCTACAGATCAGCTGGGAATTGGTTGATCCAGGATGTGTTCAGCACGCACTGGGATATGACTGAAATTAGCTAGGGTCTGCCACTCCCCATGTGTGTTTGGGCAAGGACCCGATCAACAAGGGCAACAGCTGCAAAGGGAATTAGTATTTAGCAAAATTCAAGCCTCCTCAAGTCTAGACTTAGAATTGGTATGGTCACTTCCTCCTCATTCATTTAGCCAAAGAACTTTCTTTTTTTTCTCTACTGGAATTCTGAGCAAACTGAAAGAAAGAAAGAGAGACAGAAATCAGACAGTTGGAGAAAACAAAAATTGAAGAGTAACTTTCAATATGGGCCAAGTTGGCTTGTCCATGTTTCATCCCTTTATTAGTCTCATTTAACTTACATGTCTGTGGTATCACTAAAACACTAGATATTCATTCCACTGAGGATTCCTATAAATTTACTATACCATAATCCTGAGTTGCACATACCCAGTTGTTTACATAACTCACCAATCAGATTAATTACTCCTTTTACTCTTAGGGTGGACCAAAAATACAGATTATAGAAAATCGCTACAGAAGAACACATGGAGATTGGAGGATGAGTGTTAAATAAAACAAGTGAATTTATTAAATTATAATAAAAATCACAATAATAACCAAAAAGGTATAAAAAAAGAATCAACACAGATGAACTCTAAGAGGTAATACATAAAATCAAAGAAAACATATTTGAAAGATCAGTAAAATGGTAAATGCCTGGACAAAGTCATTAAAGACTACACCATGGTAAGGTTTATGGATACATGTCACTTGCACCATACAGTACAGATGTAAAATAGGATTCATTGCTGAAATTCCTACAAGCATAGATGTAAAATACTGTACATAATCTCCTTACTTTCTGGTGTGATACAAGAAGTGTGCTTATTCTGGAAAAATCTAATGTGGCTAGTATTCCCCAAGTCATACTTCAATAATGCACAATATGTTTATAGGAAAAGACCCCAGTAATATCTATATGACTATGTAAAGATTGAAGTTCCTTGACTGAGGAGGTGGTATTACTAAAAGTGCCTAACAGGGCATAGATAGGTCTTCCAGGGCATTTCAGTTCATTTTCAAAGTAAAACAGAAAAAGAAAAATAAATAAGAAATTAAATCCAAATATATATTGAGAAGACTAAAACTGTTAAAAATATTTGAACTTAATGTTCTGTTTCCACATGGGACATAGAAAGGCACAAGGGAATGTCACTCTAAGAAGAAGGAAAAAAATGAGTGATTTTAAAATTGTAGTTATTCAAATCTACCAGAGTGCTGAGTTCTCAAAGCAACCATATAAACTGAATTCCAATGAGTGACAAGTTTTTCCAAGGAAGGACAGATCATGTTACTTCTTTCAGCTTTGATAGAGCGTAGAAGAAAGAAATGGAAACCATAAAATTAGGTGAGAAGAAAAGAACTGAAGTATTTAAAATTTTACTAAGGCTTGATCAGGTCTTTTTTTTAATTAATTAATTTTTTATTGAAGTATAGTTGATGTACAGTGTTATGTTAATTATTGCTGTACAGCAAAGTGATTCAGGTGTGTGTGTGTATATATATTTATACATATACATTCATTTTTATGTATATGTTCTTTTCCATTATGGCTTATCATAGGATATTGAATATAGTTCTTTGTGCTATACAGTAAGACCATGTTGTTTATCCATTCTATATATAAAAGCTTATATCTGCTAACCCCAAACTCCCACTCCATCCATCTTCCAACCCCCTCCACCTTGACAACCACCAGTCTGTTCTCTATGTCCATGATTCTGTTTCTATTTCAGAGATAGGTTCATTTTTGTCATATTTTAGATTCCACATATCATATGATGTCATATGTTATTTGTCTTTCTCTTTCTGACATACTTCACTTAGTATGATAACCACTGGTTGCATCCCTGTTGCTGCAAATGACATTATTTCATTCTTTTTTATGGCTGAGTAATATTCTGTTGTATATATGTACCATATCTTTTTTATCCATTCATCTGTTGATCGGACATTTAGGTTGTTTCCATGTCTTGGCTATTGTGAAGAGTGCTGCTATGAACATAGGGGTGCATGTTCAGACTTGATCAGATCTTGCATGAAAATTTAGAAGTTTTAGTTACCCAAACACATGGAGTATGCACTGTCTTGCCAGGTTTTTCTGTAGAAGTTCACACCATGCTCATAAGAAAGACTGGGTGGAGGGCAAGAGACTTGAATGACCATCTTAGTAGAATGACCATCTTAGTAGTACAAGTGTTCAAGACTTGCCCATATTTCATGGTAGAGGCAGTAGACCTCTATAATTGGTGTCCTGCTGGTATGCAAGATGGAGATAACGGCCACCAGTGGATGGGCATGAAACCTGCTTGCACCCTGCTCCCTCTCCTGATATAAATAAAATGTCAGCTGTTCTGGGTGAATGGTAGCAAATGTACCTATTCCACAAAACTTTTCATTGACACTAGACTATAGCTATCTACTGATTAGAGAGACAAAGAAAACTGGTTCATGTGCCCAAAGTCCTGATGATTGAAGGCAGAGCTCAGATATAGCAGGTGGGAAGGACAGGGAAACAACCTGTGCTCTTTAGGCCAGGAGAAAACAAACTATAGTCTGGGACTCATTCCATCCCTCAGCTTGCTTTTTTGTAAGGCTAATAAACTAAGAATATTTGAAGAACTTTTGCTTTCTTTTTTACATTTTCAAAGGGCTAAAAATTTAGACTATATGGTACAAAGCTTAAAGTAAATACTATCTTGTTCTTTATAGAAAATATTTTACAATACTGATCTAGAACATATTATGAAAACTAAGCACATGTTGCTTGACACTAGGGAAGGGTCAGGAAGATGGAGAAAGGGTTATCTCTCATGATATGTACACACTGTCATATAAGACTGAGCCTGGAAAAGAAAAACTGAGAAACCTCTACAAACCCATCATGAGCTTTAAGTCAAGCAACATGCATCACCAAGAAAGAGAGACTTCCTCTGTGGTGTGGGTATGCATGGCCCACTGAATCTGAGGGTGAAACAGGAATACTTAGAATAACTATCCAGTCCTCTAGACCTCCCATTAAGCACAAGGAGGCAACTGAAACCTAGTATTTTGAGGTGGCCATTATTTGCACAGTGACCTTGAATCCTATGGTACACTGGAGCTCACCACCCAAATATGGATAATCCTCATTATTTGTGGATTCTTAATTTGTGAATTCTCCTACTTGCTGGAATTTATTTGTAACTTCAAAATCGAAGTACCAGCACCTTTGTTGTTTTTTTTGTGGATACACACAGAGTATTGAAAAATTTGAGTCACCCAACACGCACATTTCTTAGTGAGGTCAACCAAGGCAATGCTCTGCCTTGTCTTTTCAGCTCTTCTGCTGTAAACAAGTGTCGTTTTCATGGTCTATTAGCGCTATATATTTTTATGTTTTTCTTTGGTGATTTTGCTGTTTTAAATGATCCTTAAGTGTATTTCTAGTGTGTTGTGTGTTGTGTAGTGTTCTAAAGTGCAATAAGGCTGTGATGTTCCTTATGGAGAAAATACCAGTGTTATATTAGCTTCAGCCAGGTGTATATTATAGTGCTATTAGTCATGAGTTTAATGTTAATTTACCACTTAGGTATAATTAAATAAGATTTCTTTTAACAGAAACAAAACCCCACAAAACAAGGTTACATATTGATCAGTTAGTGAAAATGACTTGACCTGACATTTTCAGGAACCTGATCCCAGAACTCCTCTGGAAGCAATGGTTCAGTATTCACAAATTCAATTTTCTCAGCTACTTTATAAAGCATAACTACTTCAAATATTAAGAATTGGCTGTAATGCAAGCCAAATCTAGATCAACTATGCATTAACTAGGCTCAACCCTCCACACAAATATTCTGAAAAAAGAAAAGCATGCCCAATTTCCAACCATAAATGTTCTTTAACAGTCTCTGATGGGCTGTTTTTGCTTCTGTTTTTACACACAATGTTCAGAATTAATGAAAAATAAAGCAATACACAAAAATACAAGGAAAAAATATTGTCAAGACATAAAATAGTCAACAGAAGGAGACACTGAGAGGAACCAGATATTCTATCAGAATAGAGACTTTAAAATAACTCTGGTAAACATGTCAAAAGATCTTGTGGGGAAAAAAGACAACATATCTGAGAGAGAGTAGGGGAATTCAGCAGAAACTATACAATAGATTGAAGTGGAAGTATTAAAATGAGAAACAATACCAGACATGAGAACTTCTTCTGATGGAATTATCACAAGAAAAGATACAGAAGAAATATAAGTGAAATTGAAAATAAATCAATAGGAATTTTCTAAATTGCAACACAAACAGAAAAAAGAACAGAATATCCAAAACCTGTATAAGAATATCAAATGGTCTAAAGACACATACACATAATTGAAATCCTAAATTCAGAGGAGAGAAAGAGAGCAAGGCAAAATGTATTTGAAGATATAATGAATAAGAATGTCACAAATGTAATGAAAGACAAAAACCTGTATATCCCTGAACCACAGAGAAATGCAAGTAGAATAAACATATATTTTTTTAACCTGGCACATCATAGTCTGATTTTTGAAAACCAAAGATAAAAATCTTGAAGTCAGCTAGAGGAAAAAGAAATATTATATAAAACCTAACAAAGGCATCAGACATTTCTTCAGAAACTATGCAAGGAAAGAGACAATAGTGTGATATTTCTAAAGAATAAGGAGAAAAAAAAGAACTGTCAACCTAGAATTCTATTCCCAGTCAAATGTCTTTCCAATCTAAAGACAAAATAAAGATTTTTTAATATGAATAAGAACTGAAAGTATTTATTGCAGGAAGGCCTATTCTATAAGGATTGTTGAAGGCAGTTCATCAAGTAGAAAATTTATAATACCTATGGTGATAAGGATCTATAGAAATAAATGAAAATCACAAAAATAGAAACATGAGTAAATATTATTTTATTGTATTTTTAAATTTATTTAAATATGATTAAATGAATTGAATAGAAAATTATACCTAAAACAAAATTGGAAACAAGGTATACCCATGAAATATAAAATTCAGGCATAAAGTATAGAGGACTACAAGATCTGCTTTTTGTAAGCAAAAATATTGGATAAGGCAAAGGAAGGGAATAGTCTTCTAACAACTGTGAGAGCTATAACACTCAAAACTATTACTAAGTACTCATTGAAAAGCTTAGTGTGTCTGTCTGAAAGAAGCAGCAAAACCATGAGATTTGTATACCTAAATTTACCTCAGGGGGTATGAAGAAGGCCATGATAAGGCTTGCAAGTGCTAAAGAAATCTTCGTTTTATTAACTTCTGAAACCAACGCTATAAAACTACTTTCTAGGACAAAGGCCTTACACTGTGGATTTTTCTTAGAGTTAAAAATAAATCAAGTGGAACAGGGATGAAGAAAAAAGAAAGTGCAGACGAAAGTGGAAGAGGAAAGCGGTGGAGGCTAATTTCAGAAAATAGAAGGAAATATGTTTTAACATTTCACAAAAGAAAAAAAGAGGGACATGTTGAATTATACAGGTGGGAAAATTACTTCGATACACTTTTTCTTGCTAAAAGTACAAAAAATATGTATCTCTTAAAACTCAGCAACAGCAAAGGAGTGGTAAATAACTATGTTATAAGAATCAACTAATGTTCCTACAGAAAATGAAGGCATACTAGAAATACGCATCTGCAAAACAAGTAAAAATGACGCTTTAATATTTTAAAATAAGCTGAAAGAATTTAAGAAAATCTAAACTACGTATATTTCGACTATTCAGATTATGGGGTAATGACAGGGAAAGAAATGAAGTGATTGCTAGTTGGTTTTAATATTGTTCCTAATGGGGAAACAGTGGAAAATAGACCTCTCATCAAAAATGTAAGGTAAGACTAATAATGCTTGTGTTATTGTTGAGGTAATAGTACAAAGGTAACAGAATTTAAAATCGCTGATACATATGTATTTGTACATATTTTGTGTGTGTGTGTAGAGAAAGGGAAAGAGCTCACTTGTTAAGATTATTATTATCTCAGATAGGAAGGGAATACCTTTGCATAAAAAGGAAATCTTTATATTATCAATAGAAGACTAAATGCCAAAAAAAATCTCATTTCTCCCTGTGTTTACTTATAAATTTAATATGAACCTAACCAAAATAACATGAAGTGTTTTTCTCCTATCAGGCTGGCGATAACCAAATGTTTGATGACAATTTTCTTGACTATCCCTTGGGAATATAGGCACTTGCATAAATTGCTGGTGTGAATTAAAATAATACAAGGCCAGTATCAGCATGGAGATATAGGGACCCAGAAAGACATCATTCTCCCCAACTTGTGAATTAATGACTTTTCTTGAACTCATCAAAGAAGGAAGGTTGTAAGGCAAGGCATCGAATCAAAGGATAAAACAGGATGAGAATGAGGTTTTGAGTTTCAAATTACTGCTGTGAACTTTCTGTACAGGTCGGAAGATTACATGTAACTAGGAGGGAAAACAGGAAATGTGTTTGCAATCTTTTTTTTCTCTTGTGTTTATGTTTTGAGAGGAAAAAATTGGCCTAGATGCAACAACTGAGATTAAAAAGAGCCCAATTTCATTTATCCAAAGGGAAAAATACACTGAGTTAAGCTAACTTACAGGAAAAGTTTCCAGAAAATAAAAATATTTGACACCCAGTTAAATTTGATTATCAGATAAATAACAAATATTTTTATATCTATGTGTCATACAATATTTGGGACATTCTTCTATTAAATGGCTATTCATTATTTGCTGAAAATCAAATTTATCTGGGCATCCTACATTTTATTTGACCACACTATTTACAATGAACATGATTAATTCCACAGTAAATTCATGAAACTAATTTACTTAGAATATATATTGCTATTCAGGAGCTCTGCAAATGAGTTCTAAAAAAAGTATTTTGGGAAGAAAAATGACATAAAGAGAGATGACATACACGGTGTTTCGTTTCAGGTATTTTTTTTCCCATCTCTCCTTATAGTCATGAGTATATTTTTCTATATTACTTTATAATCCTACCTGTTGTTTAAAAGATAAAGATGCTATAAATATATTTAGTTGGGTTAGTATATGATACAACTATCACTGGGCTGCTAGAGAACTGGGGACTCATGACAAATTTAGCTCTTTGGCCATGTACAGAAGTAGAGGATCAAGTTGATAGATGGGAAGGAAGCAGCTGCAAGCTGTACTTCATTTATCAATTATACTCATTTTTCTTAGTGGTGTAATGAATATCCAGGGAATGCCTAATGCCAAGAGTGGAAAATTAATAAAGCAGAGGAAGAAGTATAATGCAGAACAAAAGGATTTAGAGAAATCAAGGGAAACCTGAAGAAATAATTCTCTATTTTGACCCTCATAATCAACATCTTTTGAAATAGAGGATCAGCCAAGGAGTGAGTACCAATACAGTAAGTCCCCTACATACAAACAAGTTCTATCCTGAGAGCACGTCAGTAAGTCCAATTTGTTTGAAACTCCAACAAAGTCAGCCTAGGTACCCAACTAACACAATCAGCTATATATTATAGTACTGTACTGTAAAAGGTTTATAATACTTTTCACACAAATAACACATAAAAAGCAAACACAAAAAGTAAAGGAAACATTTTTAATCTTATAGTACAATACCTCAAAAAGTACAGTAATACAGTGCAGCAGCTGGCATACAGGGGCTGACATGGAGTGAGCTGAAGGATCGTCAGCAATAGGAGACAGAGGACAAGCTGCAATTTCTTTCATGCCTGACATTGATGGCACAGGTTCTGGTTCCTTGCTGGAACTAGATGCATGTTCACATCTTTGAAAGTTCACAACTTGAAGGTTCTTATATAGGGGACTTACTGTATTCTGCATTTTAATTGGCTGCTACAGATGTTCCAGAGGTAACTTATGTTTCAACCAGAAGTCAAATATCATTTTTATAACATATTTAGCAAGGCATATTTATGATAGTTTTAATTGGTTTACAGAAGGAAAAAACCTAAACTATAGCTCTTTTTTGGCTCTTTATTGCTAAACATGTCCTGTTTTCATTCCCTCTATCTCTCTCTCTCTCTTTCTACCCCCTTCTTTCTCCTCCTCCTCCTCCTCCTCCAGACATTCACAAAAATAGAGGTTATTACTGCCTGTCACAAACTCTGGTCGGTAAGGGACTCAATCATCACTACAGAAACATATGTTTAAGCATATATCTGCACCCTCATGCTCATTGAAATATTATTCATAGTAACCAAGATGTGGAAACAACCTAATCGCCCTTCAGAAAATGAATGGATCAAGAAAATGGGGCATATATTCACAGTAAAGTATTTTCAACCTTAAAAAAAAGAATCCTACTGCTTATGACAACATGTATAAACATGGAGAACATTATGCTAAGTGAAATAAGCCCAACACATAGTGCATGGTCTTACTTATATGCAAAATTTTAAAATGTCAAACTAATAGTAGCAGAAAGAATGGTGTTACCAGGGGCTGGGGGTTGAGAGAAATGGAAAATATTGGTCAAAGTGTGCATGCTTTCAGCTAGAGATGTATAAGTTCTGGAAACAATCTGCAGCATGGGGACTATAGTTAATAATGACATATTGTATACTTGAAATTTGCTAAGAAAGTAAATCTCAAGTGTTCTCACACTCCCACACACACAATGGTAACTATGTGAGGTGATGAATATGTTAATTAGCTTGATTATGGTAATCATGTCACAGTGTATATATGTATCAAAACATCCTGTACACCTTAAATATATATAATTTCTATATGTCAATCATGCCTCAATAAAGCTGGGGAGGGATCATGACCAATCAATGCAGATTTCATTTACACTTGACTTGTTCTGAAACTATTTTTAAAGTAAGAGATAAGCAAATTTGTATATTTAGTGATTAGTTCATATAAAGTACTCAATGGCTTAAGAGTTAGTGAAATACATTGAAAGTTTATAATCCGATGTCCCAAATAAAAAAAAAAATATATATATATATATATTTGTCTGCCCTAACAGATCTTCCCCATTTTCGATTTCCTTAAAAAACAGAATGCCAAGCTTATTTGCTGTTAGCACCCTGTAAAGTGGAACAATTTCTGGATTGGAACAGGAAAATGTTTAGACTGTGTGTCCACCGCTCTGGCTTACTCCATTCAGCTGGTCCTGGAATCTCTTACATGTCTTTTCTGAGTACCAGAAGAACAATTGCTATTTACATCAAACAATGTCTTAGTCTGGTCTTTAACCAGACTTTTTAACATCTTGTTACCCAAAGATTTTGTTAAGTTCTTAGCAATAGTAAAGGTTTTTCTTAAAGCATTTGTTTTCCACAATATCTACGATTTTCTGTGTAAATTTATGAGTGAATCTTTTAAGGCTCTGTAGCTCTGTATTATATCAATTACTCTTTCTTAAAAGTATCATCACTTTGTCTATTTGACAGATGAGTGAAGTGATATTTAGAGAAGTTGAGTAAATTTCTCAAGGTCACACAAGCATTGAGTGACACAGCTAGTATATTAAAAACCAGGACTCTCTAACTTCTAAACCCAAATGCTAAGTCCCCATGCAATCCTGTCTCTCTGTATCTTACATGCCAACTAATTAGTGAATTAATGAAATATTTTAAGCCAGAAGACATGTCTCAGATATTATCTATGATTCAGCTTATGAATTGAAGTAGAACTAGTGATTCTCAAATGAAATTGCACACCTGGGAGGCTGATATAAAATGCACATTCATGGGCACCACCCACAAATTATTATTCAGCATATGTTGGAAGAACCTCATACATGTGCCCTTTTAAAAGGCACCACAGATGATTTTGATATAGAAGATTCAACATTCCTTTAGAGCATCCATTCAACTTACTGCAACTACATTCTTAAGAGAGAGAATCTTTTGGTATAGGAACAATATTTCCTTCCATTTCTCCATTATAAAAAATAAAAACTTTACAACACAGTTGTAAACAACTTTGTACAGATCTGAATTCTCAATGAAATCATAAATCAATCTAAAGTCATTGGAGAACTCATTTAAAATTTCAAAGTGAAAATAATTTTAAGACATAGATGAAAGATCAGAGATTTTAAATAAAGTTACTCTGGTAATAATAATAGAAACAATATGTACCATGATTTAAATAACAATTAAATTAAAATTAAATGCATAAAACTAATTTTTGAAGATAATAGATAATTTATGGTTGCATTATATTTTGTGTTTTTCAAAGGCAATATTTCCTTTAGATAATCATCCACCTGAAATTATCTTTCTTTTATTTTTTAACTGAGTATCTTTTACCTCAAAAAATTTGATATGATCATCAGTTATTTTGTTTATTTCCTTTTATTGACCAAATCCTGCTCAAATATACCAACTTATAAATATAACCTTAGTTGTAGCTAATTTTTATGGCATTCTGAAGATTTCTTAAGCTCTTGAGCTAACACAGCATTGTAAAGCAAGTATACGCCAATAAACATTTTTTAAAAAATAGTCAGAAAGTGACATACACATATAAAAGGTTAAAGATAAGAAAGCATATTAAATTAAGATTTTTAAATCTCTAATATCAAGTAGGTATAACTCATATTTCACTAGGCCTAAAGCTAATCTAAAGAATAATAACAAACCAACTTCTTACTGAAACCTTACTACGTGACAGAAACGTTTTTCAAACAAGTTAACTAGTCTATCACAAGCCTGAAGTAGATATCACAGAAAAAAATTGGAAAAAACAGCTCTAAGTTAATTTTCAAGGCCACATAGTTAATAATAGGATTAAATATTAAACATAGATTAAACTTATCCCTGTGAGGGATGATGATGAAAGATTCAAATAATTTATTTAAATATGATAATTTATCAACTAAGATAATACATTGTCTAAGACAATCAAGAATAAGCTCCATAACACTGCCCTCAGAGTTCCAGAAATATAACCATAAGTGACCAAAAAAAAAAAAAAAAGGCAGTTTATAAAATGCCAGTTAAAAAGCTTCTGATCATGAATACTTTAACAGTTTTAAATGTACAGGAAATACATAGTAGTAAGGATCTCATTCAGTCATAATCATTTCCTTATAAAGAATTTGCCATTTGTAAATCTCTTCACAGTGATCAAATGAAATGCCAGTCTAAACCATTCACCTTTAGCATAGATAAATGTATAATTTGTGTTTGATTGCTGTGGAAAATTAATCAAAACCTCCCATGTTAAGTATTCCATAGAATACTCCCTTTTTATGGCTTTTAATATAGCTTGATAAAATGTTTTTTAAATTTATCAAAAGGCATATCTATTCTTCAAAAAAAAAATAACAAATGCCTTTCCTGATATGAAAGAGAACCCCAACCCATAGATGTGTAATGGGAAAGAAGATACAAGTCTGCTGCTTACCAAGTTTTTAAACTAATGTTGATGGCTGGGATTTTTACTTCAGTAGGATTTCAAGAATAAAATTTTCTCATAAATCGTAGGGAAACAAACAAAGGATTGCTATGGAAAGAAACTGAAGGACACAGAGATAGTCTAACCATAAAAGGAAGTTGAAAAATACCACATATATTCCAAAGATATTTCATTTTTACTCAACTATCAAGTTAAAAAAAAAAAAAAACTTAGCTAGACTAAGAAAAAAGGGAGAAGACTCAAATAAATCAGAAATGAAAAAGGAGACATTACAACTGATGCCACATGAATAAGAAAGACCATAACAAACTACTATAAACAATTATACACCAACAAATTAGATAACCTAAGAAGAAATGAGTAAATTCCTAGAAACATACAAACTACCAAGACTGAATTACAAAGAATTAAAACACCCAACAGAACTATAACTAGTGAAGTGATTGAATCAATGTCAAAACCTCCTACCAAAAAAATCCTGGGGCTTCAACTGAAAATTCTACCAAACATTTAAAGAAGAATTAAAACCAATCCTTCCCAAACTCTTCCAAAATATGAAAGAGGAATGAAAATTTCTAATTTCATTTTGTGACATCATCATTACATTACCCTGATAGCAAACTCAGACAAAGATATTATTAGAAAACTACAAAATAATACCCCTGATGAATACTGATGCAAAATTCTAAACAAAATACTGGGAAAACAAATTCATCATCACATTTAAAGGATTATACATCATGACCAAAGGGGATTTATGCCTGGTTTTGCAAGGGTAGGTCAAGAAAATTGATAAAAATACACCACATTAATAGAATGAAGGACAAAACTACATGAGCATCTCTATTGATGCAGAAAAAGTATTTGACAAGATTCAACATCCTTTTATGATAAAAACACTCAACAATCTAGGAACAGAAATAAACTACCTCAGCATAATAAAGGCCATGTATGAAAAGCCCACAGCTAACATCGTATTCAATGTTGAGGACCAAAAGTCTTTTAAGGTCAGGAACAAGGCAAGGATGACCACTCTTTTTACTTCTACTGAACATAGTACTGGAAATCCTAAGCAGAACCATTATGCAAGAAAAATAAATAAAGACATTCAAAAAGTAAAGAAAGAAGAAAATTTTCTCTCTTCACAGATGATGTGATCTTATATATATGAAACCCTAAAGCCTCCAACAAGAAACTATTGGAAGTAATAAACAAATTCATCAAAGTTGCAGGATACAAATCAAGATTAAAAATCAGTTATATTTTTATCAGTTGTATCTATATACTAACATTGAACGATCCAAAAGGAAATTAAAAAGAAAAATCTTATTTGCAGAAATATTAAGAAGAATAAGATACTTTTTTTTTAGCACCTTTATTGGAGTATAATTGCTTTACAATGCTGTGTTAGTTTCTGCTTTATAACAAAATGAATCAGCTATATATATACATATACCCCCATATCTCCTCCCTCTTGCGTCTCCCTCCCACCCTGCCTATCCCACCCCTCTAGGTAGTCACAAAGCACTGATATGATCTCCCTGTGCTATGCAGATGCTTTCCACTAGCTATCTATTTTACATTTGGAAGTATATATAAGAAGAAGATAATTTGTTTATTATTTTTTATTATTTTTTTCTTTTTTTTTGTGGTACGCGGGCCTCTCACTGTTGTGGCCTCTCCCATTGTGGAGCACAGGCTCCAGACGCGCAGGCTCAGTGGCCATGGCTCATGGGCCCAGCCACTCTGTGTCATGTGGGATCTTCCCGGACCGGGGCATGAAGCTGTGTCCCCTGCATTGGCAGGTGGATTCTTAACCACTGCGCCACCAAGAAAGCACAAGAATAAGATAATTTGGAATAAACTTAACCAAATATGCAAAAGATGTATACACTGAAAACTACAAAAAATACTGAAAGAAACTAAAGAAGACATAAACAAATGGTAAGATATTCTGTGTTCATGGATTGGAATGCTTACTATTGTTAATATGTCAGCTTCCTCAAAGCAATCTGTAAAAGTCTTATCAAAATCCCAATGACTTTTTTTGCAGAAGTGAAACAGCCAACCTTCAAATTTGTATGGAATGTAAAGTACCTCAGATAGCCAAAACAATCTCAAAAAGATTAAAAAGTTCTTAAAAATAGAGTACAAAGTTGCAGTTATCAAGCAGTGTGGTACTGTCATATGAAGCCCAGACATACACTCATACATCTTTGACAAATTGATTTTTTTTTTTTTTTTTTTGCAGTACACGGGCCTCTCACTGCTGTGGCCTCTCCCATTGCAGAGCACAGGCTCTGGACGTGCAGGCTCAATGGCCATGGCTCATGGGGCCAGCTGCTCCACGGCATGTGGGATCCTCCCAGACTGGGGCATGAACCAATGTCCCCTGCATCGGCAGGTGGACTCTCAACCACTGCACCATTGGGGAAGCCCCCTAATTTGAGGCCATACTAGAAAGGACTGTAATCAAGATGCTAACCATAGATATTAAGATTACAAGTAATATTTTATTTCTCATCTATGTTAATTAAATTATATTTTCCCACAAAGATTAAATATGAAGTTAGAGTTATATAAAAACTTTGTGTTCCTTCTAATATTTAATGAATTGACTATGAGTTTTTAATTTAAGTTTCTTTCACTGGGTTTATTTTACCTTTCACAAATTTAACATTTCTTTTCATGATAATTTGTAGAGTGATACATTATAAACAAGGAATACATTGCTTTATGTTTCTAATGTGATTCTTTGTATTACTTAAGAAACATACAAGGAAATAAACTATCTTCCCTTGTTTTCAGAAATACACATTAAAGAATAAAGGATAGGAAGAGGAGTCAAGATAGGGGAATAGGGGGACAACAAATTTGTTGCGCCTCACATGTTCATAAAAAACACATCTACAAATGGAAAAATTCCCACAGAGCTCCTGTTGAAAAGTAGTGGTAGACTTCAGACACCTAAAAGAATGAAAGAAAGAAGAAAAAATTAAAAAAAAGAAAAGAGGAATCAAAAAAGAGACCAGCAACCCTGGCAGGAAGCTGAAGGTGAGGAGAGACCTCCACATTAAGAAAGACTCCCTCACGGAGGGGGAAATCAGCTGGGACAGAAAAAGAACTTCAGGGGATCAAAGAAGAATGCAGCAGACAGTCTGTGGAAGGCAGGACAAAGTAAAAACCACACCCATGATCTACACCACAGCTCTATGCATTCGAGCCTGAATCTTGAGTCACCCATTACAAATGGGAGCTGAGTGCCAGAAAGAGGGATTTGGAGTGCAGACCCAGGAGAGTACAGCTCTTGGCTGTGAAAAGACAGCCTGAAGGGACAGGAGCAAGGGGAGCTACAACTGGGAAAGTCTGAGACACCATAGCAAGGTGTCATTGTTGAGTGGTGTGGAAAGGGCAGAGCCACCATTATAATATAACCCCCTTCCCCATCCTCCTACTTCTTTGGCCTCTGTGGGCATTGGGAGGGGCTGATACCTGAGTGGGTCCACCCGCCCCTCTGGGCAGGGTCACCTCCAGCTGTGTAGGCTCCAGGGGCCTGAGCACTGCCCACCCCAAAACCTCCTTGGGAATCAGCCCTGGGAGCCCCTGCCTGAGATCCCTCTGAAGGTGGCAGTGTCAGAGGGCTAAAGCGCAGGGTTGGAAGACCAGACCTGGGGAGAGAAATGCATTTGGCTGTGTGGATACAGTAGAAGGGAGGGGGTTGAGGGGACGTGCAGCCGGAAATGACCCTAGAGAAAGCAGGGTCTGCCTGGAATGCAAGATACCATTGTTGAGAGGCTTGCTGGGGGTGGGGCCAGAAACCCTCCCTGTTTCAGGTACTAGGAGTACCCAATTCTGCTCCACTCAGCTGCTGCTTTTGTTCCCTCTCACCTGGGCAAGGATCATACACCTGAGGGCAGCACACATGCAAAGGAGGGTTAAAACCAAAATGTAGCCTGAGGGGCAGAGCAACTAAGGAAGAGAAACACAAATCTTTCTATGCAGCAGCACAAACTGTGAATTGAATCCCTAAGAATGGCTGGGTAAATCCTGCATTTGTGGAATACCTGAATAGACGAGAGTTTCAACATTTGAGATCAGTCTAGCCTTCACAGCACTGCAGTTCGTGGGCAAATACACATGGGAATCAGGAAAAATCAGAGTCTGAGCTGGCCCCACAGTGTCCACAGTAGGTCGAGAGACATACCTAGAGGTATTGGAAGACGTCCTAGGGAGGTGGCCCTAGGAAAATATTCTTAGCACTACTATTCTGTGATGGTTTGTTTCATTTTGTTAAGTTGTTGGTACTGTTGCTTTTATTATTTTTTTATCCTTTATTTTCTACTTTTATTTAAAAAAATTTTTATCTCATGTTATTTTCTTAATATATATAAACTTTTTATTTTTTTATATTTTTTATTTTTTTTGTTACTCTGTGACTTTTGTCTTGTTTTTCATTATATATATATTTCTTCCCTTTTTCTTTTCTTCAGTTGTTTTTAGGTGTATATGTTTTGTGGGCTTTTGTTGTTATTGTTGATGTTGCTTGCTTGCCCCCATTTCTGTTTTATTTTTCATTTTTGTTTTTGTTAGTATAATCCCTATTGACAGTTCCCTTATTAGAATTCTCTTGTTTGGTTGCCTGTTCCCTTGTTTGTTTGTCTTTTTAAATTTATTTTCTATATGTGTGTGTGTGTGTGTGTGTGTGTGTGTGTGCATGTGCGTGTGTGTGTGAATGAGTGTTTTGTTGCTGTTGCTTCCGTTTGTTTGCTGCTGTTCTTTGCCCTGAGCTTTGTTTGTCTGTTTTTTTTGTTTGTTTGTTTGTTTTTATGTTTTTCTTTTCTTTGTTCAATTTTTTATCAGGCCATGCTTTGAGGCTTGCAAGCTCTTGGTTCCCTGACCGGGGTCAGGCCTGGGGACTCCAGGGTGGGAACATACAGTCCAGGATGCTGGAACAACAGAGAATTCCTGGGCTCAGGGTATATTAATTGGTGTGCTCATTCCTGAAGGTATCCATATCAACACCAAGACCCGGACCCACACAACTGCCTGATGGTCCCAGTGCTAAACACCTCACACCAAACAACCAGAAAGACATAAACAGAGCCCTACCCTTCTGCCTAAAGTCATACTAACCTTACAGACACCCCAAAAGACATCACCAGATGCCTTCCTGCCCATCAGAGGGAAAAGACTCAGCTCTGCCCAACAGAGCACAGACACCCAACAGAGCACAGACACCAGGCCTTCCCTCCAGTAAGCCTGCACAAGCCCCTGGATCAACCACACTCAGCAGGGGACAGTCAACAAAACCAAAAAGAACTACAACCCTGCAGTCTGTGGAAAGAAGACCATAAACACAGTAGGTTAGAGAAAATGAAATGACAGAGAAATACCCTGTAGACAACGGTGCAAGAAAAAATCCCACAAGACCAAATAAATGAAGAGGAAATAGACCAGCTATCTGAAAAAAAATTCACAGTGATGATAATAAAGAGGATCCAAGGTCTTGGAAATAGAATGGAGAAAATACAAGAAATGATTAAGAAGGACCAAGAAGAATTAAAGAACAAAAAGTCAGTGATAAACAACACAATAACTGAAATGAAAAATACACAAGAAGGAATCAACAACAGAATACCTGAGGCAGAAGAACGAATAAGTGAGCTGGAAGATAGAATGGTGGAAATAACTGCCGAGATACAGAATAAAGAAACAAGAATGAAAAGAATTGAGGATAGTCTCAGAGACATCTGGGACACATCAAATACATCAGTGTTCGAATTATAGGGGACCCAGAAGAAAAAGAGAAATAGAAAGTGCTTGAGAAAACATTTGAAGAGATTATAATTGAAAAATTCCCTAACATGGGAAAAGAAAAAGTCAATCAAGTCCAGGAAGCACAGAGAGCTCCATAAGGATAAACCCAAGGAGAAACACACCAAGACACATATTAATCAAACTAGCAAAAATTACATACAAAGAAAAATATTAAAAAGCAGCAAGGGAATAACAACAAATAACCTATAAGGGAATGCCCATAAGTTTATCAGCTTATCTTTCAGCAGAAACTTTACAGGACAGAAGGGAATGGCAAGACAAATTTAAATGATGAAAGGGAAAATACTACAACTAAGATTACTCTACCTGGAGAGGATCTCATTCAGAATTGATGGAGAAATCAAATACTTTACAGACAACTAAAAGCTAAGAGAATTCAGTATCACCAACCCAGCATTAAAACAAAAGCTAAAGGAACTTCTCTAGGAGAGAAACACAAGAAAAGAAAGAAAAAAACTACAAGAACAAAGCCAAAACAATTGAGAAAATGCTAATAGGAACATACATATCAATAATTATCTTAAAGGTAAATGGATTAATTCCTCCAACCAAAAGACACAGACTAGCTGAATGTATTCAAAACCAAGAGCTGTATATATGCTGTCTACAAGAGACCCATTTCACACATATGGACACATACAGACTGAAAGTGAGGGGATAGAAAAAGACATTCCATGCAAATGGAAATCAAAAGAAAGCTGTATTTCTCCAATACTCATATCAGATAAAATAGACTTTAAAATAAAGGCTATTACAAGAGACAAGGAAAGACACTGCATAATGATCAAAGGATCAATCCAGGAAGAAGATATAACAATTGTAAATATCTATGCACCCAACATAGGAGCACCTCAATACATGAGGAAAAGGCTAACAGCCATAAAAGGAGAAATCGACAGTAACACGATAGTGGGGGACTTTAACACCCAATTAACACCAATGGACAGATCATCCAAAGAGAAAATTAATAAGGAAACACAAGCTTTAAATGACACAATAGACCAAATAGACTAAATTGATATTTATAGGACATTCCACCCAAAACTGGCAGAACCACATTCTTCTCAAGTGCTCACAGAACATTCTCCAGGATAGATCACATTTTGGGTTCACATATCAAGCTTTGATAAATTTAAGAAAATTGAAATTGTATCAAGCATCTTTTCTGACCACAACGCTATGAGACTAGAAATCAATAACAGGGGGAAAAGCTGTAAAAAATACAAACACATGGAGGTTAAAAAATACACTGTTAAAAAACTAAGAGATCACTGAAGAAATTAAAGAGAAATCAAAAAATACCTAAGAACAAATGACAATGAAAACACAATGACCCAAAACCTATGGGATGTAGCAAGAGCAGTTCTAAGAGGGAAGTTTATAGCAATACAATCCTAACTCAAGAAACAAGAAAAATCTCAAATAAACAACCAAACCTTACGCCTAAAGCAACTAGAGAAAGAAGAACAAACAAAACCCAAAATTAGTAGAAGGAAAAAAAAATCATAAAGATCAGAGCAGAAATAAATGAAATAGAAATGAAGAAAACAATAGCAAAGATCAATAAAACAAAAAGCTGGTTCTTTGAGAAGATAAAGAAAATTGATAAACATTTAGCCAGACTCATCAAGAAAAAAAGGGAGAGTACTCAGATCAGTAAAATTAGAAATGAAAAAGGAGAAGTTACAACTGGCACCATAGAAATACAAAGGATCATGAGAGATTACTACAAGCAACTATATGCCAATAAAATGGACAACCTGGATGAAATGGACAAATTTTTAGAAAAGCAAAACCTTCCAAACCTGAACCAAGAAGCAAGAGAAAATATGAACAGACCAATCACAAGTAATGAAACTGAAACTGTGATTAAAAATCTTCCAACAAACAAAAGTCCAGGACCAGATGGCTTCACAGGTGAATTCTATCAAACATTTAGAGAAGAGCTAACACCCATCCTTCTCAAACTCTTTCAAAAGACTTCAGAGGGTGGAACGCTCCAAAACACATTCTACAAGGTTACCATCACCCTGATACTAAAACCAGACAAAGATATCACAAAAAAAATTACAAGTTAATATCACTGATGAACATAGCCTCAAAAATCTTCAACATAATACTAGCAAGCAGAATCCAAAAACACATTAAAAGGATCATACACCATGATCAAGTGGGATTTATTTGAGGGATGCAAAGATTCTTCAATATATGCAAATCAATCAATGTGATACACCATATTAATAAATTAAAAATTAAAACCATATGATTACCTCAATAGATGCAGAAAATGCTTTTGACAAAATTCAACACCCATTCATGATAAAAACTCTCCAGAAAGTGGGCATACAGGGAACCTACCTCAACATAATAAAGGCATATATGACAGCAAACATTATTCTCAATGGTGAAAACTGAAAGTATTTCCTCTAAGATCAGGAACAAGACAAGTGTGTCTACTCTCACCACTATTATTCAACATAGTATTGGAAGTCCTAGCCATGGCAATCAGAGAAGAGAAAGAAATAAGAAGAATCCAAACTGGGAAATAAGAAGTAAAACTGGGAAAGTTGGACAGCTACCTGTGAAAGAATGAAATTAGAACACTCCCTAACTCCATATACAAGAATAGACTCAAAATGGATTAAAGACTTAAATGTAAGACCAGGAAATATAAAACTCTCAGAGGAAAACTTAGGCAGAACACTCTTTGACATAAATCACAGCAACATCTTTTTTGACCCACCTTCTAGAGTAATGAAAATTAAAACATATATAAAGAAATGGGACTTAACTAAACTTAGCTTTTGCACAGCAAAGGAAACCATAAATGAGATGAAAAGACAATCCTCAGAATGGGAGAAAGTATTTGCAAAAGAAGCGACTGACAAGGGATTAATCTCCAAAATATACAAACAGCTCATGCAGCTCAATATCAAAACAAAACAAAACAAAACAAAAAAACAACCCAATCAAAAATTGGGCAGAAGACCTAAATAGACATTTCTCCAAAGATATACAGATGGCCAACAGACACATGAAAAGATGCTCAACATCACTAATTATCAGAGAAATGCAAATCAAAACCAGAATGAGGTATCACCTCACACTGGTCAGAATGGCCATCATCAAAAAATCTGCAAACAATAAATGCTCTAGAGGGTGCAGAGAAAAGGGAACCCTCTTGCACTGTTGGTGAGAATGTAAACTGATACAGCCACTATGGAAAACAATATGGAGTTTCCTTAAAAAACTAAAATTGAACTACCATATGACACAGCAATCCCACTACTGGGTATATACCCAGAGAAAACCATAATTCAAAGAAAAACACTTTTGGGGCTTCCCTGGTGGCACAGCGGTTGGGAGTCCGCCTGCCGATGCAGGGAACACGGGTTCGTTCCCTGGTCTGGGAAGATGCCACATGCCATGGAGCAGCTGGGCCCGTGAGCCATGGCCTCTGGGTCTGCACGTCCGGAGCCTGTGCTCCGCAACAGGAAAGGCCACAACAGTGAGAGGCTCGCGTACCGCAAAACAAACAAACAAACAAACAAAAAAAACACTTTCACCATAATGTTTATAGCAGCATTATTTACAATAGAAACAACATGGAAGCAACCTAAATGTCCATCAACAGAAGAATGGATAAAGAAGATGTGGTACGTATATAGAATGGAATATTACTCAGCCATAAAAAGGAATGAAATTGGTCATTTGTAGAGAAGTGGTTGGACCTAAAGAGTGTCATACAGAGTGAAGTAAGTCAAAAAACGAAAAGCAAATATCATGTAATAACGCATATATGTGGAATCTAGAAAAATGGTATAGATGATATTATTTGGAAGGCAGAAATAGAGACACAAACATAAACAACAAATGTATGGATACCAAGGGGGATAGGGATGGGGTGGGAGGAACTGGGAGACTGGGATTGACACATATACATTACTGATACTATGTATAAAATTGATAACTGTTGGGAACATACTGTATAGCACAGGGAACTCTACCTAATGCACTGTGGTAACCTAAATGGGAGGGAAGCCCAAAAGGGAGGGGATATCTGTATGTTTATGGTTGATTCATTCTGTTGTGCAGTGGAGGTTGACACAACATTGTAAAGCAACCATACTCCAATAAAAATTAATAATACAAAAAGAATAAAGGATAATCTTATAAATCATGTTTCAAAGGATACTATATAATGAAATTTAAAGCATCCAAAGGCAAATGGCATTAGGCATTTGGTTACAACAGCATGTGCTCACTCAGATCCTTGTCAGTTTATTTTTAAGCAGGAAACAGAAATCTAGGGCACACATCTCCCACTCTGGGGGTTCATCAGAGTCATCATGCAGCTGTTGCCTATGTGAGAGAAAAATCCCTCCTGGGATTACTTAAGATTGGCAACAGTTGGTATGATTAAGGAGGGATCAATTTTCCTGCCAGCTTTCTACATAAAACTTTATAAAATAATCTACTATCAGTTTAAAATGTAAATGTAGAAAGAATTGGCTTCTAGATGACACAAAAATATATATACAATTTTCTAAGATGATTTATTCTACTTGTGAATTAGATAGAGAATATAATCCTATATTTACCTACCTAAAACCCACCAATCAACAATAGCATGATGCAGAAGATTATCTACAAGAGTGTTTTCTTTCAATCTTTTTATTTAATTGGAATCATGAAAAGTTATTTTATAATATGGGGTGTTTAATATTTTTATATTTATAAAATGCATTATCAGGGTAATTTAATAAACTTAAGAAATATAGACATTTTCACCTTTTAGGACTATATTAGAGTACTGTTTCATAACAGTAGTTTATTATACTATGCTCTTACGACTTGTAGATTACATACATATTTCAACAGTTCCAAGGAATTCTATGGAGATAATTTGCACAATTAAGAGAAAAATACGTGTATAACTTTAGACAAAAATATTTATAAATCTTATATGGTGTTGGTAAAACTAGTAAAGTAGTCTTGTTCAGGCTTCAGAGGCAGAAGCAGGCCTCTGACCGACTTGTGACCCTGCCTGGACTGCACTTGCTTACACACCTAAGAGTTGCTACTACCAATTCAAGCAGCACGTACAATAAGAAAGGGAGTGGGTCTTGGAATTTCTTGAGCCCTGGGGACCTGGCCAGTCTCCCTGGGTATGGAAAATCTTGTGACTCACATGGTGAAATTAACAGCATTTTTACAATTGAACCAGAGCTGCATTTTTGAGTGCAAACTGATAATATCAGTTCGCTGCCTGGAATTACAAACAGAAGTCCCCAGAACTCCAATCTGAAGTCTCACCTGTGGGTGGATGCACCGCCTGGGACCCTTCCCAATTGGAGCTCCAGATTGCTCTCACTCGGGACTTCCCAGCTGCTGTTTGGATCTGGAAGTAGGTGGGAGCCCAATTTGGTGATGTATACCCTGTTATGTTTCCCTCATATTCTTATTTCTTTCCTTCTAATGATTGTATATTAAAATTAAGTTAAATCACCTTTCAACAAAAAATTGATTGAAGCTGTTTTATTTGTGTGAAACGAGTGGTTTTTGCCAGCGAATCTGAGGAAACTTAAAACCGAAAGCAGGATTTCAGCAAAACATATGGTTTCTTTTTAATACATAAAATATCTTTATATTCAAGTTTTTATCTTTTTATATGATATTGAATTATGCAATATTGTATTTTGCATAAATATATTTATGAAACTTCTCTAGGTTGTATTGTCTAGCATATGTAGACTTTCACTGTAACCTTAAAGAAAAGAAAATGCTATTGTTTTTTCCTTGCAAGTTTCAATTTGTATAGCAAAGCTGGATTAATAATAGAGAAAATATAGATTTTTTTTTTTTTTGGTAGTACATGGGCCTCTCACCGTTGTGGCCTCTGCCGTTGCGGAGCACAGGCTCTGGACGCGCAGGCTCAATGGCCATGGCTCACAGGCCCAGCCGCTCCGCGACATGTGGGATCTTCATGGACCGGGGCATGAACCCGTGTCCCTTGCATTGGCAGGTGGACTCTCAACCACTGTGCCACCAAGGAAGCCCTAGAAAATATAGATTTTTAAATTTACTTAAAAACATGTGCACAATAATTTAAGACTAAAAGATAATTTCATGAATATCTCTCCATAGGAAATAGATCTCATCATGACATATTAGTGTGTACCTACACTGCAGAAAAAAAAGAAAAATTGGGTAATTAATATATTAATTTAAAAGATTTTATTATGTATTTTACTTAATTAAAAATTGCAATTCAAATATATTTCAGTGAATGTACTATAATCTATAAAAATGCTAACACATATTACTTTTTCATTGAAAAAAGATAGATTAAATCAGGGGTTCCCAACCTCCAGGCCATGGACTGGTACCAGTCCGTGGCCTGTTAGGAGCCAGGTCACACGGCAGGATGTGAGCGGTGGGTGACCAAGCGAAGCTTCATCTCTATTTACAGCCGCTACCCATCACTTGCATTACTATCTGAGTTCTGCCTCCTGTCAGCATTATGGTGAGTTGTATAATTATTTAATTATATATTACAATGTAATAATAATAGAAATAAAGTGCACAATAAATGTAATGTGCTTGAATAATCCTGAAACCATCCCCGCCCAGGTCCATGGAAAAATTGTCTTCCACGGAACCAGTCCCTGGTGCCAAAACGTTTGGGGACTGCTGGATTAAATTCATCCCTGTTGGTAATTTATGAATAATGTAAAATTAACTAGGGCATTATGTTAGCTATGTTGTACAAAATTTCAATTCATACCCCCTTGCATACCCAATCTTGAGCATAGCACATATTATTTATAAATATTTAATCATATATAACTGCATACCTATAATCTATGAATTTTGTTTTAGTAAAATAATCTACCAATGAGAATTTATTGATGCCCTGTCTTCTCATGGAAACACTTTCTTCACTTGGCTTCAGTAAAAAAAAAAAAAAATCCTGTTTCCTTACCTCAATTATTATTCCTTCACTATTTCAGCTTATTTCCCTGATCTCTCAATGCTGCAGTACTTTATTTTCCTCTTTCCCTTACTCCCTCTCTCTTTTTCTCTCAATATCATCATGTAGTATTAGAGTTCCTAATACCTCTTACATTTCCATTGCAGACATCACAACTAATTCAACATTTTTATGTTCAATTCTACTGAAGTATGTAACTTGATGTCTACACAGACCTACTGATCTTATCTCCAACTTTAGTCCTTTCACAATCTTGTCAAAAATATATAAGTGGATACACCATCCTTCTCTCAGCTAAATGCAGATATCTGAGATACTATCTTGACTTATCTCTTTGTCTCACATCCCATAACCAATACATCTGTAAGTACTGTCAACTATATCTTTAAAACATTTCAAGTGTCTGAGTACATGTCTTTATCTGACCATGTTTCAGGCCATGATCATCTCTTACCTGGATTGTTGCAGTAGCCCTCTATCTTGTGTCCTTGTTTCTGCACTTCTTTCTCTGTTGTCCACTTGGTACACAGTAGTAAGAGTAATCCTATTAAGTAATAAGTCAATTCAAAACATTCATTTGTTCAAACCCTTTAATGGCTTCTCAACTCTCTCAGAGTAAAAGCCAAAGCTTTCCCAAGGGCTTACAAATTTCCACATATCTGGTCCCCATTACCTTTCTTGAGTCATCCCCTGCTAGTCTCCCCTTACATTATTCTGTTTGAGCTAAACTGGACTCTTTGCTATTCCTCAGATTGGAAATGTACATTCTTGCCTCAAGGCCTTTCACTTAAACATTATGCTACCTGAAAACATCTTCCCCAAATATAAGTATAGCTCACCTCTTTCAGGTTTTTACTTAAGTTTTAGCTTCTCAGAGATGACTTTACTAATCATCCCATTGAAAATAAAACAAATCCAAGTCCATATATCCTTATGTGCAATTATAGCTTAAATTTACTTCAAAGCACTGTTACTCTTTGACATAGCAGAGAATTTCATTTCTTCATTCATTTATTATTTCATTCATTAGTTTATTCATTTGTTTTCTATGTCTCCCCACTAGACTGTAAGCTCCATAACAGCAGGGATTATTTGTCTATTTCCTTCACTTCTGTATCTGAAGTACCTAGAATAGTGTTCAGTACATAATAGAGAATTATTTGATATTTATTGAATTAGTAAATTATTGTTTTTTATTATGCATAATATTCTAATTATAGAAGTAAAATAAACTTCCCCTGCATCCTATCAGAGGATATAAATTACAAACTATATACATTTTTTTTGCCTAATTGAAAACTCTCTGAGAGAAGGAACTGTCTTATACATTTTTATGTGTTCACTCTGGTCAGCAATACTGGAATTTAACAGAAATTCATAAAGTGAATTAGTGGAACCAATTTCGAAGAACATGTTAGCAGAGGTAAACAAACAGAGTGTTGACTAGATACATAAATGCTACTGAGTACAGGATAAAAATTAATTCAATTTCGGTGATACCAATAACTTTTTAAAGAAATATATAACAAAAATGCACAATTCTACTTCTCATCAGCCCACAAAGTCACTTTGAGAGAAGATAAATGCATCACCCTGATATTCACCCTCACCTACTGATGTAGGGATTGCTATGCCAATTAAATAAATAACCAGACATAGAATGTCACATACATTCATAAATATGTCTTGTTCCATGCTTATTAATGATACTTATCTTTCCTTTCTATTCTTCAGCAACAGGTCTAGAGGAAAGTGATATATATATCATAGACCCACATTTCTACTTCCAAAGGGGACCTCAGTCCAAACTGTTGGGTGTCATTAATACCACCAGATACTACAAACTTTGTTGAAAACTATTGCTATTTCTGCTTCTACCAGATAGTACTATCACTGGTTGACACTATTGTCTCTTCCTCTGGGTATAACTATGTATTTGGTTGGTAGTCAATATTACTATGTTTGCTAGTTCTACTTGTGTTTTTTGACCTTGAAGCTTAGGAGGTATCACAACTATGGAATATTAATTGATGATTTGAGGGAAAATGCCTCTTTTCTCCTTTTGGTATGCTTGGTTACACTCAGGTACCTCATGGATTTAGTGTAGCAGATTTTAACGTGTTTATGTAGATACTTCACATCCATGATCTAACCCAACAAGGACCTGAGGCTGGGTAGTAGGTGAAAATGAAGGAAATCTACCGCTATCAAAACCAGAAACCCCCTGTTCAAATTGGAAAGTGTGTGTGAACAGATTTGTTCTGTCAAGTAGAATTTATTCTTAGAATTGGCATTCTTCCCTTAGATTTTATTCTTAGGAAGTACCTGAATCCCCTCATTTGCTTATCAGTCTGGACTGACCAATTTTAAACTCTTGTAACATGCAAATTAGGCCCAACCTTGGTCCTTGGTACAAATTTACAACATGTGTTTAATAATTCCTCTTATAAATGTCTCAATTACTTTGTGAACTTGAATTCATGACTATTATCCTGATTTCATTGTTTGTTGATGTTCTGAGAAATGAGTTGACAACTTTTAACTAACAACTTAATGATAGGTGAATAGACTATGTTCTGAAATTTCTATATCTATAATTTCATTTTTTATTTTACAATAATTGTAAGAGATAATTCAAGATGAAGATGATGGTTACAACAAATATATCACAGAATAATCACTTAATTCTAAGGTTTCTGACTTTAAACTTTCTTCTAAATCTGGGTTTTGAATAACATTAGAAATATAGATTAAAATAAAATATTAGGGATGTATCCTTGGTAATTTAAGGTATTTATTAAAGTGCCATGATAGTATGATTTCAGCACAAAAAGCCTGCCCACAAGCAATAGGAAAAACCTCTGCCATGAATAACCTGAACTGGCCTGTGGGCCTTCAAACCCATACCTGCATGCCAAGCCCATACCTCCCCTCAGTCTGTGGACAGTTTCCTGAGTGCAATTCTGAGGGTGGCAGCAAGAGGAAAATTTGGTAGAAGGTTAGGGAACATGCAGAAAATTCAGGCTAAAGTCTGTGGGTAAGGGAGAAACCACAAAACTTGAGCAGTACACTACATTTATGAAAATAAGAGAGGGTATAAGCAGCTAAACTTGTGAATTGTAGGATCAAGAGAAAACCTACAAACTCAAGAATTCTGCCCTTGAAGGGAGAAACAGGCATGAAGCAGATGTATCCATACAGGGTCTAAGAAAACCTCAGAATCCATAGCAGAACTGATAAAATGTATGTCTACCCTGAAGGCAGTTAGTAAATATTAGAGGAGGTCACTTCTACTTCAAATATGAAAACAGCAACAAAAACTTGAACTTGAAAAATCAGGGAAACATGATATCAACAAATATTACAATAATCTTCCAGTAACCAAATCTATGATTTACCTGATAAAAATTCGATAGCTCTGGAGCTGAAAAATGCAATAGAGAGCATCAACAGCAGGTACCAAAGAGAAGGAATTGGTGAGATAGAGGATAGGAAATTTGAAATAACACAGTCAGAGGAGAAAAAAGGAAAAAAGGAAAAAAGAATGAAAAACAGTAAAGAAAGCCTACTTGATCTATGAGACATAATAAAAAGAATCCATATCCAAATCTGTGGCATTCCAGCAGAAGTGAGGGAGAAGATGGCAGAAAGCTTACTTAAAGAATTAATAGCTGAGAACTTCTCAAACCTGGGAGAGAATTTTATATCCAAGTTTATGAAGCTAAGAGATTGTCCCATTATTTCAATTCAAAACAATCTTCTCCAAGATACCTTACATTAAAATGATCAGAACTTGAAGACTGAAAGAGAATCCTGAAATCAGCAAGAAAAAAAACAAAAAATTGTAAACTATAAAGGAACCACCATTAGTCTATCAGCAGATTTCTCAGCAGAAATCTTATATGACAGAAGAGAGTAGAATGATATATTCAAAGTACTGCAGAAAAAAAAAAAAGAAAAAAACCAAGAATACTTTATCCAGCAAAGTTACATTCCAGAAATGAAGGATAAAGACTTTCCTAGACAAACAAAACCCAAAAGAATTCATCACTATTTGACATAGCTTACAAGAAATGCTAAAAGGTATTTTTCAAGCTGACATAAAAAGATGCTAATTAGTAATATGAAAACAGATGAAAATATACAACACTCTGGTAAAGGCAAATATATAATTAAATTCAGAAAACTAATCTGCAATATGATGGTGAGTTATTAACCACTTTAATACAGTATAAAGTTTAAAGGAAAGTGTATCAAAAATAGCTATAGCTATAATAATTTGCTAAGAAATACAGGAAATAAAAAGAAGTAAATTGTGATAATAGAAACATAAGAGTAAAAGGGGGGAAGTAAAAGGGTAGAAATTTTGTATAAGATGGAAGTTAATTATCAGCATAAAACAGACTGTTATATCTATAAGATGTTTTATGTAAGTCTCTTGGCAACAACAAAACAAACGCCTATAGTAGATTCAAAAAAATAAAGACAAGAGAATCACAGTATACCACCATGGACTATCACCAATTCATGAAAGGAGGTAGTAAGAGAGGAAAAAAGGAGCAATGGATCTATAAAATAGCCAGAAAACAATAAGATGTCAATAGTAGGTCCTTACACATCAATAATAAATCTAAATGTAAATTGACTAAATCCTACATTCAAAAGACAAAGAGTGGCTGCATAATTAAAAAAAAAAAAAAGGACCCAATGGTATGTTGAATGCAAGAGATTCACCTCAGCTCTAAGGACACATGTAGATTCAAAGTGAACAAATGGGAAAATATATTCATGCAAGTGGAAACCAAAATAGACTTTAAACTAAAAATGGTTTCAAGAGAGAAAGGTCATTATATAATGATAAAGAGGTCAACTCATTAAGAAGATATAACAATTGTAAATATATACACATCCAACATTGGAACACATAAATATATTAAAATCTGAAGGGCAAAATAGACAACAATGTAATAATAGTCACACAATAATACAACAACAATACAGTAATAATACGATTGCAGAACTCTGAATACCCCATGCTCAGCAATGGACAGATCATACAGAAAGAAAATCAACAAGGAAACTTTGGACTTGGACCATATTTAGACCAAATGGACCAAATATATATATTTGACATTCAGTTCAACAGCTGCAGAGTACACATTCTTCTCAAATTCTCATAGAACATGATCAAGGATACATCATGTGATAGGTCACAAAACAGATCTTAGCAATTTTAAGGTTAAGACCATTGAAATCATACCAAGTATCTTTTCTGACCACAGTAATATGAAACTAGAAATCAACTTTGTACACAGCAATGAAATGATCAACAAAATAAAAAGACAAATTACAGAATGGGAGAAAATATTTGCAAATCATATGTATAATAAGGAGTTAAAATCCCAAATGTATAAAGAACTCATACAACTCAATGGCAAAACAACCCCACAAATAATCTGACTAAAATGGGTAAAATACCTGAATAGAATTTTTTCCAAAGAAGGTACTGAAATATTCAACAGGTACCTGAAAGGTGCTCAACATCACCAATGATGAGAGAAATGCAAATCAACATCACGATGAGATCTCCAATTAAAAATGGCTATCATCAAAGAGACAAGAGATAACAAGTGCTCATTATGATGTAGAGAAAAAGGAACCTTTGTGGGCTGTTGGTGGGCTTGTACATTGGTGCAACCACTATGAAAAACAGTATGGAGGTTCCTCAAAAAATTAAAAATAGAATCACCATATAGTCCAGCAATTATACTTCTGGGTACATATCAGAAGGAAACAAAAACTATGTGGAAGAGATATCTGCACTTCCATGTTTATTGCAACATTATTCACAATAATCAAGACATGGAGACAACATAAGTATCCACCAAAAAATGAATGGATAAAGAACACATAGTTTTGGCCAACCCAATATATAGAGAGAATGCTATATTATTCAGCCATAAAAAGAAGGAAATCCTGCCATTTGTGACAACATGAATGTACCCTGAGGGCATTATGCTAAGTGAAATGTCAGACAGAGAAATGAAAATACACATAAAGTGTATATTATGACTATAGTCAGCACTACTGTAGGGTATATTTGAAAGTTATTAAGAAAGTAGATCCTAAGAGTTCTCATCACAAGGAAAAACCTTTTCTTCATTTTCTATTGTTTTGGGGCCTTTTTTGGTTCTATATGAAATGATAGATGTTAACTAAATGTATTGTGGTAATAATTTCACAACATGTGTAAGTCAAAATATTATGCTATACACATTAAACTTAATACTGTGCTATTGTCAATTATATCTCAATAAAACGGGGGATAAAAAGCAGGAAAAAAAAGAAAATTGTATTGGCTCCTAGGAGTGTCAATGGGAAAGTGAAATATCTCATACTTTCTGGTAGATAGAAATGGTTTTATATGTTACATGCTTGTAGATGGATAGAAAGGAAAGGGGAACCAGGAATGTAAAGTACAAGGCAAGGCTGTGATTAATTCTCAGTTCTCAGTAACAGATACCCTGATACAATGCAATTGTGAGAAAGTGCTTTCTGTGGATTTAGATTTAGTTAAAAAAAAACGAAAACAAAAAAAGATTGTAGGTCCAGAGGCTTATAATTTATTTGTGATATAAAAAGTATAGAAAGATCTTAACTCTTAACACAGTTATTCTACAATGCAAGACATAAAATACTTTTTAGAAAATAAGTATATATTTAACTTCTGACATTGGTAGTTGTGAAATATTTTTAATTTCTAGTTTTTTTCCTGTTGTTTATTGATGAAATGTATTATTACATTATTTAAAATAGACTACAGAAAGGAAGTAGGAGAGCACATCCTAAATGTTAGCACTTTAGAGAGGTAATCTTGCAGAACTTCATTTATTCCTGGCATCGTTAAGAACATTTATTCCCCAGAATCATTAAGAACATCAAGGACACTCTTACATCTCAGAGCTAGCACAATATCAAAAAGGCAAAATCTCCATGGCAGGGAAAGGCAGATTTAGCTTATCATTAATTATGCAAATAATAGAAAAAGAGATTATAAGCAGGTGAAGGGGAAGAGTGCTGGAAGTGAAAGTTCATTCAATCAATCTGTGGTATTTGCCATCATCAGTGTCTAGGTGACCCTGAATAACATCTGTTTCTGCTTTCTCTACTTCAGAGTATCTTAGACAGCCCATTTTCAACATGTGAATTAACAGATTTACTAATAAGAAATTTTTCTTACATATTCCTAATATATTATATTTTATTATATAGTAGCATTACCAGGTCCAAGCTTGTACTGCTCACTGCAGGACAGGCCAATAAGTTGAGAGATAAGGTGTTAGGGCAAGGAAGAGTGACTTTATTCAGAAAGTCAGCAAACTGAGAAGATGGTGGACTGATGTCCGAGAGAACCATCTTAATTTGGTATAGAATTCAGGCTTGTTTTATGCTGAGGAAAAACGAGAAGTGGGAAGATAGCAGACTTCTTGGAGCCACCTGGCCTTCAAGGAAAGCATAACATTTCTTTGTTTTTCTGCTGGCTCACTTAAGCTGGATCACAAGGCTCCTGCAAAACTTCAAGTTATTAGCAGTTATTTTTACTTTACCACTCATCTCTGCTTATTCTCAAGGCTTCTAGGCTGAAAGTGAACTTATCTACAACAAGTAATAGCCATAACTAACCCAGGACCATGGGATGGGGACTTTTGTAGGGGAGCTTAAGGAGCTATTTGGGCATAAGCAACATTTCTTTAATGTTTAATTCTTGACAGGCAGGGTTAAAGTAACAGAATACCTAGACTAGAGAATGAGGGAGGCTGTTTCAATGTGGTATTAGTTCTGTTTTTTCCTCTGTTACATTAGTATTATTATAATTCATTGGTGAATCTGATTTCCATCAGTATATGTAGAATTTTTCATACATGCTCATAAATATTATTTCTCTTCATTTTTTGTTATTTTGCTAATTTGTCATATTTTATCAAAGTTATATTGACATTGTAAAATGAAGTGAGAGTTACTCTTCTGTGTTTATAAAGAAGAAAAATTTTCAATACTTTGTAAATATGAGAAAATAATCTCTTGTAAAATCTTTTGGGCTAGAATAATTTATTTCCTATTTCTATTTCTTTTTTTAATTTTAAAAGCTCTTCCTTAACTTATTTGTCACTTTTACAAATGTTTAATTAACTATTTCATAATCATTAGCCAATAAATGGCCATACTGTGCTGTATATGTCTTTAATCTTCTCAGTATTTGATTAAAATTTTTATCTCTTGAGTAACAGGGTGTTATAATTTCTTTAAGCTTAATAATAGTAAATGAAACATAGTTGATCAATGTAGAAAATTTCAAAAGTTTAGAGAAACAAAGGAATATAATAATCACACTCTCTCCAGCCACCGGCAAGAGATTACTATGAATATATTCATGTATTCCCTTACAGAATCAAGATTATGCCTGAGCATATTTCTTTGTATAACAATTTCATTCTATGGTATTGTTCTCAATGCTGGCTTAGCACATGATACTGTGCATGAAAATTAATTTCTTCAAACTATTCCTGCATATCAAGGCTATATCCAATTTTTTACCATTCAAATGGAACAATGATCATAGAATTAAATCTTTGTGCACATATTTTGGATAAAGTTATGTCACCCTAAAAATGTATAAAAGACTTTTAAGGTTTTCACTATTGCAAACTTATACTCCAGAAGGACTGTACAAATTTACAATTCATCTAGCAGCATATGAGAATGCTAGTATACCTAATTTTTTCTACTTTTACTTACTGCAATTAAAAAAGAAAACTTTACTTATTTATAGCCTAAATTCTCACACTGTTGACATTACAGAAGGGTCTTCTTGTGTCTGAAAACATTGATATTTTTTTTCCTTTTTGTTTTTTACAGTTCTTTATCCATTTTATTGTTGAATTTCACAAAGACAATGCTAAGTATTAGTGGCAATCATTGGCTGTTTTCATTTTTTGCCGATTTGCCACTTCAGGTTCTATTGGTCTCTGGGCATTAGCTCTAGCATTTGCTGAAATGTGGCTAAATTGTCTTTTCTCTGGATATTGAAAACTCTTCTGGAGCTGGTATTTTTAATTTCCTGTGTGGCCTCGAGTCCTGAGTCCATGTCTTTGCTACTTCCTCATTTTAACCCCAGACACTTTGATTCCCAGCGTTCAGAAACTTCAGTCTACTTTGCCCTCAGCAAAGTTTTCTACTGTGACCTTACTTGTCTAGAGTCATTCCACCTCCATGGAAATAAATTTATATTGAATTTATCTTCTAGTATTCATGTCTATTGTCATTTCTCTGTTGGGGTTTTTAACTGAAAGAACATAAGGAATTAGCAAGAAGATTGTAGTCGGCATCAAAAGAAATGCATTACAGCCTCCTTTGAAACTCAGAAAGGGAACTTGTACAAGGACTTTGAGCCTCAATGAAATAGTCAGCAAAATAGGGATAATTAAAACCTTATAGGGGCTTCCCTGGTGGTGCAGTGGTTAAGAATCCTCCTGTCAATGCAGGGGACACATGTTTGAGCCCTGGTCTGGGAAGATCCCACATGCTGTGGAGAAACTAAGCCTGTGCACCACAACTACTAAGCCTGTGCTCTAGAGCCCATGAGCCACAGCTACTGAGCCCGTGTGCTGCAACTACTGAAGTCCGTATGCCTAGAGCCTGTGCTCCACAACAAGAGAAGCCACTGCAATGAGAAGCCTGCACACTGTGACAAAGAGTAGCCCCTGCTCCCCTGCCCACCGCAACCAGAGAAAACCCGTGCACGGCAATGAAGACACAAGGCAGCCAAAAATAAATAAATAAGTAATAAGAAAGCCTTATAGATTTGTTGTGATGGTTAAAGAAGATGCTGTGTTCTCTTTCTTTGTTTAGAATACTTCCTCCCATCTTCCTGGCAAGATTCAGTTCATTAGTTAGGTCCCAGTTGACTTATCACCTTATTTGTAAAATATTTCTCTGCGCTTCAAGCAGAATTAATTGCTGCTGCCTCTGTGCTCCCACCTCACCTTATTCATAAGCACTTAACACATTATTAACTACATTCCAGATTGCTGTTAGCTAGCACCAAATGTACGCTCTATTTTTAGAGACCAATAATAGAACCTACTTATCTTTAAAAACGTAGCACCTTTCACTTTGCCTAGCATAGTAATGACAGACATTCATTGAATTGGTTTGGACTGAATTGTCTGTTGTGTAGAAAAATCCAAATATTTCATCATTTTACTGTCAGAAATTTGGACTACCTTAATTTAAACCTAGGAAATAAAATTACATCAGTCATCCAGTTGATTGCCCAGACCCAACCCTGCTCCCCAGCTGTTCTCTATGGGCTAACCTACCAAACTGACCAGAAAATATTCTCATCTGTTTTTCAGGTGAGGTCCCCTTTCTCTTTGATGGAGTTGAAGACACACAGGTGTTGTATTTCCTTCTTCAACTTTGGTTATTGGACAACTGAAAACAACTTATTTTTCTAACTGATATCAATTCACTGTTTCAGAAAGTCAGGTTATATTACAATGATTATTTGATAAACTATCATTTTTCTTCATATTCCATGTCTGGGTGCACACTTTGTTCACTTTAGTCTTGATATTATCCAAGCAACAAAAGATTTCTAAGGAAAGGACTATTCTATAAATTGATAATGTCTATTTAAAAAAACAATATATATATATATATATATATATATAATTAGTTCTACTTCTCAAAGGTGTGTTTTCCAGACAATTTCCTAATTTGGGGGAATGGAGAATTTAGATCATGATATCATATACACAAAGAATATAACAAGATAAAATTCCATGATTTAATAAAAATGATAAATAGTATGTCTTAGACTCATTCACTTGGTAAAATCCTTTTGTCTTGGAAGAAAACATGGGGTGAGAATGGTACACAAAATTTTGAGTTTTTGCAAAATAACAGGTGATACTTAGCCAGGGTCTTTGAAAAATGGTTTTCTAGTTCTAATTCACTAAAGTGTGTTAATATATGCTAACAATCAGAAGGAAAAAATATAAACTTAATACATCCATTTAGGTTTCTGGAAAAATTCAGTTTTTAAAAAGTCTGCTAAAATATAGTGTAACAACCAAAAGAGATAATAGATCTTATTCAAGGCAGATTTACGGCTATTGCTTTTTTTTTTTGCTTGTGTCAGCTAACCTTGGCAAAAAGAACCCTCTTGCTATTGGGGTGAAACCTGTAAATCTAGATTTTGTCTCCTTCCCTTCCAAAACCTTGTCTTAGGCCTTGTCATGTTCTTCATTCATCACTGCTATACTTAAATGTGGGTGAAATTCTAGAATGTTTGATTTGTATTATAGCTTGAACATTCTTTTTCAACTTCACTATATAATTAATTGTAAGTAATAAAACTTCTTTGTCTATGTATAGAAAAGACTTTTTATTTTGAAGATCCTACTTTTTGATTTGGCATTAAAGGGCTATTATTACATGGCACATGTTAATAAAAATAATGCCACTAATTTTCAATTGTGACTTGTGCAAATAACTGTTTTAACATTACATACAAATTACGTGTATATGTACATAAAAACTTTATGCAGTATGTATAATTTTATGTTTTATCTAAATGTTTATTTTTTTATGTTTACACATGAAATATGCTCAGAATATATAGTATCCAACATATATATATATATATATATATATATATGCATGGACTTAATTGCATGCTTAGACCATTTAAATATATTTAAATATCTTTGAGCTGAACTTAAGAAACTGTGTTGTGCTAGGAAATAAACTTTGTTGCCTTTCCTATATAAGTTTGATCATTGTACTTAACAAATAAGATGCATTTTTCTTTTGATCATGAGTAGTTCAAAGTCTTAAATTATCAATTATTTTTAGTGATATTAACTTTTTCTTCTGTCTAGGCTGAGGCCAACAAACCATTCAGAGATCGCCTCACACTATAGAAAGTAGGGAGGTGTTCACATGTATGACCATTGCTCAAAGACACTAACAAACAAAACCACATACTAATCCATGTACAGACACCAATAGTAGAATTTTCATATGAAATTGGGAACTGTTACTCTCATGCTGGTTTTGATCATGTTATTCTTTTACTTAATGAATAGTATTATGTTTTTGAAAAGAGTTTAGAATTGTATTAATTGTCATTTCCACTAATTATTGTAGAAAATGTTATTCTTGGAATAAATTTTACTTTTCCTTTACCAGGAAATATCTTTTTACAAGAAATTTATATTTTCTGTTATTTCTTTCTGTAAATAAGGCAAGCCACAAAAATAGTATAAGTGTAATACTTATCATAATGCTGTAAGATATCCTTTAAGCTTTTTACTCATTGGACTAAAGTTTTTTGCTGTTATTATAAATAAGGAATTATTTTTCTGCATGAACAGGGGAAATATCTATGAGAAAGCAATATCCATTCTGGAAATCTTTTGGTTCATTTTTGTAGAAAATTAATTTTTAAAAGCAATCATTTGACTTAATGCATAGAAGATCAATCCTCACATTTACTGAACAGAAAATAGCATGTGTTATTTGTATAATGAGATTTTCTCTTCTGCTTAGATAGATGCTTCTACAAATGTGTTGTATACATTTTGAGAGAAAATAACTTTGTTAAATGCATCATTGTACTATCTTATTTAAAGAAAGTCAATCTTTTCCCAGCCTTTTCCATGACCATCTTTTCTAGATGCATTTTTAGCTCATCTATTTCCCTTATGTCATAGTATTGAGAAAAAAAAAAACTTGTGAGTTTTTAATTTTCACTAGTGTTATTAGCAAGAGCACAAATTAGTTGCCAGCTTTCCTCAGCTTAATGTGATGTGTGAGCAAAGTGGTGTTTCCCTCCACAGTCAGCCTGCAAGTTATGGTAATAGATTAGAAGCTCCTGATTTAGCTGTGGAACTCTATCCAAATCTGGATAGGACTCCTTTTCTTTTTGGAGAATTCTAATGTTAGACTAGAAAAAGATCTAGAAGAAATCTAAATGTGGGGTTTGCTGATGGGGTGACTAGAGTTTCAGATCAGATGTCTGGTGGATGTCATGATGAATATGACATGATGAAGGAGATTGCAGCTTTGAGAATTTGGTTCATTTAACCAGCTTATCTTAGACTTTCAGATGCAAAGATTTTTTGAATGAATTATTTACAGACGTTTGGGTAACTCCTCAGTTTGAGTATCTGGATCAGACAGCCTCTAGGTTTTTAATTATTTTGAATTTTAAAAAAGTCTTTTAGCTTTTGATTCAAAGAAATGCTTTTATATTGTAGATATTTGGAAATTAAAACAGAAAATAACCTAATAACACAGAGATAGATAATGTTTAAAGGGTGTACTATTGTATAGTCTTTTCACATATAGTTATTTAATCTATCTTTCTATCTGCCATCTATCTATCTCATCTGTTTACCTATTTTAAAAATAGAACTGCTAAGTGCCTTCTTAACGCAGTAGGCAGCACATCAGTCTCATAAAATAAAGCTGCTGTCATATTGTATATATTAGTATAGAATATGTATTTTTTGTATATATATTTGTATTTATTTATACCTTTATTTAAACAACTGAAAAGTAGCCCATCTCAATTTTGTAATGTTATAAGCAACACTGGAGTAAACATTAGAGATATATTTGCAAATAGTTTGATTAATTCCTTAAGAAAATTCATAGACTTGTATGCAAGTTGATGTAAACTTTAAAAGCATTTGATAATTTTCAAATTTCACTAGAAAGTTCATACCAGTTGGATGGTATTTAATTTTATAATATGTTCAATAGCTTATGTGATTTTATTAGTTTCCATTCTTATCACTTTTCGGACAAAAATTTGGTCTGTAAAATTCCTCTTTTTTAGGAAAATTATTAAAGCATTCTTTGTGCCACTTGGGTCTATATTATAAGAGATCTAAATATTAAGAATTGAGCTGAGTTAGAGCGGACCTGACAGGTGTCAAATTAATTGACTAAAACAACAAACCAAAATGAAAGTAACAATCAATTCTTTAATCATTTACTATATAGCATAAGTGAGGAACTAAACTGGAGAAAGCACTGACTTCTACACTGGTCCATTTTTGCTCATGAAATGGCACCATTCATGGTGGATAGTGGATTAGCACAGATGTGGGAAATAGCCTCACTGCTAAGGCCTGAAAAAAAGGTTCTTGTAGTCTCATGGACCTAGGGACCAGGAGGAGAAAAAATGGTAAGGACTAGGATTGAAAAGGTATAGAATCAGAGTAGATAAAAGTGTCCTCAAGTTTCTTACCTCCATCACATAAGGAGGTCTCAGCAGGTCTGCCTGAGAAAGCCCTCTGCTGAAGGCCCCAAAATGGAGGTCTGTGGATGGAAGTGCCAGGGCTGAGCCTTCAGATTGCATCAGAGTATGGTCAGCTGGCCGTGGGGTGGAAGGGGCTGAGACTTTGACTGCAACTACCGTAATAAACTGCAATGCATTGGCTGTGCACCAAGTCTTTCGTGAGCAAAGCAGCTTTTCTCCCTGTGAGATATGACAAATAAAGCCTTTGGAATGGCCTATGGTCAGACTTGAAAGATTACCCATAGGTTTTTGGCCAGAAGCTAGATTCCTTAACAGGACAGGTCAAATCAAGGTAAATATTTATACTTCACATGACACCTAAAGAAGTATATTGAATAATGCAAATATTATGATTTTATGAAAAATAGCATGTTTGCTGATGGATAGATTTATCAGCCAGCTTCCTGCCAGTACAAATTTGGGGGTCTAATAGCCTTCTCTCATTTTGTACTGTCTCTTCCCTTTTCAGTCTAAGCTGGCAAGGTTTCTGCTGATATGCAATTTTCAAGAACTTCCTGGGTCTCCCTTATATTTGACAGAGATTCAGTTCATAGACAAGAGGCTCATTTACACATCTTTCTGATATAGTTTCATCTCAATTTTTACCTTCTGTTGAAATGGCTGAGACCAATGCACTGATGTTTTTTGGAGGCCCCTGAGTTTGATTGAGGGGGTGTGTGAACCATACCCTTAATCTCTTGTGACTGAATACTGTAAGCTTTTGGTCTTTCCCAGTTTTAAGGGAAGAGATGTAGAGTCAAACATGTGTCTTTTACTCTAGAACATGCTTTTCTGACAGTGAATCTCTTAAATTAACCTCTCCTGTCCAGATAGGCTGAGACTCAGCCAAATCATCAGGTCCTGGTTATATTTTCTTTTATGATTGTTCTCTCACTGTGATTTTATTTTACTATAAGCAATAAGAAGAAACCAGACCATACTGCCAATACCCTGCTTGGAAGTCTCCTGGGCTAAATATCCAAATTTATTTACAAATTGTGCTTTACACATAACTACAAGGCACAATTCCATTAAACTTTCTGCCAATTCCCATTAACATGTCCCTCACTTTCTGAGACCACACTGGCAGCACTTTAAATGTCTATATTTCTACTAATAGTCTGTTCATGATGATTTAGGTACTCTCTAAGGCAATGTAGACTTTCTGTTATGCTACTCAATTCCTTTGTATCCCTTTCTAGTGGATTTGTTAGCACCCATGTTGCTACTAACAGTTTTTTCAAGGAACTCTGGGCTTTTCTATCATGTTCATCAAAAGTCTTCCAGTCCCTGCCAACTGCCCATTTCCAAGGCCAGTTTTACATTTTTATGTATTTGTTACAACACACTCCACTTCTGATACCAAAATCTTTATTGCCTTTTTATTGCTGTCATAACAAATTACCACTAACTTAGTGGATTACAATAATACAACTTCATCTGACAATTGGGTTGTAGGATTTAGGTCCTCATTTCCTTGCTGGCTGCCACCCACGAACTTCTCTCAGCTGCTTCAGGTCACCTGCATTCCTTGTCACGTTGGCCCTTTCTTCCTCAAACCAGCAGTCGTGATTTGCTCTTTCTCAAGCTTCAAAATGCTCTAGCATGTCCTTTATCTGCACTTCTTTGCCTCTTTTAAGGGCTCATGTGGTTAGATTGGGCCCATCTAGACAATTTAGGATAATCTTCCTACCTTAATGTCTATAAACATAATTACGTTTGTAAAGTTCTTTTTCTCAGTCACATAACATATTAACATGTCCTGGGGATTAGTGAGTAGACATCTTTGTGCAGGGAGGCAATATTCTGCCTTTCACATTGGGAATATATATATATATATATATATATATATATATATACACACACACACACACATAAGATAGTTTTACTTAGCTACCTAGAATAATTCTTAATTATTTTTTCTCCAGACCTGTTAAGTGAGAATTTTGCTAACATTTCTGTTATAGAGATTTGCATTAAAGAAATTTTAATCACCCTTATAAAACAAATATCAGATAATAAATATTTTTATTGATTAAGCCAAAATCAATGATGAGTATAAAAAACAGACTATATTCCACTATTTGTTCCCAAAGTTCAAGTGTGAAAACAAGTCAATATATACCAATACATGAAATAGCATTAGAACAAGAAAATATTTTTTTAAATACCACTTATGAACATGACACAAATATAGACTAATAAAGTTCTGAAGTATAGCACATCAGTGTAAAGAAAACTTTAAATGGTTAGGAACTATAAATGAAAGAAGCAGAATAAATGAGGTGTAGCTAGTCTGAAAGTTATACACTGGCAGATATTGCAATATTTTTAGTAATTTTGAATGACAATTTTTAAATTCCAGTATTTCACTTCTTTAATATATTGTGTCATGGACTCAGCAGTTTAGGTAGAGAGCTTTGTGAAAGTAAATTTTCCATATTCTATAGAGGTGCTTGCAAACTGCAAGAGATTATCATAAGCCACTTCAAATTAATAATTAAATTCAAACTGCCAATAGAATTGGACAGCAATAGTTACTTACCTGAAACATTTCTTTGCAAATTTAAAGAGTAGTGAACATATAATTCAGTACAAGTGTTTGCTTGAAATTGTTATAATTATGATTTCTGGAACACAGCATCAAAACATAAATTCAAGAAATCAGTATTTTCAGGTGCCAGACCACAAGAAGCATTTTCTTGAAATATTGAATACATTAAAGTCATAAAATTGACAGACTGGATAACTTTCATAACCAGAATTTAGGCATACAGTTTGCATTTTTAAAACACATGAGAGATGGAGTTCATTTTCATCTCTTCAGTTCCACCTGTGGTAGGCCATGAGAGCATCTGACTTGCCTGCTCCCCAGAGAAATGCTAAAGTTTATCACTAGCAGAATCAAAAATCCCAGCCCTCCTGAGGAAAGTAACAGGCCCAGGTGTGATATTTATAGTAGGAAATGTCTTTTGCCTCTTTGAAATTTGAATAAATTAGTACCTTTAATAAATTATATTATACACCCAAAGTATTCTAAATTTATTTGTAGAATGACAAAAAATTCCTTTTGTAGCTGTTGTAAAGTTTCCTCTAAAATATTAATAAACAAACATAATGAAAACTTAACCCTACCAAGAAATCCAAACTGAAAGTTAATCTATAAAATGTGTGTGTAGATGGATGGCAATGGAAGTAGTTAGAGACTATTAATAAGGCTAATGGAGCTATAGTATATGAAATTAGGTTTCACCTCTTGGTCAGTCTATATTTCAATTTATGAAATAGATCACACATAGGAAAGTGTGTCCTCTCTCACTGCATGTACCTCAACTTACACACTGTATCCAGATAATGGGACTGGTATCATATACTGCGCTGGGTGTTTCTTTTAGAGGGGAAACGCATTCATCCCTTTCACCCCGTACTCTTGGCCTTTATGAAGTATTTAGATATAGCAACATTCAGAGAAGAAAAATAAAGGAAGGAGAGAGTGAAGAAGGAAATTTAAATGGTGTCCTGTTTTAAGGGAGGATTTCCTTATAAATTATTCTAGGCAGGAGCAACTATAGGAAGAATTATTGCTGCAGTTATTTCTAGAAGCATTCACTTTTATTTTTACACTAGATTAGAATATTCCAGAAACAGACTTTAAAGTTAAAAGAAGTAACAGTTCGGTGCAGCAGTCTTTCATGAAAAATACTTTGAGAAATGAAAAATTCTTCCAAGAGCTATGCACATCAACCTAGCCCCCAATTTAACTTTGAGAAAGGAATTCTACCATCATTCAGTAAACAATAAACAGAAGCACAATCCTTAAATTTTAGGAAAAATAAGGCTTGGAAAAATATTTCTACTTGTACAAAAAACTAAAGGAAAAATATTTACGGTCTCACATTTTCTCAGTGTTAGCTCACAATTTTTAGACTACCCTCATGTATCTGAAACTGAAGGTCAACATTGAATTTTCTTTTCATTTAACCACAACTCAGTGGGTGTGGTTATATGGCTGAGTCATAGGCCACTGCCACAAGAGAGATTTTGCCTCTTTGTGGTTTATTTTCAAGTGTGATGAAAATCAGGCAGTAGACACCAACTTTTATATTTGGCTTCATCCAGATATCTGTAGTGTCTACATCATACTTCAATATTTGTGCTATTACAGAATTAAAGTAAGTAATTTTACAAACAGTTTAACACATATGAAACACTAGCCCAATGTTGTTTTTTGTTATTAATGCTGCCAATCACAACATGGACGTGTTTGTCACTTGGTGTGATTACACGTGCCCTTGTGTGAATATATTTAATTATGATGATACAATGTGGTTTTAAGTCAACTTCCTCAGTTCTCTTGCAAATCTTATCCTCATCCTTATCCCTGACCTCTAAATATTGAAATCACTACAACACTGAGTTTCCAGTGTATAGTCTTTGATTTTGTCTAGGGTACACTGTAGGTCCTAGATAATCCTCAAAGTATGTGGCAAACAAATGGCAATTTGCCTAGTTTCCCTCTATTATTATGATTTATGATATTAACCCATGTCTTTATCATCTTTTTCCATTTCAGTTCAGATTTACTTATTTGAGAGTTGGTTCCTGAGTTTGATTTGCATTATGATGATATAATTTTAATATTTCTCTCTGTTTCTCTCTCACACTCTCTCTTTGTTTCTGTCTCTGTATTGCTCTCTCTCACTCCTTCTTTCTATCTATCCTATAGCTTCTTTCTTTATTCTATTAAATTTTAAGAAATTTCTAACAGATTGCTAATACCACAGGCAGTACTTTAACTGAAAAACTTAAAGAATTGTGTCTTGAGATCCCTAAAATAATTGCCACAAACTATGACAGCAGTACCACACTGGTTAGAAGTGGTTACTTCTAAAGCAGGAATGCTGCAACTTTCAGATTCAAGGGATGAGGGAGAATCAATCAGCAAGAAGGAATTTAGATCATTGTATGTGCACAAAATGATGTCGAGTTCTGTATCCATGTCTTTATCTCTGCTCTAGAATTATCTATCCAATGAACTTTCAAGACTAGTTCCTACTCATCGTCTTAGTATTTCCTTGCAGTAAGCAGAGTTTCAAGTTGGCCCCAAGATTCCTACCTCCTGTTGACAAGCCCTTTATAATTCCCTCTCCTTGACTGTAGGCAGAATCTGTGGCTATGATGCGATTGTCATTCCGATGATTGTTACATAAGACTCCATTTTAGCAGATGGGAGAGAGATTCTCCTTGCTCTGAAGAAGTAAGCTTCCATGCTGTGAAAGGACCATGTTGTTAGGACTTGATTGTGCCCTACAGGAGCTGAGAGAAATCCTCATCAGGCAGCTTGGAAGAAAAAAAAGACCACAGTCTTACAGCAGAGAAACTCAATTGTGCTAACAACATAAATAATCTTGGAAAATGACCCTGGGCTCTAGCATATCTGGTCGATGCCTTTATTTCAGCCTGGTGAGACTGAACAGAGGATCATGTCAGGGATGCCTGGATGCCTAACCTACAAAAACTTTGAAAAAATAAATACATGGTGCTTTAAGCCTTTGTTTGTTGTTAATATTTTTACATAACAAATAGAGAACTAACACACTTTTCAAATGCCAACTTACCATGTAGTTCTTTTCTGTTCCTCAATCAGAAGTATTCCATCCCACATAGATCACTATCTGTTATGCTGCCTTGTTCATTTTCTTTTTCAGAGAATATTAACACCATCTGAAATTATATATTTTCTGGTTGAACAATTAAAAATCTAATGGCTAATAATAATTGCATTCTTATCATATATCAGTCCTTGTGTATTTAAGCCTCATGTAAGTATATGAAGAAAACGGGATGATTTATGTTTTACAGGATCTATTCTGAGACTTTGATATGTTAGGTAATCATTTCAAGATCACATAATTGTCATTGGAAATATTTGGATTTAAATCCAAGTTTTTCTCATTTGATAGCTCTCACTATATTATTCGGCCTTAAGTAATATATTTTACATTATTATAACAGTTGCAATTTAATTTATTCCTTTAGTCTTCTTACTACATTTTTCCACACAAAAAATGTAAAATAAAAAATAACAAGTTTATGATCTCATATAGAGCCAGGTATTTTTAATCCTTTATGACACAATATGCTTTTCTTTTTTCATATAATGATCAAAATACCCAAGATATATTTTTCTTATGAAAAATAGTTGACATTAAACTATTAAAGCAATAAAACTCAGAAAACCTGGTGAGAATTGAACATTGTGAAGATCAGTTGCTAAATTGTTCTGCTATATTACAGTGAGGTCTCAAAGGGCTTTGTCTGATAGTTACAACATGAAATAGCAACTAAACCATGGGTAGAAACAAACTATAATATATTATGAATGCAAATTATTTCTCTTACTATAAAAATAATGCATACTCATAGTAGAAAATTTAGACAATTCTGATAAGGAAACAAAAGAGACATCAAAAACTCACATGGAAAAAAAAAAAAAAACTCACATGGAATCCCACCAAATAACAGATGGCAATGGTAAACATACACTATAAGATTTCAATACTGTTCTACATTTACATTTACACAAATAGATTTATATTGCACATAACTTTAGAAGTTTTTCCCAGTTAACTGTAAACATCTATTTTTATATATTTATCTGTATTGCTATACTAATAACTATGTTTTTAGTGTCAAACTCAGGAGAGTTTTAATTAGCTGTTAGTTTAGTTAACTAATGAACTGTATCACTAATTAACATGTGCATGTGGATCAAAATTCTTGTAGGTAAAGACATGAGCACACATGTATTATTCCTGTATGATAAATTCCTGAATGTGAAATTTCTGTAACAAGAGGAATATAAATACATAAACATACACACATGCGTACATATATATACATATGTATATATATATTCATGTATGTATTACTTCAGTATACATATATACTGAAGTGCTCTATGCAATTTTTCTATCAATTCATATTACATTCATAGGTTGCAACTAAGCATAATCATTGTCACTCATATGGAATACTGACATTTTCAACATCTCTACTATTACTATCCACTCAGATGTTTACATTGCATGTGTTAACTAATTATTTAGAAATGTTTATTGCCTTTTTCATGTGCTTAGTTTTTTCTTGAAATTTCTCTCTTTTTTTGTATTTTAAATGGAATTAAATGTGAAATGTATATATTTTATTTAATTTTATTGGAGTATAATTGATTTATAATATTGTGTTAGTTTTGTGTGTACATCAAAGTGATTCAGTTATACATTCATTATTTTTCAGATTATTTTCTCATAGGTTATCACAGAATATTGAGTAGAGTTTCCTGCTATAGAGTAGGTCCTTATTGGTTATCTATCTTATATATAGTAGTGTGTGTATGTTAATCCCAAGCTCCTGATTTATACCTCCCCCATCCACCACGTTTCCCCTTTAGTAACCATAAGTTTGTTTTACAGCAACATGGATGGAGCTAGAGATGATCGTACTAAGTGAAGTAAGTCAGGAAAAGACAAATATCATAAGATATCACTCATATGTGTAAACTAATTTAAAAAAAGTAAACAAATGAACTCATTTACAAAACAGAAACAGATTTACGTATCAAAAACAAACATGAAATTTCTTTTCTTCATAGTTTTTACATGCTTTTGATAGAGTATTTAATTTTTTTTTCTGCTCTACATTTTTAGTAAATATTTCTAAATCGACCTTTATCCTTTAAGGCCAGATGTTAAAATACAAATATTTCATTACCAAATAGGGTGTAAGAGAATGCATTGGAATTAGGAAATCATTAATAAAATATAAGATATTGAACATGAAAATAATATATATGATCATCTCAGTTCATACCTATTTCCTCTGTAGAAATTATCTTCAACCCTGCCCACCTCCTCTATCTATCTTACTGTTAGTCTTTTTGAGGTGAATCCCTCTACCTGAGTTCTAGATACCATCTCTTTTTGCCTTCCCATGAACTTTGTCCATTTTTCTACTCCCCTCTTCTGTAATTACATGCTATCCTTATCTATTGACTTTATCATTGTATAATATCAAGTTCTACAAAAGACAATTGAACCACGATGAAGAAAAAGTAAGAATAATGATTGCATGATATTGGGAGAAGAGTGAGTCTATGCATAGACTGGTTACCCAGTCGTGAGGAAATTGAGTAGTCCAGTTCCTGGCCAGAATCTTACTGGTGCTATTTCATGCCCAATCACAGGGGGATCACAGGGGATCATGTCAGGCCTCACGGGGAAAGCTGCCATTCCCACATCAGATTTGCTGCATGACCAGTGCATTGCATTCTATGAGAGGTGTTGTAGTCAAGGACTCAAGTTCCCCTGCTGGGCCATCCTTTATGCATATTTGAATTCCTAGTCCTCATGCCTTCATCTGGGGGCATCTTTACCTGGGGACTTCTTCAGATACTTCTGCTAAGGACTCCTTATAAGGGGAGGAGGGGTGGGAGGGGAAATTTAAAGACACTTTTTTCTCCACTTTGACTTAGAACTCAGTACTTTTACACTTTGAATCCTTCTCCCTGTCCTCAGCCCTAAGGTCCATAAAACTGCAGGGCCTTTCTAGAAAATATAGTGCAACTAACATGATGGAAATATACTGCCTTTCTGGCAAAGGAGATAAGGTGTTACTAATAGGAACAGGAAAGACACAGGTAAGGACGTGCCCCTGTCCCTTCCTCCATCTTTCCAGTCTCCTTCAGGGCTCCACATTGGAAAACCTGAGAGAAGCAGCTGATGATGTTCAAATGTGGTTTTCAGAGTTCCAACCTCATTATTGCAACACAGAGCACAGAGGAAAAGGACTGGAGCTAAGAGACAATTACTTAATAACGGGCATACCATTGGATGTTACCATAATGTTTATCACCTTAAACCTTGATTTTTCTCATCTTCAGTGTATGTCTGTGTATATGTATACATATACATATATACAGACACACACATATATGCCTTATACTAGGTTAAGAAATTTATTTGATACCAAATGTGGGAGGAAATGCTCAGGACACTCTAATCAAGAAAAAAAAACTTTTCATTTGTAATGTTTGTAATAGACTATGGATGTTGAAATCATTGTACTTTTTGCTGCTATATAGCTCAGGCTTTTTCTGTTTTGTTTCATTTTTTTTTCAAACAAAAGAATCATTTCAAATTTGTATTGTGCTTATACTACAGGAGTATAGTAACCATGAAATATAAATGAACATTGGGACTTACACAAAGTTTGGCCTGATCATACATAACATATAAAATTGCAACTCTTCTGGAAAATCTTGAAATTTGTCAATACATAAATATATTCTTGGGCTATACATATATTTTTATTTTATGGAAAAAAGAATCATTTGTATACATTAAGTAGGAAGCTTTGGTAATCTAGGGACACATCATAAGATCAGTATGAGGATTAGCTGATTTGCCTATGTGTGCCTAAAAGCATATCTAGCATAGTAGGTTAACAATAAATATTTATTGAATGCATAAATAAGAAATATTATAACTGTACATTTGAATATTAAAAGTACATTCTGATGCATAGAAACAATGTAATAAAACCTTTCCAATCACAAATTCAAAAAGACTTCTGTCAGACAATATTGGGTGACTAATGACTAACTGCCAGCTATTGTGCTTGCGCCTTATATACAATTTCTCATTAAAGCTTTAAAGATCATATGGCCAGTTGGTGGCAGTAGCAGAGCTCAAATTCAGGTGTATTTGCCTCCAAAGATACAGTTCTTAATGACTTATCCCACCTTCCTGCAGCAATGTCACCTCAGCACTTGGTAAATTTTGGGCTATGGTATCTAGATTTTTATTTTATTTTGTTTTTGGTACTTAATCTAACCTGAGAATAAAATTAGTAAATGGTTGATTTCCAGAATATTTATGTGGTACAGGTCAACAGGGGTGCACTTTTCTTCTATAACACTCCAAAAGCTTCTGTCTTTGGGGAGGTGGTATTTTAAGAGACCTCATTATAGCATGATGGAATATGCTTTGTGAGAAAGGCACATTCTTTGTTCATTGGCTTCAAATCAAAGAAACTATCTAAAACCAAAGAGACATATCAATTAGGATGCTAAGTTAAGGAAAATAGAAAGTAATCTAAAAGTTTAGCTTCCAATCTTTTTTGCATTTTGCAAATAATACAGTGTAATCAATGGAATAACAGATGACTCTTGTTGGGCACAAGGCAGGAACTTTATTTCATGCTGTCTTCTTAACAGGATGCAGTGATTTCACTAGGCTAGCACTTACCTTGTACACAGAGCAAGCCAGGATAATAGATTTGATGTTGTTGTGAGGAACTCTGACTTAAATTTAATTTTTATTCCACTCTACAGCATACAGATGTATCAGAGTCACCACCTCAGAGAATACAGGAAAGAAAAGATATATTTGTGTAACTTGCTGGCAAATATTTTCTTTTCTCTTTTACTGTCTGTTGTCCCTATCTTTACATATTTGTGTGTGGACACATACACACACACACATACACACACACACACAAAGACACACACCTTCTTGCTTATCATAATTATGTATAGCAAGATGTCTTAGTCCACCTCGGGCTGCTGTCAAAGAATACAATACTGGGTGACTTTAAAAACAGAAATTTATTTTCTAACATTTCTTGAGGCCAGAATTACAAGATCAAGGTGCCAGAATGGTCAATTTCTGGTAAGAGATCTCTTCGTGGGTTATAGATGGCCACCTTCTCTCTGTGTCCTTATATGGTAAACAGAGAGAGAGATCAGATGTTCTTTGAAAGGGCACTAATATTATGATGAAGGTCTCACTTTCATGACCTCATCTATACCTAATTATCTCTTAAACTCCCCATTCCAAAAAACATTACACTGAGGGTTAGGGATTTTACAGAGACACAGTTCGGTATAAATTTTAGAGGGACACAATTCAGTCCATAGTACATGTAGTGTTATATTTTAAATTTCTTATTAAAATAACTAGGGTAGCCCTTTCATTTATCATTTTGTCAATATAAGTTAACTTTCTGCATTATCTTTTTTAACAGAACATATATTTTTAACAGGATTAAATTTATCTATGTTATTTCTAGATTATCTAGCAGACACTGCACCTAGATTTCACTTAGAGTATGTGTTTCCATTATTACCTATATTCTTAAAACATTGCTTTTGTCTGTTTCTGTCTGGATATTCCAATAGATAATGACAGATGTGGCCTAATTCCCATATAAATTGCTAAGTCTGGCTTTGTCTAATTTTATATATTCAGGTGAAATGCTGAAGTATCAGAATTAATTTCCCAGAGGCATTTTCAAATTTATAAAATATATGCAAAATCACAAAGAAAATAGAGACTGCTCAGTGAAGACTTTAAGATTACTGCCTGTGTGGCACCTTCATTACTTCTCATTTCTCTGGAAGAATGGCTGGATTTAAAACAGTTAATTTTTATCACCAATTTTTTGTACTGTTATTTATCTCACTGTATCTCATTCATTATATTTAATGCATAATGGCTATTATTATTTTAATCTTGGCTTTGAACTTTAAATTCCTTGAAGAAAAGTGGAGATTTTTTATCATTTTAATACAGACGTAAGTTATATGCCATGGATGTCTCCTTTGTTTTAGCAGGTATGTAAAACACACAAACACAAACAGAATTAACAATTCCAAGTCATTTCTTTAATCAGCTAAGACTCTGGGACTATCTTTCTCCAAATAATTGGAAGAAAACCTGAATGTAGAGCCCCTATGCCTTAGTGTTCATGTATAAGAGACAGAAGTCTTATTTAATGTTCCTGAAGCTAAGAAGTGCTTGCTTGAAATTGATCATCTTACAGAATGCAGATTGGGAGAAATATTTGCACAAAAAGTATTTTTGATAAAGGATTTATATATAAAATATGGAAAGAACTCTTAAAATTAAACAGTAACAAAACAAACAACCTGACTAAAAATGGGTAAATGATATGAACTGACACCTGACCACATATAAGTGGCAAAGAAGCATATGAAAACATGCTGGTATCTTATACTACTGGGGAGTTTCAAAATAAAACAATGAGGTACCCCTACACATCTGTTAGAATGACTAAATTCCAAAAGGCTGAAAATACCAAATGCTAATAAAGATGTGGAGCAACAGAAACACTTATTCATTTCTTGTAGGAATGCAAAATGGAACAGCCTTTTTGGAAAATGTTTGTCACTTTCTTTTAAAGGTAAGCATAGTTTTAAAACATGATGTAGCAATCATACCCTTAGGTATTAGCCAAAAATAATTGAAAAGTGATGTCCACACAAAAACTTGCAGCTTTATTCACAATACCCGAAAACTGGAAGCAACTAAGTTGTCCTTTAAAAGGTAAATTGATACAAAAACTGTGGCACATCCATACAATGGAATGTTATTCATTGATAAAAAGAAATGAGCTATCAAATCATGAGTAGACACAAAGGAATCTTAAATCAATGTTGCTCAGTGAAAGAAGACAATCTGAAATTGTTACATACTATATGATTGCAATTATATAGCATTCTGGAAAAGGCAAAGGTATAGAGACAGTGAAAAGTCCAGTGGTTGCCAGTGGTTTTGGATAAAATGATAGGGATGAATAGGTGAAGCATGGGGCATATTTTGGAAGTGAAATTATTCTGTACGATGCTGTAATGGTGGATAAAATATATTGTACATTTGTCAAAACCTGTAGAACTATACAACACGAAGAGTGAACCCTAATATAAGCCAAGGACTTTCATTAGTAACATTATATCAATATCAGTTTATAAATTGTAATAAATGTGCTACACAATGCAAGATGTTAATAAGAAGAGAAACTGAACAGGGAAGAGAGGGAATATTTGGGAACTCTCTTTACTTTTTATTGAAGTTTCTGTACACCTAAAACTATTCTGAGAAATAAAGTTGATTAATTGAAAAGAAAGGAACTTGATTACCCACTTCTTCTCTCAATTTTGAATAGTATAAACAATTATTTATAATTATTTAAGGTTGTTAAATATTACCACAAAATTAACAAACTGGAGGAGAACCCACACTGAGCAAACAGAGAAATTAATTCCTACAGATCTAATGCCAAAGCAAAACATAAAAAAAATAAGAAACTTACTAAGCACACAAAAAAATTAATAATTATTTGAAACTTTTCATAAAATTACAGCTAAGTTTAAATGTATTTAAGGGACTTCCCTGGTGGTGCAGTGGTTAAGAATCTGCCTGCCAATGCAGGGGACATGGGTTTGATCCCTGATACGGGAAGACTCCATACGCCATGGAGTAACTAAGCCTGTGTACCACAACTATTGAGATTGTGCTCTACAGCCCATGAGCCACAACTACTGAAGCCCATTCTCCACAACAAGAGAAGTCACAACAATGAGAAACCTGTGCACTGCAACGAAGAGTAGCCCCCACTCATCGCAAATAGAGAAAGCCCGCGGACAGCAATGAAGACCAAACACAGCTGTAAATAAATAAATAAATAGATAGATAGATAGATAAATAAATAAATAAATGTATTTAAGACAAAATAAAATAATAATTTCCTGTAAAACGTTTAAAATATTATGTAGAGATCCTTGCCTACATCACAACACAAAATTATAAAGGAAAAACTATAAAATAAAAGTAAAAGGAAAAAAAGAATGAATTTAAGGGACCCAGTTCTAGAAGAAGAAAATCTAAAAGACACAAAAAAACTTAGCAATAAATACATTGTATTATTTTGTTTAATATAACAGGTTAGTGATAGAATTTTTTAGCTTACGTTTTTGACTATATGGCTGCAAAATCTAAGAAAGATACTATGTATATAGAATGAACAAGGTGAATGTATTCAGCAGTTAGAGGGAATTATGAACCAACATTACTTAGAGAAGATGAAAGAAGATATAGGTCTAGAAAGTAAATGGTAATGGTTGGAAACATCTGGGCAATAATCAACATGAGTTAGCAAAAGGAGAACTACTCTCCACAGTTTTAAAAAGTTTAAAATACTGCAGTAACTAGAAATAAACAAGGCTCATAAAATTCTCTTTATAAAATGGGAATATTACACACATTATTCTTTAAGGACAATGCACTATATGGAACAGACTGAATATACAAAGGAGAAAAGATATATTCAATAAAAGAAATTCTTAAACTAAATGGTCAGGGAGAAGGACAATGGTGTGATTTAGGAGGAAAGGGTTAAATATTGCAATTTCTGAGAACAGATAAAAAGACTTACATTTGAAATTGGTTCAAGATGTCAAGGTAGAAGGACATGCGCTCACTCCCTCTTGCGAGAGCACTGGAATCACAACTAATTGCTGAACAATCATCAACAGGAAGACACTAGAATTCACAAAAAAGACCCCACATCCAAAGAAAAATGAGAAGCCACAATTAGATGGTAGGAGGGGCACAATCACAATAAAATCAAATCCCGTAACTGCTGGGTGGGTGACTCACAAACTGGAGAACACTTATGCCACAGGAGTGCACCCACTGGAGTGAAGGTTCTGAGCCCCATGTCAGGCTTCCCAACCTGGGGGTCCAGCAACAGGAGGAGGAATTACTAGAGAATCAGACTTTCAAGGTTAGCAGAATTTAATTACAGGACTTTGACAGGACTGGAGGAAACAGTGACTCCACTCTTGGAGGTCACACACAAAGTATAGTGTGTATCAGTACCCAGGAGACAGAGCAATGACTCCATAGGAGACTGAACCAGAACAACCTGCTAGTGTTGGAGGGTCTCCTGCAGAGGTGGAGGGCATCTGTGGCTCACTGTGAGGTCAAGGACACTGGCAGCAGAAGTTCTGGGGAGTATTCCTTGGCATGAGCCCTCCCAGAATCCACCATTAGCCTGACCAAAGAGCCTGGGTAGGCTCCAGTGTTGGGCCGCCTCAGGCCAAGCAACCAACATGGAGGGAACACAGCCTCACCCATCAGGAGACAAGTGGATTAAAGTTTTACTGAGCCCTGCCCACCAGAGCAACAGCAAGCTCTACCCACCTCAAGTCTCTCCCATCAGGAAACTTGCACAAACCTCTTAGATAGCTTAATCCACAAGAGGACAGACAGAAGAAGAAAGAAGAAATACAATCCTGCAGCCTGTGGAACAAAAACCACATTCACAGAAAGGTAGACAAGATGAAAAGGAAGAGGGCTATGTACCAGATGAAGGAACAAGATAAAAGCCCAGAAAAACAACTAAATGAAATGGAGATAGGCAACCTTCCAGAAAAAGATTTCAGAATAATGATAATGAAGATGATCCAGGACCTCGAAAAAAGAATGGAGGCAAAGATCGAGAAGATGCAAGAAATGTTTAACAAAGACCTAGAAGAATTAAAGAACAAACAAACAGAGATGAACCATACCATAACTGAAATGAAAAACACACCAGAAGGAATCAATAGCAGAATAACTGAGGCAGAAGAACGGGTAAGTGACCTGGAAGACAGAATGGTGGAATTCACTGCTGTGAAACAGAATAAAGAATGAAAAGAAATGAAGACAGCCTAAGAGACCTCTGGGACAACATTAAATGCAACAACATTTGCATTATAGGGGTCCCAGAAGGAGAAGAGAGAGAGAAAGGACCTGAGAAAATATTTGAAGATATTATAGTTGAACACTTCCCTAACATGGGAAAGGAAATAGCCACCCAAGTCCAGGAAGCACAGAGAGTCCCATACAGGACAAAGCCAAGGAGAAACACACAGAGACATATGGTAGTCAAGCTGTCAAAAATTAAAGACAATTCCCTTGAAAGCAGCAAGGGAAAAAATACAAATAACATACAAGGGAACTCCCATAAGGTTCACAGCTGATTCCTCAGCAGAAACTCTACAAACCAGAATGGAGTGACATGACATATTTAAAGTGATGAAAGGGAAGAACCTACAACAAAGATAACTCTACCCAGCAAGAATCTCATTCAGAGTCGATGGAGAAATCAAATGCTTTACAGACAAGCAAATGCTAAGAGAATTCAGCACCACCAAGCGAGCTCTACAACAAATGCTAAAGGAACTTCTCTAAGTGGGAAACACAAGAGAAGAAAAGGACCTACAAAAACAAACCCAAAACAATTAAGAAAATCATAATAGGAACATACCTATCATTAATTACCTTAAACGTGAATGGATTAATTGCTCCAACCAAAAGACACAGGCTCGCTGAATGGATGCAAAAACAAGTCCCATACACATGCTGTCTACAAGAGACCCAGTTCAGACCTAGGGACACATACAGACTGAAAATGAGGGGATGGAAAAAGATATTCCATGCAAATGGAAATCAAAAGAAAGCTGGAGTAGCAATACTCATATCAGATAAAATAGACTTTAAAATAAAGAATATTACAAGAGACAAGGAAGGACACTACATAATGATCAAGAGATCAATATAAGAAGAATATATAACAATTATAAACATATATGCACCCAATATAGGAGCAACTCAATACATAAGGCAACTGCTAACAGCTATAAAAGAGAAAATCGACAGTAACACTAATAGTGGGGGAGTTTAACACCTCACTTACACCAATGGACAGATCATTCAAAGAGAAAATTAATAAGGAAACACAAACTTTAAATGACACAATAGACCAGATATAATTTAATTGATATTTATAGAATATTCCATCCAAAAACCACAGATCACACTTCCTTCTCAAGTGCACACAGAACATTCTCCAGAATAGATCACATCTTGGGTCACAAAACAAGCCTCAGTAAATTTAAGAAAATTGAAATCATATCAAGCATCTTTTCTGACCACAATGCTATGAGATTAGAAATCAATTACAGGGAAAAAAACGTAAAAAACACAAACACATGGAGGCTAAACAAAACGTTACTAAATAACCAAGAGATTACTGAAGAAATCAAACAAGAAATCAAAAAATATCTAGAGACATATGACAATGAAAACGTGATGATCCAAAACCTATGGGATGCAGCAAAAGCATTTCTAAGCAGGAGGTTTAGTGAAGTACAAGCCTACCTCAAGAAACAAAAAAAACTCAAATAAAAAATATAAACTTACACCTAAAGGAACTAGAGAAAGAAAAACAAACAAAACCCAAAGTTAGCAGAAGGAAAGAAATCATAAAACTCAGAGCAGAAATAAATGAAATAGAAACAAAGAAAATGATAGCAAGGATCAATAAAATTAAATTCTGGTTCTTCAAGAAGATAAACAAATTGGTATATCATTAGCCAAACTCATCAAGTAACAGAGGGAGAGGACTCAAATCATTAAAATTAGAAATGAAAAAGGAGAACTTACAACAGACACCACAGAAATATAAAGCATCCTAAGAGACTACTACAAGCAGCTCTATGCCAATAAAATGAACAACCAGGAAGAAATGAACAAACTCTTAGAAAGGTATAACCTTCCAAGGCTGAACCAGGAAGAAACAGATAATATGAACAGGCTAATCACAAGTAAAGAAATTGAAACTGTGATTAAAAATCTTCCAACAAACAAACGTCCAGGACCAGATGGCTTCACAGGTGAATTCTATGAATCATTTAGAGAAGAGCTAAAATCCATTCTTTTCAAACTCTTCCACAAATTTGCAGAGGAAGGAACATTCCCAAACTCATTCTATGAGGCCACCATCAATCACCCTGATACCAAAATCAGACAAAAATACTCCAGAAATTAATCACAGACCAATATCACTGATGAATATACATGCAAAAATCCTCAATAAAATACTAGCAAACAGAATCCAACAACATGTTAAAAGGATCACACAACATGATTAAGTGGCATTTATCCCAGGGATGAGAGGATTCTACAATACACGCAAATCAATCAATGTGATACACCATATTAACAAATTGATGAATATAAACCATATAATCATCTCAATAGATGTAGAAAAAGATTTTGACAAAATTCAACACGAATTTATGATAAAAACTCTCCACAAAGTGGACATAGAGGGAGCCTACCTCAGCATAATAAAGGCCATACAAACCCACAGTAAACATCATTTTTAATGGCAAAAAACAGAAAGCATTTCCTCTGAGATCAGGAACACGACAAGGATGTCCACTCTCACTGCTATTATTCAACATAGTTTTGGAAGTCCTAGCCACAGCAATCAGAGAGAAAAATAAATAAAGATAATACATTTGTAAAAGAAGAAGTAAAACTGACACTGTTTGCAGTTGACATGATACTATACATAGAGAATCCTAAAGATGCTACCAGAAAACTACTAGAGCTAATCAATGAATTTGGTAAAGTTGCAGGATACAAAATTAATGCACAGAAATCTCTTGCTTTCCTATACACTAGTGATGAATAATCTGAAAGAGAAATTAAGGAAACACTCCCATTTACCATTGCAACAAAAATAATAAAATACCTAGGAATAAACCTACCTAGGGAGACAAAAGACCAGTATGCAGAAAACTATAAGACTGATGAAAGTAATGAAAGATGATACAAACAGATGGAGAGATATACCATGTTCTTGGATTGGAAGAATCAATATTGTGAAAGTGACTATACTACGCAAAGCAATCTACAGATTCAATGCAATCTCTATCAAATTACCAATGGCATTTTTTACAGAACTAGAACAAAAAATCTTAAAATTTGTATCGAGACAAAAAAGAACCCAAATAGCCAAAGCAGCCTTGAGGGAAGAAAATGGAGCTGGAGGAATCAGACTCCCTGACTTCAGACTATAATGCAAAGCTACAGTAACCAAGGCAATATGGTACTGGCACACAAACAGAAATATAGATCAGTGGAACAGGATAGAAAGCCCAGAGATGAACCCATGCACCTATGGTCAACTAATCTATGACAGAGGAAAGGATATATACAATGGAGAAAAGACAGCCTCTTCAATAAGTGGTGCTGGGAAAACTGGACAGCTACATGTAAAAGAATGAAATTAGAATACTCCATAACACCATACACAAAAGTAAACTCAAAATGGATTAGAGACTTAAATGTAGGACCAGACGCTGTAAAACTCTTAGAGGAAAACATAGGAAGAACACTGTTTGACATAAATCACAGCAAGATGTTTTTTGATCCACCTCCTAGAGTAACAGAAATAAAAACAAAAATAAACAAATGGGACCTAATGAAACTTCAAAGCTTTTGCACAGCTAAGGAAACCATAAACAAGATGAAAAGTCAACCCTCAGAATGGGAGAAAGTGTTTGCAAACAAATCAACGGACAAAGGATCAATCTCTAAAATATATAAACAGCTCATGCAGCTCAATATTAAAAACACAAACAACCCAATCGAAAATAGGCAGAAGACCTAAATAGACATTTCTCCAAATAAGACATACAGATGGCCAAGAGGCACATGCAAAGCTGTTCAACATCACTAATTACTATAAAAATGCAAATCAAAACTACAATGAGTTATCACCTCACACCAGTTAGAATGGGCATCAAAAGAAAATCTACAAACAACAAATGCTGGAGAGGGTGTGGAGAAAAAGGAACCCTCTTGCACTGTTGATGGGAATGTAAATTGATACAGTCACTATGAAAAACAGTATGGTGGTTCCTTTAAAAACTAAAACTAGAACTACCATACAACCCAGCAATCCCACCACTGGGCATATACCCTGAGAAAACCGTAATTCCAAAGGAGTCTTGTACCAAAATGTTCATTGAAGCTCTATTTACAATAGCCAGGACAAGGAAGCAACCTAAGAGTCCATCAACAGATGAATGGATAAAGAAGGTGTGGCACATATATACAATGGAATATTACTCAGCCATAAAATGGAGCAAAATTGGGTCATTTGTAGAGACATGGATGGATCTAGAGATTGTCATACTGAGTGAAGTAAGTCCGAAAGAGAAAAACAAATATCATATAATAACGCATGTATGTGGAACCTAGAAAAATGGTACAGATGAATCAGTTTGCAGGGCAGAAATTGTCATATATGTAGAGAACAAACGTATGTATACCAAGGGGGCAAAGCGTTGGGGGTGTGTGTGTGTGTGATTAATTGGAAGATTGGGATTGAAATATACACAATAGTATGTATAAAATGGATAACTAATAAGAACCTGCTGTATAAAAAATAAATAAAATTAAATTTTTAAACAAAGCTTGCATTTATGGTAATGTTTCTAAGTTTGTAAAGGGGACAGGAATTTGTGGGAAATTTTACAGGATTGCTTCAGTTATCTCATAGAGGTGGGAAACAGCAGTTTTCTTTTGAAAGTACAGCTGGGACTTCGATTACTAGGTTTCATCTTCGGAATAGTGCTTGAGAAATGGGTGAAGGAGGGTATGGGGTAAAACACACGATTAATAAATAGTTCTGAGGTCATTCTCTAGTTTGAAATCCAGAAATTTTAGTGATGACCATCTAGTTGAATGATCTTTTCCATTTGCACTTAGTAATGCAGATATAGGGTTGTAACAGTTACCTAAGTTTTCTTTTTCTTATTTTTTTTTCCTTTTTCTGGGTGGATATGGCATGAAAAGTAATTAGGAGGCTGGCCAGAGAATATGTACATGTGATATAGAATGCAAGTGGAATAGGAGTTTAGTTTATATTCTTAGAAAAAATGAGGGATCAGAGGAGCATAATTTTATGAGGTCTAGAATCTGTGAATGACTGGGAGTGAGAAGAAGAATTAAACAAAGTTATGACCTTGTGGCCAAAGATGTAATATTGGATTTTTAAAAAAAACTATTTATTTATTTATTTATTTATTCATTCATTTATATATATATATATTGACTATGTTGGTTCTTCGCTGCTGCACACGGGATTTCTCTAGTTGCAGCAAGTAGGGCTTACTCTTCATTGCAGTGCACGGGCTTCTCATTTTGATGTCTTCTCTTGTTGTGGAGCAGAAACTCTAGGCACACGAGTTTCAGTAATTGTGACATGCAGTCTCAGTAGTTGTGGCGCACAGGCTTCGTTGCTCCATGGCATGTGGGATCTTCCCAGACCAGGGTTCCAACCTGTGTCCCCTACATTGGCAGGCGGATTCTTAATGACTGCACCACCAGGGAAGTCCCAGTAGTATTCGATTTTAATATTTATATGGTGAAGAAGACTTTGGGGATGAGAATACCTAGGTCACTGTTTTCCAACATGTGATCAGGAGAGCTACCTGAATCAGAATTACTTGGAGTTTTTATAACTACATAAGTTCCTGGGTCCATGATTATTTATAAATCATAGGTGAAATAATCACTGATAACAGTTATGACCAGTAAGGGCATGGCAGATGCTGAGGTGAAGTTAATTGGAGTTTGAAAATTGTAAAACAGTGAAGATAAGATTCTAAAAGAGTGAAACTTAGACCTAATTGATAAATGTTGGAATGAAGAGAAAACATTTTTAGAAAAAATATTAAATAGGTGAATGTAGCCATATGTATGACTTTCCTTGCTAATTTTTGATGATATGATTTATTTAGGTGACATGACTGGATTAAACAACCCATGCGGATAGAAAGTTGGAAACCAATGAATCAGAGATGAAAATTTTACTTTGAGCTTTTACGCTCAAAGAAAAAGGATGAGCTCTACAGAGCAGCCACTGTTTTATTCAATATTCCTTCATCAAATAGGTATGTCTAGTTCATGATTAATGTCACCAGCCTTTGAACTTTTGGTATTCCAGAACACCCAAAATATCTTAATTCATAATTCTTGTACTATCATCATTGCCCCATCCCTGTCCCTAGGAAGTCAACTGGTAAAATGAGAAGCTTAGAATGGTATTGAACTTTTATTTAAAGGAAGTAAGATGAATACTTTGGAAGAATTATATAAGGCCTATTTGTACTTCTGGAGCAATATAGCAGGGAATAGAGAGAGAATGGGACTAGTTGCTGTTATGAGAGCCCTGGCAAGACCAATACACATTCTGAATACAGCATGAAAAAATCCAGATTTATTTCCTTACTCTGTTTACTATTATGAGGAAGTGCATTATTTGGTTCTTTTCCTATTCAGAATTAGATCAGGATTATATAAGACTAAAATTCAAGAGTTTGGCAGCCATGACTTCATCTGGAAGGGAAACCGAAATTCAAAAGCAAATCCATTTAACTTTCAAATGGGTCACCAATTGATGTTAGCATGTCCTTTCATTTGCAGTTCTTTCTGGTGTGGAAAGAAGTGTATTCACCGTGGAAGCTGTTTCGCACAAAGGAAACATGAGGTTTGACTGATTATTTGCAGCAAAGGAGAACATGTATTTATAAGGAATTAAACAGAAAATAATCAAAATCACACTTGAAAGACATTGGATAGTATGTAACGAAAGCTGTGTTTTAAATATTAATATCAGCTGTAGAGAGCTTTCTTTCTTTTTCCTTGTTTTAATTCCTCAGTATTAGAACATTCCAGACAAAAAAACATAGACTGAAACAGTTAATTGATCTCATTCAATTTGATTAGTGTTGCTAATAGAAGGATTCCACTGTGTTCCAGAATTTCAGATTACACTAGACTCCAATAAAAAAATATCCTCATATTTTAGTCTGTGTGTGTGTGTGTGTATTTGTGAGAGACAGACAGAGAGAAGAAGAGGGAAAAACAGGGAAGGAGAGAATTGGGGTATGTATGTGGTGTATGCATATAGTATTACATGTGTATAGTCTACAACTTCTTTTATTATTGGCTACCTTGGTGATGGGCTTACTGAAATAGAGGAGGTCAGGCACTAAGAGTTAAATTTACTGAAGCTATTTCAGATCCCCGGATATTTTCCTTGACATACCTACTTTTTGAAGCAAGACTGAGCTGTGATATTACAGCCATAGAGTGTTGCAGTGCCCTTTGTTGTGCACAGAAATATCAAGTGATTAAAGCATAACCAAATTTTTCACAGTAATTTGATTAGTTTACAAATTTATACCTAAATGAAAATTTACTAAGATGCTTTTTGACTCAGAGGTAATAAAGACAGGCAGACGCATGTAGTTAAAGTGTATAAAGAACAAAATGAAATATAGAAAAATTGCTACTGCTAGCACTAAGTACTGTGTAGTTGCTAACCTAAGTTTATTCACTACTAATTTCCTTAACTCAACACAAGAAATCAATCAAATAAATGGATCTTGTGTCACAATGTTATATCTTAAAATATTCAGTGTGGTATTTTGAATGTTATTAAACATAAGCATGGGTTTTTCTATATTGTTAAAATAACTTGAAAGCCATGGAAATAATACCATCAAAACCTACACTAAATCAGAGTTTTTAGTAATGTGGAACAAACTATGCAGCTACATGGTTTTCCAATTACTAGTGGGCAAAATCCAACTGCAAGGAGCCCACCTGAACCATGCCACCACTTGGATACCAAGTTGGTCCCCTAGAAATCTCTTCAGTTAAGCAACTAAAGACTTTATTCCTGGCATATCTAGCTGTTCGAGGATCCTGCTCCAGGTGTAAAGCCAGCATCTATTCTGATGGGTTGCTGCCACACCAATTGTTAAAGATTCTGAATGTTGTATCTGTCCTAAACTATCATCATTTGTACTATTTAAATATTTGAAGATGAGATAGTCACAAAAGGCAATGAAGAAAAAAAGCAGAGTAATGCTTTTTCTTTTATAATTTATATTGATGCCCAAACCCATAATTTTGGGAAATGTATCTGAATTGCATGCATCAGTGTGGTTTTGATAAGCTATCTGTACGAAATAACACCAAAACAACACACTGAACAATTGCAATGGAGTACATTCAATTAGAGAAAGGCAACAAAATAGCTTGGGACTTCGCATTTGTCTCAAGAGCCTAGTAATGATTTGGCCTTGTTTGCTAAACTGATGCTGGTTAGTCTCCCTGCTGGCCATCAGATGGAAGGAGTGAAAACATAGGAGACAGCTGGGCCTGTTCACAGGGGGCATGCCTTAGGACCCATTATTGCTTAGACAGCATATGTGCAAGAGAGAAAGGAAACCTCTGCAGGCATATCTGGACCTCATCTTATGTACTAGACCATATCTCACAATGCCACAATGGTATGAAAAGGAAGGAAGAAGAGACAGAGCTACCTCCAGGCACATCGTATTCAGCACACTTTGATCCTGTCAACAGGTAAACGACCATGCTGCAATCTATCACTCAGCTTAGTATTACTGCAAGTATATCTTTCTTAACAACTGAAGAATTTGACTGTATCCATGCCTACAAATAATATAGGGATAAAAGTATAGTGTTTTCATATATGTTTCTTATATTTCACACATCATACTTTTATACTCGTTTTTGCATAAATGCCGAAGGTGACAGTATAGAGACTATCAAGGAGAAAGGTTGATAGCTAATGTAGAACAGCACAAGGAGATGGAAACTTGAAGGCTGAAATCTGATCCTTAGATTTAGGCACATGATTTTCTTCCCACCCTCATTTTCCCCAAGTTTTTAAAAGAATGATGTATGTTATAATTTTTTCTTTTCTATATAGAATCAGAGCAAGGAAATTTACCTGGAGGCTGTTGATGGAAACAAGCTATGGAGCCTGTAATACCCATAGTTGCTGCAAAGAAATATTTGCAGTCTAGTTCAAAACACTCATCTTTGAGGACAAGATTTTCTGAAGAGAGCTCAAGAAACACTGAAAAATACTTATTCTAAGTACATTTTATTTTATTTAATTGATTTTTTTCTTTATTTTCTTTCTTTTTTAAAAAAAATTATTGGAGTATAGTTGATTTACAGTGTTGTGTTAGTTTCAGGTGTACAGCAAAGTGAATCAGTGATACATATACATATATCAACTCTTTTTTTAGATTATTTTCCTATATAGGTCATTTGAGAGTATTGGGTAGAATTCCCTGTGCTGCACAGTAGGTCCTTATTAGTTATCTATTTTATACATAGTAGTGTGCATATGTTAATTCCTATCTCCCAATTTATCCCTCCCCAACTTACCCCTTAGTAACGATAAGTTTGTTTTCTACATCTGTAACTCTGTTTTGTAGATAAGTTCATTTGTGCCCTTTTATTAGATTCCACATGTAAGTGATATCATACAATATTTGTCTTTCTCTGTCTGACTTACTTCACTCAGTATGACAATCTCTAGGTCCATCTATGTTGCTGCAAATGGCATTGTTTCTTTCTTTTTTATGGCTGACTAATATTCTATTGTATATATGCACCATATCTCCTTTATTCATTCCTCCATTGATGGACATTTACGTTGCTTCCATGTCCTTGCTATTGTAAATAGTGCTGCAGTGAACATTGGGGTGCATGTATCTTTTTGAATTCTGTTTTTCTCTGGATATGCCCAGGAGTCAGATGGCTGGATCATATGGTAGTTCTATTTTTAGGGTTTTAAGGAACCTGCATACTCTTCTCCATAGTGGCCGTACCAGTTTACATTCCTACCAAAAGTGTAGGAGGGTTCCCTTTTCTCCACACTCTCTCCAGCATTTATTGCTTGCAGATTTTTTTTTTTTTTTTTGCGGTATGCAGGCCTCTCACTGCTGTGGCTCCTCCCGTTGCGGAGCACAGGCTCCGGACGTGCAGGCTCAGCCGCCATGGCCCACAGGCCCAGCCGCTCCACGGCATGTGGGATCCTCCCGGACCGGGGCATGAACCCGCATCCCCTGCATCGACAGGCGGACTCCCAACCACTGCGCCACCAGGGAAGCCCGCTTGCAGATTTTTTGATGATGGGCATTCTGACCAGTGTGAGCGGACACCTCTTTGTAGTTTTGACTTGCATTTCTCTAATAATTAGTTATGTTAAGCATCTTTTCATGTGCTTTTTAGCTATCTGTATGTCTTCTTTGGAGAAATGTCTATTTAGATCTTCTCCCCATTTTTTTATTGGCTTATTTGTTTTTTTGATATTAAGCTGCATGAGCTATTTTTCTATTTTGGAGATTAATTCCTTGTCAGTTGCTTTGTTTGCAAATATTTTCTCCCATTCTGAGGTTTGTCTTTTTTTTTATTTCTGGTTACCTTTGCTGTGCAAAAGATTTTAAGTTTAATTAGGTCCCATTTGTTTATTTTTGTTTTCACTTTCATTACTCTAGGAGGTAGATCCAAAAAGATCTTGCTGTGATTTATGTCAAAGAGTGTTCTGCCTGAGTTTTCCTCTAAGAGTTTTATAGTGTCCAGCATTAAATTTAGGTATTCAATCTATTTTGAGTTTATTTTTGTGTATGGAGTCAGGGAGTGTTCTAATTTCAGTCTTTTACATGTAGCTGTCCAGTTTTCCCAGCACCACTTTATTGAAGAGACTGTCTTTTCTTCATTGTATATTTTTGCCTCCTTTGTCATACATTAGGTGAGCGTAAGTGTGTGAGTTTACCTCTGGACTTTCTATCCTGTTCCAGTGATCTATAGTTGTATTTTTGGGCCAGTACCATACTGTCTTGATGACTATAGCTTTGTAGTATAGTCTGAAGTCAGGCAGCCTGATTCCTCCAGCTCCATTTTTCTTTGTCAAGTTTGCTTTGGCTATTCATGGTCTTTTTTGTTTACTTACATGCTCATATAGTTATCTACATTAAATTTCTTTTAATTTTAGCTAGTTTAAGATTATCTAGTAATTGTCTTTGATTAGATTTAGATATATTGGCAGCAATCTATTTCCAGAAAATGTATTGGGATGAAGCATTTCTATAGATAATAAATCATATTCATAGGTGTTGATTTTTGAAGTTATTTATCCAATGGTCATTTTATAACCAAGCTCTGAAGGAAAGTTACTCTAGTCCCATATATTTCAAAAGCATTGTTGTACCTTTTAATCCTTACAAGCCCTGAGAATATGAGAGATTTTAAATTGAGGTTTTTACGTTGTTTTGTTTGTTTGTTTATCATGCTCACTTTATGCTGCTCACTTGTGTCATATATTTAAACCAACCACTATTCCTTTTGATTGCCCCCACCTATAGATTTTTTAGCCAGGCTTTGTCATTAACTTAAGGTTTGTTTTTTGTCATCTGATTTGTTGTCTTTCTGTTCACCTAAAATCTAGTAATCTATCCTACAAAGTAAATTCAACACCCAAACAGACATCCAGCATGTGAATTCCTTCATCCCTTAACGTTTTCAACTCCTGAGGCCTTCACTTTGACTCTATTTCAACAGCTAGTTTCCAGAATTATCTATATTGCTGCAATTCTGAACTCTTGAAATCAAATATCTCAGTATATCTCCCAAACCCATCCTTGCAGCTCTCACATGTGACTGCCCAATACATCTGTTTTGCAATCTTACCAAGAATTCAATCTTATTACTTCTCTAATGCCTCCATGTTGATTAGCTTCCTACTCAAATCCTCTCTACTGTATTTTCTAACTTCCTTATTTTCCTAAATTGTATGGTACATCATTTTAATCATTCTCTTGCCAACATCATCAAATTCTTTTCCTTATTTGCATTTCTATTACATGCTGCCAGTAAAATTGCAATTTTGCAAAAGTCTAAATATTGGGTTCTCAGCTTTTCAACCCAGCTTTTAAAAGCTGCTGGAGAAAACCACATCTTTATGTAAGCTGGTGACAACATATTGCCCATGAATCATTCTGTATTAATCTAAATACGGTACCTATTTAAAATATTCTCTAATTTCCTAAAATAATCTATTCCACCATATCTGCCCCTTACTCAAAGCAGTATGAGAGAGAAATAGGAGCCTCTTCTCAGGAATATCATTCACTTTTTGCAACCACATCACATTGGAATGTTATCTCCTGGTAACACCACTTCATAATTTTCTATCCTATAGCTTTGTACTGACCTATTCCCAACAATGTTTAAGGGTCTCACACATTTGAAAATGCATTCCTTTACTTCATGTTTTCTCCAAGATAATAAGCAAAAAATCAACAACTTTTTTTCAACCTTTTCATAAATAAGCTGCCTGAAACAATTTTATATATTTGTTGTCTCCAATTTTCACCTTCCTTGCACTCCTACAATAAGAAATATGTAACTACCACTCCATGGATACTATTCTTGTCTAAGTCACAAAAGGCACACCTGCTGTTGGTTCCAGTGAATATTTACAAGTTATTACATTTGACCTCTCTAAAGTATTTGACCTTGTTGACTGTACAGTAATCATTAAAATGTATTTTGCAGCAAGCAGCTTAGTCACTAAGTTTGTTAAAGTGTCTGTCTAGTAGTAAAATGTGTTTTGCCATTGACCTGTAGACTGCTGTACTCTTATTATCCTCCCAATGCTCTGAAACTCTTGGATTTCTTACTAGGTTCTCTTCTGTTACTCATTGTTTATATATTGGGCTTTTTTATTAGAGGTTTTTTTCTTTGGAACTTTTGTTCTTACCATATATATTTTCTTGGTAAGCCTATTCCAATAACTTCATTTGTTAACCTATTCCAGTCCAAATATACCCAAGAGGTTGAGTACATTCACGTTATTAATAATTGATTCTAAAAGTTATTTTTTACTAGAGACAAACCACCACTTCAATAAGGATTTTGAGAGATGTTAATGTATAAAATATATAGATTGGAAGTGGTACCCTCAAAGGGATAATGGATAACATTGGTTTAGTTTTTGATTCTAAACCCAAAGTCCATACATTAAAACTCCTATTGGACAGAGGCTTCCCTGGTGGTGCAGTGGATGAGAATCTGCCTGCCAGTGCAGGGGACATGGGCTCAATCCCTGGTCTGGGAAGATTTCACATGCTGCGGAGCAACTAAGCCCATGATCCACAACTGCTGAAGCCCGCATGTCTAGAGCCTGTGCTCTGCAAGAAGAGAAGCCACCACCATGAGAAGCCTGCACACCATAATGAAGAGTAGCCCTCACTCGCCACAACTAGAGAAAACCCATGTGCAGCAACAAAAACCCAACACAGCCAGAAATAAATTAAAAAATAATAAAATTAAATAAAAACCTCCTATTGGACATATCCACTTGGTATTTTCTCTGATACTTCAAACTCATCTTGTAAAATACAAAAATCATCACTTCTCATTCCTTTTATATTAACCAGGGTAATAAATAATATAGAGGCTACAACAAACAATCCCCTAATTTACACAATAAATGTTAACACTGTGGTGGGTTGAGTAAATTTTCCCCAAGATTTCCAGGTCCTAATCCCAAGCGTCTGTGAATATGTTACTTACATAGGAAAAGGGACTTTTCAGATTGATGAAATTAAAGTTTTTGAGATGAGGAGATTATCCTGGGTTATCTGGGTGAGGACAGTGTAATCACATGGATACTTGTAAGAGGGAGGTAAGAGAGTCAGAATCAAAGGAAGACATGTGACAAGGGTGGAAGCAGGAGTAACAGAGAAGGAGTCTGAAAGTTACTGTGCTGCTGGCTTCAAAGATGAAGATGGGGACCATGAGTCAAAGAATAGAGGCAACCTATAATAGGCGGAAAAGTCAAGAAAATGAATTGTCTCTTGGAGTCCCCAAAAGGAGGCAGTCCTGCTAACAACTTGATTTTAGACTCACAAGACTCATTTTCAACTTCTGATGTGAAGAACTGTGAGATAATGCATCTATGTTATTTTGAGCCACAAAGTTTGTAATAATTTGTTACAGCAGAAATAGGAATTTAATACAAACAATAAGGATTTACTTCTTATAGCTCCGATCCAACACAGATTCTCCTTGCTCTCCTCCAAGTGATGCAGATTTCTGTTATTTTTAATGTGTAGTTCAAATATCACCACAGAAGAGGAACAGAGATTCTGGACAATCATGCTTGAAACTTTATGGCAAAGCCTGGAAATGGGATCTATCACTTCTGTGTACATCTATTTCTAATTATAAGGGAAAATAAGACATATAGTTTTTTATGTGTACTCATAAAAAGTAACTGACATTAGTGAATATTAGCAGGTTTCTACCATCATCCCTCCTCCTGATCACCAAATACTCTTTTTATTCTTTCTCTTGAACATAGAACAAACTCACTTTCTCCCTAAAAGACACTCCCAAATTCCCATCTAGTCACTGTATTCAGGCCAAGGGCAAGAATTTCTGGATAATGCTCAATTATCACCATTCAGTCTGATTTCCACCCCCACTCCCCCAGCAACCATTAAGCTAAAAAGGCAATTTATCTAAATCCCATTTCCATTTATACCCCCAATACACAACGATGTAATAGGGACAAGATAACCTTAATAAATCATCCCATTCAAAAGAGAGAAAAATGGGAAACACACCGCAGTCAATTTTTAACAGCAATTCTGAAATACTTCTCAGCAGATATTGTGAGGGCCCCTTTGCCTGTGGTGGCAGAGATTTAATCAACTTTTGATTTTACCCTCTGGAAGGAACTGCCTTGTGCCTTGTTCTTTATAGTCACATTGTCTAATGAATATTTTAGAAAGATACCTATTCATAATTTTCATTAAGTTACATCTGAACAATCGCCTTTTTCAAGGTAGGCACCATTAGGTTGAAAGGGAGAAGCTTGGTGCTGAGAAAGCCGAGAAATAAAGCAAATTGGAGAAGTGGGTAATGGAAAGTACTTTGGCTAGAGTACCTGAAACATAGACCAACAGGAAACAAATAACATTTTAAAAGCTGTTTTAGAATTATATGGCCAAATACTCAGCCCAGACTCCCTAATCCCTACAAATGGGGTGGGGGTGGGGGGAAGCTAACTGCTCAGTATTGAAAATAGACTCTGAGCACTCAGCTTTCCACGACTAGAAGGCAGGTATTCAGAACTATGTAGCATCCCTGGAGGTATATACATCCAAAAAAGAATATAAGTACCAATATTTTTCAGAGTGTATAACTCACAAAAAGAAGCTATTTCACGACAACAGAATGGTGGTGAAAAGTTAGATAGTTGATGCTAGGGCTTGCTATGATGATATTTAAGCTCTATTTACAGTTGAGCTATTTAGTTTACTATGATTATTTTTCCTTTTCTATTCTCATCACCTTTAGTTCTTCAAGGCCAGTGCATTCTATGAAAGGGACCTAAAATGTTTGCCTATTTCAGTGGGGAATCAGAAGAGTGCCAAAGCAAAAGGATATCTTTGAGAGAATAATTAGTGACCAGAAGTAAATGGTCAGAAACACACACCCCAGCAACGAGTGCTGGCATATCATCAACCCATAAAAGGCAAATGAAACCCATTTATTTCTGCTGTTCATTATCCTGGAATCAGAGCAGGTCCACAATTTTTTTTTTTTTTTCTGAAGGCTCCACAGAGTATTAAGAAGACACAAAGTCTATGTGTGGACCTCATCTCTCTTGCACCACATGAGGTCATGTTTTTTACAGCATTTCTTCATACACCCAGATGACGATGAAAAAGAAATATTATGTGGTCTGAAACTCAGTTTTGTTTTGTTTTGTTTTCAAACAGAGTAAGTTACCAAAAACATGGTTATTAGCTTGGGCAGCAATTACTGGAACTGGCCATTATGACACCCACCCCCCTCTTCCTCACACCAAGTAGAGAGTAAGGAAGATAAAATCAGTAGCAAAGAAATAAAGAAAATATATTTTCTTCACATACATAATTTAATATGTAGGTAAATGTATGATCTCAGTAGAGTTATACTATGATTCTTCCATTAGTTGCAAAGTTTTAAGTGAGAAATTCAATTACTTTAATTACTTTATATTATAATGTCCTCATTGATTAAGTGAAAACAGGAGACATTTTGATTAGGTTTCTTTCTTTTCCTACAATTATGTGTAAGTCCTTTTATCTTCAAGCCTGTTTCTTCAGCCATACCACTTGGATGTCAAGACTAAGAGGATCACATCCAATTTAGTCTTTCTTTGGTGAGTTTGTTTGTGTAACAGTATAGATAGTTTTCTCAATATGCAGACAATTAGAAGGATGTGCAGTTAGGTTCCGCTAGGTGCAAAGAAAAGTAAATGCCTTCAACTTCAGCATACATGCATTAGCTCCATGTGAAGATTTAAACCAACTAATTTGCATAATGAACATTTTATGCCACATTATTTGAACCTGGTTTACAAATTACTGAGCATTTCACAACAATTATCAATGATCCTATCAAAATGTCAAATATCCCTTAGTGACATTTTGCTAGGCAGTTATCAAAAAGATGTTTTCCCATTGATATTTGTTGACAGTTTAATTTGCTGCAATTTATTATGTAAGGAGGACTATTGGAAAATATGTCATTTTTTTGTCTTATTCTGGTCAAGAAAAGAAGAAGAAGAAAAAAGATCAAGTTTTAGGCTTTCAAAATTGCCATATTTAATGCTATAGCATAAAGAAATGTGTACATCTTTAAAATATATTTATTACAAAAATAACTGTTAAGTTAGGAAATACAGATAAGCAGCCAGTATACATTGTACATGCTAAATTTATCTCCATTGGTAAATTTATTTCTGTTATTCTTGGTTTTTTATATTGTGTCTCTATTCTTATCCACAGTGAGATCAAATATTCAGCCAATTTTGTAATTCTAGCTTCATTTATCAATACACCATAAAATAAGTTCATGCAGATAAATATTTCCAATAAACAATTTACTCTTTATATTGAGATTCATTGTATTACACTATAATTTATCTAAAGAAAACCCTATTTAGATAATTATAATATTCCCAATTTTGTTCTAATGAAGACTATCATGAACATTCTTGCATTTCAATCCTACCATAGACTGTATATATTCCCTTGACATAAGTATTTTGAAGTGGATTTTTAGGTTAAAAGTTAAGGTAAAATCTAATATCCCTTAATTAGTATTGCTCAATTGCGTTCAAAATTTTTTGCAGTGGAAAAATACAATTAAAAATGCTAGCTTTTTAAATCACCTTTGGAAAATTACTATTCTATACATGTTTTATTATATGACAGTATTAATGAATTAGTACATATATACTGAGCAATATTATTGAAATTTTCATCAAAATATTGTTTTGAAATGTGTTTCGTCAGAGGAGTGTTTTTGTGTAAGATGTCAAGGATCCTGAAGTACTATCTCAGATTATTAGGAAAAACAAAGGTTTCCTTCAGGTTGAGCAAACATTAAGCTTTGAGAAAGAGTTGTCACCTACACCTGAAAAGTGAAAGGGGATATATAGACCATAAATAAATACCAGAGAAATTCCACAAGTAAGAAATTAGAGGTTTTCTAGTAAAAAATGGTGGAATAATTAACCACCATTACTATTAGTTAGGCAACCCATGAACCTGGAGCTGATCAGTTTCTGAAATGTTTCCATCTCTTCAGAATCAAACCACATTAAAAATTTGCCAGCCCTAGGGTCTTCCCTGGTGGCGCAGTGGTTGGGGGTCCACCTGCCGATGCAGAGGATACGAGTTCGTGCCCCGGTCCGGGAGGATCCCGTGTGCTGCGGGGCGGCTGGGCCCGTGGGCCGTGGACAGTGAGCCTGCGCGTCCGGAGCCTGTTGCTCTGCAGCGGCGGGGGCGTTGGGGAACAGCGGTGAGGGGCCCACGTACCACACACACACACACAAAATAATAATAATAGTTTGCCAGCCCTTCAATCCCCATGGTGTTGTGGAGAAGCACATTGATGAATCTGATCCCCATGGTGTTGTGGAGAAGCACATTGATGAATCTGATTTTACTCCTCTAAGTCTGCACTACAGTTATGTCTGAGGCCCATCTGAACACCAGAGAGAAATATGCAGGTTCCTTATAGAGATGAGAACTTGCCTTGCACCTGCCATTTCTCCTTAGAGCTGACAAGCCTAAATCTGAAGTAACCAGGATTCTCTCTGTCTCTGAAACATGAGAAATACAGCCTCTAGATATACTTTAATTCCACTAAATCTATATCTCCACCCGTTTTCTCCCTTATTCAGTTTTTTGTTTTGATTTTGCTTTTAGAAAAATAGATATTATTGATTTTTTATAGAAAAATAAAGATGGCTTAGAGCTTTATATAAGCTCCTCTCTCATTTCTTTGAAGTCAAAATATTAATTTACCTGCTATCCTTCAGAGTATATTAGAAAGACATAATAGGTTATTTGAGACAACATTTAACACAGTCTTTCTCTAAAATTTAAAAACAATATTTTTAGAATTATAGATGACAATTAGTTTCCTTTTTAACCAACAATTAAAAATACACTGAATGAACAACAAATCTTTCTGGCATCATTCAGATTAGCGTATTCACGTGCAGCTAGCATTTACTGGGCATGACCACGTGCCAGACATTTTGTTTTGCTCTTTGGCTAAAGTCATATTCTTATGGTCACATATACTTCCAGACATCTAAGTATCAATAACATAAGTCCAACATCTGAACTCAGGATATTGGGACTAAAAAATTTGCTGCAAATCACCTTTTGGGAAAAAAAGTAACCAAACTCTAAAATAATTGATAGTATTAACGATTATATATGATCTTACCTTAATGACCTTAATGTTTGTTTTTTTGTGAATGCTAATATTTGGACAAAATCCACATATTTTTCACTTGATTCAAAGCCTGCAGATTGTGATATTGATCATACCATTGATTTGCTGTCTGGCACCAAGAAAGGCATTTAATAGCTGTCAGTTAGTGCTTCTGAAAATATGGAGCTGAATGTGTTCATGATAATGTTTTGAAAATTTAGTGGTAAAATGTCAAAATATTAAGTCAATATATTTTAATAATGCCACTGTCATGTATTTCTAACATGAATGCCGATGTGTAGTCACATTTTAAAAACTGCTAATTTATCCTTTTCTATGATGTCCATAACTTCACAATTGATACAGTGTAGAATTTCTTGAAAATACAGTGAAAATGTATTCAAGGCAAAATTAAAAATACAATTAGGTTAATGTTCTGAACATTTGCATGAAGTCCAAGAAAAGTAACTAATATCTATACTATGAGAATATAGTAAGCATTTTACCTCTGTAACAGTGTGATTTTAAAACTGGGATCTCAGAGCAAATATGTATAAAAATTAAATAATATTTAAGAATTAAAAGTACTATGCCAGAAAATTATCTTACAGATTTTACAATATGCACACACACACACACACACACACACACACACACACACTATAGTTGAGGTTTGAGGTTGTAAATTTTGGCTGCATTAAATGTTTTATATAATGAACTGAAAAGGAAATATGTGAACTTTTCAGAAGACCCTTATTTATATTAAGCTAAAACATGTTTGTTTTTTCTTTCCCCTCTGCCATAATTCTTTAATTGAGAAGAAGAAAGCAAGAAGCCACAACTTTGCAGATACTATGAGTCAAGCCTCATTCAATGTAGTTTATACAACTACATTGATGTAGGAATACTTGGGGAAAAAACATTAAGGTTTCTCTGAATAAGTTAGAAAAAATAAGGAGCATAAGGTGGCTTCCTGACAATTGGGCTAATTAATTTCACTAATAATGTATGATAACAGTAAATGGCATGATATACACTAATAGCGGAAGTCATTAAGTGGCTTGTAAAGGAAAACACAAGGAGTTTGACCACAACCAACTTCAATCAAGCTGACGAATAAAAACTCAGAACTGGAAATGTAGAATACAAGAAAATCAAATTGAGTTTATTGCACTCAATGGAAAATATTTGCTAAGAATGGATTGATGAAAAAAAAAAGAATGGATTGATGGCTCACATGGGTTCAAAAATGTAAAACTCAAAGAAGGCCAGTTTGAGAGTGTTTATTGAGCACTGTCTAGATAAAATAGATCTTGATTCTAGGTGATAAATCAATGATCATCAATGTTGTCACATTGGTGAGTTGTCTTTTTTTAGGAGGAGGGATGATTCAGTATTTTTCTCCATGGCTTGGTTAAAATGATACTTATTATTATTTATTCCCCATGTCTTTTTCCCCCTCTTTATCTAGCACAGTGGTTCCAGACCTGTAGTTACAGAACCAGCAGAGTCCATTGATTTTATACTATTAAAAGTTGTCTTTTTTGACTTCAACCTTTTACTATAAGAACAGAGGGCCAGACCTAGAAATTTTAGGTCTTTTCTAAGCCCTAGTTATCCTATCTACAAAATGAGAAACATATTAATAATGGTATGGACCAATTACACTAATGTAAAAACCACTTGCTGATATGAGAGTGTTTATTATATGATATTTTACAAAGGAAGTAGATATTTATGTATATATACTTCAACACAGTAATAAAATATACATATATATGTTTGTATATTGTTATGTAAGTAGAAGGTAAAAAGCAAATGACAAAACATAAGTGCTGTCAATCTGCAGAGGGTGATGCTCTGGAACTCTAGATCGGTGGTCAGCACACTAAGAACCACAGGCCAAATCCAGGTCGCCACCTATTTCTCTGTGAACTAAGAAGAGTTTTCACATTTTTACATGGTTAAAAAGGCAAAATAAGAGTAATATTTTGTGACTTGTGATTATTATATGAAATTCAAATTTCAGTGAAGAAAAATAACATTTTACTGGAACACAGTCATACCCTCTCATTTCCATATTATCTATGGCTGCTTTTGTTATAACCACAGAATAGTTTAGACAGAGACCATATGGCCCAGAAAGTCTAAAATATTTACTATTTGGCTTTTTAATGAAAAATAAATGCTAGACCTGGTCTAGGTCATTTCTGTAATTATTTCTGTGCCTTACATTATCTTTCCAGATTTTCCAAGTTAAATTCAATTTATTTTTATAAATTAAGGAATTCTCTATTCACTAATCAATTTAAAACATCATATATTTCATTGAATTTTTAGCAAATTTTTTCTTTAAAATATTTATGATCTTGAGCTCAAGGTGGCAGAATAGAAGGATGTGGACCAATCCCTTCTTATGGAAACACCAAAATCACAACTAACTGCTGAACAACCACAAACAGAAGTAACACTGAAACCTACCAAAAAAGGTACCTTGAAACAAAGACTAAAAAAAGCCACAACAAGATGGTAGGAGGGGGCACAATCATGATATGATCAAATCCCATACCCACAGGGAGCATGACCCACAGACTGGAGAGCAATTATAACATGGAGGCTCTCCTGCAGGAGTGAAAGTCCCAAGCCCCACGTCAGGCTTCCCAGTCTGGGGGTATGGCAATGGGAAGAGGAGCCCCCAGAGAATCTGGCTTTGAAAGCCAGCAGGGTTTGATAACAGGAAATCCATGGGACAGGAGAAAACAGACTCCACTCTTGGAGGGCACACACAAGGTCCTGTGTGCACCAGAACTCAGGGGAAATAAAAAGCAGTAACCCCATAAGAGACTCGCGCTAACCTACCTGTTAGTATTAGAGGGTGTCCTGTGGAGGTGAAGTGCAGCTGTGGCTCACTATGGGGACAAAGACAAAGGCAGTGGCAGTTCTGGGAAGTATTCATTAGCATGAGACCTCCTGGAGGCCACCATTAACCCCTGTGTAGCCTCCAGTGCCAGGATGCCTCAGGACAAACAACCAGCAGGGCCGGAACACAGCTCCACCAATCAGCAGACAGGCTGCTTAAAGTTTTCCAGAGCCCAGCCCTATCCACCAAATGGACAAGACCCTACTCCACCCACCAGTGGAGACCCTCCCATCAGGAAGCCTGCACAAACATCTTAGACAGCTTTATCCACCAGAGTGCAGACAGCAGAAACAAGAAGAGCTACAATCCCAAAGCATGTGGAATGGAAACTGCAATCATAGAAAATTAGAAAAAATGAGATGGCAGAAGAGTATGTCCCAGATGAAGAAATAAGAAAAAAACCCAGAAGAATAACTAAGTGAAGTGGAGATAGGCAACCAGCTGGAAAAAAAAAAAAAAATCAGAATAATGATAGGGAAGATGATCCAAGACCTCAGAAAAAGAATGGAAGCAAGGATCAAGAAGATGAAATAAATGTTTAAGAAAGACCTAGAAGAAATAAAGAACAACAAACAGATGAACAATACAATAACTTAAATGAAAAATACACTAGAAAGAATCAATGGCAGAATAGCTAAGGCAGAAGAACAGATAAGTGACATGGAAGACAGAATAGTGGAAATCACTGCTGTGGAACAGAATAAAGAAAAAAAGAATAGTTTGGTTCAAGATGGCAGAGTAGAACAATGTGAGCTCACTCCCTCTTGTGAGAGCACTGAAATCACACCTGACTGCTGAACAATCATCAACAGGAAGACACTGGAGCTCACCAAAAATGATACCCACGGGCTTCCCTGGTGGAGCAGTGGTTGAGAATCTGCCTCCTAATGCAGGGGACATGGGTTCGAGCCCTGGTCTGGGAGGATCCCACATGCCGCAGAGCAACTAGGTCCGTGAGCCACAGCTACTGAGCCTGTGCGTTTGGAGCCTGTGCTCCACAACAAGAGAGGCTGCGATAGTGAGAGGCCCATGCACCACGATGAAGAGTGACCCCTGCTTGCCACAACTAGAGAAAGCCCTCACACAGAAACGAAGACTCAACACAGCAAAAATAAATTAATTAATTAATAAACTCCTACCCCCAACAACAACAACAAAAAGATACCCCACATCCAAAGACAAAGGAGAAGCCACAATGAGATGGTAGAAGGGGTGCAATCACAATAAAATCAAATCCCATAACTGCTGTGTGACTGACTTACAAACTGGAGAACAATTATACCACAGAAGTCCACTCACTGGAGTGAACGTTCTAAGGCCCACATCAGGCTTCCCAACCTGAGGGTCCAGCAATGGGAGGAAGAATTCCCAGAGAATCAGACTCTGAAGGCTAGTGGGATTTGACTGCAGAACTTCAACAGGACTGAGGAAAACAGAGACTCCACACTTAGAGGGCACACGCAAAGTAGTGTTTGCATCAGGACCCAGGGGGGAAGGAGCAGTGACCCCACAGGAGACTGAACCTGACCTACCTACTAGTGTTAGAGGGTCTCCTGCAGAGACAGGGGGTGGCTGTGGCTCACAATGGGGACAAGGACACTGGCAGCTAAAGTTCTGGGAAGTATTACTTGGTGTAAGCCCTCCCAGAGTCTGCCATTAGCCCCACCAAAAAGCCTGTAGACACCAGTGCTGGGTCACCTAAGGCCAAACAACCAACAGGAAGGGAACTCAGCCCCACCCATCAGCAGACAAGCAGATTAAAGTTTTACTGAGCTCGGCCCACCAGAGCAACAGCCAGATCTACCCTCCACCAGTCTCTCCCAACAAGAAGCCTGCACAAGCCTCTGAGTTAGCCTCATCCACCAGAGGGCAGAGAGCAAAACCAAGAAGAAATACAATCCTGCAGCCTGTGGAACAAAAACCACATTCAGAGAAAAACAGACAAATGAAAAGGCAGAGGGCTATGTACAGGATGAAGGAACAAGATAAAACCCCAGAAAAACAACTAAATGAAGTGGAGGTAGGCAACCTTCCTGAAAAAGAATTCAGAATAATGATAGTGAAGATTATCCAGGACCTTGGAAAAAGAATGGAGGCAAATATCGAGAAGATGCAAGAAATGTTTAACAAAGACTTAGAAGAATTAAAGAACAAACACCTAGAGGAATTAAATAACAAAAACAAACAGAGATGAACAATACAGTAACTGAAATGAAAAATACATGAAAAGGAACCAAAAGCAGAAGAACAGATAAGTGACCTGGAAGACAGAATGGTGGAATTCAGTGCCACAGAACAAAATAAAGAAAAAAAGAATGAAAAGAAATGAAGACAGCCTAAGAGACATTTGGGAAAACATTAAATGCACGAACATTTATATTATAGGTGTCCCAGAAGGAGACGAGAGAGAGAAAGGACCCAAGAAAATATTTGAAGTGATTATAGTTGAAAACTTCCCTAACACGGGAAAGGAAATAGCCACCCAAATCAAGGAAGCACAGAAAGTCACAGGCAGGATAAACACAAGAAGAAACACACCGAGACACATAGTGATCAAATTGACAAAAATTAGAAGCAAACAAAAATTTTTAAAAGCAACAGGGAAAAATGACAAACAACATACAAGGGAACCCCTATATGGTTAAAAGCTGATTTCTTAGTAGAAACTCTACAAGCCAGAAGAGAGTGGCACAATATATTTAAAGTGATGAAAGGGAAGAACCTGCAACCAAGATTATCCTACCAGGCAAAGATCTCATTCAGATTCGGTGGAGACATCAAAAGATTTTCAGAGAAGCAAAAGCTAAGAGAATTCAGCACGACTAAAACAGCTCTACAACAAATACTAAAGGAACTTCTCTAAGTGGGAAACACAAGAGCAGAAAAGCACCTACAAAAACTAACGTAAAACAATTAAGAAAATGGTAATAGGAATATACATATCAATAATTACCTTAAAAGTCAATGAATTAAAGGCTCAACCCAAAACACACAGGCTTGCGGAATATATACCAAAAAAAAAAAAAAAAGACCCATATATATGCTATCTACAAGAGACCCACTTCAGACCTAAGGACATATACAGACTGAAAGTGAGGGGAAGGAAAAAGATATTCCATGCAACTGTAAATCAAAAGAAAGCTGTAGTAGCAATACTCATATAAGATAAAATAGATTTTAAATTAAAGAATGTTACAAGAGACATGGAATGACACTACATAATGATCAACATATCAAGCCAAGAAGGAGATACAACAATTATAAATATATATGCACCCAACAGAAGAGCACCACAATACATAAGGCAAATGTTTACAGTTATAAAGGAGGAAATCAACAGTAACACAATAATAGTGGGGGACTTTAACACCTCACTTACACCAATGGACAGATCATCCAGACAGAAAATTAATAAAGAAACACAAGGTTTAAGTGACAAAATAGACCAGATAGATTTAATTGACCTTTATAGGACATTACATCTGAAAACAGCAGATTACACTTTCTTCTTGAGTGCACATGCAACATTATCCAGGATAGATCATATCTTGGGTCACAAATTAAGCCTTGGTAAATTTAAGAAAATTGAAATCATATCAAGCATCTTTTCTGACAAAAACGTTATGAGACTAGAAATAAATTAAAGGGAAAAAAACGTAAAAAACACAAACACATGAAGACTAAACAATACGTTACTAAATAACCAAGAGATCACTGAAGAAATCAAACAAGAAATCAAAAAATATCTAGAGACAAATGACAACAAAAACACGATGATGCCAAACCTATGAGATGCAGCAAAAGCAGTTCTAAGAAGGAAGTTTATAGCAATAAAATGCTACCTCAAGAAACAAGAAAAATCTCGAATAAACAATCTAACCTTACACCTAAAGGAACTAGAGAAAGAAGAACAAACAAAACCCAAAGTTAGTAGAAGGAAAGAAATCATAAAGATCAGATCAGAAACAAATGAAATAGAAACAAAGAAAACAATAGCAAAGATCAATAAAACTAAAAACGGGTTCATTGAGGATATAAAGAAAATTGATAACCGTTTAGGCAGACTTATTAACAAAAAGAGGGAGAGGACTAAAATCAATAAAATTAGAAATGAAAAAGGGGAAGTTACAACAGACACCACAGAAATTCAAAGCATCATAAGAGACTACTACAAGCAACTCTATGCCAATAAAATGGACAACCTGAAAGAAACTGACAAATTCTTAGAAAGGTATAATCTCCCAAGCCTGAACCAGGGGGAAATAGAATATATGAGTAGACCAATCACAAGTATTGAAATTCAAACTGTGATTAAAAATCTTCCAACAAAGAAAAGTCCAGGACCAGACGGCTTCAGAGGTGAATTTTATCAAACATTTAGGGACGAGCTAACACTCATCCTTCTCAAACTCTTTCAAAAAATTGCAGAGGAAGGAATACTCTCCAACTCATTCTACGAGGTCACAATCACCCTGATACAAAAACCAGAAAAAGATACTACAAAAAGAAAATTACAGACCAATATCATTGATGAATACAGATGCAAAAATCCTCAATAAAATACTAGCAGACAGAATCCAACAACAAATTAAAAGGATCATACACCATGATCAAGTGGCATTTATCCCAGGGATGCAAGGATTCTTCAATATAAGCAAATCAACCAGTGTGATACACCACATCAACAAATTGAAGAATAAAAGCCATATGATCATCTCAAAAGATGCAGAAAAAGATTTTGAAAAAATTCAATACCCATTTATGATAAAAACTCTCCAGAAAATGGGCATAATGGGAGCCTAACTCAACATAATAAAGGCCATATATGACAAACCCAGAGCAAACATCATTCTCAATGGTGAAAAACTGAAAGCATTTCCTCTAAGATCAGGAACAAGACAAGGATATTCACGCTCAACATTATTATTCAACATAGTTTTGGAAGTCCTAGTCATGGCAATCATAGAACACAAGAAATAAAAGGAATCCAAATGGGAAAAGAAGAAGTAAAATGCCACTGTTTGCAGATGACAGGAGACTTTATATAGGAAACCCTAAAGATGCTACCACAAAACTACTACAACTCATTGAAGAATTTGGTAAGTTGCAGGATACAAAATTAATGCACAGAAATCTATTGCATTCCTATACACTAATGATGAAAAATCTGAAAGAGAAATTAAGGAAACACTCCCATTCACCACTGCAACAAAAAGAATAAACTACCTAGGAATAAACCTATCTAAGGAGGTTAAAGACCTGTAATCAGAAAACTATAAGACACTGATGAAAGAAATCAAAGATGACAGAAATAGATGGAGAGATATACCATGATCTTGGATTGGAAGAATCAACACTGTGAAAATGACTATACTATCAAAAGCAATCTACAGATTCAATGCAATCCCTATCAAATTACCAATGGGATTTTTTTACAGAACCAGAACAAAATATTTTAAAATTTGTATGGAGACAAAAAAGAGCCTGAATAGCCAAAGGATTTCGGAGGGGAAAAAAATGGAGCAGGAGGAATCAGACTCCCTGACTTCAGACTATACTACAAACCTACAGTAATCAAGACAATGTGGTACTGGCACAGAAACATATATATATATATATATATATATATATATATAAATGGAACAGGATAGAAAACCCAGAGATAAATCCACACACCTATGGTCAACTAATCTATGACAAAGGAGGCAAGGATATACAATGGAGAAAAGGCAGTCTCTTCAATAAAATGTGCTCAGAAAACTGGGCAGCTACACATAAAAGAATAACATTAGAACACTCCTTAAGAACATACACAAAAAGAAACTCAAAATGGATTAAAGGCCTAAATATAAGACCAGACAGTATAAAACCCATAGAGAAAAGAATAGGAAGAACAATCTTTAACATAAAACACAGCAACATCTTTTTTGACCCAACTCCTAGAGTAATGGAAATAAAAACAAAAATAAACAAATTGGACCTAATGAAACTTAAAAGCTTTTGGACAGCTAAGAAAACCATAAACAAGGTGAAAAGAAAACACTAAGATTGGGAGAAAATATTTGGAAATGAATCAATGGACAAAGGATGAATCTCCAAGATATATAAACAGCTCATGCAGCTCAATAACAAAAAAACAAACAAACAACCCAATCCAAAAATTGGCAGAAGACCTAAGTAGACATTTCTCCAGAGAAGATATACAGATTGCCAACAAACACATGAAAGAATGCTCAACATAATCAATCATTAGAGAAATGCAAATCAAAACTACAATGAGATACCATCTCACACCAGTCAGAATGGCCATCATCAAAAATCTACAAACAATAAATGCTGGGATGATATGGAGAAAAGGGAACACTCCTGCACCATTGGTGGGAATGTAAATTTATACACCCACAATGGAGAACAGTTTGGAGATTCCTAAAAAACTAAAAATAGAACTACCATACGACCCAACAATCCCACTACTGGGCATATACCCTGAGAAAACCATAATTCAAAAAGAGGCATGTACCAAAATGTTCATTACAGCTCTATTTACAATAGCTAGGACATAGAAGCAACCTAAGTGTCCATCCACAGATGGATGGATAAAGAATATGTGGCACATATATACAATAAAATATTACTCAGCCATAAAAAGAAACAAAACTGAGTTATCTGTAGTGAGGTGGATGGACCTAGAGTCTCTCATACAAAGTGAAGTAAGTCAGAAAGAGAAAAACAAGTACTGTATGCTAACACATATATATGGAATCTAAAAAAAAAAAAAGGTCATGAAGATCCTAGGGGCAAGACGGGAATAAAGACACAGACCTACTAGAGAATGGACTTGAGGATATGGGAAGGGTGAAGGGTAAGCTGTGACAAAGTGAGAGAATGGCATGGACATATATACACTACCAAACGCAAAATAGATAGGTAGTGGGAAGCAGCCGCATAGCGCAGGGAGATCAGCTTGGCGCTTTGTGACCACCTAGAGGGGTGGGATAGGGAGGATGGGGGGGAGGGAGACACAAGAGAGAGGACATATGGGGACATATGTATATGTGTAACTGATTCACTTTGTTATAAAGCAGAAACTAACACCCCATTGTAAAGCAATTATACTCCAATAAAGATATTTAAAAATAAAAAATAAATAAATAAAGTTACAAGGCATTTTCCAGGTATGAGGCAACATGATAACATGGAGGATACAAAAATGAAGAATATGTGTCTCCTAGTAATGTTTTCCAAGATATTAGTGTTATTATGTATAAAAAAAAAGGGAATGTGTTCTTATGTGTAAGAAAGAGACTTATTTAATATCAGACTGTGAGTCTTTCTTGTGGACCAATTTTAAGGTCAGCTGTTATTCCTATATTTAGAACAAATAAGCAATCCATAACTGAGCAGTGGAGGGACCATTGTGAAGCTAAATGGTCTATGAGAAGTCAGATAAACAGAGATGTGTTTAATTTTCTCTGATATTAGCAGGCACTTTTTTCATTTGTTTCTGAAAAATTTGCCCCTCCAACTCATTTTGTTTTTATTTTCTTCCTATTATAAAGATGGAAAGAAGAAAGAAAGTATTAAAAACACAGAATATCTAAAGGATGGAAGACATTTGAGAAAAAACAAAATGTTCAGCAGTATTAACCACATGGTGGGCAATACTGTGAGAGCCTGGTCTAAATCCCTGGGTCCTTCTTACAATTATTTTGCACTTAACCATCATCTTCCTTAAGCTTTTCTAGCTCATACTTGGGGCCATCAGTGGATGTTATAGCTGTAAGATTTTCAAAGGAGCCAGAATTTCCTGAGACGTTTATGACTTTGGAGACAGCTCATGGCCAATGTCTGACCTATCAGGAGGAAGAAAGTCCGACTTCCTGGCCTGAGTCTAGTTTACACTCCAGAGTACCTTAACAGACAAGTCTGGACATTATGTGAAATCATGTCCTCCCTTTCCCCAGACTGCTTTCTTCACTCTATTACTAATTTTTCCTGGAGCAATTCTTACTAATCATTTAAACTCAAATTCTAGGGCTTATTTCTGGGAGAACCAAATAATGAAACACACAAACACACATAAGACTTTTTCAGAGTGAACCTCACTAATAGTAGTAAAAATAACGTGCATTTTCATAATTAAGTCTATGGTTAGTTAAAACAAATACTTATCATTTAAAGTGTGTTTCCAGATATCTATGCAGAGAAGAAAGATGAATATTTTTTATTTTTCATACCTACCACTATTAATTAAAAATGGATGTCTGGAATATTGTATAGGATGATGGACTTAAAAGGATTCTGGAGAGAGGTGGAAGATGGCGGAAGAGTAAGACGCAGAGATCACCTTCCTCCCCACAGATACATCAGAAATACATCTACACGTGGAACAACTCCTACAGAACACGTACTGAACGCTGGCAGAAGACCTCAGACCTCCCAAAAGGCAAGAAACTCCCCAAGTACCTGGGTAGGGCAAAAGAGAAAAGAATAAACAGAGACAAAAAATACGGAAGGGACCTGCACCAGTGAGAGGGAGCTGTGAAGGAGGAAAAGTTGCCACACACTAGGAAGCCCCTTTGCGGGCAGAGACTGCCAGTGGCGAGGAGGGAAACTTCAGAGCTGTGGAGGAGAGCACAACAACAGGGGTGCAGAGGGCAAAGCAGAGAGATTCCCGCACAGAGGATGCGAACCGACCAGCACTCACCAGCCCGAGAGGATTGTCTGTTCACCCGCCGGGACGAGTGGGGCTGGGAGCTGAGGCTTGGGCTTCGGTCGGAGCACAGGGAGAGGACTGGGGTTGGTGGCGTGAACACAGCCTGCAGGGGGTTAGTTTACCACGGCTAGCTGGGAGGGAGTCCGGGGAAAAGCCTAGACCTGCCGAAGAGGCAAGAGACTTTTTCTTCTGTCTTTGTTTCCTGGTACCTAAGGAGAGGGGATTAAAAGTGCTGCTTAAAGGAGCTCCAGACATAGGTGCGAGCCGCAGCTAACAGCGCGGACCCCAGAGACGGGCATGAGATGCTAAAGCTGCTGCTGCCGCCACCAAGAAGCCTGTGTGCAAGCACAGGTCACTATCCACACCGCCCCTCCCGGGAGCCTGTGCAGCCTGCCACTGCCAGGATCACGGCATCCAGGGACAACTTCCCCAGGAGAACTCATGGCATGCCTCAGGCTGGTGCAATGTCACGCTGGCCTCTGCAGCCGCAGGCTCGCCCTGCACTCCATACCTCTCCCTTCCCCTGGCCTGAGTGAGCCAGAGCCCGCGAATCAGCAGCTCCTTTAACCCCGTCCTGTCTGAGGGAAGAACAGACTCCCTCCTGCGACCTACACGCAGAGGTGGGGCCAAAGCCAAAGCTGAGCCACAGGAGCTGTGTGAAAAAGAAGACAAAGGGAAATCTCTCCCAGCAGCCTCAAGAGCAGTAGCTTAAATCTCCACAATCAACTTGATGTACCTACATCTGTGGAATACCTGGATAGACAACGAATGATCCCAAATTGAGGAGGTGGACTTTGAGAGCAAGATTTATTACTTTCTCCCCTTTTCCTCTTTTTCTGAGTGTGTATGTGTACGCTTCTGTGTGAGATTTTGTCTGTATAGCTTTGCTTTCACCATTTGTCTTAGGGTTCTATCCATCCATTCTGTTCTGTTTTGTTTTGTTTTGTTTAATTTTTTTGCTTAATAATTATTTTTTATTTTAATAACTCTATTTTATTTTATCTTATTTTATTTTTTTTATCCTCTTTCTTTATTTCTTTCTACTTTTTCTCCCTTTTACTCTGAGCTGTGTGGATGAAAGGCTCTTGGTGCTGCAGCGAGGAGTCAGTGCTGTGCCTCTGATTTGGGAGAGCCAACTTCAGGATACTGGTCCACAAGAGACCTCCCAGCTCCATGTAATATCAAAAGGAGAAAATCTCCCCAAGAGATCTCCATCTCAATGACAACACCCAGTTTCACTCAATGACCAGCAAGCTACAGTCCTGGACACCCTATGCCAAACAACTAGCAAGACAGGAACACAACCCCACCCATTAACAGAGAGGCTACCTAAAATCATAACTCCACAGACACCCCAAAACACACTACAAGACGTGGACCTGCCCTCCAGAAAGACAAGATCCAACCTCATCCACCAGAACACAGGCACTAGTCCCCTCCACCAGGAACATACACAACACACTGAACCAACTTTAGCCACTGGGGACAGACACCAAAAACAATGGGAACTATGAACCTGCAGCTGGCAAATAGGAGACCCCAAACACAGTAAGATAAGCAAAATGAGAAGACAGAAAAACACACAGCAGATGAAGGAGAAAGACAAAAACCTACCAGGCCTAACAAATGAAGAGGAAATAGGCAGTCTACCTGAAAAAGAATTCAGAATAGTGATAGTAAACATGATCCAAAATCTTGGAAATAGGATAGGGAAAATGCAAGAAACATTTAACAAGGAACTAGAAGAACTAAAGATGAAACAAGCAACGATGAACAGCGCAGTAAATTAAATTAAAAATACTCTAGAAGGGGGCAATAGCAGAATAACTGAGACAGAAGAAAGGATAAGTAATCTGGAAGATAATATAGAAGAAATAACTACTGCAGAGCAGAATAAAGAAAAAAAGAATGAAAAGAACTGAGGACAGTCTCAGAGACCTCTGGGACAACATTTAACACACCAACATTAGAATTATAGGGGTTCCAGAAGAAGAAGAGAAAAAGAAAGGGACTGAGAAAATATTTGAAGTGATTATAGTTGAAAATTTCCCTAATATGGGAAAGGAAATAGTTAATCAAGTCCAGGAAGCACAGAGAGTCCCATACAGGATAAATCCAAGAAACATGCCAAGAAACATATTAATCAAACTTTCAAAAATTCAATACAAAGAAAACATATTAAAAGCAGCAAGGGAAAAACAACAAATAACACACAAGAGAATCCCCATAAGGTTAACAGCTGATCTTTCAGCAGAAACTCTGAAAGCCAGAAGAGAGTGGAAGGACATATTTAAAGTGATGAAGGAGAAAAATCTGCAACCAAGATTACTCTACCCAGCAAGGATCTCATTCAGATTTGATGGAGAAATTAAAACTTTTACAGACAAGCAAAAACTGAGAGAGTTCAGCACCACCAAACCAGCTTTACAACAAATGCTAAAGGAACTTCTCTAGGTAAGAAACACAAGAGAAGGAAAAGACCTACAATAACTAACCCAAAACAATTAAGAAAATGGGAATAGGAACATACATATCAATAATTACCTTAAATGTAAATGGATTAAATGCTTCCACCAAAAGACACAGACTGGCTGAATGGATACAAAAACAAGACGCATATATATGCTGTCTACAAGACACCCACTTCAGACCTAGAGAAACATACAGACTGAAAGTGAGGGGGTGGAAAAAGATATTCCATGCAAATGGAAACCAAAAGAAAGCTGGAGTAGCAATTCTCATATCACACAAAATAGACTGTAAAATAAAGACTATTAGAAAGAGAAAAAGAAGAACACTACATAAAGATCAGGGATTTGATCCAAGAAAAAGATATAACAATTATAAATATTTATGCACCCAACATAGGTGGACCACAATACAAAAGGCAAATACTAAAGCCTTAAAAGTGTAGATCAACCGTAACACATTCATAGTAGGGGACTTTAACACCCCACTTTCACCAATGGGCAGATCATCCAAAATGAAAATAAATAATGAAACACAAGCTTTAAATGATACATTAAACAATATGGACATAATTGATATTTATAGGACATCCCATCCTAAAGCAACAGAATACACATTTTTCTCAAGTGCTCATGGAACATTCTCCGAGATAGATCATACCTTGGGTCACAAATCAAGTCTTGGTAAATTAAAGAAAATTGAAATTGTATCAAGTATCTTTTCTGACCACAATGCTATGAGACTAGATATCAATTACAGGAAAAGATCTGTAAAAAATACAAACACATGGAGGCTAAACAATACACTACTTAATAACGAAGTGATCACTGAAGAAATCAAAGAGGAAATCAAAAAATACCTAGAAACAAATGACAATGGAGATGTGACAACCCAAAACCTATGGGATGCAGCAAAAGCAGTTCTAAGAGGGAAGTTTATAGCAATACAATCCTACCTTAGGAAACAGGAAACACCTCGAATAAACAACCTATCCTTGCACCTAAATCAATTAGAGAAAGAAAAACAAACTAACAAAAAAACCCAAAGTCAGGAGAAGGAAAGAAATCATAAAGATCAGATCAGAAATAAATGAAAAAGACATGAAGGAAATGATAGCAAAGATCAATAAAACTAAAAGCTGGTTCTTTGAGAAGATAAACAAAATTGATAAACCATTAGCCAGACTCATCAAGAAAAAAAGAGAGAAGACTCAAATCAATAGAATTAGAAAGTAAAAATGAGAAGTAACAACTGACACTGCAGAAACACAAAGGATCATGGGAGATTACTACAAACAACTCTATGCCAATAAAATAGACAACCTAGAAAAAATGGACAAATTCTTAGAAAAGCACAAGCTACTGAGATTGAACCAGGAAGAAGAAGAAAACATAAACAGACAAATCACAAGCAATGAAATTGAAACTGTGATTAAAAATCTTCCAAAAAACAAAAGCCTAGTCCAGAGAGCTTCACAGGCGAATTCTATCGAACATTTAGAGAAGAGCTAACACCTATCCTTCTCAAACTCTTCCAAAGTACAGCAGAGGGAGGAACACTCCTAAACTCATTCTACGAGACCAAGAACACCCTGATATCAAAACCAGACAAGGATGTCACAAAGAAAGAAAATGACCAGCCAATATCACTGATGAACATAGATGCAAAAATCCTCAACAAAATACTAGCAAACAGAATCCAACAACACATTAAAAGGATCGTACACCATGATCAAGTTGGGTTTATTCCAGGGATGCAAGGATTCTTCAATATATGCAAATCAATCAATGTGATACACCATATTAACAAATTGAAGGAGAAAAACCATATGGTCATCTCAATAGATGCAGAGAAAGCTTTCTACAAAATTCAGCACCTATTTATGTTAAAAACCCTCCAGAAAGTAGGCATAGAGGGAACTTCCCTCAACATAATAAAGGCCATATATGACAAACTCACAGCCAACATCGTCGACAATGGTGAAAAACTGAAAGCATTTCCACTAAGATCAGGAACAAGACAAGGTTGCTCACTCTCACCACTCTTATTCAACATAGTTTTGGAATTTTTAGCCATAGTAATCAGAGAAGAAAAGGAAATAAAAGGAATCCAAATCGGAAAAGAAGAAGTAAAGCTGTCACTGTTTGCAGATGACATGATACTATACATAGGGAATCCTAAAGATGCTACCAGAAAACTACTAGAGCTAATGAATGAATTTGGCAAAGTAGCAGGATACAAAATTAATGCCAGAAATCTCTGGCATTCCTATACACTAATGATGAAAAATATGAAAGTGAAATCAAGAAAACACTCCCATTTACCATTGCAACAAAAATAATAAAATATCTAGGAATTAACCTACCTAAGGAGACAAAAGACCTGTATGCAGAAAATTATAAGACACAGGTGAAAGAAATTAAAGATGATACAAATAGATGGAGAGATATACCATGTTCTTGGATTGGAAGAACCAACATTGTGAAAATGACTCTACTACTCAAAGCAATCTACAGATAATGCAATCTCTATCAAACTATGACTGGCATTTTTCACAGAAGTAGAACAAAAAATTTCACAATTTGTATGGAAACACAAAGGACCCTGAATAGCCAAAGCAATCTTGAGAACGAAAAACTGAGTTGGAGGAAGCAGGCTCCCTGACTTCAGACTATACCACAAATCTACAGTAATCAAGACAGTATGGTACTGGCACAAAAACTGAAATATAGATCAATGGAACAGGATAGAAAGCCCAAAGATAAACCCACACACATATGGTCACGTTATCTTTGATATAGGAGGCAGGAATGTAAACTGGAGAAAGGACAGCCTCTTCAATAAGTGGTGCTGGGAAAACTGGACAGGTACATGTAAAAGTATGAGATTAGACCACTCCTTAACACCATACACAAAAATAATCTAAAAATGGATTAAAGTCCTAAATGTAAGGCCAGAAACTATCAAACTCTTAGAGGAAAACATAGGCAAAACACTCTATGACATAAATCACAGCGAGATCCGTTTTAACCCACCTCCTAGAGAAATGGAAATAAAAACAAAAATAAACAAATGAGACCTAATGAAACTTCAAAGCTTTTGCACAGCAAAGGAAACCATAAACAAGACCAAAAGACAACCCTCAGAATGGGAGAACATATTTGCAAATGAAGCAACTGACAAAGGATTAATCTCCAAAATTTTCAAGTAGCTCATGCAGCTCAGTAACAAAAAAGCAAACAAGCCAATCCAAAAATGGGCAGAAAACCTAAATAGGCATTTCTCCAAAGAAGATATATAGACTGCCAGCAAACACATCTAAGAATGTTCAACATCTTTAATCATTAGAGAAATGCAAATCAGAACTACAATGAGATATCATCTCACACCAGTCAGAATAGCCATCATCAAAAAATCTAGAAACAATGAACGCTGGAGTGGGTGTGGAGAAAAGGGAACAGTCTTGCACTGCTGATGGGAATGTGAATTGGTACAGCCACTGTGGAGAACAATATAGAAGTTCCTTAAAAAACTACAAATAGAACTACCATATGAACCAGGAATCCCACTACTGGGCATATACCCTGAGAAAACCATAATTCAAAAAAGTCATGTATCAAAATATTCATTGCAGCTTTATTTACAATAGCCAGGAGATGGAAGCAACCTAAGTGTCCACCATTAGATGAATGGACAAATAAGATGTGGCACATATATACAATGGAATATTATTCAGCCATAAAATGAAACGAAATTGAGCTATTTTTAATGTGATGGATGGACCTAGAGTCTGTCATACAGAGTGAAGTAAGTCAGAAAGAGAAAAACAAATACCATATGGTAACACATATATATGGAATTTAAGAAAAAAAAATGTCATGAAAAACCTAGAGGTAAGACAGGAATAAAGACACAGACCTACTAGAGAATGGACTTGAGGATATGGGGAGGGGGAAGGGTAAGCTGTGACAAAGTGAGAGAGTGGCATGGACATATATACACTACCAAACGTAAAATAGATAGCTAGTGGGAAGCAGCTGCATAGCACAGGGAGATCAGCTCCGTGCTTTGTGACCAACTAGACGGGTGGGATAGGGAGGCTGGGAGGAAGGGAGACACAAGAGGGAAGATATTTGGAAACATATGTATATGTATAACTGATTCACTTTGTTATAAAGCAGAAACTAACACACCATTGTAAAGCAATTATACTCCAATAAGATGTAAAAAAAAAAAAAGATTCTGTTCTTAATCAAATATTGGAGAGCCTGGTACAGAATAAAAGCTTAATAAGATATTTTCCAAATATCTACCTGTCAAATAATGATAACAAAGGCAAGGTGAAAATAAACTTTACTTTTTTTATAATTGTGATACTATCTGATGAGTTGTTTTTCGGTTTTTTCTTTTTCTTTTTGTCTTTTTTTTAACCAACGTAACTGGGTATGCTTTTTCTTTTCATTATTACAATAACTTTATGTTAGTTTTATTTATTTTTTTATGATCTCTATTTCCATAGGACTTTTTATTTATAAATACAGTACCAATGCCTCTTGGCAAGTGCTCATGGACATTACCAGGAGAGAAGGCCCTAGGTATTCTTCTTATACCCAGGACCGCTCAATTAAAGGATATATTAACAGATTCAGCTATTTTTCTAATTTTCTTATAAACTAAAAATACATCATGGCGGGGGAAAGAAGTATACTGGAGAATGTTTTCTCCCAAAGAAAAGCATTACAGCATCAAATTAAAAAGTTCTTTGATCAGAGAAAGAAGATGATTGTCTATACTATTTGACCCAGAAATAGCGGTGTTGTAAAAAGTGTAAGGGAGCACTTAAATCAGAACCTATAAGTAGTGCCTACAATAAAGAAACTCATCACTCTTTTACGAAAATGGAAAGTCATTTTAAAATGTAACTTTGTGAACGATAATCAGTACTTGACTGTGGGGCTATTGTGAAATTCCAACAAATCCTCAGTCATGATACACATTTAAAGTTCAATGTCTTCTGTTCCTGAAACTTGCCTGTGTCCCAAAGGAAATCCGCTTTCTAAGATCTCAGCTATAATTGGTATTTCACTGATAAATGATAAGAAGACAATTGCAAATTCATAAATGCACTAATAAAGAATAAGTACTCTGGAGTTGAATGGAGTCAGGTTCTCCATATTTAGATCTGTGTGACCTGGGAAAGTTATTTAATCTCACATGATCATAGATTCATCTTTGTCAAAATAGGGTTCGGGTTTTTTAAAAGAACAGGGAGCAGGAGAGGTAAGACATGAGGGAGAAGAAAAAGAAAGGAAAAAATACATTTCATGTCACCTAATAAGTGTAGAAGTGCCTAAAGTACTAAGGCTGAATCAACAATGATAGCAACAGTGAACATTCATTTAATTTTCAGATTTTATTAATTGATTGTTGAAATTTTTAACATTTACACATACATGTACATATACACATTTTACAATTGAAAACACCTGGAAACAGAAACTTTAAAAGAATGCTTCACTTTTAAATCATCAAAGGGAAAACTGCAAGTATTATCCACACAGCCAAATACAGGAATAAAACAAATTTTAAAACTAAAATACTATATCACTACACTGCATAAATAAAGAGGTACATCAAACATAACAAACATAACAATAAAAATCAAAATTTGACAGGATGTCGTAAATCAACAGTCTGTCAGACCCTGTAGAAAAATCAAAAGTTACAATATGCAGTATAAAAATTATAATCTAAAGCCAAGTGAGTCAGAAATCAGGAAAGAAAAATATTAAAAAATGAAAAAGTAGGAGTTATAATATTAATACTAAACAAAAAGTTAAGGTGAGAGAGGAAAATCAGAATATTACCAGTATGGCCACTCATATTAAAGAAGGGAGCTCTTCTATTTTTTATAAATTTATTTATTTTTATTTTATTTATTTTTGGCTACATTGGGTCTTCATTGCTGCACGTGGGCTTTCTCTAGTTGTGGCGAGCGGAGGTTACTCTTCGTTATGGTGCGCAGGCTTCTCATTGTGGTGGCTTCTCTTGTTGCGGGGCGTGGGCTCTAGGTGTGTGGGCTTCAGTAGTTGTGGCATGCAGGCTCAGTAGTTGTGGTGCATGGGCTTAGTTGCTCCACAGCATGTGGGATCTTCCCAGAGCAGGGCTCGAACCCATGTCCCCTGCATTCTCAGGTGGATTCTTAACCACTGCACCACCAGTGAAGTCCCTGGAGCTCTTCTATTAAAAATATGCATTATGAATGTGTGTCACATCAGTATGGACAAATATATCAATAGATACAATCTACAAAATTTGTAGCTGCTACATGCCATTGTGTGGTTTTACAATGACTCATTTACCTGCTTCTCTATGTGTTTGACATTTTACAGATATGTACACTGCACAATGTATATCAAACCATCATGTTGTATATCTTAAATATATACAATTTGTATTTGTTAATTATACCTCAGAAAAGCTTGAGGAAAAATAAATAAATAAAAAGGTACTGCTGTAAATAGGCCTTTAGTAATGTGATGGTGAGGTGTAGGGGGAGGGGAAGCATCCCATAATCCCATGATTTCTGTCTCAGTCTTTCACTGATCCTGTGCCTCTGGTCTTAAACTTCACAAGAGTTGTTCAGTCCTCCTCCATGACATCACCACCCATAGGTAGGCAGGGCAGGACAGCTAAAGTAGGCTGATGTTGGGTACTTCCCTTCCCCCAGTTAGTTAGGCCCTGATAATACCCCAGCAGGTTAGGCTCTGGTTAAATATTTCCCTCTGAGGACATGCTTTGTTAAGAACTGAGTGCTAGGGTATATTTCAGAATGGTTACTTTTCCCCTCCCCATGCCAGAAACATGTGGCAAGTTTTCTGTGATATTCACTATGAGAACCTGGTTGAGCTCACGGAGGTAAATCTCACAGTATTGTGGGGACATCTCTAAGACTGGGTACCCCTGGAGTTTTAACTCTTAGACTTGATCACACTGAGCCTCTAGCAATTCTTCAGTTACAGTTCAGGTTTTCCTGCCCAGGCACTTTTTCCCAAGGAGTTTTCTGCTTACCTAGGTGTCTCTGTTCCAGGAAGACATAAGTCCCCATATTTACCAATCTCTCCAATCGTAGGGGCAGGGGTTTGTCCAGTGTCCTCCACTCTTATGGATCCAGGAAGAGTTGTTGATGTTTTGGTCTGTTTAGCTTTTACTTTTTAGAATGAAGTAGCTTTTCAAGCTCCTCACATATGGAACCAGAAACTGAAAGTCACCAAGATACTTTTGAATGAAAAGTCTGCATTGCAACTAAATTTTAAGAGCCTTAACACTGTTGAATCTTACATGTTACCCCAAAATATAACACCTCAGCATATTAAATATCTTAGCTGAAATAGTTTAAGACAATTAAAATGTCAGAGGAAGGAAGCCTACTCTGACCTAACACCCTCCCTTCTTCCTTGAAACAGGTCATAAAATTCCAATGAGAAAGGTATCCTCTCTGTACCAGGAGGAAATAAGACATTCTAATTACTAGGAAAGGAAAACTCAGAGTCAAAAAATCTGTTCAAACAAATCTTGTTATACTAATGCTTATAATTTTAGTGACATTTTCCCCTATTTTATTAAGATATAGTTGACATATAATATTGTATAAGTTTAAGATGTATAACATAATGATTTGATATATGTGTATATTGTGAAATAATCACTGCAATACGTTTAGTTAACATCTATTAGCTCACATAGTTACATTTTTTTTCCTGTGATGAGAACTTTTAATATTTACTCTCTTAGCAACTTTCAAATCTACAAAATAGCATTGTTAATTATAATCATTATGCTGCACATTACATCCCCAGAAATTATTTCTTTTATAACTGGAAGTTGTACCTTTTGATCATCTTCACCCAATTCCCCACACTTCACCTCCACCTCTGGCAGCCCTCAATCAATTCTACTGCTATGAGTTTATTTAGATTCCACATATACATAGGATCATACAGTACAAAGTGTAAAAAAGACAGATTCTTCTGTCTGGCTTATTTCATTTAGCATAATGCACTCAAGGTCCAGCCATGCATTTACAAATGGCAAGATTTTCTTATTTTTTATGGCAGAATTACACACACCCATACACACACACACACACCATGTTTTCTTCATTTATTCATCCTTTGATAGACACAGGTTGTTTCCATGTTTCGACTCTTGCAAATAATGCTATAATGAATATTGTAATAAAGATATCTCTTCTGGACAGTGATTTCATCTCCTTCCAATGTATATCCAGAAGTGCTGAATTATAGGATAATTCTACTTTAAAGTTTTTGAGGAACCTCTATACTGTTTTCCATAGTGGCTGCACCAAGTTAAATTCCCACCCACAGTATACAAGTGTTCCCTTTTTGCATCCTCACCAGCACTTGTTATCACTTGTCTTTTTAATAGTAGTCATTAAAACAGGTATGAAGTGAAATTTCATTGTGGCTTTAATTTAGTTTCCCTGATGATGAATGATGTTGAGCATCTTTTCATGTACTTGTTTGTTTTTTGTATGTTTTCTTTGGAAAAATGTCTATTCAGGTCCTCTGCCTATTTTTTGATCAGCTAGGTATTTTTACTATTGAGTTGTATGAGTTCTGAATATATTTTTGTTCTTAACCCCTTATCAGTTGTGTGATGTATAAATATTTTCTCCCATTCTGCAGATTTTTTTGATGGAAATTTTTTCAACATTTACTACAGCTAGCCCAAATCCCTTTGTCTTGTCAATTATTTATAAATTTATAGTTTCTTTGTCTAAAAGATATAAAACCTTCCTGTTCTGGTCACTTCTTCTGGTCTTCATTCTCTTGTGAAGGCTCCCATGTGCATGTAACAATTCAATAAAATTTGTATACTTTTTTCCTATTAATCTGTCTTTGTCTGTTTGATTTTCGGATTAGACAGAATCCTAACAGAGTCAAGGAAAATTTTTCTCCCCTACACTGCCCCAAGACTTTCAATTTTCACAATGAAATGTCATGTTAGACATAAAATTTTACATACGTTACTCATTTCAGCTCATTATTTTTACATAATGAGACTATGGTTGTAAAACAAAAATATCAAAAAATATAAGGTCGACTAATTCATCATTTATTAAAATTGAGTACTACACAGCTATTAAAAGAAGATATCACAAAGAGTTGAATAATAACTTTTAATGGGAGAAAGAAGAACTCTAACAATATAGTCTCATATTTTGAGATATATTTATCAGTTATTTAAATATTTAATACAAAATATTTATTTGAATGAAAAAATTAAATTATGTCTTTTCCTCCTAGAAGCACATTACTAGTAAAAGCAAGTTGGAAAGGAGAGCTGGAAACCTAAAATTATTGATCAGTTAGAATATGTGTGTGTAGCACTGTGTTTTATACACCCAAGCTTGTTAAATCATCATAATTATACTGTTAGTTATACCCTATCAGAAGACTTAAAGGATTCAGAAAATTTAGGGAACCAATTAAGTATGGATGAAGAAATTCTAGAATTCAAGCCTGAGTTTTTCTAGCACTTACTCCCTAGTTTTTTTTTTCTGTTAGACCAGTTCATAATGCAGATAATAGCCTTTTACAAGTGACAGCAATTCCTGCAAGACAGTCTAAATCTAGAAACTGCAGCAAAAGATCTTAATTGTTTTGGTTTTCCTTCAAGTCTGGGAATATTTTTCAGAGCTTCCCAACCTGTTTCTGCTTCTTTCATGGCAGACCCAAACAAGTGAAGTGAGCCTACCAAACTCATACATTAAGCTCCATAGAGACAGCGTCAGGGCGAGTGAGAGCTGGACGGGCACTGGGCGACTCTGTGCCTTGCAGAGGAAAAATAATTAAACATGGGCAAAGGAGAGCCTAAGAAGCCGAGAGGCAAAATTTTCATTCTTTGTGCAAACTTGCTGGGAGGAGCACAAGAAGCACACAGATGCTTCAGTTAGCTTCTCAGAGTTTTCTAACAAGTGCTCAGAGAGGTGGAAGACCATGTCTGCTAAAGAGAAAAGAAAGTTTGAAGACATGGCTGAGGCAGACAAACCGTGTTATGAAAGAGAAATGAAAACCTATATCCCTCCTAAAGGGGAAACAAAAAAGAAGTTCAAGGATCCCAATGCACCCAAGAGGCCTCCTTTGGCCTTTTTCTTGTTTTGTTCTGAGTATTGTCCAAAAATCAAAGGAGAATGTCCAGGCTAATCCAGTGGTGATGTTGCAAAGAAACTGGGAGAGATGTGGAGTAACACTGCTGCAGATGACAAGCAGCCTTAGGAGAAGAAGGCTGCTAAGCTGAAGGAAAAGTACAAAAAGGATATTGCTGCATATTGAGCTAAAGGGAAGCCTGGTGCAGCAAAAAAGGGAGTCATCAAGGCTGAAGAAAGCAAGAAAAAGAAGGAAGAGGATGAAGGTGAGGAAGACAAAGAGGATAAGGAGGAGGAGGAAGATGACGAGGATGAAGAGGAAGAAGATGATGATGATGAATATGTTGGTTCTAGTGCAGTTTTTTTTTTCTCATCTATAAAGCATTTAACCACCCTGTACACAGCTCACTCCTTTTAAAGAAAACAATTGAAATGTAAAAAAAAAAAAAAAAAAAGGATAGGCTGTAGGGTAAACTACATGATTTTTAGGAACACTGGATTACTGAGAAGAGATTTCTGAGAAAAAAATACCTTAGGTACCGCACAGAGACATCTCATCTCATCCCTGTAAATAAAATCCTTTGATTTAACTGCATTTTTTTTTACAGTGCAAATGTTTTACCTTCTTTATGGCTCAATCCTAAGTAATATGGGTAAAAACATCCATTTGAATGATTAATAAAGATCAGCTGTAAAGGAAAGAGAGTAAAGTTAATGGATTGGGAAGTAGAAAAAAAATATTTTAGAATATTGTTATAAAGGGATTGAATATGGAGATTTTGAAACAAGCAGACAGAAAGGAGACAATAAATGTACCAACTTGGGCATTTTCATTTTGTTATTCCAGTGTACATAGTACCATCCCTAATTCACAGTTGAATTCTTAGTCTAAGGGAGACTCAGTGAATTTGAGTAAATTCTATTTTGAAGAAAATAGAAATTCTATTTTGAAGAAAATTCTATTTTGAAGAAAATAAGAAAATTCTTATTTTCTCTGTGAGGTTTAAGGTTCTCATTTTATAGGAAAAATTCAGAGAAAGACAGAGGGAGGTCTTTGGGGAACTTCAGTAAAATAACAGGTAATTGTCTTAGCTGCTTCTTATTTTTTATTTCTTCTTTTATTCTTCTTTCCTTCATTCCTTCCTTTGTAGTTTTTTTTCTTTCAACACTTCTTAAATTTCTTTCTTCTTTCCTTCTCTCCACAAATATGCTCTTACATTTTGAGTACGGTAAATCCTTTGCAAGGTGCTAAATATGAAAAAAAGAATGAGACTTTATCTCTGTGCCAAATTTATAGTCTAGTGTTTCTATTACTATAAACAAGTACAAAGAAGGAAAGCCAGTTTCACTATATAGATTTTAAAGTACCAAGTTGGTTCAATTTTAAATTATAAATCAGATATAAAATTTATAGGTTTATTTAGGATTCTAATTTTGTAAATGAGGGGGAATAAGATTGTAATTAAAAATCATCTTCAATTAGACAGTACAGATGTTGGTATCAGGGTATTGGAGCTTTTGCTATTCTTAACCTAATCTTCCTGTATATATGCTATTTTTTAGATTTGTCATTCATTTTTTGTATAATTTAATTTCTATGCCTGTGATATTTATTATCTGGAGGCATTGAGGAACTCACACTCTGAGACAGGATCCACCAGAGCCCTTGGCCCAGATAGAAGTATAGGGGTGGGGGTTCTTGTTAAAGGGAGAGTCAGGGGAAGTTGAAGAAGTTCAGTATAAATTTATATGTATTTTGTGTATTTGCATTATTTTCTGTGAAAAATATTCATCTTTTCATCAGCTATTCAGAGAGATCTGATTCCCTCAAGTATATAGTTGATAGGTCTGAATTAAAACAAATTCAATATACTACTTTGTATTTCACTGGTTCTTTCATATATATTTTCAGGTTGTTCCACTAAAAGATAAAGATTTTAAGAACTTTGACACACATTGAGACAGGAAGGAAGGGGGCAGGGCACAACTTTTAAAAGAATAACATAGCCTAAGGACACAACATAAACTGACTAGAACCAAATAGGTCAAAGGTGGTGGACGAGTTGACTTCCACTAGACATTGAGGCTCAGTATATGCTCATTATAACACATCAGCAAGCTAAATGACACATCCACCTGTGCCATGACAGATTCAAGGCTGACCATAAAAGGCCAAGAAGTGGTCAGTGGCCCAATTCCTGGAAAACCGAGCCCGTTCTCCAAAATAGTTGGAATAATCTTCCCACTTGTTAGCCTATGAAATTACCCATCACGTAAAAACTAACGACCCCTTACCCTGGGGCCTCTTGACTTTTAGATGGCCCACACTCTGTCTATGGAGTGTTTATCTCCCTGAATAAATCTGCTTTCACTCTACTTTGGCTTGCTCTTAAATTCTTTCATGTGAGAAGCAAAGGACCCTCACTTGGTGGCCTATCGCAGGGATTTGCCCAAGACCTGGGACACGAGCATCCTCTCATGCCGCATTTTCCTGCAAAAACATCAAGAAAAAACAACTATTTTAAATTGAACTTTTTATTTCAAATTCTCTGCCTTAGCATTACTCTTCAAAATGCATTCACGATAAGTATAATTTCATTTACAAAAATTTTATTTTACATAATACCAGGATTATACTATCTACTAGTGCAATTATAGTGATTAACATTTTGGGTTTTTTACAGGAAAATGATGCTTTGACCATTTTACTCCATGTTAATATTTGATATCTTAGGGCTAAGGGAATAAGAATATTATGCAGTTTATCAAGACCACCCCAACACAAGTGCATTCCTTTTCCAAAAATCTGAAATCTTGTACAATCTTTCATTCATGATATGATATTCCTATAAATGTTCATCAGTAAAAATGACAATGGAAGCAGCAGCAGAAAATTAGCTGAATACAGAGAAATTAATCCTTTACTATAACTTAAATCTAAGAATTTCCTTTAAACAGTGCATACTTATTTCTCAGTGCAAACCAAAGAGCTGTAAGGAAATGAACAATGGTGATTACATAGCAACAGAAAAGCTTTTTTGGATCCAAAGCTAATCAATTGCAAATAATCTGGATGTTGCTCTGTTAAAGCAGGTGGCTAGAAATGAACAGAGAAAGGGGGCCATGGGCAAGATGGCAGGAAAAACTGCACCTTGTAAACCAAGGGAGTCCCTGGACAAAGAAAAGCAGGAACCTCCAGACTGACAGGAAACCACACATTTTGGGATGATAAGTATCCTGGAGGCAGACAAAGAGGGAAAAGTAGGAATCTCCAACATCTAAATGTAACCTTTTGCTCATTATGTCCCCATTACAATGACATTAGACTTGCAGATAAGAAGTACCCATCATGCAGTGAATCCATGAGACTTACAACCAAGACAAAATAAGGACAAAAATCCCTCCTCCCCCCAGGAAAGTGGAGCTCTGATGAAAATCAGGCAATATAACCCCCAAACTCCTACCTCCTCAGTGGATATATTGCCCCTTGAATTTTAAACCCCACATAAACAGCTTGCCAAAAAAACTCAAGGCAACTATTGACCTGAGCCCACTCTCCCCTTGAGAGCATACTATCACTTAAACAAATCCTCACTTTACTTTCTTGGCCTTCCTTTCTCATTTCTGAATTTTTTCTATGATGAGACAAGAAGCTACCCTCTGGGAACAGTTCTTTGTTCTTCAGATAGATTATTGAAGTCTGTAGTACCACTTCTTCCCCAGTTAGAGAAATGCTTTATTTTTTTAGAACTGGATAGTAATGTATTTTTGCACCTTTCCTTCAATATTATTAAAGAATTATACGGAAGAAAAGCTCTACTGAGAGATTTTTTTCAGCCTCAGAAATGCTGCTTGAAACTTGGAAACCTCAGGTAGAAGGTCACTTCTGCTCCTTGAACTCTAAGAATGTGAGACTGGGTTTTGCTATAAAATGTATTAAACTAAGAGAGTGTCCATATGGCATGAATTGAGTCATGAAGTTTATTCTTACACATAAAATACTGGCCCTGCTATTGGACCACTACCCTATTTCTAAGTTCTTAAGGCCTGTTCTCAGAAGACACCTATTTAAAGGCAAAAACAGCTTTAGAAAATGTTGTGGGTCAGATTATCACAATTTGTGCTGTTTGTCTGGAAAAACATGGCTGAAGATGTACAGAAATAAAGTAGAAGATACCAAAAATTAATTAAGCCACAGTGAGAATATGGCAAATGTATTACACTTATTTATTTATTTATTCACTTATTTAAACATTTTTCTTAATTTCCTTTTTTATTAAAATATTCACCAAATAAATAAAGAGTGACAGATTAGTACTATACATTGTGCTAAATTTTCATGTGCCTTTAGGATAAAAATAACAGTTCCTGACCTTTTTAAATAGAACTTCTGATAAATGAGACAGACAAAACAATTATTTTTTAAATTCTAAAACCAATATATGATAATTAGGAAAACTACTAAGGTATGCAAAAAATGTAAAAGTATACATAAATAACACAAATGTGCATGCATGTCTTTTAATTCCAATTCCTTGAAGTTATCATTTATAATATTTTAGTGTACTAACAGTAATTATTATAATATAACCAATATTTTTCTCCTTTCACTATATCTAGCTAAAGCTCTATTTCTTTATTTGTATATTTCTGATAAATTATATGAAAGTGAATAAAAGTGTTCTAAGAGAGCTAAAAAATGGAGAAATCTAACCAATGCTAGAGCATCATGGGGAGAAAGCCATCTCATCTGCACTTGGAATGAAAATAAGGATTAACAGCTCAGTGCTTGGGAAGCATTATGCAAGTACAGCTTTCAGAATTTGTGAAAGTCTGATTATGGAAAGACAAAATATGATTTCTAGAATGGAAATAAGGCCAGGCTGGTTAACATGAAAAGCTAAAAGTTTTCCAGTTTGTGATGCAGCTAGTCTAGTAGGCCATAGCGAGCTCAAACAGCTACTTTTGTCTAGTTCATACTAGGGAAAGTCTTTTCAATTAAGGAAAGTCACTGAAGGGTTTTAAGCAAGTTCATGACATGATCACATTTGAATTTTAAAATTATTAGGATGCAACACTTGAAGAAAATCCTGGTGTAAAAGCTGGAGATAGAACAGTTATAAAACTACTACAGTGGTCCTAGTTTCAGACATGAGAGTTCAGAGTAGAGTCATGGCAGTGAAAATGGAGATCTCTTATTGAAGTAAAGCATTAGTGGATGAAAACACACATACACACACGCACACACACACACACACACACACACACACACACACACACACCCCGCTAGACATCCGTGGAACTAGAAGGGAAAACTTAGTTGCCTAGAGTGACTAAGGCCAAGAAATCCCCTGAGATGAGACAACTGGATTAAAAGCTTCTGGCTTCCAAATTTGCCAAACCCAGTTGAAACCCACACATCATGTTAACAGCAACACCTTTCCATTTTATCATTCACCAAATAATTGAATATGTAAATTTAAAGCTGGGGTAAAGGACCTCCAAAATCTGTGATTCGGTTTCTGATTTACCTAGCAGAACAAGACAGTGGTGTTCATACCTCTCTTTAAAATGCTTTAAGAAGGCATTGAAATAATCCATGGAAAGTGAGAATGACAGTTCTTGTCAGAATATGGAAGAAATTTCCCATTAATAAAATGTGACTGTTGATTTATAAATCACTACCTAGTCTTTACCTCAAGTTTTACCCCTACTTCCCCTTATGAAATAGAGCCTATGCCAACAAAATGATTAAGATCAAATTTTCCACACAGGCTCAGAAACCTGTTCCCTACCAACCAGAGAAGGAAGCAGTTTTCCACCTTGTATTCAAGTGAGAAATGTGAAGGGATCCTGTGAAATAGCTCTTTTACCCTGGTTTTATCCAAAAAATATTTACCTAGACTTTGACAAGCGTGGGACTAGAATCTGAAGAGACAGTGGTCATGAAAATCTACACTGGCCTTGTCTTCTTGGGATTTTACTCTTCAGAGACTGAAAATGTAAGACTAATAGGACAAGACAGTAAGTCACTTCATGATCCTTTGAAGTCTTCATGATCCCTTGGGTCTTAATCCTAAATGGTCTTCCTTTGAATCTCCCAACTGACAGATAGTATTGAATATTATAGTGGCTTGTATTCTTCTAGAGTTCGTTTTAGTCAAGTGTAATTTGTGTGAGCTCTGTAAAAGTGGAGATTTTATCAGCATCACTCACCACTGTAGCCCTAATACTAACACAGGAGTCAATAAATGGCACATGTATGATCAGTGAGCTAAGAACGCTTCATTTTTTCAAAGGGTTGCAAAGAAAAAATAGGAGAAGACATAAGAGGAGGAGAAGGAGAATGAAGAAGAGGGGGAGGAAGAAAAGGTGGAGGTAAAGGGGAAGAAGGAAAAGAGACCATGGAACAGAAAAGGTATATTTCCCTCAAAACATAAAATATTTGCTGTCTGTCGCTTTACAGAAAAATTTGCTCATCCCCTCAGCACATAGTAAACTCCCAACAAATTTGGGTTGAATGAATGCATAAATGACATTTAAGGACATTTGGGGCTCAAAAGTACTATACCACAGATGGGGCCAGATATACACATGCACTTAAGTCATTAGAAATGATGCATGCTAGATATGGTGGCTTTTTATCACCTTGATCAGTTTAGAGTAAAAGAATAAGAGTTAAGAAAGAGAGATTATGCTTATTGGGAGAGCCAAGGCTAAAAAAAATGAATACCCAAAGACAATTACATTATAAAATGGCACATTATCTCAGTATATACCAACAAAACATTTAATAACATTCAGAAAACACTTATAAGATGAAGTGAACAAATACTTAGTAAACTTAGAAATAAATAGTACTTGCCTGTTTAAAAACATCTACTTCCAACTATGTGAAACAATAGAGCCTTTTGCAAGAGTCAGAATATATTATAATTAGTAAAATCAGATATATGGCATCTAATATTAACTAGATATTTTAAGGACTTTAAAAGTTTAATTTAAAGTTTAACTTTTAAATGAAAAATTTAAGAAAATACACATGAATTAAAACTAAACATTAAACGGAGGGAAAAAGAATCCTCCTTTTCACATACTAGAATGTAATTAGTCACTTAGTCAAAGAGAATATAATCAAAATATTCAATTTAACACTGATATACAACAACTTGTTCTTACTTTTTTTTTTGAATTTCAGCAATCAATAGAAATTCTAACCAACTGAACTAAGAAGTGGTTAAAGTTTTTCAAGATAAACCAAATTAAAATAGTGTGAAATCATTAATGCATATATGCATGAGTTATATAAAACTATGAAAGTTGACACTTGAAATGACTGGATTTTGAAAGTAGCATATTATAAATATGCCCTTTGTTTCTCAAATAGTTCTGTATATGTAATACAGTTTGAATTAAAAAGCCAATTGACTAATTAACTAATTTGCCTTGGGGGGGGCAAAATCACTCCTATTGAGAACTGCAGGCTAGATAAATATGTAAAGAAAAAAATGTATTTTTGAAGATAATTTTAATTGAATGAACATACAATCAAATAGTAGAAAGTTTCACTTATAAAAGAAATAGTATATTTGTAGGGAAAGAGAGAGAAAAAAGCAACAATTGAGAATCAACGATATAAAAATTTTATTAATATGAACAAAATGACAATTTAAGTCACATAGTTCTATGTGGGAATATATAAATCTATTAGCCAATAGACTAGCAACTGTGGTTTTGTTTGTTTGTTTTTAGGTGGAAAGGGTGAAAACAGGGAAAAAAGAAAAATATTTTAAAAATATACACACATACTCAAACACCCACACATTGAATGAATAAGAAATTTAAAATGATTTGAAGAAATTAGAAAATACAGACCAATATCTAATTAGTAGAGGAGATAGGTCTCATTTCCAAAGCATAAAATCAAAGATAAAGAATCAAGAAAATGAGAGATGTATTTCTCTTTAAAAATCAAAATTCCATTTATCATACAATACTATAAATGGCTTTATGCAAAAAGATATTGAGAATAACATTCTCAATAACATTCAATCATTCATGCTATATTCAAAAAATTTTGTTTTTTGTCCTTTATTCTATTAAGATT